>NW_026606867.1:0-1200000 GCF_029890125.1 Rhinichthys klamathensis goyatoka
GTTTACAAAATTTACGTTTTAGTTGTTTACATGGAGACGGTAAAGACATAATTTTTAAAACCTTGCATTTTGAAACCCGTTTTCAAAAGCTTGCATTTTCAGGCCCCCAAAGCGCCGTTGTCTTGTAAATGAATGACCAAAATGCATAAAAAGTTTCCAGTTTTCAGTTGTCGTGTAAACATACCCTAAACCATGGGGGCATGTGATAATCTGGAGGGGTTAATTACACAAAACTCTTCAAAACATGTCCAGGTCACATTTTAATCCAGAAAAAACAACTTTTTTTAACCATTAAGACATGTTTGTGGCTCGATTTCTGAAAGGTGATTGCCATTGGTTTCTTACTGTATTAGTGGTTGTGTATTTAAACCACAATAAGCAAGGTAATATTTTATCAATTAAAATAATATATTGCAGTTTTTTCCATATTGAGAACAATATGTTTTACTGTGTATGACAATTGGAAGGGAGAATGTGCATTAAAGCAGTTTTTAATACAAAATAACTTACAATTAATACAAACTATAATTTGTGGATGTTAAGATGAAATGTGGGCTGAAAATTTAGTTTGAACAGGTTTTTTGAGAGTCCTCCTCTATTTAGTTTCATCTCTAACACTTCATGCAACCTGATGCTTTTAACAGCATACCAAAGCCACGATCCTGAAGCCTGATATTACTAACTATGAAAGCCTTCTATGTAAATCCCACATGCTTGCCAACATCTATAATCTTTCAGTTATTCCAGGCCATTCCAAGTCATATTTTTCTGCACAGTACCAGTAGCCTACACTATATGTAGGCCTACTAAACTGCATTTCTCAAAACCTGCCACAAATCGAGAGAATTTCCATGAAATGATCATTGTTTTCATAATGATGTTATCGATTTAAAAACAGCATTTTTACTCGAGGACAAGATCATTTACCCCCTTTAGGTTCAAATAACATTGAACTGAAGTCAGTAGATTGAAGGAAGAATTTCTCAAGAAAACGTCTCGGTCACGGATGTAACCCTCGTTCCCTGAGTAGGGAACGGAGACGTTACGTCGGATGACGGAGAATGGGGGTTTCGCCAGAAAGCCAATCCTCTTCGAGTATTAAAAAACGAGCCAATGGCAAAGAAATGCCATGGGTCTGCGGAATTTGCATAATGTATCTCCGCCTCACCGCGTGAGTATTTAAGGAGAGACACCTGCAACAGCAGATCTTCGCTGAGGAGCCGAGACTGAACTCAGGCGTCTACCCAGCGGTACAGCGGAAGTGGCAGGGAGACGTAACGTCTCCGTTCCCTACTGAGGCAACGAGGGTTACATCCGTAACCGAGACGTTCCCTTTCGTAGTCACTCCGAGTTACGACGGATGACGGAGAATGGGGGTCCCCGTGTAATCACGCCACCTTCACAGCTGTCTTCCAGTGCCCTGCGAAGTCTGACCTCCCTGTCGTGATATAGGCACGGACGAAGGAGTCCTACTTAACACAGGAATACCAAGGTACACTGGGAAGCATGTCTCAGGGGAGATATGCCGCAGCATGCCTACCCGTAGGGAGGACTTTAAGAATACACATATGGCCCGAGGGGGCTACATATGGAGGAACACTGGAGTGACCAGCCCGTGGGGTGGCATCTACTTTCAACTCCAGGAGTGGCAAGGTGGCTTGCCGAGGGAAAGACACATGCTCAAAGAGGCTTACAGTGGAAATACACATGTGGGGGTTACTCAGAGGAGGAACCATGCACACGGAGGCACCTAGCCGACGCACAGGCAATAGACACTGGCGCCAGCGTCAACAGTGCTGGAGGAACTCAGGGCTTCAGAAAGGAAGGCTCAGCTGAGGAAATATCGCACGTATCCAGTCCGTGGAGTGGAATGGCGAGCAAGCGAAGACATCTAACGGTTCCCGTGTTAGCTTGAAAAAGTCAGTACACGGGAGGAGACTGGCTCCACTCGGAGATTGTAAAATCTGGCGAATGTGTTAGGTGTCGCCCAGCCTGCAGCTCTGCAGATGTCTGTTAGCGAGGCGCCACGCGCCAAAGCCCAAGAGGACGCCACACTCCGGGTGGAGTGGGCGGTCACACCAAGGGGGCATGGTCGACCTTGCTGCTGGTATGCCAAAGCAATGGCGTCCACTATCCAGTGAGACAACCTCTGCTTTGAGAGAGCCTTTCCCTTCAGTCTCCCACCATAACAGACAAAGAGCTGGTCTGAGGTCCTGAAACACTGCGTCCTGTCTACGTAAGCACGGAGGGCGCGTACTGGACAGAGCAGTGCCAAGGCTGGGTCTGCCTCCTCCAGGGGCAGCGCTTGCAGGTTCACCACCTGGTCCCGGAAGGGAGTGGTAGGAACCTTGGGCACATATCCAGGCCGGGGTCTCAGAATCACGTGAGAGTGACCCGGCCCGAACTCCAGGCACGCTTCGTCAACGGAGAATGCGTGCAGATCCCCTACCCTCTTGATGGAGGCCAGTGCAACCAGGAGCGCTGTCTTCATTGACAGGAACTTAAGCTCAGCTGATTGCAGAGGCTCAAAGGGAGCCCTCTGCAGGGCATTTAAGACCACTGAGAGGTCCCAAGAGGGAACGAGAGGAGGGCGAGGAGGATTCAATCTCCTCGCTCCTCTCAGGAACCTGATGATCAGGTCGTGCTTTCCAAGAGACTTACCTTCAACTGCTTCGTGATAAGCGGCGATAGCGGCCACATACACCTTCAGGGTGGAGGGAGACACCCTTCGCTCCAACCCGTCTTGCAGGAAAGAAAGCACGACACTGATCGAGCATCTCCTGGGGTCTTCTCGGCGAGAAGAGCACCAGTTGACTTCAACGCATAGACATGTCTCGTGGACGATGCTCTAGCGGAAGTGATGGTAGCCGCCACCGCTGGTGGCAGGGTACTCAAACCTGCCTCGTCCCGTCCAGGAGCCACACGTGGAGTCTCCAAAGATCGGGACGAGGGTGCCATAGGGTGTGCCGTCTCTGAGAAAGGAGGTCCTTCCTCAGAGGAATTGGCCAAGGAGGTGCTGTCGCGAGGAGTATCAGTTCGGAGAACC
The DNA here is from genome assembly GCF_029890125.1 of Rhinichthys klamathensis goyatoka. NCBI lineage: Eukaryota > Metazoa > Chordata > Actinopteri > Cypriniformes > Leuciscidae > Rhinichthys > Rhinichthys klamathensis. The sequence continues at coordinate 3,047 of NW_026606867.1, forward strand.
AGGTCTTGGTGGGCCAGTATGGGGCGACCAAAATGACCTGCTCCTCGTCCTCCTTGATCTTGCACAGAGTACGTGCGAGAAGGCTCACTGGGGGAAACGCATACTTGCGTAGGCCCTGCGGCCAGCTGTGCGCCAGTGCATCTGTGCTGAGCGTGCCCTCGGTCAGGGAGTAATACAGGGCGCAATGGGATGAGTCGTGGGAGGCAAACAGATCTATCTGTGCGTCCCCGAACTGGTCCCATGTCAGCTGGACCGACTGGGGATGGAGTCGCCATTCGCCAGAGGTTGGCCGGAGCCGTGACAGCTCGTCGGCTGCAAGGTTCTGCACTCCTGGAATGTAAATAGCACGAAGGGACCTCAGGTGCTTCTGACTCCATAAGAGGAGGTGGCGTGCGAGTTGCGACATACGGCGAGAGCGTAGACCACCCTGACGGTTGATGTACGCTACAGTCGCGGTATTGTCCGAGCGGACAAGTACGTGTTGACCCAGGAGCAACGCGTGGAAGCGGTGCAGGGCAAGGCGTACTGCCAGCAACTCAAGGCAATTGACATGCATGAGGCGCTGGGGTCCTGTCCAGGAGCCCGCGGCTGCATGTCCATTGCACATGGCGCCCCAGCCTGTGGCAGAGGCATCTGTGGAGACAACAACATGCCTGGAAACTCGTTCTAGGGGAACTCCGGCCCGTAGAAAGCTGAGGTTCCACCACGGGGTGAAGGTCTGACGGCAGGTCGGAGTTATTGGAACTCTGAGCGTACCGCGATGCCATGCCCACCTCGGGACCCGATCGTGAAGCCACAGCTGAAGCGGTCTCATATGAAGCAATCCGAGTGGCGTTGCCGCGGCTGCGGATGCCATATGCCCCAGGAGCCTCTGAAAAAGTTTCAGTGGGACCGCACTCTTGCCCTCGAACTGTCGAAGACAAGTCAGCAGTGAGTGTGCTCGCTCGTAAGCTGCGCGGACATGGCGACCGAGTCTATCTCCATACCGAGAAAAGAGATCCTCTGCACGGGGCAAAGTTTGCTCTTCTCCCAGTTGACCCGAAGGCCCAGACGGGCTAGGTGCCGGAGCACAAGGTCTCTGTGTTCGCAAACCTGATCTCGAGAGTGAGCTAATATTAGCCAGTCGTCGAGATAATTCAGGATGCGAACCCCGTGTTCGCGTAGGGGAACAAGGGCTGCCTCGACGACCTTCGTAAAGACGCGAGGAGACAGAGCCAACCCGAATGGGAGAACCGCGTACTGGTATGCCTGCCCCTCGAAAGCAAACCGAAGAAACGGTCTGTGTCGAGGTAAAATGGAGACATGAAAGTAGGCGTCCTTCAGGTCTATCGCTGCAAACCAATCCTGTGGCCGCACGCATTCGAAAATGCGTTTGGCCGTGAGCATCTTGAACGGCAGCCTGTGAAGGGAGCGGTTCAAGACGCGCAAATCCAGGATTGGCCGTAACCCACCGGTTTTCTTGGGGACAATGAAGTAGGGGCTGTAGAACCCTGACCTCATCTCGGCTGGAGGGACAGCCTCGATTGCACCCTTCGCCAGCAGGGTAGCAACCTCCGCTCTCATGATCGGGGCATTGCCACCGACCATAGTAAAGCGGACTCCCCTGAAGCGGCGTCCTCCCGGAGGGGCAGCGAAGCGGAGTGATCGGCACAGGCAAGGGTGGCATAGCGGCCTAAGCGTGTGCGCAGCCAAGCTCCGCGCCCTGACAGAGGAGACCAGGGAAGGACCAGCGTTCCACGGGGGTCTGCTCTGCCAGGGGTCTGGCGATAGAGGGGGATGAGAGTGGTGTGGTCCGGGGACGGCACGCACTGTCATCCTCGCCCTCAGAGACAGAGGAGGACGAGAGTGCCGAGGCACGGGGGCGACACGCACTGTCATCCGGCTCTGTGTGCTCAGTGATGGACATTTCGGTTCTTTCTTTAACCACATTAGGGTGCTGCCCACCCGTGGGTGAGCAGTGGGGAGTGGAGAACAAAAGATTCTCCCCCGGCCCTCCACCGGGGGAAGGAGGGGGCCTGCAACCGCCTCCTGGGAAAAAACCGACACCATCACTGAGCAGCCCGTCTCAGGAGCGCCGCTTGGCCTGGCGTTTAGTGGGGCGCGGGGCCTGAGGGGGCTGGGGCGCCTTCCTGCGCCTTCCTCCACGACGCGGCCCGGGTGAAGGCTGCTGCTGGGGCCATGCGGGAGGGGCGGGAGCCGCAGGAGGGCGCCCTCGGCGGCGAGTGGAGGCAGCAGCTGGCCGTCGGGGCAGAATATGTTTAATCGCCTCAGACTGCTTCTGTGCGGTTGAAAACTGCTGGGCGAAGTCTTCAACCGCTCCGCCGAAGAGGCCGGCCTGGGATATGGGGGCGTCGAGCAGACGAGTCCGCTCAACGTCCCGCATATCGGCCAGGTTCAGCCAAAGGTGACGCTCCTGGACCACATGAGTGGCCATCACCTGACCCAGGGAGCGTGAGGCCACTTTCGTCGCCCGGAGAGCGAGGTCAGTGGCGGCACGCAGTTCGTCGAACGTCCCTGGGTCAGTCCTGCCCTCGTGCATGTCTCTGAGCAGCTGGGCCTGGTAGACCTGCAAGGTGCTCATAGCATGCAAAGCAGCAGCCGCCTGTCCTGCAGCTCTGTGAGACCTCGCCACCATAGATGACGAGAATCTACAGGCCTTGGACGGGTGCTTAGGATTACCACGACAGGAGGCGCTCTGTGGACACAGTTGCATCACAACAGAGCGCTCCACCGGGGGAATCCCAGTGTACCCATGGACAGCTGCGCCATCGAGGGGAGGAAAGGCGGAGAAAGCTGACGAGCGTTCACGGGAGGTCAAAGGAGCCTTCCATGATCTCGACAGCTCCTCATGCAGCTCCGGGAAGAAAGGAATTGGGGTTGGCTGAGGCCGTGAGGCGGCAGCCGCACCCAAAAACCAATCGTCCAGCCGCGAGCGCTCGGGGCAGGGCGGAGGGTTCCACTCTAGCCCGATGCTCACGGCTGCCCGGGACAGCATGGCTGTCATCTCGGGATCCGACACGGGCAACGCTGGGACTCCCGAAGGAGGCAACGCAGCCGCATCCTCACTTCCCAAAGAATCGAGCCCACCTTGTGATGCCGCGATCGACATCGCGTCCTCCTCTGGAGCGCCGAATGAAACACGCAGGGCTTCCGAAGAAGCGCCCGCCTGAATCACTGCGGCACTCGCGGGTTGCAACACAGCGGAGGGGGGCGTGGTCCGAGGACGCATCGTCGGATTGCTCCACACCGTCACCCTCAGATCACCCTGTCCCCCAGCCGAACTACCACCTCTCGTGGAGGAAGCAGAACGGGTGGTGGACGCGGGGACTCTCACTGATAGATCATTGAGTCTTAATCTAAGTGTTGCGATGGCCATGTTCCCACAGAAGGAACATGAGTCATCCACGAGCGCTGCTTTAGCGTGCTCAAAGCCCAGACACACAAAGCAGCGCTCGTGCCCATCAGAAGATGACAGATATCGACCGCAACCAGAAGAACACGGGCGAGACATCTTTAAAAAGATGTGCCACGTGCAGCTCTTTTAGGAGAGGAAAAACTCTGCAATGCTGAGGCGACCAGGGAGAAAACACAAAGTCTGGCAGACCACTGCACAGATCGCAGGCAATGTGAGGACTCGCTGGGTACCGCCGTCAGTGCCCGTCACACCAACACTGGAGAGTTCGCTCGTCTCGAAGAGGTGAGTCACTTGTAAACTCAGGTCTTGTGGCTGTGGAGTGAAGAGGTTCTCTTGGCTCCGAAGCGAAAACATGATCTGCTGTTGCAGGTGTCTCTCTATTTAGAGAGACTGATTCATCCATCGAGTCTTTTGAGAATCGTTGAAAAATGATGTGCAATGTATATTATGAAAAAACACATTTTAGTAGAATTAGTTTACATATTTGACAAGGTCAGGCTTCCGTAGCGTAGGCCTATTTGTCTTTCAAAGAGATGCTTATACTTATTCAGTCAGATGGCTTGAAACCAAAATAGTGAAATATCAGGTTTACACTCTTGATCTTGCAGAAGATTTCAACACCTTACATATCTTGCAAAACTTTTGCAATTACCACAAGTATTTGTTAAAAGCAAACTGACAGATGAAAGTGATTGGTGACAGATAAAACATTGCGTACTCCACACTGACTCAACTGGTTTACATCAGCATAGTTCCCATCAGGATGAGAAAGCAATTGTCTCTGAGACTGAAAACAGATAATGCACAGTACTGCAGAGCCAGGGCCATTCTTGATTCTCGCGTTGTATGTTAAGCACTCGAGTAGCGTGGCAAACATGGCATGGGCAGCTGGCAGCGGTGCCCCTCAGCAGACACAATACAGCCCCTGGTGAGTTGAGTATGACACAAGGGCAAGCCAGTGCCAGCTGTGCCACAGGACGCCATGTTTAAACATCCATGCGACAGTTCTGCTAATAGGTTAATTTAATTTACTTCAAACATGAGAAGCACTGCTTTTCATGTGTTTTAATGTTCAGCTTTTAAAGCTGCACAATGTAATTTATGGCTGTCTAGCGGTTGAAGCATTGAAGTTATAATTATTTTTAAAATTGTAAATTACTATTATAATTTAGGCAAAATAGACCAAAACAGTAACTGTTTAAGAGATTGGCATTGGTACCAACATAAAAATTGTTTTGTGAACTTAGTCAAGAATGAGATATTAATTTGTGATGATTTTTATTCTAATGTAGGCCTATGTTCTAATGTTAATGCAGTTCTATAGTTAGTAAAATCATTCATTTGATTATACCTTTATATTACAAGGTAATTGCTAGAGAAACTATTTCAGAGAAAAAATAAATATCAAAATGATGACGTCATTGGAGTTAAAGTGATTTGATTAGAGTTCAAATGCATAAACAGCCCTGTATTTCACAGGTGTCTGTTGAGGGAACGTGACTCATATTCAGAAATCTTACTGAACCGCAGCTTGTCAAAAATGATGCATGAGGCAGTTAAATTTAAAAGGGAGATGGCACAATGGGTTACAGATGGATAGCTGTGAAGATACGATTTAAAAAAGTACAGAATACCTTTGATGAACCTTGATTTTTTCGTCTTTTTTAATTTTTAAATTTTTAAATAACTTCAAGCATGATCTTATTTCTTTGAAGGAAAGTGATGATTTTGCATGTTCTTATTGTGACAGTGAGTCAAAACACTTTAATCGGAATATATATATATATATATATATATATATATATATATATATATATATATATATATATATATATATATATCAGTAAGCTTTGAAACTTACTGATATAAATATTATGATTAAACCTTATGTGGAGTACTTCTTTATTGCATAATGCACATTTCTTAATATTAAACCTAAAATGTATTTTAATATCCCTATTAGTAAGGATAGTATCTCTGTATAATATCAGTCTGCAATATATTTAAAGTTTACCTAAAGTATACTTGCAATAGTTCCACTTTAGCAGAATCAAATACACTTAATTATATTTAGTTGGACCTCAGCACTATTTCTGTATAACTAAAGTACATTTAGTACTAAATTAGTATGTTTAATTTAGCAGACTTTAAGTATATCAGTTTAGTATATCAAAAGTAAAGTTTAAGTACATAAATATGTAAATGTATTTGTAGTATACTTAGCATAAAATAAATTTATTTCAAATAGGCTACATTTTGGTACATTTATTTTTGACTACGATATAAATACACACAATCTTTTTTTTTTTTTCATCCAAACAAATGGTGGCTTGATTTCCCGCTCTCCTTTGAGTGGTGGGTTCAGGCTGAGGATTTCAAGGTCTTAGAGAGACCCTTAGAGGCGGACTGAGAAAGAGGAGGAAGAACATCTCACACAATGAATGCTATACTAACAACGTTTTAGATTATCTGTAGAGATACTGTAATATGTAGAGTACAGTATGAAGTATCTCTGTTGACCTTCCCAAAAATAAGTATAGGCCTACTTCAAGTTCATTTTATTAAGTATACTTAAGTAAAGTTCAAGTATATTTTAGGCATACTTTATAAGTATACTAATATGTACTAGACGTATACTTGGAAGTGTACTGTTTCAATACTTGGGACTAAATTGGCCCACCTTTTAGTGTTTAGGCAGAGATTGTGTTTTGTTTTGTTTTTTGTCAAAGCCCTTTATCAAAGACTCCATCCGGATCTGATTCAGAACGATAATCAAAGATGGAGTAGATCGAGTCCATCAACACCCCCAAAGCTTCACAGTTGTTTCCTCTTCAAGGATTCGACATTTCATTCAGTAATGTTTGGCAGTTTTGATTTATATGCTGTTTAATGTCTGATGATTGTGTTATTTTACATGTGCATAAGCAATGCTTCTATTGCTTGTATCTGCTTCTTCTTCACCTGTGTTTTGGTCCAGAGATTCTGTACTCTTTCTAAAATGGGTCATAGCGCCCCCTACCGTATAACAGTGAAAACATGGATTGCCGAAATTTTCCATTAATGGTGGGGAAGAGTTGTGTCATAAATAACAGCAAATTCTGTAAATGGTGGGAAAAGAGTTAAGTAGTTTTGTAGTAAATTCCTATGTATACTACCAGTGGACTTCACAAAATTTCACATTATTTTCAAACAAATCTATTGTATTGGGTCCCAAAATGCTCAAGTTTATATGACAGTATGTAAAACTATAAGAAAATATTAGCATAATGAAAGAGTAAACATAACTACAAGCCAAGTAGAATATACTTAGAATACTTAGGCTAATTATATTTTTAAGTATGCCTATATCTCGATCCAAAGTTTGAGTAAAAGTATAGGCCAAATAAACTTAGACTTTTCTGTCAGTAAAAGTCAAGTATACTTAAGTGTGAATTTATATTTCTGAGAAGTACATAAAAAGTGTACTTCTACTAATAGCACACTTGAATAAACTTGAATAAAATCAAAACTTATCCGTTGCTTGGTTACGTCTATGATGCAGTTTTCTGAAAATCGGACTTTTCAGGGTGTGCTAACCAAGATAGCCTAATCTTGTTTTTGGAAGGCTTTACACTGTAACATTCATTTAAGTAACGTGCACAACAATTATGCCTTGGTGCCAATACACTTTGTTTTCGAGTTGTTATAAAATGTTACACAGCTTGTTTTACAGAAACTTCAAGGATCTCAATCTTTCCCACACACAAAGCATTACCAAACACAAACTTTCCTGTCCGGTTCCTTTATTAACTTCCTGGAGACATGAGTATCATGCAATCTTTTGAAAGAAGATACATTATAAACTTCTCATTGTTCACCTCACATCATGAGGAATATCATGTCTGTGTTTGAGCATTTCTGGGCCTGGAGGTTGCAGTCAAACTGCCAAGTATTTTCACTAAATTATTAGTAAAGTAGTAGTAGTAGTAGTAGTAGTAGTAGTAGTAATAGTAATACTTTATTAATCCCCAAGGAGAAATTCTTTGCGACAGGCTGCATGCACGCATGCGCACAAGATACGCTCTCTAAGCTCTCTAAGAATGAAAAGACAAAGCAGCTTGAAGACAAAAACTGGCAACAGCATGTCAATAAACAGGAAGCAAAACAAAGTAGATTTATATGTGAAAACTTAATAGGTAGTTACCTGATTTGGTCATATATAAAACATATGGTTGTATTATATATTTTTAAAAAATATTTAAAAAAACGTGATTTCACGTGTACAATTACATCATCACATGACAATGTCCTACTCCGCTGACATCAGCATGGGACTTTCCAAAGCAAAACAATCACAGAGGTGAGAAAGTGTTTTTCTTTCTTTTAAGGACTGACTTAACTTCGAATCAATCGAGAAGTTGTTTGCTTTTATTTTTCATTTGTGTTACGAAACTTTCTTCAATCCATTGTGTTCTAGAAAGTAAACGCAATTTTTTACAGGTTTTTATATTGCTTGACAAAGTAAAAAAAAAAAAACTTCCAGAAATGACTGCTTCCATTTTCCCAGGCAGAGATTTAATGTTAATAATTCATAGTGTATGCCAACTCAGCTTTACTATATTGTCAAATATTAACTCTCTTTTTATCAACATGATTTAAAAGGTCAATACCTATGGTATTTTATGGCTTAAAAGAGGGCAAAAGACAGAATTACTTGTTTGTTTGTTTTTTATGATGTTTGTATCTTAGATGTGTTTTATGTTTCCATATGGCATGCCCTCATTTTAGTTTATCATCCTTAAAAATAACATAAAGATCAGATGCCTGAACAGTGTGTCACCAGTGAATCTACATTAAAAGGAAAGTTCACCCATAATTTGGCCATCTTTTTGAAGTCCACCGAGGCAAGAAAATCATGGTTTAGAATTAGGGTGAACTATAACTTTAATTTCACTGTCAACACTGTGGGAAAATATAATCTTTTATTGACAGATATCTTGAGGTTGGAAACTTAACCTGAGCTATTAATGTTTGGCACACATCTTTAACTGCCTGCAGCAACTTCCTCTATTAGAAGCAAGCTTTTAATCCAAAATATGCACGTTCTTTCAGATCAAACACACCCAGCACGACAAGAACAGCCTTTACTCTAATATATGGGTTAGGTTTCTGATTGTGACCTTACTGGACTCATTTGAATAACCTGAAAACACATCATCTTGATTTGGCAAAAACATTCCAGAAGAAACAATCTGAAGATACGGTCCACTAGAGAAAACTGATTAAATTCTTGACCTCATTACAACCAGGAAGAGCCATTGATGTCAATGAACTAGAGCAGATTTTTATAATTATTAACTCACACGATGGTTTAGCCTACTCATAAACACAACAGTAACCAGCAGGTTGTAAGGCTTCCAATATGCGAGTAATAGAAAATTGCTTTGAATGGTCATATTTTATGACAGAAGAATGTTTTGATATGCTTATGCATTAAAGGTTCTCACAAAAGTTAATATATGAGTGATTAATCTGTTCATTACAGTTTGTGCGTTCTGACTTCTTCATTCAAGACATTTTGTCCATCCTACTTGCACAGTCATATAGAAACGGAAAGCAAACCAGTGGAAAAAAATGTAAAATTTTGAGACAAGGAACAAAATGTCATTCTTTTGTTTCAGAAATGTAGACAGGATTACAACCTCAACGTTACGCAACAGCCGAGAGTAACTTCTAGATGGAATTTTTGACCAAAATCCCATGTCAGCAAAATTTGCTAAATTCATGCCAAGCTTTAGTTGTAATTCATTCTGTATGGTATTATTCTAAAAGTACTAAAACTTTAGTAACAGAAGAGAGATACAGAAAAGTGTATTTGTAAAAGGTTTATTGCCTCGGCAGGTTTGAAGCAGAATTCATTTAAAAGTAAATGAAATTTAGTAGAGTAAAAAAAAGCAAACATATCCCATAGGGAGTGCAATATTTCTTCCACATAAATGAAAATCAGCATAGGCTGAGAAAGACAACCCATTCAAGAGTAAATGAAAAGAAGCTTACATGGTGTGTGCTTAATAAATCATTGCAATACACATATGAACTATAAAAAACAGTGATTTGAAAAGCCTTTTTAAGCATGAGACCACCAATGACTCAAATAGGTGGAATATGCTATATATACTGCACGTCCCCCACCTCTTACATCTGTTCTTGAAAGAATGAATAAACAGTTCCTACAAGGAGAATCTTGTCATCTTACAAACTATAATGTTTACAGGAAGTATATTCACAGTGTATTCACAATTCAGTGGTATAACAGTGCTACAACTGAAGACTGCACATTGCAACGATTGTCTGGACGCAGAACGCACCACTCTGTAATGCCCACATACATGTGTTTAGGGCTAAGGCCTCATATTGTCTGTGCTGTTGTAGAGGACCTTGTATTACAACATAGAAGTTAGTCCATTATACTTTCAAGCAAGATCACACACTTTTGATCATAGGCTGCTGTGCTGGTAAATCAGTGTCCTAAAGCAAAAAAGAAAAAAAGAATTCACAGTCAGGTTTTTGGAAATGTTTCAGGTACCATGACTAAACATGTCAAACACATGACCTGAAGCGCCGCTCTGAAAATATGTGCCAGCAGTGAGCAACTGGTGTAGATTTACTTTTGCCATGAGCGCAATTCAAGGAATACGGCCCCTTTCTCAAGTCAAACCTCAAAAGCTGTCATTTAAGGTCACGTTCTTGGAAGATAAACGGAATGGAACAAAAATGTTTTCAACTTAATATGGTGTCTCAAAAACGTGACCCTCAGGTTTCGAGATGCTGAATAAACAGATGCATCGTAACACGTCAAAGACATTTGTATAGTAGAGCGTGTTTACAGGCATCTGCTTCTAAACGACCCATTCGTTTTTTTATATAATAAATGAAATCATTTAGAAAGTGTATATTTGCTATGATGTTTTATGTCATTTAATGACTAATCACAAAAAAAAATCAACAAAACATAATATATAGACAAAAACTGCTTACCGTGTTTGTCCGATGTCGTCTTTTGATCAGTAGGGTAAGAAGCACGGCAACAGCAAATATTAGCACGACCACAATGGGAACACTAATAGAGACAGTGTTGTCAGTTTTGTCTCCAGAGAAGGTTAGCTGTCCACCGTCTTCCTTTTCAGACACTGGTTGAAGACAATGGTAATATATGAGACATGATTGTCATCAATATCACACATTACAGATTACAAGCCCAACTTGTTATATATAAAATATCCATACAGGCAAAGGGTTCTAAGGCAGTGGTTCTCAACCAGGAGGCCGGGGTCTCAGCAAACGTCCGAATAAGGCTTAAATATTTTATTTAGTCTTAAATGATTATATTTAGTCTTAAAATTATATTAACATAACACTTGAACTGCTGTTCTAGCGGAATCTCAGCATTCGTAACACCAGCTCTGAGCCTATAGCCTTATTCTGATACCATTCAACAGATAAGCTATTTTATTACTGCTGGCTGCACAGCTGATGACGTCAGGACCATGTTTTTAATATTGTGATAGGCAACTCTGTGGGGGCTATGACTTTCGGTTCTGCTGCAGTGGCAACAAATTCAACTTCCTTTGGTTGTCGTGAATGTTCTGCTTTTTAGCTGCTTTTTCCGACCTGTGAGTCTCTCACACGTCATCATCTAACCAAACATAATAGACTAAAGCTAAGCAGACTAGCATTTTGAAAAGAGAAGCACAATGAAATTTTAAAAGAGGAAGAGGCTTGTTTCCTTTCAAGTTATTGCTACTGATTTGCTATAGGATAAATAAATTCAGTTTTAGATAACTCACCTGTTAGATTAACTTCTAATTCCTTCCTCGACCAGATGCGGTCAGAAACACTGAATAAGGCATGACAGGTGTAAACTCCTGCATCCGCTGAAGTGATGTTGAGGATCATAAGGGAGCAGTTTGTTTTCTCCTTTTCCAGGAAGAGTTCAGTCCTGTCAATGTGAGCCTGGTCTATAGATTTCCTTTCTTGTGGATAACCATTCACTACTGTTTCACCTTTCTGCCATACCAGTTTAGACACATTAGTACAGCCACAAGGTAGAATTACGGTCTGTCCAACGATGCCAGTCGCACTAGTTTCCACTGCAGAACCATCTACAAGAACAGTAACAGATTCTCATCATAACAAATACTCAACTTCATTTTCAAAATTTGGAACACCGAATAAACACCAAAAAAAAGAAGATATGATTCTCTAAAGGAACATCAGAAACTGTTTTACATTTCTTTGATACATATCATTTTACATTTTAACTTTTTTTAATGCCAATAATATATGCATATCTGTATGTGACAAGAGATCATCAATAAAATATGTTTTTTCATAGATTAGAGCTACGTTTAAGGGTCCAGAAGGATTCAATAAAGACTCACTCGTGATCAGCAGAAGTGTCAGCAATGCCAAGATCATCATGGTTGTCCTGGAGGAGAGAGAAGCAGGTTTTGAAGTAGGCTATTTATTTGAGGTTATCAAAGGGTAGGTTATCTATTTAAATTCACAAGTTCTCAAACAAACTACAAACAAGGCTAAAATGTGCATAGTTGTATGCGAGTACTAATACAGGATTATAAACATCTGCACTTTGTCCTGGTGAGACACGGTATTTTTCCATTAAAGAAGAAAACGATCTCCTAGCAGCTCAATTCATTGGTGAAATTTATCAGGCAGCCAATTTCCCACAGGTCACATGAGAAAAAAGAGCCAAACAGCTTTTCCCAAAAATCCAGTCAACTCTGGAATGTCCTGTGTGAAAACAAAGCTCCCCCAAACAATGCAGTCGTGAAACGCACTTAAGGGTCGATCATCTGAGTCTCTAACGCGTAAGTTGTGGACCACTAAAACTTTCAACTGCATGAAATTATTCAAAAACTGTTTTATATTACATAGGCTATATTAAACATATTAAATTTAACCTTTTATTATAGCCTAACATATTATGTATCAAACGTATAAAAAATAAGATCAGTAAAGAAAAAAAAAAAAGAATAAACAATATCGTGCTGACCTTTGGGTTAGCCTATATTTCCTCTGCAGAAGACACGCACGCATCCGATCGCGATGAGTGAGAAATACATGAATCAGTTCTGGAGTTTGTTTCAGTTAAGACGCGCCTCCTACGTCATCCCACACACAGATTGCAACGCTGCTGGGTGTGGCCTAAAAGGACTTTGGTGTGGCTGAGTTTATACAGAAGCAGTTACCTGAACGAGTTGACCTGGATTTTGTGGGTAGGTGATCAGGCTCATTTTCACCTGGATCTGCACGTGCAACTTGACTTGTTTGTGGGCGGCGATTTTAGGTGGGAAAACCCCAGACCGGACAAGATAAACAAGATGTCCAATGCATTGTTCTCTAAATTCCATAAGATGGCGCTAGAGGGCTTTAAATTCCCTTTCTGTGCCTTATTCATTTTCTCTTGGCTTTCCTACTGTTATTGCCCAGGAAATAAATTTCATTGACCCTATTAATTATAGGGGGGTAATTAATTTGGGTAATACTTTGGGTATTGTTTATGGTCCAAAAGTGAATGAAGTTCAAATTTAATACTGAGGAGGCAACACATTTTCTGTGAACAGAAGATTGCTTTTAATAAAATTCTAGGCCTATAAAATAACACATGCTATTTATTTTTGTAATATTGATTCATAATAATCACTTCAGCAAAAGGTGTATCATTTCATTAAAACATTTCAAGTAGCCGCCCTATTCTATAACAACTCATTCTTTCTGCTTTAGCATCTGAACATGTGTTGTTTTAATGCTAGCTACCGGGGTATTTAAAAAATGAATCAAAATTGGCCTACTTAAAATGAAAGCTCTGAAATCTTCACATGTGTGCCATTGCTAAACGTAATGTGCCAGTTTGAATATGTAGAACAGAGAGAAGAATGCATTAAGTGAATACATACAATATAACATATAAAACAACAAATCTTCATACATGAAGACATTGTGTAGATAGGCTATACATTTTTACATATGCTATTTTTGAATTTACAATGGTCATCTACACTCTGGAACAGGTTATAAATTTTTTTTTTCGTCATAAATTTAATTTAAAAACAATGATATAATATAATTGTTTTAAAAGTAAATATAAGAAATTATATCTACTGTGAAATAACAGTTCATAATTTTCAACAGTCATAATTGTTGTTGCTTTGGCTCCATGGTCATTTTTACACACTTTTAAGAGTTCTTCCAAGCTTTTTCTTTGACCTCCTTTTGGGATGGGTTAGGCTACAAAAACTGAATAAAGTTTTTGTTTGGTAGCCTATTTTATTTGGTACAACGTGTCGGTTTAGGTAGTAACCTAAATAGATCACTTCGTTCAAACCTAAACCGGAACGTTACACCAAAATGATGCAAGAGATTCAACTCTCAAACATGCTTTGCGATTGTGTCTGCTTTGCTGTTTGTTCATCATCCCTGTGTTTTGATGTATCGGTCAAATTCTGCGGTTTCCTCAGTCACTGACCACCACCTTCAATCTATATCTGCCTCCCTTCTCTTCCACACTCTCCTCTCTCCAGACGTGTGGTCAGCTGACTTTCACTGGAGCAGCTGTGTGCAGTCGCGCATTCTCACAAAGCACAGCCCAGCATAGACGATAGGGGAACACGGGGCTGAAAATCGCGACAGAAAAACCCTGAACCGCTCAGGACATTTATCCATCAGGACGTGCTGCGCTTGGGAACACGGCCATGGATATGGACCGTACGGTATTCCTGCTGTCAATACTGACGACTTTGTCGCTCGCCATCGAGGTAAGAATATGATTGTGTGTAATGGAGACGGAGCTTGATTCTCCTCCATAGTTTAAATGACGGCCTGGGAGCAAAGGGGAGGAAAAACGCAAAGCTAGAGCATGACGGATGCAGATAGACATTTGAGCGCTACGTGATTGTCAGTTGCGTATTCCAGCATGATCATACTTCTTTCTCATGCAGTTGCCAGTTGGGTTTCTTGTCCATCGGTGTTTTAGATCAATTAAAAAGTGTTGGGTGGATCCACTCCTGGTGCAGGCAGGATCGTCACTAGGCACAGCGGGCGAACTGTAGCGCATGAAAGTGATACATAAAGACGCGCATCATTCTAGCATCTTAGCATTGTTTTTAATATCTGAGGGTCATTTGCACACCTTCATATAAAATATTAGCATCACATTCGAAGGTGAAACGTGGCATTGAAACATAATGAAGAATTGCACTGTGGAAAACGCTGATATGGCGATTGTATGCTGCTGTGCCCGTAATGTGTTTTATGTTAGAGCAAATAAATGTGGATCGGAGGAATATGAACTCATGTCATGCAGATGGGGCTGGTGGAATCATGTAAACATCAGTGACTGACAGCTCTTTGTCAAGGGGACATGTGTTAAAGAGCGCATTCTCTCACCACCTGCAGTTAGCCTATAGAGCTTTTATTTACACGAAAAAAAAAGAAAAGACATAAAACCTGTGGCTGGTTTGCAAGATTGCAGAGCTCCATTTTGGGGGAATATGCTGTGACAGCAATCCGACGGCCCTGCTGAGCCATTCGATTATCAGAGGACAACGCGCTCATTCCTCTGCGGCGCCTTTTGCGCATCTATTATTCATACAAGTCTTTATGAAGGAATTTGCTTTGTTATAGGCCTAGGCTTGATTGTTAAAATGCGTAGATGATGTAGCACTTGTTCATGGTGGAGAGATTTTGTGAGGAATATTAGGCCTACAAAAAGATGTTAGTTGACAGAAGCAAGATGGCGTCCGTGAACTGCGGCGTTTCTTTTTTTTCTTTTTTTTTTTCTTTTTTCTTTTTTTTTATCTCGTTAAGGCAAAATCTGCTATATGGATAGATAAACTTTCTCACTCCCACAAACACACACGCATCTGCACTACGTGTTCTTTGCATGCAAGATTATTTTAATACTTGAATGTGGAGCTTATGACACCTGGTTGTCAGTTTACACAGAGATATTTTATTCCACATAGTTTTCTGTAATTCTGGTCTACATGTAGATGTGGTGTTGTTAGTGTTCTTTTAAAATATGGTAGCCTATAATGGTACCAATATCAGGGTGCAAATAGCATGGAGCCTTTGGCGGGGTGACTCCCAGATTACAAATATTTCAACATTATTTAAAAATTAATCATAACATTTTAGTTACAAATCAGCAATGTATTTTCGCAGGGTACCAAATAGAAGCTCCCCAAAAAAATGTTACCTATTGTTAGAATATGGTTCTCATTTGGTTATTTTGTTTCCTAACATTCTAGGAACGCTTCTTTTAGGTAACGCTTTGTTTTAATAACCATAAACTAATGTTTCCAGAACATTCTGGGAACCAAAAATTGTTAACTGGGACAATACTAAAGCTCTTTCTGTTCAGTATTAGATCAGCAAAAAACAGGTTCTGTCATTGTCTTCCACATTATTATTGATTCACAATCACAATATTTCACAACAACTGTTTAAAACCATGTTTGTGGGTCTTATTTCATGTGTGTTGGCTCAGAGGTCATCTGCTGCTGCTGTATTCCTAAACATTGACTAAATTAATTTCAGTTACTAATTTTATTGGGTTTTCAAAACTAAATGAATAAGTGTGGATGTGTGTGTTGTATGTGTGTCAAATGACAGTTTGAGTTGTGAACTAAAAAGTTACAAATTCCTTTTAAAAATGGACCCTTGTACCAGTCAGAGTGCAAATTATATAATGACTTACATGAAATAAGACCCTGGCCTAAAGCTTTTTCCATTAAAAGGTGTCATTTGTTGGTAGTGTGCCAAAACAAGCTCTGAGAGTTTGTGTTGTCACCTCTTTACTGATCACCATGTTTTGCCTGAAAGGTCCCTTGCTTATTTTGCGTATAATTGGTAAATCTGTTTTCGGTTAGTCTCCATCTGAAAAGGGCTTCCTTTGTTTGACTGGGAAATATCAGTGGAACATGTAAACATGGTCGGTTTTACAAAAACTACCTTGTTGATGTTTGACAGCCTTTAAGATTAAGCCAGAGCTGAATGGCTGTTGAAAGCTGCACATTTTCATTTTGCACTAATGTGGATCCTGAACTGCTATGACAACCTGGCTGAGACACTATTTTGGTACACTGATATCCGCAGATGATTAGCTTTCACTAGTGGCTCAGTGGCTGTGTCAATGTTAAAGCATTTCTTATATCATATGGTAATGATCTCGTGTAAAACAATTTATAGCTGAAATTTTGCAGCTTATTGCAGTAGTTAAGACCATTTCGTGTCTAACACATGGTTTTCCTAAAGAGTTACTGAAGTGTGGCCAGCATAATTACAGTATTCTGTTTTTAAATTGCCTACAGCATAGATATGTTTTATTGCACTATAACCACCAAGCCATTTGTTAAAAGGTTTGAAAGAAAAAATACATTACGGACAGAGTCTATCTATCATCCTATCTATCTATATATCTATCTATCTGTTTGGGGTGTAACGACGATACCCTCATGTCACAAATCGATACATATCACAATACGATATTATTGCGATACTCTAAGACATAAGAAAATGTACTGTTGATTAAAATGCTAAATTTGATATTAAATTGTGGGTGTAAATGAATAGGCTTGGACTTGGTGCTGGTAATTCAATGCACAGGACAATGGTGACACCAGAATAAAAAATATTCATCATTCTGAGGCTGAAAATACAGAATTATTTTAGACGAATATTTGCACTTTGTCACTGACTAGATACATTTCAAATAATGTAGGCCACTTTTTACTGGTAACATAAGACAGTTGGCATTATTAGGACCCACAAATATTCCCCCATTGCATTGAATTATTATACATTATATTAAATATTATATAGTTTAATAATAGACATTAAAACCGTGACTTGTGACACAATATATTATTACACCCACTATCTATCTATCTATCTATCTATCTATCTATCTATCTATCTATCTATCTATCTATCTATCTATCTATCTATCTATCTATCTATCTCTTATTAAGCCGTTTTCTTAATGAGACAGATGCATCTTTCAGACAGCTGGCTACAGCAGCACTTCCACTGTTTGTTACCCAGGACAAAAGAGGGAAAACACAACAGTCCCATAATCCCTCACGCTCAGTTGAACAGACAGGGTGGGTCTGGTTGTAAGGAACCTTTGTGACTCACTGGGTCGAGGCCAGGCCAAAGACACACAAAAGAGGACAGCCATTATTCTCTCTCTCACTGACTATGAATTGAGTGTCTTCTGCAAATATGTTTTCCTTCGTGTCATTTTCAGGACCAAACTCATACTTTATCTCTCCCTTTCTATCTTTTTTTTTCTTTTCAATCTTCCCACCCACTTCAAGAGATTAGATTGTATTCAAGGCTTTTAACCCTGAACCGAATAAGGCAGTAATGTTTGATATTGTATGTTACATAACTGGCATTGTGGCTCTAAAAGATTAATGTTTGTTACAAGTATTTGTCAGATGTAGAGAGTTTTCACTCTCATGGTTTCAGTTGAGTTGCTTGTAGCTTTACAATTTAGTTGAGCAAAAAGAGTGAAATTATTTTGATTATTCACTTTGGTTTAGTATGGAGGAAAACAAATCCTCCATAGTTATCATAGTTATATATTTCTATGTTGAAAATTAAGATTAATGATACCTTTTTAAAAGTTTGGGTAGGATTAAGTTAAGAAATGGAAGCTTTTATTCAACAAGGATACATAACAGACCCAAACTTTTGAATGGTAGTGTATACAGTATATACATATTTATATAGTATTCAATATTTTATTGAATACCATTTCTAACACTTGCTTACGCGCTAAAAGCTTTGGTATAATTTGAACACTGCTAGCAAGGACCACAAAAACAGCAACAACAGCATAAATAAAGCCAGCAAACAGTACAGCAATAACCTGATAACAGTCGCTACATAATTTATTCACTCCATACACAGTGCATTCTGAGAACTCAAAACCCAACATTGTTCAATATAAAAGCGTTTATCCAGTCGACTTTCCGTTTGGCTAGTTAGGGCAACATTTGCTGCAATATTGTTCGTCTAACGTGTTTGTATGTAGATTCAAAGTAATTTCCTTGTGTCTGTATGTCCCTGTCTGAACCCCACAAAGCATGTTTCTTGGACATTATAATGTGTAGTGCTCTAAATAGATGGGCGAACCTGCTGTTATCTATATCTATCAGATGCTCATAATCACATCAACTATTTGTTGAATTGTTGAATTCTTGTGCTTCCCTACACATTTGCTTTTTTTCCTCTTTTTATTGTCATCCTGTCTCTGTTATCGAATTAATTAAATGATTGGCTGCTTACTTAATCAGGTCAATCACAGTTGATCGTATACATCAATATTTGCTGAGAAAAGCCCCGACATGAAGACATCTGAAGATCATAGGCTTATGTGATAATGGTTCCTCATGTTCCTGCTGATTGTGCTGTTGGCAGGTGCCATCAGATGACTCAGTGGGCTTGTTGGCGGAGCCCCAGGTGGCCATGTTCTGTGGAAAACTCAACATGCATATCAACGTCCAGAGTGGCAAGTGGGAGCCGGATCCAACTGGCACCAAGAGCTGCATCGGCACCAAAGAGGGCATCCTTCAGTACTGCCAAGAGGTAATGAGAGAGGAAAAAGATATAAAACGAGACGAGCAAATATAATGAGTTCTGCTGCTGTGTCAGTGTTAGTTGTCAATAGCAAGCTTACACGCATTGTAAAACATTGTATCATGATTACTTTAGGAGTTAAAGTCAATTATATAATGACCTTCACGGTATATAATACGGGGCTTCTGAGTATTACATAAGCATGTCAAGTTCTATTTAGTGGTCGACTGATATAAGTTTGTCAATGGCTGGTGCTGTTATTTGGGTAGCAATGTGGCCGATTGCCAATGTAATGTCAATATACTCTTCCTTTCAAAGGTTTGGGTTCAGTGAAACATCTTTGGGGAAAGAAATTTATACTTTATTCAGCAAGGATGCATTAAAAGTGACAGTAAAGACATTTATAATGTTACAAAAGATTTCTATTTCAAATAAGTGCTGTTCTACTGAATAGAGAATTGTATTAATATAATATATAACATTCAATTCATGGGCAACAGCTCTGGTTGACATTCCTGCAGTCAGCATGAATGAATGTGTTTGGGATGCTCTGGATCGGCGTATACGACAGCGTGTTCCAGGTCCTGCCAATATACAGCAACTTCGCACAGCCATTGAAGAGGAGTGGACCAACTTTCTGTTTCACAGTTTCCACAAAAATATTAAGCAGCAAAACAGTTTTCAACATAATAATAATACGAAATGTTTCTTGAGCACCAAATCAGCATATTCGAATGATTTCTGGAGGATCATGTGACACTGAAGACTGGAGCAATGACTGCTGAAAATATATTAAAATAGAATTTTAAATTTTGTAATAATATTTCACAATTTAACTTGTTTTTTTGATCGAATAAATGTGGCCTTGTTGAGCCTTTCAGAAACATTAAAAAAAATCTTACTGACCCCAAACCTTTGAATGGTAGTGTATGTTTGCAAATGAGAGTACATAGTACAAACAAAAATCTGAAATCAAATGTTTATGTTACTAAATATATTCTAATAAATTTAGTCAAAAATATTTCTGAAATCTAAACTGACCCTTTTTACACATTCATGGTCTTATTGTGTAAAAAGATAAATTTAGCAACTAAATATGTTCAGCCATGAAGTTTGAGTTTTGGCTGTAAGACAAAAGAGGGCAAAAATGTGAAAACAAACAGTTGTTTTTAGGATTAATTAATTAACGCCAGCTTGTGATGGTGATGAGGGGGGAAATTGTGTAGTTTTTTTTATCACAATTATTTAGTTAAAGGGGTCCTATTATGCCCTTTTACGAAGTCTTGATTTTGTTTTTGGGGTGTACTAGAATATGCTTTCATGCTTGATTGTTCAAAAAACACATTATTTTTCACATATTTTACATTATTACAGCTCATCTCCTAGTCTGTCCCAAACGCATTGTTTAGTTCCGGTTTCGATGAAGCCCCTCCTTCCGAAATACGAAATGTGATTGTGATTGGCAGCATTTAGCGTGTGTTCGGGAAATGTCCCCACTACACCACCCCCAACCTGGAAGCTGTTATTTGTAAAATGTGCAGCGCACAGATAAACATCAGGACTATAATGTTCAGGAACAGTGTTTAAAATAAATTTTACCCATTCTAAGTTCGTCAGCCTTAGGAAGGTCAAACAAATGAGTTGTGAAAAAGCGTGTCTTTGACATAGCAGCAGCTCATCCAGGCCCCATCCGCTTTTCTGCGTATTCCGTGGGCGGATATCTAGCTATAAATTACAGGAACGTCTGTCTGTCTGTGTGTCTGTCTGTCCGTCTGTCTGTTAATCGAATATCTCTCAAACCGTTAGTCCGATGGATTTCAAACTTGACAGGTGTCTTGCTATGGGCACGAGTAAGTGCAGTGCCCAGTTTGACGTTGTTTGGATTAGAAATGCAAAAGATATCATTAAATATATCTTTTAAAGAAGCACACATTGAAGTTGTGGTTTAAAAACAAATAATCTGACATTAGAGAGGGTTGTGGTTTAAAAATAAACATTTATCAGCTAAACATTAAGTCAGCTACACTGTTTACTTCTGAAGTAAAAAAGTAGCGATTCTTTTCGAGAAATGTAGCAATTCTTTTCAAGGTTGTTATTATACATTTATTACAATGTAATTATACATCGTTTATAATGTAATTATACATTTATTACAGTGTAATTATGCATTTATTACAGTGTTATTATACATTTATTACAATGTAACTATACGTTTATTACAATGTAATTATACGTTTTATTACAATGTAATTATACATTTATTACAGTGTTATTATACATTTGTTACATTATTATTATTATACATTTGTTACATTTTGTTACATTATTCTTTTTGAAAAAGTAGCGATTCTTTTTGAAAAAAGTAGTGATTATTTTTCGAAAAAGTAGCGATTTTTTTGAAAAAGTAGCGATTCTTTTTGAAAAAGTAGCGAATCTTTGAAAAAAGTCGCGATTCTTTTTGAAAAAGTAGTGATTCTTTTTTTAAAAAGTAGTGTAAAAAAGTAATTATACATTTATACATTACAATGTAACTATACGTTTATTACAATGTAATTATACGTTTATTACAATGTAATTATACATTACAGTGTTATTATACGTTTATTACAATGTAATTATCCATTTATTACAGTGTTATTATACATTTGTTACATTATTATTTTGTTACATTATTCTTTTTGAAAAAAGCGATTCTTTTTGAAAAAGTAGCAATTCTTTTTGAAAAAAGTAGTGTAAAAAAGTAATTATACATTTGTTACAGTCATACATTTATTACAATGTAATTATACGTTTATTACAATGTAATTATACATTTGTTACATTATTATTATTATACATGTGTTACATTATTTTGTTACATTATTCTTTTTGAAAAAAGTAGCGATTCTTTTTGAAAAAGTAGCAATTCTTTTTGAAAATAGCGATTCTTTTTTGAAAAAGTAGCGATTCTTTTTGAAAAATGTAGTGTAAAAAAGTAATTATACATTTACAGTCTTATACATTTGTTACAATGTAATTATACGTTTATTACAATGTAATTATACATTATTAGAGTGTTATTATACATTTATTACAATGTAGTTATACGTTTATTACAATGTAATTATACATTACAGTGTTATTATATGTTTATTACAATGTAATTATACATTTATTACAGTGTTATTATACATTTGTTACATTATTATTATACATTTGTTACATTATTATTTTGTTACATTCTTTCTGAAAAAGTAGCAATTTTTGAGAAAAGTTGCGATTCTTTTTGAAAAAAGTAGTGTAAAAATGTAATTATACATTTGTTACAGTCTTATTATACATTTATTACAATGTAGTTATACGTTTATGACAATGCAATTATACATTTATTGCAGTGTTATTATACATTTGTTACATTATTATTATTATACATTTGTTACATTATTCTTCTTTAAAAAAGTAGTGTAAAAAAGTAATTATACATTTGTTACAGTCTTATACATTTATTACAATGTAATTATACGTTTATTACAATGTAATTATACATTTGTTACAGTCTTATACATTTATTACAATGTAATTATACATTTATTACAATGTAATTATACATTTGTTACAGTGTTATACATTTATTACAATGTAATTATACGTTTATTACAATGTAATTATACATTTATTACAATGTAATTATACGTTTATTACAATGTAAATATGCATTTATTACAGTGTTATTATACATTTGTTACATTATTATTATTATACATTTGTTACATTATTATTTTGTTACATTATTCTTTTTGAAAAAAGTAGCGATTCTTTTTGAAAAAGTAGCGATTCTTTTGAAAAAAGTAGCGATTCTTTTGAAAAAAGTAGCGATTCCTATTGAAAAAGTAGCGATTCCTTTTGAAAAAAGTAGTGATTCTTTTTCGAAAAAGTAGCGATTCTTTTTGAAAAAAGTCGCGATTCTTTTTGAAAAAGTAGTTATTCTTTTTTGAAAAAGTAGTGTAAAAAATTAATTATACATTTATACATTACAATGTAACTATACGTTTATTACAATGTAATTATACGTTTATTACAATGTAATTATACATTACAGTGTTATTATACGTTTATTAAAATGTAATTATCCATTTATTACAGTGTTATTATACATTTGTTACATTATTATTTTGTTACATTATTCTTTTTGAAAAAAGTGATTCTTTTTGAAAAAGTAGCAATTCTTTTTGAAAAAGGTAGCGATTCCTTTTGAAAAAGTAGCGATTCTTTTTGAAAAAAGTAGTGTAAAAAAGTAATTATACATTTGTTACAGTCTTATACATTTATTACAATGTAATTATACGTTTATTACAATGTAATTATACATTTGTTACATTATTATTATTATACATTTGTTACATTATTTTGTTACATTATTCTTTTTGAAAAAAGTAGCGATTCTTTTTGAAAAAGTAGCAATTCTTTTTGAAAAAAGTAGCGATTTTTAAAAAAAAAGTAGTGATTCTTTTTGAAAAATGTAGTGTAAAAAATGTAATTATACATTTGTTAGTCTTATAAATTTTTTACAATGTAATTATACGTTTATTACAATGTAATTATACATTTATTAGAGTGTTATACGTTTATTACAATGTAATTATACATTTATTACAGTGTTATTATACATTTGTTACATTATTATTATTATACTTTTGTTATATTTTGTTACATTATTCTTTCTGAAAAAGTAGCGATTCTTTTTGAAAAAATTGTGATTCTTTTTGAAAAAAGTAGCGATTCTTTTTGCAAATAGTGTAATTATACATTTGTTACAGTCTTATTATACATTTATTACAATGTAGTTATACGTTTATTACAATGTAATTATACATTTATTAGAGTGTTATTATACCTTTATTACAATGTAATTATACATTTATTACAGTGTTGTTATACATTTGTTACATTATTTTTATTATGCATTTGTTACATTATTTTGTTACATTATTCTTTTTGAAAAAAGTAGCGATTCTTTTTGAAAAAGTAGCAATCTCTTTTTGAAAAAGTAGCGATTCTTTTTGAAAAAAGTAGCGATTCTTTTTGAAAAAAGTAGCGATTTTTTAAAAAAAAGTAGTGATTCTTTTTGAAAAAAGTAGCGATTCTTTTTGAAAAAGTAGTGATTCTTTTTGAAAAAGTAGCGATTCACTTTTGAAAAAGTAGTGATTCTTTTTGAAAAAGTAGCGATTCTTTTTTGAAAAAGTAGCAATTCTTTTCGAAAAAGTAGCAATCCAGTTTTTTAAAAAGTAGCGCTTCACTACTTTCGAAAAAGTAGCGATTAATTTTTTTTAAAGTAGCGATTTAACTGAATCTGTATGTCAGCTACACTGTTTAATTCTGAATATTATATTTTATTCTGGTGCGCTTAACGTTATCGTTTTCTCAGAGTTTAGGCTCCTGTGTAATAGTAGCCTAGGCTATTCAGCAACTCAAACATACCAAACCAACAATTACTAAAAACACACAAAAACTGATTTTGTACGGGCATTGCACTAGTTATTTAAATGAGGAACATTATGACTTTATAAAGCCCTGAAAAATCACGTTGTAGTCCAAACGAGCCATTTGTTGTAGTTCTTGGAAGTGGATTCTGTTAAATGAAATAACTCCCTTTGGAGTGGACTTTGAGCTTTGTAAACTTGCAGATTTTTTTATGCTTAAACAGCAACATTACACACAAGCTAAAGTTGAAAAGCATAATAGGACCCCTTTAATCCTGAGAAAATAAGAAATAAAATATACAGTATATATTGCAATCTTTCATTGAAATTTATTTTGCTTCACCTCTGAAACGACTTTTCTGTTTTGGATGATGTCACCAACGCCTCTTATTTTTCTACATTCTGATATATACCACCTCCTTTTCACCATCCAAGCACTTAACAATGGATAAAATCAAGATCCCTCATCCTGTCTCATTGAATATCCTGTTTCACTTGAAAATAGGTCAGATTATGCAAGTAAAATGGATTGCAAAAGGCTTTTCTGTTGACCCCCACAACAGCTGGTAATTTGTACATTGTCTTGACTCCCACAGGTATACCCAGACCTCCAGATCACTAACGTAGTGGAGGCCAACCAGCCCATCAGCATCCAGAACTGGTGCAAAATGGGTCGCCGCCAGTGCCGCAGTCACACGCACATTGTGGTCCCCTACCGCTGCTTGGGTACATATTAGTGTTTTACATTAAACTATCCTTCAATGTGATGATTACATCAGTACTCTGCCACTCCTCAGGTTTTAACCTGGATTTGTGGAACATTAAAATAATGCTTTTAGCGTGGCTGTTGTGTGATTTCCTATCATCCTTCCACATCAGATAAGATGAGATTCATCAAAACACAACGTTTGCTCAGGATATTTTCACCTGCAAGTTACATATCAGCAAACATCTATTTGAGAACCTGATGAGCAAATGTTCGTGTTTTTATTAGTTGGGGAGTTTGTAAGCGACGCCCTTCTGGTCCCAGACAAGTGCAAGTTCCTGCACCAGGAGCGAATGGACATGTGCGAGAGTCATCTGCACTGGCACACGGTGGCCAAAGAGGTCAGAGGTCACACCACATGACATTTAATGTACTCTTTCACAAAGTTATAAAACCACACACAAAAAGCCGGATCCAGATCAGGCACCTCCAGAACTGAATCTAGTTCCTATTTTAGTGGATCCCCATTTGAAAAGAAATGTTTGCTATGTATGTTTAATATAAAATGATATCCCCAAAAATGCATTTTAACACACATTAAACATCTAGACATGCATGTTAAATAATGGTGCAGGCAGATTATGATTGAATAGGATGTATAATACATCTCTATCTAACCCACGACAGCGTTCTACTTATAGCTCTATGATGACTCAGCGTCTTATACCTCTCTTGCTTTCGTTCTCACTCACACCTTGCCTGTGGCTGCCCCTCTGCAGTCCTGCGGTGATCGTTCCATGAATCTCCATGACTACGGCATGCTGCTGCCGTGCGGCATCGACCGTTTCCGTGGTGTAGAGTTTGTGTGTTGCCCCATGGAGGAGCACAAGGACTTAGACAGCGAGGAGGAGGAGGAGGCCAACTCAGATGTGTGGTGGGGCGGCGCAGAGGCCGAGTATACCGACAGCAGGTACACAAACACAAGTGCTATTATTGACACTTCATTCTGAGACCACTTGTGAACATGTTTATTTTGAACAACTTTTTTTATATAAATTATATTATCAGAATAAATAATCATTTCCAACTTAAACTGTCGTAAATCTTGAATGTTTTGGATCACAGTCTTAAGTTTGGTCTTTTTTAAAGAATCTTGAATGTTGGCAGATTATTGCTGCGAAAAGTGAAGAAAAAGTGAAAAAAAAAAAAAGTTTAAGTTCTAAAACTCTAAAACTGTGAGAAAATCCAATCCATAAATCCAAATTCCAAAATCCCAAAAAATGTTCCAAATTTGTGCTTGATATCTCAAAAAATTAGCTTTCAGTAACATTTGGTTTAGGCGCAGTATCAAATGTTTCCACTAAATGAAATTCGCTTCCCATTCGTTTCCAATGCGGTAATTTTTTACCACGAACAGTTCAAGTCAAGTCAAGTCACATTTATATATATATAGCGCTTTTTACAATACAGATTGTTTCAAAGCAGCTTTACACAGAGATAACAGGACATAATAATGCAACAGAGTTTGTTTCCAGAAGAAAATAGCGTCACAGTCCAGCTTAAGTAAGTTCAGTGATGTTTCATTTTTGTTGTAAAAAAGTTGTTAATTTATATATATATATAGCCGCTCTGGAGAAAACCGTGATGTCATCGTCCAGCTCAGTTCAGTTCTCATATAATGGACAAGTGTGACTATTTTTTTTCAGGACCATTTAACCCTGTCGAATCATGTCCATGGATTTATTTTGTGTTCACATAGCAAGTGCTAAAACCTTTACCAAGTTTTGTACCATTCCGATGAAGTAAAAAAAAAAATTCAGCACCAGAGGGTTAAAGGGGCAAGAAAATATATTCCTAATACAGGTCCTTCTCAAAAAATTAGCATATTGTGATAAAGTTCATTATTTTCCATAATGTAATGACAAAAATTAAACTTTCATATGTTTTAGATTCATTGCACACCAACTGAAATATTTCAGGTCTTTTATTGTTTTAATACTGATGATTTTGGCATACAGCTCATGAAAACCCAAAATTCCTGTCTCAAAAAATTAGCATATCATGAAAAGGGTCTCTAAACGAGCTATTAACCTAATCATCTGAATCAACTAATTAACTCTAAACACCTGCAAAAGATTCCTGAGGCTTTTAAAAACTCCCAGCCTGTTTCATTACTCAAAACCGCAATCATGGGTAAGACTGCCGACCTGACTGCTGTCCAGAAGGCCATCATTGACACCCTCAAGCAAGAGGGTAAGACAGAAAGAAATTTCTGAACAAATAGGCTGTTCCCAGAGTGCTGTATCAAGGCACCTCAGTGGGAAGTCTGTGGGAAGGAAAAAGTGTGGCAAAAAACGCTGCACAACGAGAAGAGGTGACCGGACCCTGAGGAAGATTGTGGAGAAGGACCGATTCCAGACCTTGGGGGACCTGCGGAAGCAGTGGACTGAGTCTGGAGTAGAAACATCCAGAGCCACCGTGCACAGGCGTGTGCAGGAAATGGGCTACAGGTGCCGCATTCCCCAGGTCAAGCCACTTTTGAACCAGAGACAGCGACAGAAGCGCCTGACCTGGGCTACAGAGAAGCAGCACTGGACTGTTGCTCAGTTTTGCATGTCATTCGGAAATCAAGGTGCCAGAGTCTGGAGGAAGACTGGGGAGAAGGAAATGCCAAAATGCCTGAAGTCCAGTGTCAAGTACCCACAGTCAGTGATGGTCTGGGGTGCCATGTCAGCTGCTGGTGTTGGTGCAATGTGTTTTATCAAGGGCAGGGTCAATGCAGCTAGCTATCAGGAGATTTTGGAGCACTTCATGCTTCCATCTGCTGAAAAGCTTTATGGAGATGAAGATTTCATTTTTCAGCACGACCTGGCACCTGCTCACAGTGCCAAAACCACTGGTAAATGGTTTACTGACCATGGTATTACTGTGCTCAATTGGCCTGCCAACTCTCCTGACCTGAACCCCATAGAGAATCTGTGGGATATTGTGAAGAGAAAGTTGAGAGACGCCAGACCCAACACTCTGGATGAGCTTAAGGCCGCTATCGAAGCATCCTTGGCCTCCATAACACCTCAGCAGTGCCACAGGCTGATTGCCTCCATGCCACGCCGCATTGAAGCAGTCATTTCTGCAAAAGGATTCCCGACCAAGTATTGACTATTGAGTGCATAACTGAACATAATTATTTGAAGGTTGACTTTTTTTATTTTATTAAAAACACTTATTTTATTGGTTGGATGAAATATGCTAATTTTTTGAGACAGGAATTTTGGGTTTTCATGAGCTGTATGCCAAAATCATCAGTATTAAAACAATAAAAGACCTGAAATATTTCAGTTGGTGTGCAATGAATCTAAAATATATGAAAGTTTAATTTTTATCATTACATTATGGAAAATAATTAACTTTATCACAATATGCTAATTTTTTGAGAAGGACCTGTAATACATTTTGGGTAAATGCAAAATGTTTTTTAAGTGTAAATATATATATGAATATATCAGATTTTTTTGACGTATATGATATATGTGCTTTAAAGCTGCAGTCCGTAGCTTTTTTGGGTTAAAAATTATCCAAAATAATTTTTTGAGAAAATACATAACCAGCCAGTGTTCAAAACTATCTGCTTGCCTTAGCTCGATTCGAAACAGTAAGCTTGTAATAATGTTTTTAACTCAAGTGGTACTGGTGGATTTCCGCGGGAGATTCTAGCATGTCTTTGCGTCATTACGTCACATCTGTACACATAAAGAAGGAGTCTCGGCTAGTAGGCTATATTGCGTGTGAGGATGCTGAAGGTGGAGATTTATAGACTTTTCTCACAGCACTTGATATAATTAAACTTATTAATTTGATGGCGGATCCAGAGAGTTCAAACGACAATCACCAGTGACAACAGGAGACTCACCCTTGATGTAAAATGCAACTTTGGAGACTATAAAAAGACTTTGGGCTGAGAGTTTGGAAAAACAGACAGCAACCGGCCCATGCGAAAACAAGGATACATATCGGAAGGACATTACATGTTGTCACTTGTCACGCAATGCTGACATTGTTAACATTAACAATTTGAGAACAAAGTATAATTTGCACGGTTTTACGTGATATGATAAGCGATTTTTAGATTTAATCAGCGCGATTTACTGCAATGTCAGAACCAGAACAAAAGTGGATGTTACTTACTTGTTCAGATGACATTTTCCGGTGAAAATTATTATGTTGGTCATACTTCCAAATAGAATAATCTGTGATTCTGAATGACAGTATCCACACCGACGCGGTGACTGACAGCCTCACACTCTCCTCAAACATTGTGTTCATCCGCGCTGTGTCCTGTCGAAGTACAACTCACGTAAAGTTGATAATTCCGCGAATAACTGCAATTGCCGATTTTGAACAGAGATGGCGACAAAGAGGAAAAACTGCAGCTTTAATTGAAGAAAAACATCTGATGGACAAAGGAGTTCACATGAACAAACAAACTGTATTTGATTAGTGACAAAGAAATAGTGCTGAATCTTAAATCTGTTCATTTCCTTGTTTAAATAATATTTTGAATCCCACCTTTTCAATAGTCTCAGACTTGTATATGCCATGAACTTCATACATTTTTGCATCTCAGCGTGCTGAGAGAGCAGACCCCGACCAAACCTGAGCCCGCTGTGACTGAGGATGATGAGGATATCAACAATGAGGAAGAGGAAGTATGGGACAACGATGAAGATGGTGACGGTGAAGATGATGAAGACGAGGAAGATGACGATGAAGACACAACCGACGAACAAGACACCAGCGAGCAGACCTCCAACGTTGCAATGACAACCACCACCACTACCACAACAGAGTCTATAGAGGAGGTTGTGCGAGGTGAGATTTGTGTATGCTTAAGTGTCCGTATGTACATTTCAGTCGTACATTTCAGTATCCAAATGTGAAAAAACACCCTTACAAGACATGTTTGAGAGAATGAACCGGATAGGCAAAACTGGAGCAAAATGTTACATTTAAACAAATCAAAGAGTGTCTCTTCTCCATTAGCGGTGTGCTGGGCCCCTGCTCGGTTGGGGCCATGCCATGACAAGCTTCCCCGCTGGTATTTTGTGGTGGAGACGGGCCGATGCGCCCCCTTCATCTTTGGGGGCTGTGGGGGCAACCGCAATAACTTTGAATCAGAGGAGTACTGCATGGCTGTCTGCAGCAGCAGTGTGTGTAAGTCCAGACGACTCCTGAGAGGAAGTTCACCTCTCTCTAACCAACACGTCGTCTCTTTCTCACTTTCTTCGCTTCATTCGTGCTAAACTCACAAGCTGAGCAGATGGCTAGATGCTTTAGCCCGCATGGATTACAGGTCTCTCTGAGGTGACTGTACAGGCAGGGCGCCTAGTTCCTTTAGTTTAACCTCCTTCTGTCTTGTCTGAGCACACCGGAACTTTTCTGAAACTTTTCTGAAACTCTCCTGAAACTCTCCATCTTCGTTTCCTGAATCTACAGCACCATGTTAAAAGAAATAATATTGTTTTGATATTCAAATCCGGATTGTAAGTGATAAGTAAAAACACGGGGCATAGGGCTGAGTGGCGTGAGATTTGCTTGTTTTGCTTGTTTTTTGATGACACTTAAGTTTTTAATGTGAAGCTGTTTTGGCACTGATGCCAGTCTTATCATACATATCTTATCTTTTGTGATAACGGTGTTCTTATCTAACTGAATTATTTAAAACACTTTACTTTAATGTATTAACTAACATGAACTAACAATGAGCAATACATTTGTTACAGTATTTATTAATCTTTGTTAATGTTAGTTAATAAAAATACAGCTGTTCATTGTTTGTTAATGTTAGTTCACAGTGCATTAACTAATGTTAACAAATACAACCTTTGATTGTAATAACGTCTTAGTAAATGTTGAAATTAACTAAGATTAATAAATGCTGTAGAAGTATTGTTCATTCTTAGTTCATGTTGACTAAGGTAGTTAACTAATGTTAACTAATGAACCTTATTGTAAAGTGTTACCGAATTATTCATAAATAGTCATACATGCATGGTTATTTAATATATAAATATTTCTTGCTCTGGAAATTCCAGCAAAAGTAAATAAATAATAATATTTTATATTAAAAAGAACATGTCTTTGTATTGTATTGTCTTTGCTAGCTGTATGCAAAAACAAAGACAGCGCAACCAGTGTAGTTTAATTCATGCACAACTAAATCTTATGAGCCTGTTTGTTTAATGAATTGTTCAAAAAGCATTTGCAGAATTACATCTGACCTAATTACTGAACTGCATCTTATCAGATCAAATACAGATTTAAAAATTTCGATTAAAAAAAATAGTAGCAGTTATAGAGTCAATGGTAGCAATAAAATCTATATTTTTCCAAAAATGGTATTCAAGTCAAGTCAGCTTTATACAATACAAATTGTTTTTTGTAATTGAATATGTTTGTAGGAAAATGTTTTTATTTATTTAATCAATCATTCTTTATGATGGGCAATGTTTTCCATACTGTACTATGGTTTTGTGTTTGCTTTTTTTGAGTTTCAGCCACTACAGATTTTGAGTAGATACTGACATATTTGATAGCAAGGAATATTTGTTTGTGCTTTTGTCTGTTTTTAAAGCACCTGCATGTCAGTGGGTGTATTTCTTAACCTGCTTAACACTGCACTTCTGTATGCACTCCCCCATTCTCTCTCTCGGTTTGTGTTTTATCTCTGTGTGTGGGCCAGTAATGGAGCTTTAGTCGGCCTCTGGTCAGACCAGTCTGCGGCAGTGGTTCAGTGGGCGGTTTACGCTCGGTTAAGCACAATGCTGGACGCTGCGGGAGAGTGACAGGGGAGCAGCCCTCATTCTGACAGGGCATATTCCTCACAGCCAGTCTGGCTGTTCCCGCATGCTCGCTGTCAGAAAGTGTCACAGCAGCTTCACTGGAGCTGCTGCAGAACACACCCATAGAAATACAGCTCTCACACCCCCACACACTTACAGCGGCACAAAAAAAGTATTTGGACACTTATTCCACAATCAAAAATGTCACCGCATTACAAATTATCTAACCAAAGGGCATTTATTTTAAAGATAGCTCAAGCACACTTTTAAAAAAAAATCACTAAAGGACATGTTAGGTTTAAAATGGTAAAACAATAGACAAAATTTTCAAAATTAAGATAAAGGTTTTATATACTTAGTGAAACATGTCTTCATGTCTTTATTAAATTGAAAACTGTTTACTCTTTGGAGCTGTTTAAACGACACCGTTTTCAACTAAAAACGTAAAACTTTGTATGCGCTTTGGCCGTTCATTTACACGACAACGGCGTTTTGGGTGCCTGAAAGTGCAAGATTTTGAAAACAGATTTCAAAGTGCAAGTTTTTGAAAACGGTCTCCGTGTAAACAACAAAAACGCGAAACCTCTGAAGACAATGACGTCATGCACATGCGTATTACTTGTTCAGTCTACAGTGTTTCATCGCCATCTAATGGCCTGGCAGCAGAATACAGTGTTTTCAGTCGTTTTCGCGGATCCGTGTGAATGGGGATCGTTTTGACTATGGTGTCGTCTGTACGCGGAAAACTCAAAGGATAAACTTCTCCGTTTTAAGCATATCGTTGTCATGTAAACGTACCCTAAAATACCGGGTCTTATTTTGCATTATTAATTGATGCACATTATTTCAAAAGTTCTGCAACAAAGTCTAGTATAATTTGTGTGCATATGCCTCATATTTGATATTTTCTACTTCATGCAGTGACATTCATTCATTTTCTTTAGTGTCTTAAGTGTCCAAACACTTTTGTGGGTCACTGTATATACATAGATCTACCATACTGGATGATTTTCCAGCATGAAAACTCTTTTAACTTTCTGAGCGTACCTAAAACATGCACTATAGCAACCTTTGGCAATAGTAAGCTCACACAAATGTTTCCGACTTTGCTAAAAAAAAACTTTGCGACTTTTCTTTCCCTGGAGTCTTCACTCTCTTTGCTGAAAGGAAGATACTCTGGCTCACATTTATCTGTTTTTTGACACTCACTGAACAAGACTTCTCACTCTCTCTAGTGCCAACCATGGCCCCGAGCCCTGCTGATGCTGTGGATCGTTACCTGGAAGCTCCAGGAGATGTGAATGAGCACACCCGCTTCCAGAAAGCAAAGGAGAGCCTAGAGGCCAAACACAGAGAGAAAATGTCAGAGGTGGGAACCTGAGTAGAGTGGTATAATGCAGTTATAGCAGTGGGGCAAAGTTCGCTAACAAAAACAGTGTTGTGGTTGTAGGGCTGGGCAACAGTACTAAAAAACAGTTTCTCTTTTTTATAGGATTATATAGGATCACATTTATGTAAATGGTAAATGGTAAATGGACTGCATTTATATAGCGCTTTCACAGACCCAATGGCCACCAAAGCGCTTTACATTTGCCTCACATTCACACACCGACGGCGGTGTCTGCCATGCAAGGCGCCATCCAGCTCGTCGGGAGCAGCTGGGGTTAGGTGTCTTGCTCATGGACACCTCGACACTTGGTCAGGTGGAACCGGGGATTGAACCACCAACCTTTCGGTTGGTAAATATATATATATATATATAGTTTATATATATATATAGTTTATATATGTCTTGAAATATGAAACTTTCCTGAATTTATGAGTAAATTTGGAGTAACTTCTTGAAAACTCTCCTCCGGATTCACAAACGCTTCGTAAACATCAGATTTGAAAAGTGTGTTAATGAACAATCATTTGTAAAATTCGTTTAAAAAAAACTTCTCAATTGTTGTTCAGTCGTTGTACAAGTAGGATGGTTGTTCGGTGTAGTATTGGTCCCGCCTCTCCTCCACTGTGATCGGCTAGTTAAAAAGTGACAGTGACGAATGTACAAAGTTGAACATTTTCAACTCTAAGTTACAAAAACAATTAATTAATTAAAAAAAAGACAGGGCAAAATAACTTGTGAAATATTATTATGGTACATAGTGCATCAAAATTCAGTGTCATCAGTTTGCCTAAAAGAATACAAAATGAATGTTTTATGCACCATTAACATGTGGTAAGCAGCAGTTCTTTTGTACCAACAAAAATTTTGTAAATACAAACAGGACCAGGTGCAAAGACTAATCAAACCATGGCTAACCATAGAAACTAACTAGAAAAGGGGAAACGGAACAAAGGAAACGGAAAACAAAGCCAAAAACAACTCATAGTAAAACGCAAACACAGATAAAACATTACATAACCCTGACAATTGTACAATTACAATGTTTAATGCAGGAAAAAAACATATTTTATTAAAAAAATTAAAGCATAAAAAATTAGATTGCTGAATAAAAAAAACAAGATTGCTGAATCAGAGTTTTGATTTAGTTCAGTGAAATTGACAGTTTGAAGTGATTCATGAAAATGCATCATCATTTAATTGGTATTTTATTGTTTGTTAGAACCTTAAAAGTATAATTATGTATGGCAATGCAAAGTTAACGATACACATTCAGAGCAGACATTTTTATTTTAAAAAGGATTAAAGGTTTTATCTCTTAAATAGTTTAAAGGGCATATTGCAGGTTAGAGGACCCAACGAGTCAATGTATAGAAAAATAATGTAGGAACTAGATTTTCTTTAAAATATTCTTATAAATACGCTACATAAGCTTCTGGAGTCGTTTTTGTGAGAAAATTTTACTTCCGCGTCTGAAAATGGGTGTGGTGGGCGTGACGTAACGGGCGGGAGAGCGGTCGATTCAAACAACAGGAAAACAATGGATCGCAATGACATTTCGGACGCTGAGGAAATACTTACTTACAATTATGGACTACAGCCATACAATTATGAGCCTGCTATGCTGCCAAGAGAGTAGGGACAGGCCAGGATTAATGTCAGACAGAACGGTCAGAGACACATTGAGTTGTGGTGTGAGGAGAACCAGTGGAGAACAGGACAGGTGTCTTGGTGAGAGACATGCTTATAGATACACGTTCGCTAACAATATACACTGTGCTCACAATATTGTACAGATTATTACCATCGTATATCAGGCCAGCAGACATTAGTATGTTTAGGGTAGATGTATACTATTAAATGTATAAAAACTATACTTGAGTATATTTCTATTGTAAGTTACTAAAAACATACTCAAGTACATTTTTAAAACATATTTTTCATCTGGGTTATAACATAAACAGAAAATTAAAGATTTGAATATTTAATCAACCTAGTAATTTTGTTTTTCAATTACAAGTTGCCTCTATTTAGGGCATGACTCCCTATATCACACTATTTGATGCCATTGGTACAGTATACGACGATCAATATTCTTGCTTCGGCATCCCATGTTAAACTCCATCATATCGCCGGGATGATAATCCTCCGATCTGAAGTGAACGCTACACACGATCTGAAGTGAAAGCTACACACGACCGCGTTTCTCGAAGCCGATGCGGAAGAGAAATCCCGTCTCTTCACCTGCACAAACCGCACCAGGCACGAAAGATATACAGCACCGTTTTTCTTGTGTGGGAAACCTGTGGACTCGATGTCCTGACAGGCCGGAGTTTTTGCAACCTCCACAAACACAATAATTTACCATGAAGATGATAGATTGAAATACAAAAACTACCGAAAACACACTGACTCACGGCCGCTCTCACTGAACACCAGCCTACTCTGCACTGAGCCGAGGCTGAGGCTCCCTAGCGTGACGTAAAATGACGCGATGTTGAAAAAAAAGCCGTTTTTACGAGCAGTCCAAGAAACGCTCACTTTATCTACTAAATTAGTGCCCTTATGTCGTTTTAAAACATTTTAAATCCTGCATTACCTTTTCATATGGTATTTTCATACAAGGTTATATATTAATTTAGATTTTTTTTTTTACCTACAATATGCTCTTTAAGTAAATTTAGTATTTAATTAGAAACCATTATTAATATTTGTATTTAAATATTTCTAAATTAATATAAATATATATATAATTTTATGTTATATTATAATAGCACATATTATTTATATTTTACCATTGTACATGTCCAAAAGAAATCTTTAGTTAATAAGTGTTTAGAATTCATCTAGTGACTGTATTTTCCGGTCTTTTCATCTCTCTTATCTCTCTTCAGGTAATGAGAGAATGGGAGGAGGCAGAGAGACAGGCAAAGAATCTTCCTCGTGCTGATAAGAAGACCATAATTCAGGTAACCTTAATAAATGTGAATAGGATATGTTGGCTGATGATTCATAAGCAGTGAACGGCAGAAAGTAAACATAGTTTATTGTTAATATAATCTAGCAGTTTGTGAACCTGTTATATAAAAGCACTTAGCGGGGTTACGGTCCAAGTGCATTCAGATTTAGTAGCACAGCATACAGTTTCCATTAAAGCGGAGGGGGGATTTTCAAGCGGATTGAAGGGCACTGTGTTTTATTCTTCGGGATTAATAAAAGGCTTCTGGCTTAATGTTTATTCGTGTTTCTATAGCGCTTTCAGGAGAAGGTGGAGGCGTTGGAGAAAGAGGCGGCCGGGGAGAGACAGCAGCTGGTAGAAACCCACATGGCACGAGTGGAAGCTCTGCTGAACGACCGTCGCCGTCAGGCTCTGGAAAGCTACCTTAGTGCGCTTCAATCGGACCAGCCTCGGGTATTCGCACACAACCATGCTACTGAACCACTAACAAAATGGCGCACGCATGTTGTTTACAATAGTAAATTGCATCGTTTCTTCGCTAATCTAGCTAAACAAGAAAAAACCTGTTTTCTCCTGTGTCCCGTCTCGTACAGCCTCGGCAGGTTCTCAGTCTGTTGAAGAAGTACATACGAGCGGAGCAGAAAGACCGGCAGCACACCCTCAAACACTTTGAGCATGTGCGGGAGGTGGATCCGAAGAAGGCGTCCCAGATTCGACCATTTGTAAGCTTATGTCAAGGTTGTTCTTTCCTACTTTAGATATAAAATGTGTAGACACTTCAAACTTCAGTTTGACCCCTTGTGCTCATAGGTGATGACCCACCTGCGTGTTATTGAGGAACGCATGAACCAATCCTTGGGGTACCTCTACAAGGTGCCACAAGTGGCTAATGAAATCCAGGACCAAGTGGGTGAGTGTGAAGTGCTTTATTTAGTGTTGAGTTCACTGTCATCTCATTTAGGGAACATGTTTCAAACTGGGGTCTACTGAAACTTTCTCAGCACTGCTGGTTCAGCGTGACCAGGCGGAAGTCACCCAACAGCTGTCATCTCTCCAGAGTAAGATGAGGGTTAGCTACGGGAACGACGCCCTGATGCCGGACCTGCCTGACAGCACCACCACCCTGGACATCCTGCCACCAGAGCAGGACGGCCTGGGCTTCATCCACCCCGAAAGCTTCAACCAGGCCAACACTGACAACCATGGTAAACATTAGCACATTCATTGCTGGAACTGAACCGCAAAACTTTTAAATTTCATGAAAATTATATACAGATTGAGTAACCAGTCATATACACTGCCGTTAAAAAATTTGGGGTCATTAATTTTTTTAAATTTTTTTATGTATTATGGTTTCTGCAAAAAATATTAAGCAGCACAACCATTTCCAACATTGATAATAAAAAGAAATGTTTCTTGAGTGCCAAATCAGCATATTAGAATTATTTCTGAAGGATCAGTTACACTGATAACTGGCATAATTATGCTGAAAATTCAGCTTTTCCATCACAGCAATAAATTACATTTTAAAATATATCAAACAGTTATTCATCTAACAGTTTACAGTTACAACGGTTATTTTGAATTGTAATGATATTTCACAATATGAAAGTTTTTACTGTATTTTTTTTTTTTTTTTTTAATGCAGCCTTGGTGAGCAGAATAGTTTTTTTTTTGTTTGTTTTTTACATTACAAAATATTACCAACCCAAAATGGTAGTGTAAATAATCAACAAACACTGGATTTAAAAGAGACTACGCTGCTTTTTTGTCTTGCTCAGTTGAACCCGTAGATGCCCGTCCAATTCCAGATAGGGGTCTGCCTACGAGACCCGGTAAGAGTCTACTTGTTATTTTCAGTAACTGCTTTGTTTAGTTGCTTTGTTAATTATTAAACTGAACTGAATCAACATATTTAGTTCATATAACAACACTTTTTTTCAACTGCTTTACAGCAGAATTTGAATTTGTCTCGTATATGAAGAAGTTTGCATCATTGATCATTATTTTCCTGTTTAAAGCTGCTTTGAAACAATATGTATTGTATAAAAGGCTATATAAATAAAGGTGACTTGACTTTAATATCACATATCTAATGAATATGCTCATATGTGTGTATTTTTAAGAGATTCCAAAGGTTCGGCTGGATATTGAGGAAAGGCACAACGCTGGTTATGATGTTCGTGACAAGAGACTGGTACAACAATTTACACAACTATTTTGTCAGACAAAATATCTACCGTATATGTATCGAATATTTCACATGCAAAAAGTAATTGATGTGTTTGTGTCCAATCAGATGTTCCTTGCAGAAGACATGGGCTCTAATAAGGGGGCAATCATTGGACTGATGGTTGGTGGAGTTGTCATTGCTACAGTCATTGTAATCACCCTTGTTATGCTAAGGAAGAAGCAGTACACTTCCATTCACCATGGAGTTATTGAGGTGAGAAACATGTTCAAATATCATTGAAATGAAAATAAAAGTTTTTAATGAAATATTTCATTAGTAGAAATTGCTATTTCAAAGTGTAGTCCTTTTTTAATTATTTCACAAGTTCAATTGATTATATAATCAGAGATGAAAAGGGGTAAACAGAATTGGCATGCTGTCCATAACTGAAAGTTCGATTTTGAAGACTACACGATATCAGCCCGATTTTGGCACGATCCATTTGGTGTAGGGTGTCATGGTGATTCGTAAATTGGGTGTCAGAACATAAGAATCGATCATTTTATCTTGTATAGTGTGATATAATGGGCGACAACCAACGCCATGTCTGTGACGCTACACAATTAATATTTTTTCGGTCCCCCGCGACGGGTTCCGTCACATATGTGACTTTGACCAATAGGAGCACAGAAGCTCTTCTGTACACACCTCTCAAACATGCCGAAACAAAAGAAAGACGATGGTATTTGGTGCTGCTATGTGGAATTATGTAATGGAGGAAAGGTTTGTGGAGCTATGGCAACAATACGGCAAAAAAGTGAAAAAGATAAATGCTGGCGAACGATAGGCACACACTTTCAGTACATTTATTTTATTTTTACTACTGGCTAAAAAAATAACAAACGAAAATTCTACCTCAAGTTCGCTTTGGAGGATTGACAGGCCATACTGTCATCTTCGTGCAATCCAGGAACGTGTCCACTGTCAGGTTTTCTTTCTTTTTTTGTGGGGGGCTTTTCTGACGACAAGACAGCCAGTGCATAACACGTCGCTTCGACAGCCATTGTTTGTTTACGCTCACAACACCTGTTGTCAGTCCATTGTTACGCCATCTCGATGACATCACGCACGTCGTTATAGACGGCTAGCGATGACTGGTCGGAAAGCAACGTGTAGTCTGACATGTTTCTTGTTTACAACACAACAAGAATTTAGGAGTCAAAATCACATAATCTGACACAGTGACTATCGTCACTTACTGACAAAAAATGTTGTGTAGTCTGAATCCAGGATTTGGTAACTTAACCTACCTTCCTCCAATGATATTTCTCCAATCATCCCTCCTTTCTCCCTTCTACAGCTTTAGGCCTACATTTGTCATCCTATGTATTTATCAGATTCCCCCCTGAGTAATACATAGGATGACAAATGTAGGCCTAAAAATGGAGAAGGGAAGGAGGAGGGATGCTGGAGAAATGTCATTGGAGGAGGGTAGGGCAAGTTACTGCTCATAGTCTGTGACGGCAGAAGCTCTGGACTCAATACCACCCAGAGGCCATCTGACTGACATTTAAAGCAACCAATCACAGTTCGTTTTGTTCCGTGTCATGTTTAGGGGCGTGAAAATGTAACATCGATGTCCCTACAATAACAGACCGGTGTGTAAACCTCTTACACGTATTTTAAAGAGTCTATACCGCGAACTTAACATATTTCACATACTTTTAAAAATCCAGCGTTTAGTTGATCCTGATAAGCACTCGTTATCACAGTTGTAAACACAACGGCTTTCTTCTTCCATGAGGGGGTTTGGCATCGCGGCATCTGTGTTTCCAGATTTTTTAAATAAAAACTGAAAATGTAAAAATAAAGGCTGGTTCATAATATTAATACATACTTTAATAGTATATTTTAAAAAAATACTACAATAACACTGCTGGGAAGGAAAAAAACGCATTTAATGACCACCATATATTTTTTTTAATATCTCAGGTTGACGCAGCTGTGACCCCTGAGGAACGCCATCTTACTAAGATGCAGCAGAACGGCTACGAGAACCCCACCTACAAGTTCTTCGAGCAGATGCAGAACTAAAGAACAACTTCACACCCACGCACTCCCCCTCACCAACACCATCAGCACCATCACCCCACTGCATCAGGACAGAGAATGCAGACTGATCCCTCATACACACTGTTGATCAGCTCTGTCACCATGGAGATGAGAGTGGCTTCCATCACCTGACCATTTCATCCAATCGAATGAGCGCTCAATCGGTTTGCACAGAAAAGTGATGTATCATTGCTGCCCATTCAGCCATCTGTCAGTACGATGGTCCATCTGTGCGTTCACATGCTTGTCCGTCACAGCATTGTGTGGTGAATGATGCGTCTTCTGCTCTGTTCTCTTCACCCATGCATGCTTTCCTTCTAACTTACCCATGGTTTTCCAATTCACAGGGTTTTTTCTCTCTCATGTGACCATTTTTGTTCCCCTCCAGAAATTTATTTAAGCACTTACGTCTCCTCTTTTGTTTGCACGTTTCCTTCCTTTCGCCCTCCTTCCTTTTTCCTTGGCACTCAGATGATGCAGTGCTGTGTTTGGCTACACGAGGCTCCAAACGCAAACAACCGGATGCAGAATAATGTACTCATCAATAAACTTTCCATTCAGGTTATTTTTTTCTGTAAAAAAAAAACATAAAAAAATACACATTTAAAAAAAAAAAGTTAAAAGTTAAAAAAAAAACTTAAGCAATGAATGTTTTTATTTTATGTGTAATATGTATTGAATTAAGGCAGAAGCTAGCTGTATCTATGTAGTGCATGGAAATTTTAACAGAGAGATGGTTTCTGGATCCAAACAAAGACTTTGACCT
Organism: Rhinichthys klamathensis goyatoka; assembly: GCF_029890125.1. Classification (NCBI taxonomy): domain Eukaryota; kingdom Metazoa; phylum Chordata; class Actinopteri; order Cypriniformes; family Leuciscidae; genus Rhinichthys; species Rhinichthys klamathensis. The sequence goes on from NW_026606867.1 coordinate 44,508, forward strand.
CTCTCATGTAGAGATTTTAGCTGGATTGTACATTTTATTGTCTTCTTGTGATCACATTTTAAATAAGTGAGAAAAAAAATCTGCTTGGCTACATTGTCACAGGGACATGCTTTAACTGAAGTGTGCTTTTTCTTTCTTTTGGACCATGCCACGCACACTTAAATGGTTGCATGGGGCTGGAAAAAGATGTATGTATTGTATTATGAAGTGTAATATTAGCCCACGTTTTGGTTTGTTAACGTTCTACGCACTCTGCATTTTTTTAAGGGTCTACTACACCCTTTTTGCCTCATGAAGTTTTATCCCATGTCGGGATTTGGTATGGGGCCGGGATTAGGGAAAGGAGGGATGAAGTGGTGGGAATTTACTTCAGAAATAGCCACCATTTTTTTGATTGTGTGATTTTTGTCCCACTCTCCCCTCTTTGTACTCCCCAGTGTCTGTGATATTCACGAACACATTTTGGGACAGAAACACCTCACCTCCCCTCTTTTGTTTCACTCAAGTATGGCATAGCACCTTATAGGTCAGAGCAGGTAGGAAAGGACGGGTAGATAATGAAATATTAATGTAATGAGTCCATGCCATATGGTCTTTTGAAATGACCTTTTAAGTTATTTTGAAAGTGCCACAATGTTGAAGGAAATTGTGAACTGTTGTATAATGCATTGTTCGAGACAGCCATTTAACGATTCAAACATTGTGCAGTTATGTCACAGTGCACTGCACACTGCTCATTATGTTCCTGTATAGAAGTACCTTAGCTCTAAAAATCTGGTGTTGTGCTGATTTGTGGATACTCTGAGGTGAGTGTCTGTGGTCAGTAGGGAGCAGAGAAAGCTCTTTCTGTGACATTTTCCTTCAGTATCTATTCAAATCATTGGCTTAGAAGGGGAAAAGCTTTCTACAACACTGTAACCCATGAATAAAGTTTTGAATGTACATACAAACTCCTTGTGATGTGTTGTTTGGGGGGGGGGGGGGGGGGGGGGATTTTCTGCTGCATTATGCAAGACTTGATCAATTCAAAAACCAACTGTCTCTTTATTGCCCTCTGGTGGACAGTAAAAAGTACCTCACCTTGAGGGAATTGGACGCTCAAAAATAAAAAAGAAAAGATCCTTTACAAATGGAAAATATCAAAATACACTGCCCACATGGCTATCAAAAACATAGAGTATATACAATGGAAATATAGCCGATGCAACCCTGCAGTCAGAGAACAAGCATACAAAAACTGAAAGCTCATACATGATCATCTATTCTTATATCTCACACAAACACACACATTCACTCTCTTAAGCATTTTAAGGACACGCAAACACACACACACACACTCATAACAAAGCGCACATCTCCTTACAAACCCGCTGTCTCCCTCCCTGCCCAAAGTCAAATGTTTAACCCGGTTTCCTCCCATCTTAAACTTGTCTCCTGATTAGCTGCCACTCCCTCCTCAACTGTCTTTCTCTAAAGTTGCTGCAGCCAGAGTGACTGTGGTGACAGGCTGGCCTGTGGCGGTGGCCAGCGTGACTGTGTTGACGGGCTGGCCAAGGCCGTGCAGCTGAACTCGGGCGAGTTTCTTCTGTTCGCACTCCGTCACCAGGGTGTTGAGCTCTGCAGCGCTGTATCCAATCAGAGTCCTCAGGTCGCACACAAACTTGTAGACAAAGCGCTTACCCTGCACTTTGCTGATCATGTCTCCGTCATAGTAGTACCTGTAGAGATGAGACACATTTTATATTATCTAAAACAATAATAAATTAAAAAAATGATACGTTGCTGATTACTAGTTGCATCTTTCCAAAAGCACCTAAACTAGATAAAGGAAACGAAATGCACCTGAGAGCTCTGCTTAGTTTCTCGTAGTTCATGGTGGGCTTGTTCTTGCGTTGACCCCATTTCTGAGCTACCAGCTCAGGCTGATTGAGTTTGAACTCGCCTTCTTCTCCCACCCAGGAAATGCAGTCCCGAGAGTCCTTATCTGTCAGCAGCTCCAGGAGAAACTGCCACAGCTGAATCTGACCATTGTTACCTGAGAGGTCACACAACACAATAATAAATCAACTCAAAAAACATTTATTAAGAGTTGTGCATGGTATTTTTCTTAGTATTAGGGTTGGGCAAATTTAGAATTTAAGGAATAGCTTCCATTAAATTGTTGATTTGCGATTTGAGTTGAACACACACCACAGGATGTTGAATTTGGAATGACAGGAAGAGGAAAATGCTTATAAAACAGATAGTTTCGGTTCTGATTGGTTGAGCCATGTTCCAAGCCATTGTAAATTACTCTACAAACATACACCTGTGATAAATATTAAAATAACTTTTTTATGAACTAACTGTTTTATAAAAGCAATAAGCCCAGTTAAGCAGTGTTTTAGATTGAATTTAGAAGCTGGGTTGGGCACTACTCTCCACATCGGCGTATTGCTTTATTCTCCACCATGGTCCATAAAATTAAAGTCAATTTATTCAATTAGACATTAGATTAAGATTTCTGACATTTCATCAATATGTAAACTACCGGTCTCTAATGCTGACAAAATGCAAAAGGCAATAAAAACAGTGAAATATCATTACAATTTAAAAGAACTGTTTTTACTTAATATTGATAAACCTGCGCTTTTACACAGTGTTTGTATGTACCTGTGCGGTTGCCAGGGGAGCTGCGCTCCTCTCCTGAGATCCGGGGGGTTCGGGGTGTTTTGTTGTGCTTCATCACCTTAATGGCTGTGGGTGTGGCCTGCTGAACGGGGGCAGGAATGATCTGCACAGCTGGAGAATATCAAGAAACTGTGTTACCCAGAAGACCAACACATGCTCCTTTCATCAAAAAGCTTAAGTGTTGCCTGGAGACACAAACCTGCCCTTTAAGCAACAGTCATGTGCAGGTTATATAAAGTGTTACTCAAGAAGGTACTCAAAAAGTGCTTTTGTTGAAGATTCGGGATCTACAGATACTCACGTTGATCAATGGTGACTGTTGCTTCCTGACCCTGATCCTGACTTGCCAGTACATCTGCACAGAGCATTACAAAGATTGAAAATTGGCTAAAAATATTGTGATTGCATCTGAGAGGGTTGCATTTGAGAATACACACCACACACACTCTTTCCTTTGTGAAACTTACACTTGCGTAGAAGCTCCAGGTGGCTCCACAGGATCTCTCCGCTAGGCACTCTCTGGAGGAACTCCTCCTGGCTAAAAGCACAGAGCTGGCGGCCGGGGATGTGAATGCCACCCACCTCCATTTCCTCAATCCCAAACTCCTTCATAACCCAAACTGCCCAGTGGATCACCTGATCTGCTGTCCACTGCACCGGGTCTGACATAAAGACACACAAACCTCATCAGATTGCTTAACTCTGTTGCTGACTAAAGGTGTAAAAATCCAATGATCCGACAATGACAATACATTTCAGCATTTACGAATTTAATTTTATTATAGTAAATTTATCATTTGTAGTAAGTGTATTACATCGAAGATACAGCAAGCTTCTGCCTTAATTCAATACATATTACACATAAAATAAAAATGTTTGCGTTTGGAGCCTCATGTAGCCAAACACAGCACTGCATCATCATTGCAGGGTTCTACGCTAAGGTTTTTCCCAAGGAGCACATGTGCTCCTAAATGAAAGAATTTAGGAGCACACAAAGAAATTTTGGAGCACAGTGAAAATTTTTCAAGTAACAGAGTTTAACAAACTATTTATTATATACACTACATGTGTGTGCTCCTTCTCTTTGTGTTCAACTATGGTGTGAAACCGTCGATTTGATGCAGAAGTATAAATTACACTTTACAATCACTTTATAAAACAGAACAAGGGGAACGTGTTGCTCTCAGGAGGAGGCTGGAGCACACCTGGGCATCTGCATCTTTCCACTGCAGAGGCTCTTTCCACAACATGGAGGACAAACTAGTTTAAATGAGTGTATTAGTATTTACTAGTATTAGTATCTGATTTAGTCGACTAAAATCTTATTGTATTTCGTCGACTAAAACTAAAACAATTCAGATGACTAAAATATAATGGGTTTAGTTCAATTGTAATGCATTAATTTAGAATTTATCTAAATTTTCCAAACCCACATACTTCCGGAGAAAACATCTATTAACCAGTTAATATGAATGATTTTAAAGTTTGAACATGCAATACAGATACAGATTTAACTACTGTGACTTAAAAATATCTTAAAATTAAATAAAACCACTTTTCCTAAAGTAGAATAGTCTTCTTTTCAATTAATGATATATGCATTCTTTATAACTTGCATACATCATTCTTTATTCTTTCAAGCAGCAGACATATTTATTTGTATGAATTAAATATAATGAATCCCTATTAAAGCTATTAACGAGCAGTGAAGGCTATTTTCTTTTTCTTTTGTTGCTTGATGACACAGACCGCATTAGGTTTATTACCCACGACCACTTTAAGACAGTGGATCTGTCCAATGACATGCGGATCCAATGGCACTGATGCACATCCGATACACTCTCAACTGTTTAAGACATAACCAACATAGTTTACCTGAATACTCTCCAAAACGGACATTTCGACATAATGTTGTGTATTTGTCCATTCACAGGGATTAAAGTGAAAAAAATTCTTCTGACTGAATTTTTTTTCAGGCCAAGTCATATTCCTGTAACTTTATTTAAATAGTCGAGACCAATAGCGTTTTAAGGGAAGATGTTTAAAACCGATCTAATATTGAGTAATTTAAAAGCTATTTTAATCTATGAAAAACAATTACTTATCTTGACAAATAATCAACCATCTACATAACTTTTCAGTGCATGTTTTTATTTATCTTATGAGACCAAACAATGCTAAACTATATTAATATATAGTTTGTGCCATGGCAAATTGTTTTGGCTGAGGGCAAAGTGAAGTTTTATAACTTTATTATGTAGGCTATATTTAACTTTAACTTTGTAGCCTATTACAGAGCTGACTTATGTTTAATTGAATTGTTTGCTTTATTTCTCATTGTATAGCTTATTATAGCCTACCTATTAGGCTACTACTTTTGAACGGGATATTAGCATTAAAACTGACATTTAACAAAAAAGAGACATGGTTGTGTAATTTTATATATTCTAAAATATATAAAATATTATATTACTATGCATTCTCTTCACTGTATGTGTAGGCATAATACAATAAAACGATACAACCCTGTCTGTTTGTTAAATGTCAGTTTTAATGATAAATAATGTTTCATATTTTTAAAATGAAAACAAAAAGAAGCAGGTTTGTGTTTTAGCTATATTTCGTGTTGTTATAACTATATGATAAATCAATGTGCGTTGCCTGAACCACATTTGTGTGGCCATTTATATGTTTATGATAATAATTATGTTCATTTATAAAAGAAAAGAGGCACAGTGGTGTTGATGAAAAAAGGCAGAGTTGATAACCGGAGTAGCCGCGTGCTGAGTGACGCGATCAAGAACGCGCTGTTAGCAGCGTCCTCTCGTCCTCGGGAGTTTGTTCTCCTGAGTCGAACTTGGCAAGTCCGAACTACCAAGGACGCAAGTCCGAACTACCAAGGACGCAAGTCCGAAGTTTGCATACTTGGTATTGAGAAACGACCAATATTGACCCGCGTTCTGTTTTCTATCATGGGACCGCAGCAAACGAGCTGTAGCCTCGCCTGACAAGATTGAGTGAACAGGGTCCAGGGAGCAGTTTTTCCGTGAGCGGGAATTGAAAAACCGGAGTGGACCATGAGCAAAGTGATTACAGAATGCTTAGAGTGGAGAGAGGAACGTGCTTTTGCTCCACTCCAGGCTTTATCACATCCCCCCTCAGCAGGGTGAATACGCATCATCTTTCCTTAATTTAAGACCTATTCAAACTAAAATTAAGACATTTATCACACTGTTTGCGAAATTAAAGCCTATTTACGGCCTTAAAATTATGAAAAGTTAATTTAAGACATAAGGACAGACGGGAACCCTGCAATTGACGGATATCCGTCATAGACTCGCTGCAATTAACGGAAATCCGTCGTAGCGACGGAGAACTTTAATCCCTGCATTCAGACTCGAAAGAGCGCTTAATTCAGTCCTCGCGCGCTTTAAATGTGTCTATGTACACATTTACGTGGCTGCACGCTTCGGGTCGGGTGTGTTCGCACAGAAAACCGTACCGAATAGAGCTCTTTTTTTTTGCGTCGTCACTCTTATTCAGATCTATATATCTGCTCTACTCATTCTCCCAGACGTTTACATTTTTTTACGTTTTATGAGATGCAGCGCATGTCAACCCGTGTGCCGCTGGGTAGATCAGCACGTTACAGTACAAATGTGCGCATCTACCACAAACGCAGGACATAAGTATTCTGACTGGATCGCTTCCCAAATCGTCAGTATCTAAGATTTGTCCAGTTTTTATTCGTTGACGAAAATGTCAATAGATTTTCGTCATAGTTTTTGTCATTCAAAACTAGTTTTTATTTAGTTATCGTCTCGTTTTCGATTATGGTAGGTTGTAGTTACTCGCACATTGTGCTCGTAAATCATTTTTCCGGTTCGCACGTATCGATTTTTAGGGGCATATGCGAGCAAAATGGTCGCACTGTAGAGCCCTGCATTGCATTCATTTCTTACCTAAAAATACAATTCCTGACCTATTTTCAGATGTAAACTTGCTATTAATTGCACCAGTTAATCGTATCATGATTCCTTTCACAATTTCTTTGTCATTTCAGATTTCATGAAGCATCTCATTATTTAGAATAAATACATACACTAATTAGTGTTAAAAAGTTTTGGGTCCGTAAGATTTTTTTATTTATTTTTTAAGAAATTAATTTTTACTTTTATCCAGCAACAATTTAAATTGATCAAAAGTGACAGCAAATACATTTTTGTTACAAAATATTTCAAATAAATGATGTTCTTTTAAACTTTCTATTCATAAAAAAAGTCCTGAAAAAATGTATCATGGTTTTTTTCATAAAAATATTAAGCAGAACAGCTGTTTTTTAACATTCAGAAAGAAAAGTTTCTTGAGCACCAAATCAGCATATTCCAATGATTTTCGAAGGATCATGTGACACTGAAGACAGAAGTAATGGCTGCTAAAAATTCAGAATTAATTAAATTGTTAAAGGGGTCATGAACTGAGAAACTTTTGATAAATTAGAGGTCATCATACTATAAAAGAATATACTGTAAGTTTCAGAACTGAAAACTTCCTTGTTAGTCCAAAAACAGCTTTTTCTGTAACCAAGCCCAGAGAACAACTGTGCCTATCTATAGGTGAAAGACCACCTCTGCAGAAGAAAATCAACGCCTACTTCATCATTGCAACTTTGGCCCCACCCACTGGTATGTTAGTGAGATGAGGAGGAGAGAAGAGTGATACAGGATCACTGGACAAAAAATAACATTACCTTCCAAGGGATCCTAATGCTAGGAAAGTGGTTATTTATTTTCAACAATGTGAATGTCTCAGTTGAGCATTATTTTTTTGTATATGGTACATTTCACTCTGGATAATTTAGTAAATCAGTCGCAATTTCAGTACAGGCTTTGCAAACAGACTTTTATGATATGGACTCGACAGTAATGCGACAACATGTAAGTAACGGTGTTAATTCCACTGCCTGATCTGTAACCAGTGATTTCTGATAGGTAATGTTTCATGTAGCTAGAGTCACCTGTTCTTTGTCTGTGTCAGTAAATCAAACCAGTGACTAAACAGTCAGCTTCACATTGTTTCTCTTAGTAGGATGAACATATTCTGTTATTTCAACATAGAAAAGGATCAAAGAACACTCCCTTTACACTTGCTGGAGCTGTCAATCAAACAGCGCGAGTTTATCAGTGACTGAGTTCTGGACTCTCGTCAAAACTCCTGTTATAATCAATTAATCTCCTATTTACATTGTGTTTGCACTGTTAGTTATGATGAAAGCAATCGTTAGTGTGCAAAAATCGAGTTGCAATGATGAGATCACTGCATTCATGCGCTCAACATATCGGTGATCGGCTAAATGCTCATCACTGCAACCTATCATACCACAATCGAAATATAATGCCATAGATCTAAATATAATGCTGTAATCACATGTAATACTTAGCCAGGGTTTTTCCTGGCTCAAAACGAGGCGGAAAAATCCTGATCATGTATTTTAATAATAAGATAATGAAATTTGTATTTTTTTGTAGACCATCATATACCGTGAAAATTTTTTACATTTTAAAGATAAATTCATTAATCTGGTGCACTTAAATAAATAAATAAAATAAATAATCCCCCGCCAACTGCCCGAACCTATGATATTCTCTGATTTAGATATCTTCATCTGATCATCACATTACAATATTCAAATACTCAGTGTTAAGCATGATGATATAGTAACATATCACGCTGAAGTAGGCTGCTTTAAAATTAACATTTATTTAAAATATAAAAGTTCTTCGTTTGGCAAAATTACATTTCCTTAATAGCCTAAACAGAGGCTTTACTCCCTTCAAACTTAAACTGTCAATGTTTCATTACATCACTGTTGGAAAAACCTCTTATCAGAATATTTTTTTTTACCTTTATAAAGGGCATCTTTTCCCCTAATTTTATTAAATGTATGCTCCATCTTTCATTTCAAATTCTTAATTTTTATCAATACATTTAATTACAATAATGAGACACTATAGGGCTGTTACGAATCAACTTAATTTACATTAAAAAATTACAACTGTAATAAATGAGATTATGAGATTGTTTTAAATATTTTTTGAATATACAAATAAGGAATGTTGAAAAGAATGATACTTTGAAACTAAACCGCCAGTAGGTGGTGGCAGGCGACCGTCTTAATGAGTGAGTCATTGAGTCATTCACTCAAACGATTCGTTCAAACGGCTGATCTATTCAGAATGAGGCCATTTATGAATGGGTCATTGAATCTTTGCCTCAACCGATTCGTTCAAAACGCTGAATCATTCAGTAATGAAACACGGCTGAGTGTTCCTGTGAGATGTGCTATGGTTCGGCTGCGATCTTAGGAACTATTTTCGATGCTATAACGGAACAAAAACAGTCATTGCGTCTAAAATGTAGCAGGCCTAAGTGACTTAATTTTAATTATTTGTTTATTGAACTGTTATGAAATCAGTGTTTCGGTTTCAATCGTGATGGTAATCAGGAAAACAGCACTCTGGTGTGATGTTTCTTAACTGTATAATATGTTATAAATAAATGTGCGAGCCTCAACAGCGCAACTTTGTTACATTAGGTACACCTATATTATTATCAACTAGGCTATCAATCACCACTTACATTAAATGAAATAAAATCAGAATCATCCTCGCGGTTTCGGTGATTCCCTAGTTATTTTTTATTTATTTTTTTTGATATTGAAAATTGTTTTAATCAGGCCATTTGTCTCGTTGGGCAAGTAAAACTTGTCCCTTAAAAAAAAACACACGTGTCCCGGACAAGCGTTAATGTCGAGCCCTATCATGTGTTTTCCTTGATTGGTTTTCCCTGAAGAGAATTACGTTGTTGAAAACAAAAGTAAAAGAGTGACCCACGTTCATTGTGTTTTACGGTGATGAGAGTTCCGTGTCTTTATTAAACTCAACACATTATAATGATTCATCGGTCATCCACCCTCGATTAATTGGATTTTTTTATTACTTGGCCCGCCCGACCCGTGGATTATGATCGGCACATCACTATTGGCAAACTATACGGTTTGAGAATGGTCACAGGAGGCCGGGAACCCGCAACAAAACGGTTACGGTGGAAAAAGGGTATCTGTGCATTTGATACTCAAGGCGAGTATAAATCAGGCTTTGAGACTTTACACATTTAAAAAATCTTGCCAACCCTAAATCTTTTTAAAAATCCTTTAAAAAAAAATTTACATTTAACTCTGAAACACGTTAATATCAACGGACAACTCACCATAGGGAATGTTCAGTCGAACCTGCTCCTTGCGGTAGCCTTCCAATGCGGCCGCCCAGCGGGTCACCTGCTCTGAAGTCTCATCAGGAATGGAGGCTCGCTCCACTGCAATCACATGTCCGTCCTCCACCAGATGGGCTTCCTCGCCAGCAGCCGCGTCTGGATCGATCACCACCTCCACAGTCTCCACTGGTTTCACGATCTCCAGAATATTCAATTTCTCTTCACCTAAAACAGACCACACACCCACAAGCAGGTCAAGTATTTGTTTTTGGGTTTTTTTATTGCTATAAATGGGTAGTTGTCTTTTTGCCTTCACTAGTTCAATGTAAATGGTCCTTTCAGAATTTTTTAAAGTACAAATATTCATGTAGCCTCTCAATCAATAATATGGGCTCTGCAAAGCTGCATGCATAATTATAAAATAATTAGCAAAGTGCTCACACCGCAGGACACATCAACTAACCAAATATTTTCAGTTGTCTGAAGGGCATGTTGACAAGTTCAGATTTGTCCAACAGCAATACAAGATCATTGTAAACTGTTACCCTGTTTCGTGACAATCTGCACGCTGAGCTGTACTGTGCCATCTGTCTTCACTCCTTGATCGAACAGGCTGTGATCAGGATGCAGCTACATGACGAAAGGAGCGGAGACAGGGAGTGAAGAGCTCAGCCAATAAATACAATGAGTGTGCTCAAATAAGTTTAAATTAATACAGAAGCACATACTAGGATGTCCTGCAGACAAATGTCATATCCATCCAGCGGGACCTGAAGACGAGGCTCCAGTAACTTCTTTAGGTTACCGATCGGCTCATTGATGTCAATGTCTTGAGTAATCAGTTCAGCTGCTGTGATCGTTTGCTCCTCAATCCTGACATTTGGTCACAAAAAAAAAACAGATAATTTCACAGGCACAAGATACACATTGCACAATGAGATGACTCCTCAAAACATATCACATAAAGAGGAAAAAAGGATGAGAAAGATAGAAAAATCACTTACCCTTCCTCTAAACACTCTTGTTTCTCCCGTCCATCAATCTCAATTTCAATCATCTCCTCTGTCTCACTTTTTGACATCCCTACAACTCCTTGTCCAACTATGAAGCAAATGCATTTTTATTTAAAAAAAAAATATATATATATATATATATATATATATATATATATATATATATATTGCAATTAATTTAATCACAAGAAAGCATACAATTATCAGTAACACTTTACAATAAGGCCTCCTTTGTTAATATTAATTAATGCATTAGCTAACATGAACTAACAACACACATTTGATTTTTTTAGTGTGTATTGGTCTTTGTTAAAGTTAAAGTAGTTAATCAAAATACAATTGTTTATTTTTTTCCTGTTAGTTAACATATGTATTAGCAAACATTGACTAAGATTAATAAATGCTGCAGTGTAGAAGTTTTCATCGTTGTTAGTTTATGGTAACTAACGGTAACAAATAAAATTTTATTGTGTAAGTGTAACCAAATTATCTAATACTAATAATCTTGTAAATAAACGTTTATTTAAAATAATTTCTACCATTTTAATGAACAGTTAGGTTATATAAAACATCTAAATGTGAGCCAAAATGCACTAAATGGTCAGCTTAACGCACTCAGGCTGTCAAAGAAGTCTCTGAAGTCTCATAAACTCTCACGCAACACCGAGGCTTTGCTAGAGTAGAGGCCCACCATGACATTTTCACTGCATTAGCACTCTTATTAAACACAAGAGACCGCACGTATTATTAAATATACCATTCATTTGATCAATCCCATTTTTATTTTAGTGTGTAGATTTAAACGCAATATTTTATTAATATAATTTCCACCAGCGACTGGGTGGGAAGACGACGCGCGAATCCATACAAACGCAGTTGCCATGTTGGAATGCTTTTGGGTTTCGTAATATAACCGCAGAATTGGGCGTAAAAGACGACTTTTTAAAACTTCTGAAACTTTCAGGGGTAGCTACACATCAAGACTTTTGATTCTGGAAAGTTAAAACGGAAATGGAAGAAACGGAAACAAAACAAGAGAAGGGCAGATGTAAAAGCAGCCGGAAATCCTGGCCGAAGTCACGGCGGCTGACAAGACTTCCGAAAACAGCCGTGCGACTGAAGAAACGAACGGAAACATCACGGTGTTTAATTATGCGGAATATAATATCTACGAAAGGTACAATCATGAATGGAATATGTATGTATACCTGGCCTCTTTGTTAGCTGCTTAGCGTATGCTGACGAAAGACAGAGAGACACGCCTGGTTGAACTGAATATATGCTCACGCGAACAGCTCGCGCTAACTTTTACCAAAACTCGCGCATCTGTTTTTTACGACCGAGTTATATACCTAAACAACATCTCTCGGTAAAATAGATATATTTTAAAATATCCAGAATAAAATATACTGATATTTTTACCTACTGTTTGTCGGGTGTGAGAGGGCTGGGTTATTGTCAGTTCTGTTAGCACTCCAGCTAGCTCTGTCTGTTTCCCCTCAGGATGCTAACAGTTAACGTTAGCTCACGCAGAAAGCGGGAAAACTGACACGCTTATAACCTCACACACTTGTAACATTCTTATTTCTGTCCGCGTTTATCTCAGATAAATTAGTATCGCGGCCCAACGTACCTCTTTATCCCGTTCAGTAAGTGCTGTGTTGGAGTTTTTTCGGACTAAAGCTGTGTGTCAAGGGCTATAGTTTAGTGTGTGTGCTAATAAGTTGAGCGAATGTTCATGCTGGTTTTTGGTCAACATTGCATTGGGGGCGGGGATGAGCTGGAGGCCTCGCTGCCCACTGACAGCAACATGTACACCCCACTCTGTGCAGTTTTTCCACAATATGTCATAATACATATGGGTATTATTTGATTAGTTATACTAAATAGTCAGTCAGCAGCAGATTTAGAAGGTGTTGACTTTCTCAGTGTCCGAAGTGTGAAAATCGACGCGGTTATTATTGGATAAGTTACTTGTAAATTTATATTTATACAGTTGTGTACATTGCATAATGTGCACATCTGGAAATCAGCCTTCTGTTTACTCCATCTTTATGTAGCCTATAGCAGTGGTTCTCAAACCTGTCCTGGAGGACCCCCAAGGACAGGTTTAAGAACCACTGGCCTAGTACTGTTTTTTTTTTAGGGATTTATTTTATTCTTAATCCTATTTATTTAATTGTTGTCTATTCTCTTGCGTTATGCACGTATGTTCTCGAGTGCTCCTGGAAACCACAACACATTCCTTGTTTGTGTGTGCATATTTGGCGAATAAAGCACATTATATTTTAAAGTGTTTTGAATTCTTTCACAAGCTGATTGATACTAACGTTACAGTCCTGTGACACTTCAAGTAAATGTTCCCAGCAAAGAAATGTCTCACCCTGTTGTATAAAACTGATTTTGGATGTGACTTTTATCGATGCCTTGAAACCAATGATTAAATAAACAACTTGGAAAACTGATCTGTGCATTTCTTTATTTAACAGTGAAAGTGTATACTAAAGTCATTTATTCTGAGTACAAAGAGGAATAGATATTGCAGTGAAGTCTGAATTTTGCATTTGCTTCATTTTACATAACAGATAATGTAACAAATGACCAAAAAACCATCTAGTTTTTAGTGACATTGTTGGTTCATTTGAGCCACAAATCAGCTAAACCAAACAGTTAAATAAACTCAAACACATTGTTTAACTCTGTCTAGATGTTAAAGGGATAGTGTAGTGTTGTCTATGGTGGATTGATTGTTTTGTTTTCACTATGCATGTCTAGTGAAAAGTGTTCGATTGGTTAAAACTGCTTCTGTTATTAAAAGAGAAGTGTGCAGACCTGAGAAAACGAAAAGCAAAAAGTTGCTGAAAGGAATTTTCTGTCTCTTGGCTTTCTGTGCACGCTACAAATAGTTCACCCCCCAAAAAATGAAAATTCTGTCATCATGTAGCCTCACTTTTATTGTTCCAGGCAAATTTGACTTTGTTTCTTCTGTGGAATGTAAAAGAAGATATTCTGAGAAATGTCTCGGTTGTTTGTCCATACAGTGAAAGCCAGTTCTTCAAAATATCTTCTTTTTTGATTATATCTTCTTTTTTAATTAACAGAAAAAAAATAGTCATACAGGTTTTTGAATGACATGACAGTAAATGTCTCTCTCTCTCTCTCTCTCTCTCTCTCTCTCTCTCTCTCTCGTCATCTCATCTCCATCTCGATCTGCATCTCTCGAGTAACTCTCGTCTCTCTCTTCTCCTCCTCTCCTGCCTCTCTCTCTTCTCACTCTCTCTCTCATCTCTCTCTCTCTCTCTCATCTCCTCTCTCTCTTCTCCTCTCTCCTCTCCTCTCTTCTCTCTTCTCTCATCCTCTCTCTCTTATCTCTCTCTCTCTCTCTTCTCTCCTCTCTCTCTCTTCTCTCTCTCTCTCTCTCTCTCTCTCTCTCTCTCTCTCTCTCTCTCTCTCTCTCTCTCTCTCTCCTCTCTCTCATAGAGAAATACCTATCATCAGACAACTGATGACACTTATTGAAACATGAAAAAAACAAGGCAAGGTAACTGTGATTAAAATTCAACTGAACATTGATAGTATGATGATTAATAGACTTTAGAGACATCCTGAGACAAGTCAAGCTTGTTTCCGCTCAAATCAAGTGGACCATCACATCTGTAGTTGGGCCTTTATGCTCAGTGGCTTGGTGATTGAAACCATTGTAACCTGCGTTGGACAAATCTGGCATAAAATAGTGCAACATTTTTACAGTATCTATAAACACTAGCTAGTCCAAATAATATTACAATAATACGCAGTATCCAAAAAAAAGGCTTTTTACAGTAGTAAAAGAGTAACAGCAGATGTCATGTTGCTTGTGGATTGTTCCACTGTAATCAATTCTCACCACCAGGGGGCGTGTTTCTGCTCTCATGGCCCATAAGAGCAAAGCAGAGATATAGAGGCTTATTTGATGTAATATTTAATTCTCTAGCCTTTGAGGTCAATTGAATTCACTTCTGTAAGCATGAAGCTGTCCAAAATGTGCACACTCTTCAAAGCACAAAGGATTGGGTATGTTTGTAGCGTCTCGGCTGAGGAGAGAGATGAACATTCTGATGAAGACCAGCCATTATTTTAAACAGAAGCCTCTACAGTGTCATTACTGTACCTTTTGACTATTAAGTTATAAATAGGAAACTTAAAGACTTACATCTGTTGGAGGGTTACAGCTGGTCTTTGTTCTGCTGAAAAGTGAAGAGAAATAACCACTTTGTTTCAAATGGTCTGTTATGTTTTATTCTTATTAGAGTGCATTAAAAAGCACTGCAAAAGACTTACCTGTGTATTGTCTCTCCTTTACTCTCTGTTGGTAAATGCAAGACTTATGTTAGTAGATGAAGACAAGACACATTTCGGTTCATAAACAGGTATAGTAAGTTCAACCAACAGCCCATATACTGTTTTGAATGGAGTATCACTCACTGCGGCAGCGTCGACAGCACCCTCGTCTGCAGCACAGACAGATGGACACACAGCACGAGAGAAGCAACAGGAACGCTCCCACTTCTAATGCTATAACTATTGTCATGTTGAGCTCAACTGCAACAGAGCATGTCAAACAGATATGCAATGGGGTCATATGGGCATTAATCATAAAAGGGTTTAATCTGGCATATGGTCATGTTACATTTGTACTATGGGGCATGTTGTCACATTTCACTTCCATTCTTGTGGGGTAAATCAAGAAAAAAGTATACACCGTATTAATGAAACAAATTCACATAATTGTACTAGACGTGTGAAATTAATGTGGGAAAAAAATTCATTCTCTGAACCCCAAGTGGATTTATACAAACTAAGAAAGTCAAAAAAGTGTTAGGTTGTGCCCCGCTCTCCCCTACACTACAATATGTTTTTGCTGGGGTAAAAATGATCCCAAACTCCACTATTCAAAAAATAGTAAAAAAACGTAATATTGTGAAATATTATATATTACATTTCGAATTTCAAATGTAATTTATCCTTGTGATGGCAAATCTGAATTCTCAGCAGCCATTACTCCAACTTCCAATATTTCAATATGCTTATTTGGTGCTCAAGAAATATTTCGTATTATTGCCAATGGTCCGTGTAACGCTTTGCAGTTCTTTGTTCAATTTGCACCATCAAAATTAACCAAATGAAAAATTGGCTTCGAACTTTCATTTTCCATTTTTTAAAAATAATTCACAAACGGATAATTGTCTCTCAGTTTAATTTTCAATTCTACAAGCTTGGGTTGTTGCGTCCGAGTCTGGTTTTTGAACAAACATAAAAAAACGACTCATTGCTCTGATTTTCCATTTCTCTGTGTTTTGCTCGCGGTTGGACCGTACCAGTTCCGCGGGGGGTGGAGCGGGGGGTGCACGTGGATGCATTTACGTAGAGCGCTGTAGCGTTATGTAGGGTAGACTGAGTACAGAACACTTTTTGCGTTTTGATTTTTCACACAAAAATAGATAATGAAAAGAAGTGAATTTCTACATGGCATGCCACATTACATTTCATTAGCTTGTAGACTAAGATATTATCAATCAATAATACCCATAAGTAGTTTATATTTTCCACAATTAGCTCATAAAAATAAGGTGCTTTTTGTCTCAACTTTGTCTCAACTTTACCCATATGTGGTACAGTTGAGACAGTAGCCTACCATGGTACAGTTGAGACACCCATTTTTAATGATGTAAAAGGTAACTAAATGTTCATTGCAAATATAATAAATAAAGACAAATAAAGAAAAAAATCAATTGGGCAACATGTTTATTTATTCATCCATTTTACTAAAAGCCAGACGATTTTGTCTTTAAAAATCATCTGCTATGTAGTGACCTTTAATGTGGAGTATAAACAGGTGGAGTCACTTTATTGCATCAGACATGTGTCACTTTGCTCACTGCTGATTGGTCCAAGTTCGGTTTGCAACCTCTTACCTGCAACATAACCTGCCCTGGACCATGTTAGCCGTGGAGCATAAGTTACTATGGCGATATACACTGCTAAAAGCCAAACCACTTTCATGGTGCCTAAAACCCAGGGTTGGCGCAAACTAAGCTAAAACATACCTGGCTAGCCACCTAAACCGGCTTCATGGTATAGACCCCTGGTTGAGGATGGCCGCCGCTTATCCTTCTCTCCCGCACCTTTTTGCCGTTTTTGTTTCCTTATGCTCGACACCTCATATCTTGTTGCATACATTGGTAACACTTTACAATACGGGTGCACTAATAAGCATTAATTCATGTTTAACTAATGCACAGATAATACTGAATTAATGTGTAACTAATGATTATCTAAGCTATTCATTAATGATTACCACATTAGGAACTAATTAAGAGTCTGTATGGTTAATGTATTAGTTCATACATGAATTGTTATTAATTAAATATGTAATTGTGAATTAATTCCCTAATAACTTTTTTAACTAATAGTGTTAATTAATATGTTAATTACCAGAATGAGCCAAAGCCTTGTATTTCAACTTCCAGATAATACAGGTACACTAATATGCATTAATACATGATTAATTACTTCATTGTTAGTGCAAATTCATGTGTAAATTACTACAATTACTAAATGAGTTAATAATGATGTGCCTCAACAAGTAAAGTCATAACATAATAATACCTTTGCAAATCTTTAGCTAATGATTAATTAAAGCAGACAACTGGAAGTTGAAGTGCATAGCTTTGACTAATTGTGGTAATTAACACATTAATTTACACTATTAGTTAATAAAATATGTTATTAAGGAATTAATACACAATGACACATTGAATTAATAGCAATTCATGTATTACTTAATCTATTAATCATATAGACTCTTTATTAGTTGCTGATGCAGTAATCATTAATTAATGGTTTAGTTCTTCATGAATCATACATTAACTCATGATTATCTGTGCATTAGTTAAACATGAATTAATGCATATTAGTGCACCCGTATTGTAAAGTGTTACCCATACATTTTTATTTCTCAACCTAACATCTATACTGACTTTATTTAACTGACGTTGTTCATTCTTTATCTTTAATAAATATATTTCTTTATATGAAAATTCCACATGGTCTTCCCTCTCTTTTTACATAGCCTAGAATAGGCAGGATGTAACAACACAAGTAGGCTACTACAGAGGCCTGTAGGCCTATCATGTTTCCCAATTATGATTGAGTGCGGTATGTCCTATACAAATACGAGAAATTACTGTATCTTCTCTTCTATTTCCACACACCATTCTCTCCCTTTGTAATCTATACAAGCTTGTCTATAGGCTACCTTTTTCCTCTGTATCCCACATTTCTTGCCACATTCCTTTTATTGCTCTTTTTATTAACCCTTTGATTTCAAATTGTGCAATGTTTAACCTTTTGTTTCTCGCTCTTTATCCCCCTATTTCTTTCATAAATCCTCTTTCTTAAATATATATATCATATTTATATATTATTTTCTTTCATTCTGTTTTGAATGTTATAAATATTTAATATTTCACTCTGCTTAGAGCAGGTGTACGTCTCCTGGTGGGTCTCTGCAGACTGCAGAGTTTTGCTCCAACCCCTATTAAACACACCTGAACCAGATAATCAAGCTCTTCAGGGATTATAGAAACTTCCAGGCTGGGGTTAGCTGGTTGGAGATATGGGATGCAGTCGTGGCCTAATGGTTTGAGACTCGGACTTGTAACCCAAGGGTGGTTTGAGTCTCAGTACTGTCATGACCAGGCTCAAAAGGCCATGACAAAAACTGGGAAAGGACTCAGCGATCGATTTAGCAAGGTTTATTGTAACGTGACATAATCAGAACAATACCTGAATGATAAGATGGGTTAGTCAGCAACCTCAGTTGTGTAAGTGTGGATGAGTGATCGTGGTGTAAAGTGTTGTTGAAGTGTTAAAATAAAACAAAACAAACAAATCCAGAACAACAGGCGACTGCTGGTAACGAGGATCAGAGAGACCCCGACGATCTTGGAGGTGGAGCTTTTATCTCCTGTGGAGCACTAGGACCAGGTGTTCACAATCGGGAAGGACCTCTGCAATCAGCTCCTCAAAACAGAAAAACACATCACCCTTGCAGTACTGACAAACATACACAGTCCAGCCACACAGGGGCGTCACACCCCCCCCCTTAAAGTCGGTGTCCCAAAGGGAATCACCGGCCCACTAACTTACTCAAAATCACCTATCACACCATGTACCTTACTTAATTCAGCAATTACTTACAATAACAAAAAATATGAACATACACCTGACTTCCCTCTGCGCATGGCCCGCTATGACTCCCACCCATTCTTCAGCAACCTGGTACCTAGGAAGCAAATTTAAGAAAAACAGGCAGAGCAAAGCAAATCATCCGACAGCACAAATGTCATAGTACATTCAAATAATAGGGGCACGTGATAGAGCATCTGCTATGACGTTGTCTGCCCCTTTAATATGCCGAATGTCAAGGTCATAGGCCTGCAAAAACAACGACCACCTCATAAGTCTTTGATTTGGACACTTGAATGACTGTAAAAATGTTAAAGGGTTATGGTCTGTGTATACAATGAGTGGAGCACCTCCTATGTACACCTGAAAATGCTGTAGTGCCCAAATAAGTGCAAGTGCTTCCTTCTCTATTACCGAGTAATTAAACTGGTAACGGTTAAACTTCTTGGAAAAAAAACTAACTGGTCTTACCACCCCCTGATCATCCTCCTGAAGCAATACAGCACCTGCTCCGACCTGGCTGGCATCTACCTGGAGCATAAAGTTTTTATCAAAACATGGGGCTGCTAGCACGGGAGACGAGCACAACAGAGACTTGATACTATCAAAAGCTTGCTGACATGCAAAGGACCAAACAAACTTCACCCTGGCCTTCAACAGCTCCGTTAACGGAAACGCCACAGTAGAAAAGTTCTTGCAGAAACTCCTATAGTAACCTACCAGACCCAGAAAACGCTGCAATTCCTTTTTTGTTGTAGGCTGAGGATACCTCTCCACTGCCCTCACCTTATCTTGAACTGGAGCCACCCGGCCCTGTCCCACTACGCGCCCCAAATATGTCACAGTAGCCCTAGCAAAGTCACACTTAGCCAAATTAATGGTAAGATGCGCCTCAGCCAGCCTTTCAAACAAAGCCCGGATACGCTGAAGGTGAGAGTGCCATGTATCACTGTAAACGACTAGGTCATCCAGATAAACGGCACAACCCTTCAAACCAGACACAACACGATTCATAAGGCGCTGAAACGTTGCTGGAGCGTTTCTTAAACCGAATGCCATCACTCTATAGGAATAGAGTCCCGACGGCGTAATGAATGCAGATATCTCCTGAGCACGCTGAGACAAAGGCACCTGCCAATACCCTTTAAGTAGGTCA
This sequence comes from Rhinichthys klamathensis goyatoka, assembly GCF_029890125.1. Lineage (NCBI taxonomy): Eukaryota > Metazoa > Chordata > Actinopteri > Cypriniformes > Leuciscidae > Rhinichthys > Rhinichthys klamathensis. The sequence continues at coordinate 64,848 of NW_026606867.1, forward strand.
AACTTGCTGACAAACCTGGCAGACCCCACCTGATCTACACAGTCATCCATCCTTGGCAGCGGAAAGCAGTCGGGTTTTGTTACAGAATTCACCTTTCTAAAATCTGTACAAAACCTAGGTGTTCTATCTACCTTGGGAACCAAAATACAAGGGGATGACCAACTTGAAAATGATGGTACAGCAATACTGTTTTTAAGCATGTAATTAATTTCAGAATCTAGATGTTTTAATTTCTCTGGCGACATGCGATAAAACCGCTGTTTAACTGGCTGCGCCTCTCCCACATCAATATCATGTTCAATCCAATCCGTGCAAGTAGGAACGTCTCCAAACAAACAGGAATATTTCTGTACCAGATCAGATAGCTCACCACATTGGGACTCAGATAAATGGGATAACAGTTTGTCAAGATTTTTGAGTGAGTCTGAATTATTCAACCGGCCATATAATAAACTATCATCAGGCTCCGGCACCCCATCTTCCTCCTGCGACCCCGAAACTGGGTTGACCACGAGAGCCGGACGTACCTCATCTTTATCTGCCTGGCTGGCCCACCACTACCTGCACTACTTATCACTGTAGCAGAAACAACACGATCAAACATCTCTTTCAGGGAGGGATCACTTTGCTGCTCCTGCAACAACTCACTCAATGACACGGACAGAGGAAAATCAGAAACAAACGGAGCCACCAACTCATCACCACCTCTCTCCTCAGACGATGCCTCCACATCAGACTTAGCCATTGCTCGTGTGACCACACAGGCAGAAACACCCTCAAATGAGTCATTTACCTTCTGATCCAAAACAGGACTAGGAGTAACCACAGGTGATGGTGCAGTGTCAGCCCAAACCCGACTACCAGTCAGGCCATTGCCCAAAATAAAGTGAATCCCCTCCATGGGCAACGCCGGTCGCACCCCTACGCATACTTCACCCTGCACCAGCTCACAATCTAGGACTATTCTGTGTAAGGGAGTAGGCAAAACAGTTAACCCCATCCCACGACTCAATATTCGGTCACCAGTGTCACTGGCCTCCGACAGCGGTAATACCGAACCCACTATGAACGAATCATAGGCCCCTGTATCTCTTAGAATTTTCACTGGGATTTTAGTGTCATCTCCAACCAGTGACACAAAACCACTTCTAATAAAAGGACAATATGCATCCAAAACGTCAGGTGCACAATCCGAAGTCAACAATTCAGAGATTTCATCAGTATCCACAGGCGCAGCCGCTGCAGCAGGCTTAACCTGGTGTTTGCTAAACTTTTTCCTGGACTGCAACACCGGACACTCAGCTTTCCAATGTCCTCTGTCATGACAATAGTTGCAACTTGTATCGGGATCAGCATTCCCTCGGAACATACTATCTGCTTTAAACATTCCAACTTTGCCAGAATGCATCCTGTCACCTGAAGCCGCACCCACACTCTTGCCTCTCCATCCAAGATCATCACACGCCGCTGTGCGCTCTCTAAACCTGCCCTTATGGAGTAATACATACTCATCTGCTGACTCAGCCGCCTCCGCAGCAGTAGTGAACTTTCTCTCTGTAACGTATGTTGCAATTTGCACTGGAAGCGTATTTCTAAGCTGTTCTAAAATAACCAAATCACACAAATCATCAAACGTGCCAATTTCCAGGGCCGTCAACCACCTTTTAAAAAGGTTAGTCAAATCCCTAGCAAACTCCATGTATGTCTGGCCATTCCTTCTCTCCCATGACCTAAACCGCTGACGATATGCCTCTGGCACCAGCTCATAAGCCTTAAGCACGGCCGATTTGATCTTAGCATAGTTAGAACTATCTTCCACACTCAAGGACGAATAAGCTTCCTGAGCTTTCCCTGTAAGAGCGCACTGAAGCATTAGCGCACAATCTGCATCAGGCCACTCCCTCGCCTTAGCCACACGTTCAAACATCACAAAAAAAACATCTGGGTCTCTCTCATTAAACTGCGGTAACAATCGTAAATTACTAATATCAAAGGGACGCACCCCAGCAGGCCGATCTTCCCTGGACCACCTGCGCTCTTTACCCAAAGACAGACGATATTCCTCCAGATCTAACCTGGACTTCTCAGACTGCTGACGAATCCTCTCTACCTCAATTTGTTTTTTAATTTCCAATTCGTGTTTAAGTTTCTCATGATCCATTTGAATCAACAGTAGCTCCTTCTGTTGCTCAAAAGTGAGGCCCTGTGCCTCTACAGGTCTAATAGTGGAAACTAGAGAGGGTTCCTCTAATTCTACCGTTATAATTCCCCTTTCAACTAATTCAGATTTCACCGTCATTTTAATATTTTCCTTAAGACGTTTATCTCCAGCCACCACTATAGAATAATGCTCAGCTATTTTAAGCAACTGCTCTCTTGTGCATTCCTCCAAAGCCTCCTCAGACGGAGCCGCAACGAACGTTTCACAGTTAACCATTTTCGCTACCAATTACAATCAGCCAAAATCCCAACAACTTACTATTCCAACAGGCCCAGCTAGACAGTAGCGTTTCCCTGTGAGCACTGAGAGGACTAATCCTCAATACGGTTTGGAGTTTCCCCACTACCTAAAGATCACCCAACTAACTAAGCTCCCCTCTAGTCTTCATGTGGTTACTTGTGGTGGGTATTTATGCACTGAAGACCGCTGGACCAGGAGAGCGACTAGCAAGCTAGCAACCCCCCCAGAGCCACGGACATGCTCCCAAGCAAAGCTTCACCCACGTTCTCCACAACACTAACCCAGATTTGCTCAACGAGCCCCAAAAGGGAATCGTCGCTACAGCCTACCAGAGAAAACTCCGAACCGCTTTTTAAACAATAGCACACAAGGACCCACACCTGTCATCTGACACCTGTAACAACGTTTGGACTAAAATTCTCCTTCCCCAGCCTGAATAATGACAAAACAAAAAAACAAAAACAACAACAAAAACCACACAAAAAAACTAAATAATTCCACAACAACTTAATTCCAACCAAACCTAACGCTTACCCTGCTAAATCAGCAACATAACACTGCGCCCTCTCCTTCAAACATCCCCACTCAAACCATGACCACCAAAAAAAAAAACGGGGAAAAACAAAATAATTTAACGTACCTGAGCTTCTCAAAATCAAGCCGGATTTGATAGTCAAACAAAGCAACATGCGCAACTAACTATCAACTGTTCAAGCACTCCACAAACCTATTTCAAACAAATTTACACATCGATCACGCTACTCAAACAGTTCAAAAACGGACGAGCCCCCATTTTGTCATGACCAGGCTCAAAAGGCCATGACAAAAACTGGGAAAGGACTCAGCGATCGATTTAGCAAGGTTTATTGTAACGTGACATAATCAGAACAATACCTGAATGATAAGATGGGTTAGTCAGCAACCTCAGTTGTGTAAGTGTGGATGAGTGATCGTGGTGTAAAGTGTTGTTGAAGTGTTAAAATAAAACAAAACAAACAAATCCAGAACAACAGGCGACTGCTGGTAACGAGGATCAGAGAGACCCCGACGATCTTGGAGGTGGAGCTTTTATCTCCTGTGGAGCACTAGGACCAGGTGTTCACAATCGGGAAGGACCTCTGCAATCAGCTCCTCAAAACAGAAAAACACATCACCCTTGCAGTACTGACAAACATACACAGTCCAGCCACACAGGGGCGTCACAGTACTGGAAGGAATTGTTGGAGGAGGGAGTGAATGTACCACGACTGAGGTGAGACCTTTGAGCAAGGTACCGAACCCCCAACAGCTCCCCAGCCGCCGCAGCAAAAAATGGCTGCCCACTCCGGGTGTGTGTTCATGGTGTGTGTCTGCTCACTGTGTCTGTTTGTGTGTGCACTTGGATGGGATAAGTGCAGAGCACAAATTCCAAATATGGGACACCATACTTTGCTATATGTCACGTGACGTCACTGCAGGACAGTGCCCCTCCAAGAACTAAGTGAAACCCTTCTTTGCTACCTTATCCGCAGCTTCATTTCCAGAAATCCCTTTATGTGAATCTGACTGTCCTTCAAAAGCATAAATATATCATTTCTCAAATCTTTTCTAAGCGATTTCTGAGCAGATATTGTTTTTAATGATGATGCTGAACCACAGTATCACTAATCATGCTTTATTTCTACTACCCATGTTAATCCTATAACTCACCTGCTTCAGCTATAAAGCAGAATATTATTTGAAAACAGTGTTGGAGCAGGGTTGTGTCCCTCAGGAACCCCTGGATTGCATGGCTTTTGAAATTCCTGTGGTTCCTGCAATTGGATCTTTTGATCTGTCTGTATTTGTATAGCCTTAAATTTAGTAAATAAAGTACCCATTTTACAAACACAGCTGCAATTGAGACCAGCTTATATAGACAACATCCTTATTGTCTAGCATTTTATTATTATCTGACATCATATTGTATCTCTCTCTCTCTAGAAATGTGTCTTGGAGTGACTTAGAAAACCCTGAATTCACCCTATACAGTAGGCCTATATATAAATACCTAAAACAATAATTATACTAATGATGACTTGTATAATAAATCCTTATTTTATTTAATAATCGGTGATGTCTTATTCTGTTTGTCGACAACTTATGAACACATTATAAAAGAGATAAAATAATTCTATAAAAAATATTGAGATTGAGTCAAAAGGACCAAGATTGAGCGTGCACTCGCAATAAAAAGCGCGCCCCGAGATTCGTGTGAGAGGGAATTCGCCTGCGAAGAGAGTCGCTCTCGCGCATTAACATTGAAGGGTTGGTCAAAATCCCTTGCCTCTTCAAATACATATATAATCATATATCATTTTGAATGGTTATATACTTCCTTTATAAAAATCAATAATCAAATATATTCATTATCACATAATAATTTTTATATTCTTGTGCTTGTGAAATTATATTTTCTTAAATGCATGGATGCAAGTAACCAGTTTCTTTTAGGTGCATTCCAATCTTACTTTGAGATTGCACTTAGTACACGCAGGACACGAAGGCCACGGAACCCACAAGGCCGTTTGTCTCTTTCTCTGGGATCAGTAGAAAGGTTAGAGGGTCCTAAAGGCAGCGTGGGCACATATGATTCTTCGCTGGACATATGGTCAAGCTATATTGAGCGTTACTATCAAACTTGAATTGTTGTATTAAAATGTATTCTTTCCAGTATATTTCCTTCCTTGGGAGTAAATGCCAGTGATCTGTTTTTCTCCTAAATGAGTGAATGTTTTGGCATTATGTTTTGGTATACTTAACTGATAATAAGGAGCTCAGACTCTCTTCAGCCTTGATGGGAGCTGTTATTTGCTCGTGTCTGTTATTTGTGTGTGTGTGCGTATGACATTCTATGTAGGTTCTGGACGTTCGGACCAGACACCCCGGCGCCCTTCTCTAACCTGCGAGGCCACCACAGACCTAAATCCAATGAGTGGACGACAACTATCTTTACTAATGGCGATAGGCACCCCTATCTCCTCACATGTGTTAAATTGTTTAGGCTTTCATGTTTCTTAGCCAATGAGAATCATTCAACCTGTAAGCAATGACGTAGCTTAGACCTTGGAAATGGTATAACTGCTGTGATCTTTGTAACTGTAAGCGAGGCGGCCTACGAACTCCTGTGTGAGTCTTGAAGCTGACTTCTGCTGATGAAAATGCAAACTATCTTCAGTAAAACTTTTCTTTAATTTTTTATAATTCTGACTCCGGGTCTTCATTCTTCATATCTGGTTCTGGGTCTTTGACTGTATACCCCTTACAGTTATGGTGGAGGATGCGCAGGCAATTATTCTCGGTGACACCCCTGGCAAATCAACAAACAAGGTAGTAAGCTTTTGTTAATTGTTAGGGCTGTCTGACTGGAAGAGATTTTGAAGGAGAGCGGGAGAGCTTCACTCCGATGAGGCGAGTGAAGCTTCACTCCGATGAGGCGAGTGAAGGAGTAAGTTAATTATACTGCTGACAGTATAAGAAGTCGCTGAGAGCGTCGTTAAGGGTAACGGCAGCAGACAGCGCAAGCGAAGCGTGCTCTGTGGGGGCCCCGCTGGGCATTACTGGTGTAGCACCACCCCAGCAGGGCACGTCCCTGGGCTAGAGGTCCAGTGGCACCGTAAACCTGCTCAATCTCTTCCATTTCAGACAGGGGATCCCCGAACTTAGTGAAGTGAATCAGGCAGTTAGGGATACTAACAATAATAGGGTTGTTTGCCAGGGATGCATCAGGAACAATTCCGAGAGCAAAATTTAAAAAGTTGTGACCCAAATTGGCATGGACCAGTATATGTAACTGTGATTTTGGAGTATACTTTGCAGTTTCATCACGCAGAAGCCAAGCTGTGTTGTTCAAAGATCGCCGCCTCCATTTCTGCAATAACTTCAGGTGAGTATGAACCATGATTAAGATATGGCAGAAAAATGTAATAACTTAATCAGTAACCTGAAGAGTCCTGAAACAAATAGTGAGACAGGAGAAGCAAACGCTGTAAGCAGCTGTGCTCTAAAGCCCTCACTTTAAATAAATTTGCAGAAATGAAGTTGAGTAATGAAATGAAGAAAGTAAATGGTAGTCAGGATTTTGATTCTGATTGGAAATTTAAAAAAACTTGACTGGCTACAAACAAACAAAGAAACTGAAAAATTAAAATGTTTAGCCTCGTATTGCTTACGATGATTACAAGAAGCAAGTGAAAGAAATTCTGGGTCAGGGATAATTTCCCTGGACAAGCGACTAAAGTTAAACAGACACTTTGTGAAAACAATATTTTGCAGCTTATGAAAATTAATGTTCTGCCAATAATAATGATGAAGATTATGATTGGGTTATTATGATTAAATCCGCCACTGGTGGACTGTAAAAGAATACAGAGAACTGCTTAATCAGTAGCTCTGTTTGCATTCCTGAATGGGACACACTGCTTCAAGGGCGTGCAGTAAGTTGGAGCCGTTGAGGCTGACACATGAACCCACCAGATGACAGAGAGTGTTTTAATGGTGGTCATCAGGACCATTTAATACGTAACTCTAAATTCCCACCGAGAAGGTGTTTAAAAATGTGATAAAATGACAACACATTTCTGGTAATAATGTGAGTTTGAAAGTAGATCAGTGTTTAAATGACGATATTAAAGTTGTCGTCTGAGAAAGAACAAGAGATAAAACAAGGTCAAAAGATTGAAGTCTTAAAGTGAATCCTTTTGAAGAAAAGATCTATAATAGTAATTTTTATAAGTTGATGTAAAATTAATGACTCCAACAAATGTGAGTTGCAAAATATATCAAAGTAACTTAAAGGATGATTGTGTTGTAATTAAACATTTTAAAAAGGTTTTAGATGATATAGAGAGACTAATCTCACAGATGATTTACAATAACTGCAAAAGTATCACAAGCAGAGAGTGCTTGCCTCGTCAAACTTAGTGTGAATCCTAATTGGAGATTGATAAACTCCAAGAGAAAACTGAAGTCAAATGTGAAACGTTATTGAGAACTAGAATAATTATTTTTATGTAAAACAAATAAGCAGAAGCCGTACTGAATTAACAGTTGCTAAATGCTGATTAAACAAACAGCTTGAAAAGTTGACCATGAAAGAACTAGAAGCTGATGTTTAGTTTTCAAAAGATAAGTTTGTTATTGGCTGTAATGAAACAGTTTGCTTATCTGAATCTGATGTGTGCTGTGGCTGAAACTGCCAGTGCAACAGACTCAATCTGAGTGGAAATTTGTAATGCCTAAATTTCCTGATGTGTGGGCAAAAGACAAATATAAATAATATGTTTATTTGAAACCGTATGTAATTTCTGGCAAAGATGCCTTAAGCTGGGATAGAGTTAAAAGATGATAGATAAATGTTTGATGTTAGAAGTATATGAGAGAGCAGTGTACCATCCAATAGAGTCTCAGAGTCTCTCTCATTCAATGAGTCAGCTAAAAGCTGGTATCTGTGATAATGTGTAAAGCACAGTGTTTCAGTTGAAGGATCATAGACACAGAGATGTTTTAAAAATAAAACTGAATGACTTTAAAGAAGTATTTAAAATAATAATACAGATAGAGATGACATTTTGATTAGGTTAATTTAGGACCAGTAACTTCTTTGTCTGATCTTAGTCCCCACCATGAAACGGGGGAGGGGCCGACGGAAATGTACACTGAATGTACGGTTGTGATCTGAATTCACTGAGTATAATCCAAGTAGCTAGGTTGCTGCTTTTAAGATAGTTAATGGATTTAAGTGATTAAATACTGTTGTTCTGACCTGTCTCCCTATGTGAACACTATTAGGCAATCCGAATGGCTCTGGATGACTCTTGAACGTGCCTTTCCTAAGCTCCAGAAAACAGCTGAGTTCTGTTGAAGAGAACTGATTGTGTGATTGGAAAGAGCGGTCACCAGTGGGCACGAGTGGCTACTCAATGACGGGTAAGACCTTCTATTAGCCAGACAGGGGGCAACCCAAGCCAGAGTGGATCACGTAAAGTCACTGGGCATCTCAAGATGGAGGTGTTTATGTGAGAAAGGTATGAGAGTGGAACGGATGACTGTGAGGCCAGCAGCATCCTTTATCGTTAGGGCGGATGAGCTGTGAGGAGTTACAGACAGTCTGACCCCGAAACGTGAGTGTTCCTCGAATACCAATCACCAGAAACCGCATTCATTGTATGGCTTGTTTTTTTATTGTGACAAGCGTCTGCAAATATGCCAGGGGAAAACACCCTGATGGAGATTATAGATAAAGGGCTAACAGGAGTGGGCGAGCAGGAGCCAGCTGAGGCCATTGAGTGATTCCCATTAGTTGTTGTGGAGACAGTAGCAAAACTTTTTATGTACTGGTTTGCCTTATGGGCAAGGAAAATCATAGTGTTGATTTTGAACTAATAGGTCTATGACATAGTTTTAACTCCTGAAGGTCGTTAGACATGGTGGTGGCTAAAGATGAAGACAGCTTTTATAGATTTGAGAAAAGTCTGGATAACAAGGTGAATGGTCAAAGGTTATTGTAATTAATTTAATATTACATTATGTCTAAGTTACAGCCTTAGAAGGCTGTTGAAAAAGATTATTTATTTATAGTGAGAGAGACTGCTTGAGCAGAGGAAGGGATGGTAACTGTGTCTGTCTTTCCATTATTGGCCTGCTAGAGCAAGCTGAAGCAAAATAATGATAATGAAACAAAACAACCCAGCTGACCTTGTTAAATTCTAATGAATAATGAACAAGACATGCTTTGAAACTGGTTGGGAGACCATGTAAAATTAGGTAGAAGCTACCGGAAAATGGGAAGTTTAAAATCTTATTTAAAATTTAAATCTTTTTAGCAATAACATAAAGAAAAATTAATATTGAAAATGAACAGTTAACATATGCGTGTCTAGTATGAGTGCGTGTGATGGTGACAGCACTTTTTGTCTTGTATGTATTAGTTTGGGGTACTATTATTTCCTGATTTTGAGGATATTGTGTCATTAACCTCTGGAATTAGTGTTTTATCATTACAGATGGGTTAAGTGAAATGACCAACTTTAGAAAAGTTGATAATTCTAAGACAATCTGATGAAAAGACAATGCAGAACATGGGACGAGCTTTAATTGGAGTGGTTCTCCAGCTCTGTCTGCTATTGGTAATTATGAATGCTTTTGTCATTTATGATATTGAACTGAATTACTCTCTGGATTAGTATTTTATATAAATTGGAATTGTAAAGAAGATTGCCGTCCATTCTGGGGTAAAACTCTTGTCTAAATTCAACTGAGGGTCTAAATTTAAATAGACAACTAGGTGGGATCATAAGGATAAACGTAGGAAAAAAAAAAAAAAAAGATATATACATATAGACTTGACGGCAGAGAGACAAAGTGACACATTGGCTAAGTCACTATCCAAATTATCCAGAGTGAGTTCCCTCATTTTTATTGAAAGGCCGGAGGGCGAACAAAGAAGGAGTGAATATAACTTCTAAAAAGAAAAGGTTTTATTTCTCAATCGATTAAATGTATGTATGACATTAGATGTCTAAGAAAACTACAATTTAATAAAGGTAAAAAGAGAAAGCAGCTATATGGCTGTGGGCTGGGATCTGAGTAACATAATATTTTGGTTTCTGTAAAACTGTAAAGATAAGTGGAACTGAGACAAATACTGTGAGAAGTAGTTAAAATGAACAATAAAGTTGAAGTTAATGATAAGAAAACAAGAGTATTGAAGAATTAATAAAATACCATGATTCCCCTAACGAGGGAACTTTAAGTGTCACTAGGCTGACAGTGGTGAGAGACTCGGATGCAGAAGGAACTGGCATGTAGGGCAAGATGGAAGAAATATAGTAGAAGAAAATGTATGTTATGAAAATACAATTTCTGATAGGATTTATGGAAGTCAAATTAAGTTTAAATGGTATGAAAAAGGTTAGGGTTAGACATTGTATGATTGACAGGGATTCAAGTTATATAAGGATAAGGAATGAACAAAAGCTTTATTAAGCAGAATGGGGAACGATCCTATATTTTAGTGGTAAAATAATGACTGAAATGATGATGTGAATTTGTTTTATTTTATTTCTATTTTTGAAACAAACAAAAAAGGGTATAAGATGTTATACAATTAAAATGGTACATGCTATGTGACCGTAAACTGAAGGATGATTTCAGTAAAGACTTAAAGGGCTTACATCGATTATTATGGGTCTTAATTATTAATATTTTATTGTTTGTTGTTTATTTTTAGTTAGACAACCATTGTGTTTTAAACCTAAAGGGTCTATAAAAGGGGTAGTGAAAATAATGGATTAACCATCCAACTTTGTTTATAATAAAAGGATTTGGAAATCATAATTTTATAAATAAAAAAAACTAGTGCATATATTCTGGTACTCATGATTATAGACAATGTCTTTATTTAGGATCTGAGTAGTGACTGTGGATCTAGCCCATGCTAGGAATACAGCAATAGTGCTTGCTTATTTAGCCTGGCTTCCAGAGAAAAAATATGTACTTGTTTCGTAATCAGTTATGTGTTTTATAAAAATTTTAACCTGACTGATAAACTGAGGAAGAATGACATTGATGTCCTGTTGTGAGTGGAAGGTGGGAGAGCCTCTTAATGGGGACTGGAATTTTTAATATCCAGCATGTCCGTGACGAGGTGAAGAGACAAGTGTGACCCGTCAGGGGAGCATGCGTCACCACTCCTCCCTTCCGTAGTGACCTCACTGGTTAGACCAGACGTGGCGGTATTGGACCCCACATTGGTCTAAAACGGGGGACTGAAGGGTTGGTCAAAATCCCTTGCCTCTTCAAATACATATATAATCATATATCATTTTGAATGGTTATATACTTCCTTTATAAAAATCAATAATCAAATATATTCATTATCACATAATAATTTTTATATTCTTGTGCTTGTGAAATTATATTTTCTTAAATGCATGGATGCAAGTAACCAGTTTCTTTTAGGTGCATTCCAATCTTACTTTGAGATTGCACTTAGTACACGCAGGACACGAAGGCCACGGAACCCACAAGGCCGTTTGTCTCTTTCTCTGGGATCAGTAGAAAGGTTAGAGGGTCCTAAAGGCAGCGTGGGCACATATGATTCTTCGCTGGACATATGGTCAAGCTATATTGAGCGTTACTATCAAACTTGAATTGTTGTATTAAAATGTATTCTTTCCAGTATATTTCCTTCCTTGGGAGTAAATGCCAGTGATCTGTTTTTCTCCTAAATGAGTGAATGTTTTGGCATTATGTTTTGGTATACTTAACTGATAATAAGGAGCTCAGACTCTCTTCAGCCTTGATGGGAGCTGTTATTTGCTCGTGTCTGTTATTTGTGTGTGTGTGCGTATGACATTCTATGTAGGTTCTGGACGTTCGGACCAGACACCCCGGCGCCCTTCTCTAACCTGCGAGGCCACCACAGACCTAAATCCAATGAGTGGACGACAACTATCTTTACTAATGGCGATAGGCACCCCTATCTCCTCACATGTGTTAAATTGTTTAGGCTTTCATGTTTCTTAGCCAATGAGAATCATTCAACCTGTAAGCAATGACGTAGCTTAGACCTTGGAAATGGTATAACTGCTGTGATCTTTGTAACTGTAAGCGAGGCGGCCTACGAACTCCTGTGTGAGTCTTGAAGCTGACTTCTGCTGATGAAAATGCAAACTATCTTCAGTAAAACTTTTCTTTAATTTTTTATAATTCTGACTCCGGGTCTTCATTCTTCATATCTGGTTCTGGGTCTTTGACTGTATACCCCTTACAACATCCACTCTAAATTACATTGCACTAAATGATTTCATGGTCAGACTCACACGTGCCATATACATAACGCTACAGCGCTCTGCGTAAATGCATCCACGTGCACCCCCCGCTCCACCCCCCGCGGAACTGGTACGGTCCAACCGCGAGCAAAACACAGAGAAATGGAAAATCAGAGCAATGAGTCGTTTTTTTATGTTTGTTCAAAAACCAGACTCGGACGCAACAACCCAAGCTTGTAGAATTGAAAATTAAACTGAGAGACAATTTTCCGTTTGTGAATTATTTAAAAAAAATGGAAAATGAAAGTTCGAAGCCAATTTTTCATTTGGTTAATTTTGATGGTGCAAATTGAACAAAGAACTGCAAAGCGTTACACGGACCGCCAATGTTCAAAACAGTTTTGTGATACATTGTTTTCAGGATTCTTTGATAAATAGAAAGTTCAAAAGAACATAATTTATTTGAAACAGCAATCTTTTGCAACATTATACTGTCACTGTTGATCAATTTATTGCATCCTCAAGTCTTAATTTATTTCCAAAAAAATGTCTTACTGACCTCAAACGTTTGAACTGTTGTGTAGATGCCAGTCACATTTCTACTTAGTTTGTGGTAATACATAAGGGAATTTAGGGTTTTGCAGGGTTTGAATTAGCACAGAGGACCTTTAAGGGAAAACGGGAGGTTAATTTTGAAATTACTATTAATATTTTTGGGGGTTCCCTAGTGAAAATTTAATATACCAAAATGTATTAGTATACTACAAATATATCTACATATTTATGTACTTAATTTAAATACCCTGCAATTGTACTGTTGGCATACTAAATTGCTATACTTAAAGTCTGCTAAATTGGAACAACTAATTTTGTACTTAATGCTCTTTAGTTATCTGGAAATAGTGCTGAGCTCCAACTAAAGATATACTTAAGTATATTTGATTGTGCTAAAGTGGAACTATTGCAAATATACTTTAGGTACATTTAAAGTATCCTGCATTTAAAGACTGATATTATACAGTGACCATACTTTCCTTACTAATGTGTAGAATGTGTAACTAATGTGTAGAAATGTGCATTGTGCAATTAAGAAGTACTCCAAATAAAGTATACTTGTAATATTTATATCAGAAAGTCTCCAGGCAATATGTCAGTAAATATGTTAATGGATTTGTACTATACTTAGTATGAAATAAATGTATTTTAAATACATTTTGATATAGGGTTTTTTCATTAGGGTCACTAGACCCCCAAACGAAAATAATATAGTCAACATCAATAGAACATGAGGGTTTTTTTTTTTTTTTTTTTTTTTTTTTTTTTTTTTCACTGTACCTTTAAGACTTTGATCTAAATGCCCTCTTTGTACATTTTCATTTAAGTATAATTGATTTCTTTAAATTACCAATTTGTCATTAACTTACATTCAGTTATCTTCATATGCCGGCCTGCACAGCTTTTGGGTGCCCCCACTCCATTGGATGCCTCACATCGATACTGACCCTCATCAGATTTTGATACCGTCTTGAATTTCTGTTCAAAAACAAAGGAAAAGAAACAGTGTATATAAATCACACATGCCATAAATGCATCAAAGCCAAACAATAAGCAGCGTTTGTTAGCAGTCAAGGGAAAAGGCTACAGGAAGTTCAATGTTTTTATCAAAATGTTTGCCCATGTGATGGAAAGAGATTATAGCACTACACCAACCAGAGTCCCTGTTTTGGGGTCCAGGGTGTAGTTGATTTCAGCGAGCTTGCCAGTGTTAAGTAGTTTGTTGTCTTTGTACCAGCTGTAGGTGGCAGCAGGAACGCTGAGTTTGTCTTTACAGTGGAGCTCCGCAGAAAATCCTTTCATGACTGTTTCTGGAACCTCACATGACGGCGCATTTGGCGGCACTGTCCATGTAAGACAGATCATACTGCTCACTGACAGAAAGTTTATGTTTAAGACAAGGAGTTATGAATACACTCTTAAAAATAAAGGTTATTCAGACTTAGAAAAAATGGTTCTTTTAAGAACTGTTTATTGAAAGGTTCTTTGGGGAACCAAAAACGGTTCTTCTATGGCATCGCTGTGAAAATGCTTTTTTTTGGGGAACCTTTATTTTCAAGAGTGTATCATTTGCTGCACATGTAAATAATGAAAATAAGTGTACAAGATTTTTATTCCCACCAAGCACAATGAGGGTGACGGTGACCTCCCCCAGCTTGATTTTGTCTTGGCGGGCTGTGACTTCGCAATGATACACTCCCGAGTCTTTCTGTGTGACACCACGGAGGGTCATTGTTGCCCCGTCGATGGACGCACGGCTCTTAAATGCACCTGGTAATGGTGAGAGTAAGTCAGAACATTCTGAAGAAAAAACATACTGTATGTGAATGAAAGTACACTGTTCACTGAAACACATAGTTAGGGTGCAGTCACATTTACAATTGCTTGGCAGAGTTTCGTGGACGAAATCTAGTAATTTCAATAGGAATCTGTGCGATCAGAAGTTTCAAATAAGGGGGTGAAAGATTTCCCGACACAGATTTTGCAATGGGTTCAGCATCGACCGAAAAAAAGCTGCTTGGTTTTAAAGTGACTTCTGTGTGAGCTTCATAAATCATCATTACACTACTGACAATGGACCTTTTTTGCTCGTAAAATTTCATGTGTGTGAAAATTTCACATGTGAACACAAGTGTGAATGACACACTTCTTCTTTTAAAAGATTTCATAAAATATCTAAACTAAAGCTATATACAAATAAGAGAGATAAGGGACTGTTTAAAAATTGGAATGGGCTAAACAACAACAAACCTGTAAAATCGCCATCAAAATAAACATATGAAACCTCTTTGCCTCTCTTCTTCCATTCAACACGTGGGTTTGTTTCTTTCTCTGTCCTGAA
This sequence comes from Rhinichthys klamathensis goyatoka, assembly GCF_029890125.1. Lineage (NCBI taxonomy): Eukaryota > Metazoa > Chordata > Actinopteri > Cypriniformes > Leuciscidae > Rhinichthys > Rhinichthys klamathensis. The sequence goes on from NW_026606867.1 coordinate 79,996, forward strand.
CTCACAGGAAAGGACAGCATCTTTTGAAAGAACAGATAAAAGTGTCACATCAATATGGTCTGAAAGCTTTTAAACACGTCCAGCTGATTATCTGAAGACTAAAGAACTTACTTGTGTTTTCATGTACTTCCACTTTTGCTTTGCTTGTCGTCACAGTAACAGGATCTGAGCAAGGAACTGGATAGAAAAGATACAAACAAACACATGAATGTTGTAACACACTCCCACAGCATTTTTTATAATAGCAAACTTAGTTTGTAGGAAAAAAAAAATCCACCTATAATGAAAGACTATGAGAATCATTATATGTTTGGCCCATAAAGTTGTTGTTTTTTACTGAGGATGAATTGAAATTCTGCCCCTTAAAAAAAAGGTTCATTATTGGCACTAATGGTTTTCATGAACAACCTTTAAAATCCTTTAAACCTTTCATTTCTGTTCTTTATAGTGGGGAAAGGTTCACACTAAGATACAAATGGTTCTTTTTAGAACTGATCACTGAAAGTTTCTCTGGGGAACCAAAAATGGTTCTTCTATGGTATTGATGTGGAAAAAAGAAAAAACCTTTACAACCTTTATTTTTAAGAGTGATGCACTGTTGATATAGCTTAACTTACACAGTAAAAAATCCTAATTTTAACAGTAAAAGACTAAAATGCTACAGTAAAAAGCTGTTCATTGTTTAAACTGTACATTACTGACTATACGGTGAAAAACTGAAATAGATCTAATTTCATGTAATTTTACAGTAAAATACAATGTACAGATTTCTTTAATCAAGAGTGTATGTTAGATTATACTTTACAACGAGGTTCTAAACTTTAGTTAACAATAGTTAACATAAACTATTGAAAAGTACTTCTAAACCATTTATTAATATTAAGTAATTGTAAACAGCATTTACTAATACATTATTAAAAACAAAGGTTGTATCTTTTAATAATACTTAATGGACCTGAGCTAACATGAACAATGAAATTAATTAACGTGAACAAAGATTAATATATACTGTAACAAATGTATTGCTCATTGTTAAAGTTAGTTAATGCATAACTGTTAATTAATGGAACCTTTTAGGAAAGTGTTACAAGTTTTCTATATTATGCCTCTGAGCAATACTATATACGTATATAATATTTAAGTAAATAAGGAATAGAGTGAAGAGAAGTTAAAACACACTGAAGTTGTGAAACCTCACTAACACTCACTCCTGCTCTGGTGGTGCCAGGAACAGGGAGTGTAGGAATTTACGTAATGGATGGATGTTCTTCTGACACAGTCTGGCTGTGGGGGGTGGCAGTACAAACCAGGCCTGATAACCTCCACACACACTGAAAAACATGCACTTCTGGGGAAAGTGAGGGGAAATACTTTCCTTTTATCTGTGTAGCTCCCTTTCTATAGCCCTGTAGAAAAGAACTGAGTTTCATACGTGACGACAGAGAAAAGGTGTGGAGGGTCTTTTTACCCAGAGATACAAAGACGTACTGTGCTCCTGTAACTTAAAACCCCTTCAACTGGAAGAGGACTAGAGTTAAAATCACAGACCACCCCACAAGGTTTAACAACCCTAACTAGCACTCAGTGGCATGAGATCTGAATAAAGGGTTAGGTTTAGAATATCAGAATAAAGCCAATTAATGTTATGAAAGTTAACCTAACATGTTATAGCTACATTTATCACTCTTTTAACATCTATGGAAAAAGTAAATTGCTACATAATTTGTAAAACATTTAGATCTCTCTAGACTGGGTGGGAGCAAGCATTTCTCATGGTATGCCGGGTAACCATAATCTTCATGATAATGACCAATACACAAGGAGTCAGGCAAGGGGCATCAGCCACATGAAAGGGTCCCTGCCACATCAGACTGAAGTTCAGATCTGGACAGCTTCTTCACAGACATTTTATCACCTTCAGGATCTCATGTGTTCAAATGCTGTTTAAGAAGTTTGTGTAAACACAGTGTCTTACAAGACCCCCACCCATTCTATCCAGACCCTCAAAGCATCCATCTCTCTTTGAAAAAGCACACACACACACATACACACACACACACACAAAACTCTGTTTCGCTATCTCCATAAGCGTAATGATTTTTATACTGTACAAATTGTATCTTCTATCCCCTAAACCTACACATCATAGAAAACTAGCTGCATTTTTACATTTTCAAAAAATATGATTTCCACTGGCTGATTTCAGGTTTTGCTATCCTTCTGGGGACTTCTGGGTCATACATCACTTTGTATGATTTTAAGCTGTTTTCCTCATGGGGACCAAAAAATTTACATTTAGTCTAAATAACGTGTTTACCTAAACCACACACACACACACACACACAATCATTCATGGCAAGACACAAATAAAATAAAACATGTAATTAAATTAAAGAATAAAATAATGATAAATACATAACATATTCTTTATATTATTTGTAATATTTGTAATAACTTTTAAGCATAAATGTTTTTATATTCGGTGTAGCAGCCAATTCTATATCTAGTCTATATCATTATTAACAGAGCTAAATGTAGATTCAAATTATTAATCAAAGGATCTGTGTTTTACAACTCACCCCTCAGAATTCCCACCATTTCAGTCAGAATCAAAAATTCTTTCTTTTAAAACGTCCAGAACACGACACACCACATAAAGAGCATCGGATATTGAGAAATACAAGCATCATCAATATACTTACTGTAGAGCAGCATGAGAAGAGCGGGAAAGGTTAGTATGTGTGTTGTTCTCATCTTCAGATTGTCCGGCGCGTGGAGAGTCTGATGTGTTTCTCGCTCTTCGGAAGTTGTTTAAGATGTTTTGCGCGCTCTCGTCAGAACGCTGCGCGAGCACGCCGCATATGCTCTGAGACATGTGTCGTTGCTTTGCATATGAGCGACATATACAACATGAAAAATCTTATTCCTTATGATCTTTCTTATCATGTTTTTTTATAGGCAAGCGTGGAAACCAGTTTCAAAATATAGATATTGTTACTTCTGTAAAACTAGGCCTATTAAAACAATAGGCTATATATTTCCCACGTTTTTCTATAAGTTTACTTACTTACTTTATAGTTACTTTATTTATAGTTTTTATACTTTATAGTTACTTTATTTATAGTTTACTTACTTTATAGTTATGACAATAATATATTACTGTAATGAAGTTTTGTGCTTTGCACAATCAAATTTAGTCTATAAAATGGCATCAAATTTGGAACCTTTGGTTTGGTTTTGGTTTAGTCAAAATACAATGACTGAATCAACTTAACGATTGGGTTACAACAATTAAAGCAAACTCTAAGTTCCAGATCAAGTCCTTGAAGGGATATAGTAGTTCACCCAAAAAGGGGAATTTTGTCATTATTTACTCACCCTCATGTTGTTCCAAACCTGTATGAGTTTCTTTCTCCTATTGAACACAAACCTGAGACAGATTTATCAGTAGAAACTGTGAATGCAATGGTAATTTCATGGTAAACAAGTACTGAAGTCCTGCAGTTTGGCTTCATATTTTATGAGCTGCCCTTTCAGGGAAATGTTTGGCTTAATACAATTGATTTGTCTGTCATAATTCTGAAGAATGTGCAATTAAGATAACATGAGAGAGATAATATGTTGTTTTGCACTGCTATGGGTTTAGGTTTCAGGAACAGGGATGCATTGTTCATGGATGTTGATTTTGAGACCCCACACTCTTGTGGGTATGAAACGTTTGACAGCTGCTTTATCCACAGTATTCCTTTCCTCAGTAAGACATGGCATCAACACCTGTCCACAGTAGCAGTTGTTGTGCTGATGTCAAATCCACACGTGTATGTTACACACACATGTGCCCAACCGAAATGCACCACTCCACTGTTATTATGTGTGGGGGGGAAAGATTTGTTTTCAAACTAGGTCAAATAAGAAAGAAAGAAAGAAAGAAAGAAAGAAAGAAAGAAAGAAAGAAAGAAAGAAAGAAAGAAAGAAAGAAAGAAAGAAAGAAAGAAAGAAAGAAAGAAAGAAAGAAAGAAAGAAAGAAAGAAAGAAAGAAAGAAAGAAAGAAAGAAATAAAGAAAGAAAGAAAGAAAGAAAGAAAGAGCATCTAATCTATAAACTTTGTATATCTCATAAGGAAGTGATCTGGTACTCTGACCTTAAAAGCAAGAAAAGCAAACAATAATGAAATATAATGAGATGTTATTTAGATAAACATAAAACGTGTTGAAGCATGTGATGGCAAAAGCTATTGTACTCGCAGAAACGTGACAAGACAAAGGTTAAAAAAGGGTTGTAAATAATGTATTTTATAAGACGCACTGATTTGATCCCACAGCACTGAGAAAAACACAAGTGAAGAGTCAATACAGACCAGCAGAATCAACACAGGTAAGAATAACCACCTGTACATCTTTCTGAAGAAAAACTTTTTCTTTCTTTCTTTCTTTCTTTCTTTCTTTCTTTCTTTCTTTCTTTCTTTCTTTCTTTCTTTCTTTCTTTCTTTCTTTCTTTCTTTCTTTCTTTCTTTCTTTCTTTCTTTCTTTCTTTCTTTCATACTTTTGCAGTGATTTAGTTTGAAAATAATTGTTTGATTTTGTTTCAAACAAAGGGTGTTAATCTGCAATGTTGTCCTGATCTAACCCCTTAAATGTGTTTGGCGTAACTTGGTGTATTTTGGTTGATTCAGTGATGTTAACTTAAAAGTACACTGTGTAACATTTTTATTCAAAATTAACAAAATTTAAATAATCAGTCAATACATCATCAGTCCTTCTTCCAAAACATGTTTTTGTCTTACCTTGATTTATTATGAGCCTATTATTATATTTTAGACCTTAAGAGAGATGGTTTTCAAGGGAAATTGCGTATCTTATGTCCGTAAATGGAGAAAAGTTGCTCCGGCTACATTGGGTGTTTCTCAAACGGAAGGCTGCATCCTACCGAGACTGCGTCCTATAGTTCAGTCCTTCTGAGGCTTGTAGGCTATAGTGTCCTCTTCAGCAATTAAACGCTAGAATGAGACGGTCTAAGAGCGCATGCTACGTCACACATTTTCCCGCCCCCACGGTCCCTGAACGAAAATACTATTAAAACTTAATTTTGGAAAAATACTTTTTATTACAAATCTTTAGATTAACTGGCTTTTTATTCATGCAATACAGTGAATGACAGCCGTTTGCGGCCTCCCGGTGGCTTAGATTGTTGGCAGTTTAGTGTTAGTGATTAATTTACAGCCAAAAAAAAAGATAACATCTATACTTCATGTCCGAAAACATTATTTTTGTCTTACATTTTATAATAAACTCAGACAAGCTCAGTACCGGCTCGCTTTCCGTCTGTTTATTCTCATGAATTTAAATGTGTGCATTGGCTTGGCTTTTTAGAGATAGCGATAAGGAATTTGAAATGTTGTAAAAGCGACGCGGAGATGATGTTTTTTTACTCAACAGGCAAGTGAGGTATTTTATTAAACAGATAAATTGCTATATGTAGCTCTCTAACAGACTTCATTGTAAAGCATTATCTTTTGTGAAGGGTCATTTCATTATAGGTTGTTGTAGAGCTGTGTTGGATGTTGTTTTCAATGCTATACCAGTCTATTAATGGGTAGCCAATCTTCAGCTTGATATCCTTTCTGAACTGGTTATAGCCTTTTAGTGAATGATTTATGAGTAGTAGGATAATCTCTCTCTCTCTCTAGTTATAAAAAATAACCTTATTCATCCGCACAGTCACGCAGAGCCGAAGCACAACCAAAACAATGTTCAGTTTTGTTTTTTTCACTGCTAGAGGGACAAAAGTTACATAGTGTACCTTTAATTAAATCGTTCATTTAATAACGTTTCTCTCAGTGTAGTCGAATCCTGTTAAATGAATAATAATTTTATGAATTCTAGTCTTACTTTATTTAGTGAAAACTAAAATAACTGGTTGGTTTACATTGGTTTTAATATTATTAAATTTTCTCTTTCAGAAAGCAACTCTTTGGAGATTTTTGGCAAGATGAGAAAATTACTTTTGCTGGTTCTCACCTTAACAGGTATGATTTGTGCTCCAGTTATACCATCATTCAAATATACAGTTAATATTAACTGTGTTAGTTTAATAATTAACAGTTTGTCCTATTTCAGTAAACACTGTGTTTAGATTTTTGTTGTTGTTGTTGAAGTAGTCATAATTGCTGACAGCTTAGAATATCTAACAAGCTAAATGTTAAATAAATCCTAAAAGAGGTGAATAACTATATTTGATTGCTAGATTGATTAACATTATTACTTTCTTATTACAACTCTGTAGCTTCAGCCAGTCCACCAGTTCAGGATAAAACGCTGCCGTTTAAAGATTTGCCTTTTGATCATGTGGTCAAGGAGGATGTTTTGCCAGTGGTTAAAAAAGAACCAATAGTACAGCACACAGAAGCAGAACAAGGTCCTTTGAAGCAGGATGAACCTGTTGCAGATGTGCTGAAGCCAGAGACAATAGAGGAACACATAGAAGAGACGTCAGTGAGAGTGGAGGAACCTGTGATAGAGGAAGATGATCTGACTGAAGCAGAACAAGGTCCTCTAATGCAGGATGAACCTGTTGCAGATGTCGTGCTGGACCCAGAGACCATGGGGGAACACAGAGAAGAGACGTCAGTGAGAGTGGAGGAACCTGTGATAGAGGAAGATGATCTGACTGAAGCAGAACAAGGTCCTCTAATGCAGGATGAACCTGTTGCAGATGTCGTGCTGGACCCAGAGACCATGGGGGAACACAGAGAAGAGACGTCAGTGAGAGTGGAGGAACCTGTGATAGAGGAAGATGATCTGACTGAAGCAGAACAAGGTCCTCTAATGCAGGATGAACCTGTCGCAGATGTGCTGGACCCAGAGACAATGGAGGAATACAGAGAAGAGATGTCAGTGAGAATGGAGGAACCTGTAATAGAGGAAGATGATCTGACTGAAGCAGAACAAGGTCCTCTGATGCAGGATGAACCTATCGCAGATGTGCTGGACCCAGAGACAATAGAAGAACAAGAGATGTCAGTGAGAATGGAGGAACCTCTGACAGAGGAAGATGATCTGACTGAAGCAGAACAAGGTCCTCTGATGCAGGATGAACCTATTGCAGATGTCGTGCTGGACCCAGAGACAATGGAGGAATACAGAGAAGAGATGTCAGTGAGAATGGAGGAACCTGTAATAGAGGAAGATGATCTGACTGAAGCAGAACAAGGTCCTCTGATGCAGGATGAACCTATTGCAGATGTCGTGCTGGACCCAGAGACAATGGAGGAATACAGGGAAGAGATGTCAGTGAGAATGGAGGAACCTGTGATAGAGGAAGATGATCTTACTGAAGCAGAACAAGGTCCTCTGATGCAGGATGAACCTGTTGCAGAGGTGCTGGAGCCAGAGACAATAGAGGAACACAGAGAAACAGAAGATAATTCAGTGATAGTGGAGGAACCTGTGCTAGTGGCAGATTATATAAATGAAGAGACACCAGAGACAGAACTAGAGTCTATGCCGGAAATAGTTGCCATTCAGATGAACAGAAACAACGTACCTGTGGAGGAACCTGTGGAGGAACCTGTAGAGGAACCTGTAGAGGAACCAGAGGAACCTGTAGAAGAGTTAGAGTCTGTAGCTGAGATGGATATGAAGGTGGAATCTGAAAAAGAGGAAAATTTATTAGAGGAGCCTACACTCGAGGGTGACTATATCGTGGATGATGATCCGGAAGAAGTAATGGAACCATGAAGGGAACGAAGACTGACATTACAGACTGGTAAGCCACCTCAGATGATTTTGACTGGTACAAAACATGTCTGATAATAGCATATTTGCCCAAATGCTTTCAATACTGCAGTGTTCACAGTCACTGTTGACAGTTGCCTTCACCAAGCCGGTGTAAAGTGTAATGTAAACTTAGAGGCTTTATTGAATGATGATTGTAATGTGGTGATATGTCCACAGGGAGGTGGACTTGTGGAGGAGAATTGTGTAGAGATACTGAGTAAGTGTTGCCGCCAAACTACAATTAACAAAAATAAAAAGATGTGTTGCTCTTGTCACAAAGATAATCCAAGGGTTTAATTTAATTTATACATCTCTTATAGAGATGCTTTATTTATTTTTATGATCTGTTTTATTAGTTCAACAAAGCTTTGTTTTTTCTTTTCAGGTGATCTGGTGTTCAATGATGTACCATGCAAAATCCTCAAACCGTTCGTCTGTTCCTGTCCACTTTAGACAGCCTGGAGGTTAACCTAACCTGCTTTACAATGACTTTTATGAAGAAAATGTAAATAATAATAATAATATTTATTATTATTATTGCAATTTTTAAAAAGTAATTTAAAAGGGCTATGCCGTAATCAAATTGTTTTGTTAAATTTGCCATGGTTTACAAAAAATAATAATAATAAACAACATACATTTTTATACGCCACAACTGATTCATTTGTTAATATTGTATTGTCTTGTATATAAGTAATTTCGTTGTTTACTTGCTATTGTAAAAAGGTATTAAATAAAATGGACTTTTATTATGGTCTTTTATTATATTTTATTGCTGTAATTTTCATGGCAATAGTTGACTCATTTAGCTGTTAACTGAAAGGACACTCCATGTTAAATCCTCACAGAGCTTTTCGCTAAAGCTTCACAGAGGCTTTAGCAAGGCGCTTGTACGCTAATAGCTCTCATCACCATGAGCCTACCATGCAGGCTGTTTTCCATCCCATCATCTGCCCAGGAATGCCAGGATTCCCATGTTTCTATGCATCATCTATGGGATAAAGAGAGAGCCACTTGGTCTGACAGATGCATTTGTTGTGAAGCCAGTGGGGGACCCTGGGACAATAATAATGTTAAAAATGTGGAAACTTTGCATGAAGTTCTAAAGGTGAAGAGTGTAATTTCTGTGCCACTGCAACACCAAACAGACTTGCAAAATAACTTGACTTTACATTAAAATAAATAAATAAATAAAAATAGTGAATAGAGAAGACTTAAATCAGTGGTTATTGACAGCTGGGTCATGAAAAAATGTTTCATGTTATACACACAAACACACACACAGTAGTGAATAAATGTGATGTCTGGCCTAGAAAAAATTACATCACCCTTTATTCAAATATTAAACATTTATTTGTAAGCATTATTGTCTAGTTGTGCTTGGAGTTAATTGTTTTATTTGTGAAAGCAATGAAACATGCAAAATTGTGCGGACACATTTTTTGGCCATGCAGGTTGTCATACATAGAAATTATGAACACATGCAAAAACAAGAGATAACCAATAATAACATATTAGTAACTGATTATGTTGTACTCAATGTATGCTTTTTCCTGTGAGCTTTTTGTTTTTCTATGCACTTTTTGCATTGTAAAATAAAACCTGTAGCTGTAGTTTGCCTTGTACTTTATGCATATATTTATTTTCCTCATATTTTGATGATTTAATCAAACTTGTAGGGTCATTAAAAACAAATATCCCCTCCGGACATCACTTTTGTGATCGGGTTGGTGTGTTGCACCACAGAGCCACAGTATTTACAGAAAACTAGGAATACCTTACTAAAATTGTAACAATTCTAACAAGAAAATTACACACATCACCTTTAAAAATGAACTTACATGCTTAGTTCCCACCACTTAAGGATTATGCATTAAACTTCTGTTTTTGGAAGAATGAATCCCTTTGAGGTACCTTGCGAGTGTTTGGTTTTAATGGCCACACCGTGGATGCTGACGATCAGGTGCTGCGATGATCTAGAATCTTTAAAGCCAAAGATTGTCCAGAATGGTTCATCATTATAGATATTATTATCAGAATATCTAAAGATTAACGCCCTCTCTCTCACTTTGTCCGACATGCACTCCGGGATAAGGGGTTAAAGTTTACTTTGGCATGCACAATACATTGTTCTTCGTGGCTGAGTCAGTTTTCCATTTTACCTCAGCAGCAGCTGTGTTTTCGCTACTGGATGTCATGTGAAGGATTTGCAGTGACTAAAGCAAAACCATGCACTCCAGCCATTTCAGTCAGAAATGAAGACTCACCTGGTCTTATAGCCAAATATGTGCATGCTCTAAGTACAGTAATTTTACCTTTAAACAAATTAAGTATTTGCTTCAGATGGTACAGATGTTTCAACACTGATACAACAATGCTGAGTTAACCACTTGATATTATCACATTCAAAACATTGCTGTTTTATATTACAAATAAAGGGAAAAGTTAAACAGTGTGCGAATTTTCCTCATTTACTTTCATATCTTTCATTTTGATCCTGCTGCACCTGTTGAAGACAATTCAGATGTGCATTCTTTTTAACTCTTTTATTGAACATTGTGAATACTTTACATTTTCTCTGTCCAGTCTCAGGTTATTTTGAATTCTGATTCCATCCCAGCTATTAAAACTGACAGTTAGGTCATCCTACTCTTTCAGACAGTAAAATGTTCATCATCCTTAATATACCATTTGGGCTATAGGCTGCAGGTTATTAGACCCCAGTTTCAGCTTCCAAGATCCCACAGGCTGCAGTATATCTACCAGAGCCTAGTAAAGGGATATGCCTTCATGGATCATAAGATAGATATTTAAAAGAAACTGGCTCCCAACGAAATCCAACACGAGGACAAACACGAATACCTACAGCCATCTTTCCCCCATCTGTCTACATCTCTGTGTTTCCGCAAACTCTGGAACCAGTGAGAGGGATCAGTGATCCCTGAGGAGAGGATTGTACTCAGAGCTGTGGAATTAAATGGCTTTGAGACAACATGCAACTCTCTCTCTCTCTCTCTTAACTGCACATCTAAATAGTGCTTCCATGCTGCTTCTTTATATTTGCCCTGAGGATGTCAACTGTCAAGCATCAGGTCTGTTTTTTGTGTTTCTAAGTGTTTGTGACAGTATGTAAGTGTGATTTCATTTTGATTGCTGTTTGTTACTGATATAGTTTAGGGTTACATTTATTTCCAATCGAATTTTGATTTGTTTTGGGTGCTGTGCTATTCAATTCAATAACTACTCCAAAAAAATGCATCTGAGAAGTTTATGGAAGCACTGGAGAAAGGCTTGGAGTCCAAGCATTTAGCTGGTAATGAAGTTAGCTGAAAATAAAGTTTTATTGAGAATTTGATTGAGAATTAAAAATGTGATTCTTCCAACATGATAGCAGTACTGAGCGCGAAGACATTTGGACTTGATTCCGTAATGGAGACAGATGGAAGGACAGGTCTAAATGTGCAGAAAAAAGGAATCGCGGAGCAACCAGTCCCTGAAAAACCACCATCAAACAACCCAGAGGAAGGTAAATAAGTAGAGAATTGAGATTAGGGCTGACTTCTAATAGTCGAGGATTCGACGATTCGATTCGGAGAGGTCTGATTCGACTATGAACCTCATAGTCGAATAGTAGGCAAGTGTTATGAGGGGTGTGACGTTATTATATAACCGTGAGACCGACGGTTATAGTTGAACACCGTCATTAGAACTCTATAACCGCCAAAACCGTGCTATTAAAATATTTTTTTACAAACATTTTTTATCATAGAGAATGTTTAAATACTAATTTCATCTTACGAGGGAAACGGAGGCGGAGTTAGTGGTGCGATCGGAGGCTGCTACTGCTGGAGATGATTCGGGAGAGGTCTGTGCCCCTTTACCGATCAGAGCGCGCGCTGACACGGAGTAAAGCCTTGTTTATAATCGACGCGTCCGCACGAGCGCGAAGGTGCGGACGGCAAAAAAATGACGTGTTGGGTGCGCAAGACCCCATTTCGCTTGGCTGTGTGCACAGCTTTTTTTGTAACAGCGCGCGACGCCGCATCCGAGGATGAACGACTTCAAGCCGAATCTGCCCGAGCATGTAGGCTACGTCTCACCGCACCGGCACACAGTTTGCGCGTCTAAATTGCAAAGTTCATTGCAAAGTTTTTTTTGTGTTAAGCATTCATTTAATGGAAAGCACATTCACTTCTAGATGTCTTGCTGTTCATTTTAAATAAACGTAGAGCGAGTTGTCCTATAACAGACGAACAGTTATTCAACCGAACGTATAGCTGCTATCTAAAAAAAAAAAAAAAAAAGGTTCGACTATCAGTCGACTACGGCCAAATCTAACGAATCAGATTTGACTATGAAAATCCTTAGTCGAAAACAGCCCTAATTGAGATATGTGAGAAATATGACAGTGGGATCCAAAAATCAGTGAATAAAAATGCATTATGTAATGCATTTTTTAGATAAAAATAACAACAACAATCTTACTACCCAACAGGATTTGTAGATCTGAGACTTGTCTTGCACTCATGACAAAACACTTAAAACTCGACTTCACCGCAAATAGGCTACTTGTAACCCGATCTCATGAGAAAACGTAGCCTAACTATTTTACAATTTGGTGATTTCGTAGGAATTCGTCTGATATGTGATTCTCACAGAAATGTCCAATAAAAAAAAAATAAAAAACGTAAACATGAACCTAAACGTCAGTGGGGCATTTGCAAATTGTACAAAAACGTACAAATTAGATCACACAAATGAACGATTGCACTGACACATTTTACTGGTGCTCTTTTCAGAGGATCTGGAGGGCAAAGACATGCAGAAGGAGGCACTGAACAGGCGCAATGGCTGGGAGCCCAGTGTCTTCTACTCCCTTGGCAACGAGACCTTTTCCTTCACCGGGCAGGAGATCAGCATCCGAGAATCGCTCGACTCTTTTGGCGCCGTCATCTGGCCAGGCGTAAGAACGGACATTATCAGGTTCTCTTTCATCATCTCGTTTCGAGATCCACCTATGGGAAGGGCATCCGTACCTGACCTCTGCAGAAGCATCCAATTGCACCAAGTCTGGCTAACAGACAGAAGCGCGCAGCCAATGCCAGGTGAGGCCACACCCCCTTACCTACGGGCATATCACAGCTGGGCGCGCTGCTATTCCTCAGTTGACATTCGCTTCTCGCGATCTCTGCATTGACACAGTTCGGTTGGATTAACGTTACGCTGCTCACTTTCGAGTCTTCAGGAGGACATATTGCCAGATCAGCCTCCGCCAGACGTGAGTGACAGTCGTTTCTTCAGCCTATCCGCTGTGTTTTTTGCATCCGGAGCCGCCCGAGCTCTCGCTGTCCTTCACCTGCTCCTCCTTTACATGGCTGCCCGCCACGGATTTTTCCGAGTTCTTCACCGCTGGCCCACCCATGGCTATGTGACCGTCTAAACAGCCGCTTCCCCCGGGGAACAGCCTATCACGACGAGCCTGCCCGGCCGCGTGTGGTGCTCTCATCGCCGCTATAAGGACCCTCTCGTTCTGCGCGGTCTGCTTGGGCTTAACACGCTCAAGCTTTGGAGAACCCGGGGAATTGCGGTCATTGTAATTGCTGCCCATGTAGCTTTTACTAAGCCGGCTTTTAGTTGCACGACACAGCGCGCCGTGCTCGGCCTTTCTGACTCGGAGGAGAGACACGGTGATGATGACGCGCTACCGGGGGACTCCCGGAGCGCCACCTCTCTAAAATATTTGAGCTGACATCAGCCCAATCCGCATTCCCTGAAGAGGACATCTTCGTGGGAAAACCTCACTCTCGTTGACGAACCGGTCGGTTCCGGCGACGGGGATGACGCGGTCCTTTTAGCGTTCCCTAGGCTAGCGTTCACGCGGCTTTGCCTCCGTCCATCCTCCTGGAAGTTTGTGAGCGAGCGGCCGTTCGTCTCAACATTGTGTGGCCAGCTCCACAGAGCGCCACCGACCAGGATAGGAATATGTACGACGGGTAAACGCTGGGACCACCGCCCAGTCTGAACGGCTGGAGCCTCCCGCTAGACTGTTAACACGGTCTCACGGGCCTTGATTTGTTACGATTACGTGTTGAGGTTTTCAATTTATGCCTTCCTAGGAAGGCGGTCCCGAACGCAAGCGGCCTGCCTGTTGTTCGACCATTGGGAGTAACGTTAACTAACAGGGTCTCCCACCTACGGTCGGTTAATCCCCTCTCGTGGCTGCCCAGCCCGTATGTTAGTGGACGTTGTGTGTGTGTGTCCCCCTCCCCCCCACAACAACAAGTTACGGGGGAGGGGGCTGTCGTGAGGAAAAGTACATAGCAGTGTTACCACACCGCACGCACTTGGTTCCCCTCACCCAGTTATTAAAGGCTTCGGCCCCAGTGTTTCCCAACACAAAACACACACATTACTAAACAACACATTTAATAAACGAATCAAATGAATTCGTGCAGATTTATATATCTGCCAGCGGCAACATAGAGAGCAAATCTCTCTGATCCCATGCATGTCGCCCTGAGTCCGTCCACAAGAGGTCGTCATTGCCTCATAAATCAACCAACTGGGCTCACACAGCTCAGTTGCGGCTGTCCAGCCGATGTGTTTTTAGTGGACGTTGTGTGTGTAAGGCCCCTGTGTTCCCCAACACAAAACACACACATAACTAAATAACACTTAAAAAAAAAAAAAAAAAAAACGCATTAAATAAATCCGTTACAGAGAGAGTATCTCTCTCCGCGGATATTATTTTTCTGCCTGCACTTGAGACTGCCCAGTTCATGTGTTCAGGAGATATGTGTTTTTCCCACTTTTGGGGGCACCTTGTGAAGGAAAGTTCAGCACAGTGGACACCACACTATGTTTCCCTCACTCTGTCAATAAAGGCTTCGGCCCCAGTGTTTGCCCAACACAAAACACACAAAGCTACGAATCAAATGAATTCGTTTTGGAGAGAAGACCTCTCTCCGCAAAGAAAACTTCTCACTGCAGAGAGATGAAATCCCTCCAAACCTCTGCATGTCGCCTCTAGTGTTCCCACTAGATGGCGCCTTTGCATCACAAATGAACCAGCTGGGCCCATACAGCTCCGCTCCGGCCCGAGCGGGGGCGCTCGCGAGTCACAAAGCGGCTTGGCAAGCCGTTTCAGCGCCCGAGTGGGTTTTTGCGTACTGTAACCCAGGGTTACAAGCTGCAGTTTGCAATAAAACCTCCGCATTTCAACGGCGTTCTCTCTTCTCACACAGAAGAAAACGCCTCACACATTCTGAAAGAGGAAATTTCCTCCCTCCTAACAAGGGAGCGATTCAGATGGTGCCACCCAATCTGATAAACCATGGTTTTTATTCCTGGTATTTTCATGTTCCAAAAGGCGTGGCGCCCCCCCGCCCTATATTGGACCTTCGAGTGTTGAACAAACATTTGAGGAAATTCAATTTCAGAATGTGACACAAGCCTCTCTCGCCTGTGCCATAAAGCAGAACGACTGGTTCACATCAGTCGATCTGAAAGATGCTTTCTTTCACATAAGCATCTACCCTCCACACAGGAAATATCTTCGTTTCGCCTACCAAGGCGTTTGTTACGAATTCACAGTTCTTCCGTTCGGGCGCAATTTGAGTCCCCGAACTTTCTGTCTGTGTGCGGAGGTGGGCGTGGCGCCCCTGAGACTATCAGGGCTGAGAATTCTGACTTACTGGCTCATCATAGCCAAATCAAAGGAGATGGTGTCGCTGGACACCGGCCGGGTGCTCGCGCACATCACATCCCTCGGGTTCAAGGTGAATGCGAGCGAAAACAATCTGACTCCCAGTCAGAATGTCATTTTCCTGGGCTTGGAATTGAACTCAGTCTCCATGCGAGCGCGTCTCTCTCAAGAGCGCGTTCGCTCGCTGATGGACTGTCTGTCTCAGTTCAGTGAAGGGGCGAGAGTACAATATCGCACATGCCTCAGGCTGCAGGATCTCATGGCTTCATCTATCCAAGTTGTGCCATTGGTCTCCTGAGAATGAGAACGTTCACGAAATGGGTTTTGTACACTTCATTTCAGCCCGATTTGCGATCTCTGCCGCTCGGTAACGATGACGCGTGCCTGCTCGGCGGCCTTGCGCCATTGGGAGAGCGAGAACTTTTACGCACGGGGAACCCCCCCTCGGGACGGTACGATGCGAAAAGTTTTGACGACAGATGCGTCCTTAACAGGCTGGGGAACCACCCAGGAAGGCAGAACGGTGAACGGTCTGTGGCTGAGCAGACTACGTTCAGCGCACATTAACTATTTAGAGCTTTTACTATTTGGAAAGCTCTGAATCATTTTCTGCCTTGCCTGCAGGGACATCCTGTTCTAGTACGGTGCGATAATACCACGGTAGTGGCTTATATCAACCGTCAGGGTGGCATGCGCTCGTCGAAACTCCACGCTCTAGCTTACAGGCTTTTGGTGTGGAGCAGACAGGTTTTTCTGTCATTACGCGTGACTCATGTCCCGGGCATTCGGAACAGAGGCGCGGATCTGCTATCGAGGGGAAACCCAATCCACGGGGATTGGCGTCTTCACCCGCAGATAGTGGAGAGGTTATGGATGAGATTGGACAGGCAGCCGTAGATCTTTTCGCCTCGCGCGAAACTCACCATTGTCCTATGTTCTTCTCGCTAAAGGACATGGACGCGCCCCTCGGGGCAGACGCACTGGCCCACCCATGGCCCAAAGTGCTGTTGTATGCTTTTCCTCCCCTGTGCCTGATAATTTTCACACTGGCCAGGGTGAGAGAGCACGGCCTGTCTCTCATTCTGATAGCACCCAGGTGGCCCAAAGCCCCATGGCTGGCAGAGATAATCCCTCTGTTATACGCCGAGCCATGGCGCCTCCCCCCTCGCACGGACATACTGTCCCAAGCCAACGGGGAGATTTACCACCCCCACCCGGACAGGGTGGCTCTCTGGGCCTGGCCCGTGAGAGGACGAACCAAAATGCACTGGGGCTCCCGCCGCGTGTGAAGGCTAGGGCCGTTTCCACGCGATCCCTATATGGCTGTAAGTGGCAAGTGTTCGAAGGGTGGTATGATGGGCGTGGTTTCACATCTTATCAGTGCTCGGTGCCTGATATTTTGTGTTTCCTGCAAGACCTCATGGAAAGAGGCAGGTCCTTTTCCACTATTAAGGTCTACCTGGCTGCGATTTCAGCCTGTCATGTGGGTTTTGGGGCTCCACCGTCAGGCAGCACCCTCTAACCCGCAGATTTATGGAGGGTGCACGCCGCTCTTTGCTGGTCATCAGGAGATCTGTTGAATCTGTCCCAGAGTGGGACCTCTCCATGGTGCTGGAAGCACGGTCTCTGTATCCTTTTGAGCCTCTGGGGAGTATTTCCCTTAAGCTGCTGTCCCTCAAGACAGCTTTGCTCTCGGCCTTGGCATCTGCTAAACGGGTCAGTGAGCTACATGCACTCTCGGTTCACCCCTCGTGCGCCAAATTCTCCCTAAGTGGAGATAAGGTTTTCCTTAAGCCTAACCCGGCCTTCATGCCGAAATGCTTCCCTGCGTTCACGTCGGAGGTTTTGGAGCTATCCGCTTTTCACCCTCCACCCTTTGCCTCCCCGGAGGATCAGGGGCTGAATGCTCTGTGTCCCGTCCGTGCTCTGCAAGCATAATGACCAGGACCAGTGCTTTCCGCAAGAGCGACCAGCTCTTTGTTTCAAGGGCTCCCCTGCACAAGGGGAGTCCCATTTCAAAGCAATGCCTCTCACATTGGCTTGTGGACGCTATACTATGGCTTAGGAAGCAAAGGGAGTGCAGCCCCAAGGGGCATCAGAGCTCATTCCACAAGGGGCTTAGCCGCCTCTTGGGCTTTGTTCAGGGGAGTGCCACTGCAGGACATCTGCTCCGCGGCCAGCTGGGCCTCTCCTCATACCTTTGAGCGTTACTACCGGTTGGATGTCACCAGAACTTCGGTGGCACACTCGGTCCTAGGGGTAGGGTCCTCTTAGCCCTTTCCCACAGCCCCGTTTGGTTAACCAACGAGGAGTGAATGGGCCAGCTGGCCATGTTCATTCCTGTCACCAAGCATTCGCATTCCTTCTTGGGTTTAGCTATGTGCATTGGTGGTGCGGGGGCCATTATCATGTATGTGTCTCATGCATGTTTCATGCCCTGCTTGTCCACAGCAGTTAGCGTGGCGGAGAACTTGCAGGGTCATGTTTGTGGGACGTGTCAGGCACCGCCTCTCTGAGGTGACCGTCCTTCTCTGGCCTTCAGAACCTCACTGTGAGTGTATTGGGCAATCGGGGAGCTGTCCATGTCTCTCCCATAGGTGGATCTCGAAACGAGATGACGAAAGAGAACAATAGGTTACTGTCGTAACCCCGGTTCTCTGAAACATCAAGTGGAGAGATCCACCAGCTTTGCCCCGCTTGCCGCACGAGAAGCGAATATACTTACTGAGGAATAGCAGCGCGCCCAGCTGTGATATCCCCGTAGGTAAGGGGGTGTGGCCTCACCTGGCATTGGCTGCACGCTTCTGTCTGTTAGCCAGACTTGGTGCAATTGGATGCTTCTGCAGAGGTCAGGTACGGATGCCCTTCCCATAGGTGGATCTCTCCACTCGATGTTTCAGAGAACCGGGGTTACGACAGTAACCCATTGGCTTGTTTTTATACCAAGATACTGCCCTTTTTATCGCCATTCTAAACACCGCTTTTAAGCCCTGCAGAAACTTTTAACCCAGCATTTTGAGGTGACAAACTTGTTCAGTGTGAAACGATGCGGTGTTATGCTGCGTTGCCACAACAAGTGACGTTATATCGGAGCGGTTCACATCCTGTCGTCCTCGACTTCTCGACGGACTGGGAATTCATTTCTTTTGGTGCGTTGAAGTCCTTCTGGGAAGTTCGTAGCTGCTATAGACCTTATGTAGCCCCGCCCCTTTTCAGCGCTGCGCTCGTTCCGGTCTGTATTTTCACAGCGATCTTGCATAGGTATGAATGAACTGCTCGTAAAAAAAATTCCGGTCGACATTTGTTAAGACATAGCCTATGCTTTACAATGCTTATGATAAACATTACAATGCTCATGATAACTTTTGTTAACTCTACAATAAGTAAATCCACTTCACCAGCTAATTACTCCTGGACAGCGATGCCATAGAAATATACAGAGCGACCGCAAAAACGGAAGTTCAAAGACAATATTCTAAAGATGTCGGCGTTTCTCTGGTGCATAAGGTCTATACAAGTTGGGAAGTCGTATTTTCGACGTCAGGACAGGTGCATTCAATTCATGCAAGATGGCGGTGTGATTAATTAATTAATTAACTTGAGTTTTTAACTCTCTCTATACTTTTAAATGAAAACCAATGAGGAGTGTTGTGGTTTTTAATGTTTTTAATTAATTTATGAAGGCGCAGTAAACTTTATCATTACATATATTGTTATATTGCAATGCTATTGTATTTTGTGCAGGGAATTAGCTTATTTTGTTGTAAATAAAAAAAAGCTTGACAGGTCACTGCTAAATACCAAATATTGTGGTATTCCGCCACGTTGCCCGATGCCCCCTCATAAAGATTGGGGCTAAAAGAAAAACCACGTAGGCTACTTACGACTTAGTGGAGGCGACCTTTCAACTCGTAAACACGGCTTGTTTGAGATGCGCCCAATTGCCTCGCCTGAAATGTATGCGAGAGTATACTAAAAAATATAAAAAATTTAGTAGCCTACATAAAAATACATATATAGGTCATTCTCAAAAAATTAGCATATTGTGATAAAGTTCATTATTTTCCATAATGTAGTGATAAAAATTAAACTTTCATATATTTTAGATTCATTGCACACCAACTGAAATATTTCAGGTCTTTTATTGTTTTAATACTGATGATTTTGGCATACAGCTCATGAAAACCCAAAATTCCTGTCTCAAAAAAATAGCATATTTCATCCGACCAATAAAAGAAGTGTTTTTAATACAAACAAAAAAAAGTCAACCTTCAAATAATTATGTTCAGTTATGCACTCAATAGTCAATACTTGGTCGGGAATCCTTTTGCAGAAATGACTGCTTCAATGCGGCGTGGCATGGAGGCAATCAGCCTGTGGCACTGCTGAGGTGTTATGGAGGCCCAGGATGCTTCGATAGCGGCCTTAAGCTCATCCAGAGTGTTGGGTCTTGCGTCTCTCAACTTTCTCTTCACAATATCCCACAGATTCTCTATGGGGTTCAGGTCAGGAGAGTTGGCAGGCCAATTGAGCACAGTAATACCATGGTCAGTAAACCATTTACCAGTGGTTTTGGCACTGTGAGCAGGTGCCAGGTCGTGCTGAAAAATGAAATCTTCATCTTCATAAAGCTTTTCAGCAGATGGAAGCATGAAGTCCTCCAAAATCTCCTGATAGCTAGCTGCATTGACCCTGCCCTTGATAAAACACAGTGGACCAACACCAGCAGCTGACATGGCACCCCAGACCATCACTGACTGTGGGTACTTGACACTGGACTTCAGGCATTTTGGCATTTCCTTCTCACCAGTCTTCCTCCAGACTCTGGCACCTTGATTTCCGAATGACATGCAAAACTGAGCAACAGTCCAGTGCTGCTTCTCTGTAGCCCAGGTCAGGCGCTTCTGCCGCTGTTTCTGGTTCAAAAGTGGCTTGACCTGGGGAATGCGGCACCTGTAGCCCATTTCCTGCACACGCCTGTGCACGGTGGCTCTGGATGTTTCTACTCCAGACTCAGTCCACTGCTTCCGCAGGTCCCCCAAGGTCTGGAATCGGTCCTTCTCCACAATCTTCCTCAGGGTCCGGTCACCTCTTCTCGTTGTGCAGCGTTTTTTGCCACACTTTTTCCTTCCCACAGACTTCCCACTGAGGTGTCTTGATACAGCACTCTGGAAACAGCCTATTTGTTCAGAAATTTCTTTCTGTCTTACCCTCTTGCTTGAGGGTGTCAATGATGGCCTTCTGGACAGCAGTCAGGTCGGCAGTCTTACCCATGATTGCGGTTTTGAGTAATGAAACAGGCTGGGAGTTTTTAAAAGCCTCAGGAATCTTTTGCAGGTGTTTTGAGTTATTTAGTTGATTCAGATGATTAGGTTAATAGCTCGTTTAGAGACCCTTTTCATGATATGCTAATTTTTTGAGACAGGAATTTTGGGTTTTCATGAGCTGTATGCCAAAACCATCAGTATTAAAACAATAAAAGACCTGAAATATTTCAGTTGGTGTCCAATGAATCTAAAATATGTGAAAGTTTAATTTTTATCATTACATTATGGAAAATAATGAACTTTATCACAATATGCTAATTTTTTGAGAAGGACCTGTATATAAAAACACATGTCTGTATTAAAGAAAAAGATTATTGATAAACACGTTGGCCTATTTGGAATGTAATTAAATAACAAGTAGGCTACTTTGGGTGTCTCGTTCATTATATTTATTTTCATATAAAAAAAAGCAACAGAACTTAAATTACATCCAGTTTATTGGCAACACTGCGCACGAGTGTGAATCCCGCGATGCCTTTGATCTCACAGGTGTCTGATCCACTGCGAGAAGAGAGAACTGTCCGGCTTGCCTGCACTTTTTTCGCTCCTCCTCTCACCTAAATTTTAGGCGAGGCAAGGCGCATCTCAAACAAGCCTATTCTCAGTCAGACTTGAAATTATGCATTTCTATGGGAACACTTTCAAATGCCAAATGAATATGCAGTGGTCAGGTGGTACAGCGGTCACGTGGAACAAGTCGGAGCTCTTAGAAAATTCTGAGCTTATAAATTGTAATTACGAGTTCTATGAGGCCGTGAATGCTTTTTACAAGTCGGAATCTCGTAATTTACGATAATTCCTACATGATATGAGCACACCTTTAGAATGTTAAAAGTAGATGCTTATGCTGCCTTCACGTTCTATAGGAAAATGTCTATTTCCCACTTCGGAAGTTGTAATTACGAGCTTGTTGCATTCAATTGCTTTGTTGTCGAAAAGAATAGGAATCATGGAGGATATCATGTTTATTCTTGCCTACTTCTTGGGGAAATCATATTAAAGCCTAAATGCACTGAAGATATTGCGTTTTGAATAAAATGTAGCGTCCTATTCATTGACAACCATTCACTAGTACGCTATCAGCTTGCAGACCATTCTGAATATTCAGTCAAATATACATTTCACTGTATAAATTAATTGTAAAACATTAATTATGCATCAAATGGCAGCAATCGTTCTCCCCTTAGGCCTCAGCCATGTTTTAAATTCATGGCACACCCAAAAAAAGACCGTTTCACTCTTACTTTTGTCCATTCAGGTAAAACTAGATAGTGCAGTCAGCAAAATAGGCCTATAATATGAGGATGTGTAATGCTATAGTAAACAAGTTGTGTGCTGCTTTCATCCAATAAATGACACTGACACCGCAAATGCAAATAATAACTTTAATGTCACTATAAAATTGACCATTCCTTTTTTATGAAATATGGCAGTATTTATGTGCACATCATTATTTAAAAAAAATTTATAGGCTACAACCTGTCACTCAAATGAGATTGCCTGATGGACAAAATCATGTCTCACCATATATTGTTTGGTTTGAGAAGCCATTTCACTTGAATAGGCCTACACATCACAATAGGGAAGAAAAGACGATTGCAACTTCGGTTTCATGCCGACTTTAACCCAGGGTTTAGAAATGTACCATGCAAAATACCAGCAAGATAACCCAGGGTTGAGAATGACCTATTCATAACTGTTTCAAGTGTTAAAAGCCCTTATGAGTTTTATGGCATAGGCATTTGCTCAGATTGTGTGTGTGCACATAGGCTGTGGCTCTCTGTCGGTATTTGGAGAAGAACCAGGAACAGGTTGATCTGCTGGATAAAGCAGTGCTGGAACTTGGAGCGGGAACAGGACTGGTGTCCATAGTGGCAAGTTTTCTAGGTAGGCCTACGTAAACTAGCCTACAATTTTTTTGTTTTTTGTTTAAGTTGAAAGGTCAAATTGATTTGACTTTAAATTACTTATTTGACTACCGTATTTATTCCCATGTACTAAATTCTTTAAAAAAATGTTTTACATCAAGGTGCCTGGGTCACAGCCACAGATCTGCCCGATGTCTTGCCAAATCTGAACTTTAACCTTTCGCGCAACACACGGGGCCGCTGCAGGTACACACCTCAGGTGGCGGCTCTGACCTGGGGTCAGGATGTGAAACGAAACTTTCCCAGCTCTGTCTACCATTACAACTATGTGCTGTGTACAGACGTGGTTTATCATCACAACTTTCTGGAAGATCTACTGATCACCATGCAGTACTTCTGCGAGCCAGGAACCACCGTACTGTTGGCAAATAAGGTCAGGCTCTGTATGTTTTTCATTTAGCCATTCATTTTAGCTAACATGTTAAATTTATAAGGGTCTGATGTAGTCTCTTTTATAAGACCTGTTGGCTCTTGATGTTTCATTTCCAACAGGTGAGATTCCAATCTGACCTGCGTTTCATTGAAAACTTCAAAAATGTTTTTAACGTTACATTGCTGGAAGAGATCCCACAAGAGGAGGTAAGGATCTACAAGGCCACTGCAAGGAAGTGAGCCCAAATGAGAGAGAAAGAGAAGAGAGAGAACCGACAACATGATGTGTAGCAAGAAATGTATTCGACTTGAGAGATTATACATGAAATGAGTCCAGCAGCCCCAATATTGAATGGAAGGTGCTCCACCTGTTGGCCATCTATGAAGTTACAATAAATGACAGCTGAACCTACAATTATGCATCTCAAAAAAAGTGGATAAAAAAGTGGATACATGTATGATTTTATGTGTTTAGTAAAAATTATGGAAGCTTCTTTTCACTTTAGTTTAAAAAATGTTTTTTTTTTTTTTTTTTTTTTTTTTTTATGCTTAGTCATACTTATAATTGTCAATTTGTCTCAAAGCAACCATTTCTCACAATTTTCTAGGGCTGTTTTCGACTAAGGATTTCCATAGTCGAATCTGATTCGTTAGATTTTGCCATAGTCGACTGATAGTCGAGCCTTTTTTTTTTTTTTTTTTAGATAGCAGCTAGACGTTCGGTTGAATAACTGTTCGTCTGTTATAGGACAACTCGCTCTAAGTTTATTTAAAATGAACAGCAAGACAACTAGAAGTGAATGTGCTTTCCATTAAATGAATCCTTAACACACAAAAAAAAACGTTGCAATGAACGTGCTTTGTTTTAAATAAATCACACACAGTAAATAAAACCTTAACAACAAAACTTTGCAATGAACTTTGCAATTTAGACGCGCAAACTGCGTGCCGGTGCGGTGAGACGTATAGCCTACATGCTCGGGCAGATTCAGCTTGAAGTCGTTCATCCTCGGATGCGGCGTCGCGCGCGCTGTTACAAAAAAAGCTGTGCACACAGCCAAGCGAAATGGGGTCTTGCCGGGCTTGCGCACCCAACGCGTCATTTTTTTGCCGTCCGCACCTTCGCGCTCGTGCGGACGCGTCGAGTATAAACAAGGCTTTACTCCGTGTCAGCGCGCGCTCTGATCGGTAAAGGTGCACAGACCTCTCCCGAATCATCTCCAGCAGTAGCAGCCTCCGATCGCACCACTAACTCCGCCTCCGTTTCCCTCGTAAGATGATATTAGTATTTAAACATTCTCTATGATAAAAAATGTTTGTAAAAAATATTTTAATAGCACGGTTTTGGCGGTTATAGAGTTCTAATGACGGTGTTCACCTATAAGCGTCGGTCTCACGGTTATATAACGTCACACCCCTCATAACACTTGCCTACTATTCGACTATGAGGTTCATAGTCGAATCAGACCTCTCCGAATCGAATCGTCGAATCCTCGACTATTAGAAGTCAGCCCTACAATTTTCTATTTCTTATTTTAACTGATATTTAAAATTAAGTAATCTGTTGTATTAGTTGGAAACAGGCTTTGTTTAAAAGAAATTGATACTTTTATTCATATATGGGTTTTTTTCTATTCCAAATCAATTTCTTTTTTTTTTTTTAAAGATTTCTATTCCAAATAAATGCTGTTCTCCTGAGCTTTCTATTCATCAAAGAATCCTGAAAAAAAGCATCAGTTTGCACAAAAATAAGCAGCACTGTTTTCCAACATTGACAATAATGAGATGCGTTTCTTGAGCACCAAATCAGCATATTAGAAAGATTTCTGATGGATCATGTGACACTGAAGTCTGGAGTAATGATGCTGAAAATTCAGCTTTGCCATCACAGGAATCAATTACATTTCCAAAATAATTTTACAGACCCCAAACTTTTGAACAGTAGTGTAGCTTTGAAACAGACAAGCTCATGGAAGAGATCACTCAGAGAATAAGATGACTTGTTTAGGGCCTTTGCAAACAGCATAAAAATAAATAAATAAGGAAAGTCCTGAAGGGGGTTTGACTCTGGATTGCACAGGGACCCTTCTTTCATACTTTGTCACGACTAAAATGATCTTTTCCACTAATAGAGAGACAAACTAACTATATTATTTAAAAAAATATCAAACCAATAAAACATGTCAGAGGAGAGCATATTCAAGAAAAATAATTACTACAGAAAATTCCCTGACTTTTCCAGCTTTAAAGTGTGTGATTTTTAGCGACATCTAGCGGTTCGGTTGCGAGTTTACACTAAGGGCTCAGCCCACCGCTCACCCCTCCCTTTCGAAGAAGCTACGGTGGCTAAAATGGGACAAACATCGTCGTCTGAGACAGCAGAGAATAGCCAGCGTGAACCAAGTTTCTGTACCACAGTCCATTATAAACCACATCATGGATAAAGTTTCAGGTGAGGATCAAGGGTCTTAATACATAATATAATAATAGTAATCAGCTGATTGTCTCACGAACGTAACCAGCACATTCTCCCCACATAGCAAACCCATAATACAGCGAGGGAGAAGAACCACATGAAACTATGCAACTATATATTTTTTCTAACAGGGTAGTAAAAGTTTAGCTGGCTAATATGAGCTGTTACTGTGGCTGAGCTGGTTAAAGCGTAAAGCCTTGTTTAAACTCGACGCGTCCGCATGAGCCCAAAGGTGCGTGCGGCAAAAATGACGTGATTGTAACAGCGCGCGCGCCTCCGCATTCCCTAGACACACTTACTACACACACAAGAGGCTTTTTTTTCTGATTTTGGAAACTCGATCGACTTAAAATGCTTCCAAGATCGACGGGTTGGTGATTCCTGTAACTGTTTTACGGTCAATGACAAGAGTAGCCTACTAATCAGCTGTCTCACGAACTTAACCAGCACATATCCCCACATAGCAAAGCCATAACACAGCGAGGGAGAAGAATTAAGTTACATGAAACAATCCAACTACATATTTACACCACTGACAAGGGAAAAGTCACTACTCACGGTGTTTATGACTAGCTTCTTCTAGCTTCCTGCGGCTTCTCTTTCAAGGTAGTGACGAAACGCGGTCTGTAGCTCTGTTTGTTCGCGTTCGGCTACTGTAGAAACATGACGTCACAATATGGCGACCTTCGTAGAAGGGGATTCCCGCGCCTATAGAGCTGGTAAGTCCCGCCCATCCGTAAAACTCCAAGTGGACCTCTAGGTTGAAAAAGCGTCAATGCAAGTGAATGAGAGAAAATAATTATTTTCTGATCCCGTTTGAATTGTGCCATGAATGTGAACATATGTTGTCTGTGATTTTTTTTTATATAATTTCTCATGTAACGAGTTTGACAGTATATTGTATGATTCTTTGGCTAGCAGTTGTGGAATAGACATAACGAGAAAGACTACACGTCGCATATGTGACGTCACCGCATAACACATTTTCCCTCCACAAATCACGGTGCGATAATCTAAGGAATTAGATCGAGATGCCTGTGTGTTTTGTACCCAAATGTCACCATTCAAACAAAGGCATGTTTAGCGGGATCCGTGTGCTAGTGGTGGTGACGTATATCAAACGCGTCGAAAGCAGCGAAGAGTTGTAGTCCACAAAGTGCTCTCACACAAAGTCTAACCGTATGAAAATTCTACCCGCTAAATTGTAGCATTCTTTACACGAAAAATTATATAAAAAATTCACAGACAACATATGTTCACATTCATTGCAAAATTCAAACGGGATTAGAAAATAATTATTTTCTCTCATTCACTTGCATTAACGATTTTTCAACCTAGAGGTCCAGCGGGGTAAGCGGAAGGGGCGGGACTTACCAGCTCTATTTAGATATAAATGCCTCATTCTAAGGTAATAAAACATTACGGTTTATTAAGTAAGTTCTTTATACTAGGGCTGCAACTAACGATTATTTTCATAATCGATTAATCGGACGATTATTTTTTCGATTAATCGGATAACAATTAAATTTTTATTTTTGTTTTGTTTATTATAACTAAATAAACCCCTAAATCAGGCTATTTATGTGTACTGTAAAAGTGTACTTTAAAAAGTGCAAAAGCCAAACATTGAGTTTTACTAATATCAATATTTGCATTGTTTTTAAAGTCCCTGTAAAGTCAAAATTTAGTATGTGTTTTGAGTTTGTCACACCACAGAAAAATGTGTTATTAGCCACCCAGCCAAATTTGAATGATAAAAAAAGCCAGCAAGTACAAAAAATAAGCTATCAAAAACTTGAAAAAATGAGCAGTAATCTCTGCTCTCAAACGCTGGGGGCGTGTCCACTGGCTGCGCTGAAACCACGCCCACTCGCGGGAAAGCTGCCGTCGACTCGCCACACTCAACTCTACAGCCGAAATGGATGCTCGCACGGTGGGCACGCACTGCCGATGATGGCACCAGTTGTCCGCGCGACGGGAGGATGAAGGCTGAGGCGGGAGTCAGTTCGGCCCCATTCACCAGTAACAGCGGATTATCAGTGAATCCCAGACAGTTATCTCCGACGAAAGTTTATAAAACTATCCCGTGTATTGATTACTTACAGAGGCGGGTTTTGGCGGTGATCCTCAGCTCTCCATCAAGGTTGGCTCTTCACAAAATTAATCCACTTCTTCTTGATGTAATCGTTTTTCGGAAATTTAAACAAGGACACCGATCTGTTTTGTACGTGATCCGGTGATCGCATCCAGGTAGTACGCATTTCCGTGACGAAGGCATAGCTAGCTAGCAATCTGTAGGCTGTGTTACTAATAATAGTAGTGATGGCAGTGTGACGCTGAAGCTTCGATACGTGCTTCGAAACCCTGAATTACAAACCTAGAGAACCACTGCTTCAAAGCTTGCTTTGGTGCGAAAAAAATCATGTGACATATGACGTCCGAAGCAGCAAGTGCTTCATTGCCTGAATGAATCATCTGACTGGTTTGCGGTCCAATCAGGTGATTCACTGGAACGGCGCGTCTCGATTCTGACAGGTGATAGGTTGAAACAGTTTTGAGCGCCTTTTAGTCTTTATAACCACTCTAAACAATGTACAATTGTACAATGTACAAAACCATAAAAATGTGTACCCTCATCTGTTTAATCTTGCAAAAAAAATGTTATGTTCGCCAGCATCATCTGTTCCTTGTGAGCGAGTGTTTTCCAAGTCTGGAGAGGTTGTGAGCAAAAAAAGAAACCGACTCAGTCCAAAAACTGTTGAAAAAATAATGTACCTCAATAAAAATCTTTGAGTGTTCCCCATCCCAAAAATCACCCCCTGCCATAGTTACACAAGCACACCCAACCTATGCCATATTTTCCCAGCACTCTCTCCTAAATAACACAAAACATACATTTATCAATTTTTATTTGTAAATAGAACATTATGCTCAGCATTAGCGTGTGTGTAGTCCGGTGAGTCTAAAGACACTAAATTAAGTAATATGTTTATTTACATTGTATCTGTATATTTTATTTATTCTGTGCCTTTACAGTGTTTTCATTTGTATGTATATAGTTATATAATTATATATAATATTATTTAATGTTTAATATCTTGTTTACGTACTCACGTATGACGCTATTGACGAGAGGAAGGGCGTGGCTGGAGGAGGGGGGAAGGAGGAGAAGACGAGGAGAAGGGAGACGAGTTGGACGAGGAGAAGGGAGTTGTGAGGGCTAGGTATTGGTATTTTCACACGATAGTCCCGTAAATACAGACTTAATCAGTCATTAGTTTTGTTGCTTTGCTAATAAGAACTTTATTTAGCAAATATTTGTGATACTCGTCCTGGATTTCACTCCATGCGCTCGTGAGGTGATTCGCGTGAGCACCGAGCCGATCACATTCGGGAGGCGAACCAGATAGCGCTCCGGGTGACCGGAAAAGCCCGGAGTTCCTCTGGCAACGAGGGATAGGCCGTCACAACAGATAGCGCTCCGGGTGACCGGAAAAGCCCGGAGTTCCTCTGTTGCATCCATAGGGTTGCACCGCGGGAGAGTGTGACAGCCGCTCACGCGCACTGTCATCGACATCGTCATATCGCAGGACACATCGTGTTCGGGAAAACATCAGGCCTGCAACGTAGAGTGTGTGTGTGAATGAGAGCATGAATGTGGTCCCATTTAAGTGAGTTTTGAATTATATTACTGAATAATTCATTGAGTATACCTATTTGAATACTGTGTGATTGAGTTAAACATTTATACTTTTGAGAGTGTTTAACACTTAGGAGATAAGTGTTTAGTTTATTTTCTGAAATTGTAAATCCTTTAAACTTATTTAATTTAACATTTCATTTTATTTAAAAAGAATGTTTTGAATTTTCATATTTTACTTTATTACATTTCACATTCAAAAACATAAAAAAAACTCGAAAGACAAGTTTTGATTCAATAGTATTTATTGCTGCTGAAGGGAATGGAATACATGTGATTATTATAGGTAATCATAAGAGTGAAACGAATACTTACCCAGACCCTAGCTGTAATATAGTGGGTATCATTACTAGGGTTACATAAATGGAGGCACCGCTGGGATCCATTACTCTTATTACTACAGCAGCATTAGCCTAAAAAAAAAAAAAAAAAAAAAAAAAAAGATTTTTTTTTTAAAGTTTTCTAGTAAAAAGAAACAGTTTAGCTCTAGCTATGGCTCATTTGCAGACCCCTATCTCAGTCCCTGACTTGAAAAGTTGGTGTCGAGGTGAAGGCATTGATCCAGATTATGCCATCATTGTGAGTAGAATTCCAGAAGAGACAGATGTTTCTAAAATTGAAGACGCTATGCATTCTATCAAAGCCCTTGGAAGAGTCAGGGTAAGAGGACGGATGTATAGCCAAGAATCACAGTCTCTGATAGTGCTCTGTGAATGTCGTGAGAAGGTGCATGCAGAGAGACTTCCTCTTGATGTATTGCCTGCTGATGGATCAGACCCATGGATCCTGAGTGCTAACAGAATGGAGGATAATGCTTTAGATGGAGAAGGAGAAAGTTTCGTTGCGCCTGATGAATCAGGGCTAAGAGAAGAACATCAAGGATCAAGTTCAACTAACTTGTTAAATGCTTCTACGCCTGAGTCTATCATCAGGGCGGTGGGTGAATTGCTTGCTAAAACCACCAAAATCTCAAGTGATAGCAGTTCTTTTAGACGGCTGAGAACCTTTTCAGGTATCACTCCCATTCCGGCTGGAGAGGATAATTTAGAGAATTGGATGGAACAAGCAATGCTCATGGTTGAGGAAAGTGATCGTTCCGGAAAAGAAAAGAAGTTAAGGATTGTGGAGAGTTTGCGTGGACCAGCCTTGGAGATTATCCAAGCGGTAAGGTTTACCAATGCTGAAGCATCTCCCAAAGAGTACTTAGCAGCTATTGAAAGTGCTTTTGGAAGCTCAGAGTCCGGTGAAGATCTGTATTTCCAGTTCAGAGCACTACGGCAACGTCATGGTGAATGCTTGTCGGATTTTCTGAGGAGACTTGAGAAAATCTTGATCAGAGTTGTGCAAAGAGGAGGGCTACCAACCCGGTCTGCTGGAAAAGCACGTCTGGAGCAGCTCATCAGAGGAGCCACCCAGTCTGACATCATGCTGCTTCAGTTACGGCTACGGGAACGAAAGAGTAACCCACCTGATTTTCTAGATCTACTACATGAGATTCGAGAGGAGGAGGTACGAGAAGCTGAAAGACGAAAGTCTAATCCAACAGTTCGTCAAGTGCATGTTGGACGTGAGAATATCAAGGACCCATTCTTTCAAGAACTTGCAACTGAGATCAAAGACTTACAAACTATGGTGGCAGAGTTAACCGTTAAGTCAAAGGATAATGTGATTGATGAAAAGAAACATAAAAGCCAGCAAGTGTCAGAGGTCACTGATGAAAGTTATGAGATACAAGCTCTGAAGAAAGAAGTGAAAAAACTCAGACAACAAGTGAAAGTGATGGCAGTGCAATCAACATCTAAGGTGGAGAAAGAAAATTCTTCAGAGGGAAACCAAGCATGTTCAGTGAAGTTCACTCGATCAAAAGTACCCGGATATTCTAAAAACTCAGATGATTACTTCTGCTACAGGTGTGGAGGTGACGGGCACATTGCTTCCAAATGCAAAGCTCCTGTAAATGAGAAGAAAGTGATTCAGAAGCTCATTCAATCTCTGCGAAAAGCTAGGGGAAAGCAGAGGAATGAGGAGGCTCCTGAGGAGGAACATAACTGTTCTGTGAAGAGAAGTGCGGTTCAAGTCAAACCAACAACCCGTATCCCTGAAGGACTAGTGGGACCATCTTCTGTTATTCCAGTGAAGGTAAATGGTACGCCTTGTCAAGCTTTGCTGGACAGTGGATCGGTGGTAACCATTATCTTTGAAGAATGGTATAACCAATACCTGGCTGATACTCCAATTCACCCCATTTCTGGACTAGCTGTATGGGGCTTGAGTGATTCCAGTTTCCCATATCGAGGCTATGTGGAAGTAGAGCTGCAATTTCCGGAGAAGTTGACAGGAGTGCAACAATCCATCAGTGTGTTGGCTTTAGTGTGTCCAGAGCCTCATGGACCCAAACAGGTTCCATTACTCATCGGTACCAATGCCAGTATGTTCCAGCGGTTAGCCCAGCTTTGTAAAGAGTCAGCTGGAGTAGACATTGTTCGCACAATGCCAGTAAATCTTCAGAAGTCAAAGAAGTTTAAAATGGAAGCCAGAGAACAGACAAATCCCGAAGATGCTGTGGCTGAAATTCACTGGTCAGGTCCAGGTCCACTAAGTATTCCACCAAGGAGTGAGTGTCAAGCTACATGCAAAGTAAAGGTGATGCAATCCATTGACAAGAGCATCTTAGTTGTTGACCAACCGTCCACTTCCAGTAGTCCTGCTGAGGTTCTAGTAAAGCCTACTATCATTCCCTCATCAGCGATCCAAGTGAACCGATTTCCTGTGTTACTGAGGAATGTATCGCAGAAAGAAGTTTGTATTCCAGTGGGTTCAGTGGTGGCGCACGGATACACCACTGAAGTTGCGACCACTGTGGAGAAAGACCATTCAATAAGAGGATCACCGGTAGATCCATGCTTGTTTAATTTTGGAGATTCGCCGATTCCAAAATATTGGAAGGACAGACTATCCCAAAAACTGGCGGAGAGAAGGAATGTCTTTTCACTCCATGAATGGGATGTGGGATCTGCTAAAGGAGTGGAACACCACATTCGCCTGAATGACAACACAGCGTTTCGGGAGAGATCCCGTAGGCTTGCACCTGCTGACATCGATGACATACGCCGTCATCTTCATGAGTTGTTGGCCGCTGGAATCATCAAAGAGTCCAGGAGTTCATATGCTTCCCCCATAGTTGTGGCCAGAAAGAAGAATGGGACGGTGCGTATGTGTATCGACTATAGAACCCTAAACACTAGAACCATCCCAGATCAATACACAGTGCCGAGGATTGACGAAGCTTTAGATTGTCTTACGGGCAGCAGGTGGTTCTCCGTTTTAGACCTAAGGAGCGGCTATTATCAGATCCAGATGGCTGATGAAGACAAAGACAAGACCGCTTTCATTTGCCCGCTTGGGTTCTATCAGTTTGAAAGGATGCCGCAAGGAATCTCTGGAGCCCCTGCTACGTTCCAG
This sequence comes from Rhinichthys klamathensis goyatoka, assembly GCF_029890125.1. Lineage (NCBI taxonomy): Eukaryota > Metazoa > Chordata > Actinopteri > Cypriniformes > Leuciscidae > Rhinichthys > Rhinichthys klamathensis. The sequence goes on from NW_026606867.1 coordinate 112,741, forward strand.
AGATTAATGGAGAAGGCAGTAGGGGACATGAATCTGCTGGAAGTACTTGTGTACTTAGACGATCTCATAGTGTTCGGCAAAACACTAGAAGAACATGAAGAACGTCTGCTAAAAGTCCTAGATAGACTTGAAGAAAGTGGATTAAAAGTTTCACTTGACAAGTGTCAGTTCTGTCAACCTCGGGTAAAATATGTGGGGCATATAATTTCTGAGAAGGGTATTGCCACTGATCCAGCAAAGGTTGAAGCTGTGACCAAATGGAAGATACCCACTGATTTGAAATCCCTCAGATCATTCCTGGGATTCTGTGGGTACTACAGGCGCTTCATAGCGAATTACTCCGCTATAGTCAGACCTCTTACTGAGCTTACCAAGGGATATCCGCCTACTCAGCATGGCAAGAGAGCAGTAAAGAACAAAGGGATGTACTACAAGGAGTCTGAAGCTTTTGGGGGCAGGTGGACTGAAGAATGTGACCAGGCATTCCAGAAAGTCATCCATTGTCTCACTAACGCACCTGTGTTGGCATTTGCTGATTCGACCAGACCCTACATTCTGCATGTAGACGCCAGCCTGAATGGTTTGGGAGCAGTGTTAAACCAGGAGTACCCAGAAGGCTTAAGGCCAGTAGCATTTGCCAGCCGCAAGCTGAAGGCATCGGAACAGCGTTACCCTGTCCACCAACTTGAGTTTTTAGCACTCAAGTGGGCAGTGGTAGACAAATTTCATGATTACTTGTATGGTGCACGATTTACAGTAAGAACAGACAACAACCCACTTACTTACATACTTACCACTGCAAAACTCAATGCAGCTGGTCACCGGTGGTTAGCGGCCCTATCCACATACAACTTCAACATACAGTATAAACCTGGAAAAAACAACATTGATGCTGATGCTCTGTCGCGCAACTTTTCTCCCACTGCAGAAGAACAAGATTGGCAAGAAATATCACCTTCTGGTATTCAGGCACTGTGCAAAACAACGAACACTCAAAAGTGTGTAGAGCAGTTGGGAGTGTCCCCTGAAGTCATACCTGAATGCTATGCATTTCCCACCAGACTAGACGTTGGTTCCCTTGAGCATTTGAGTTCCCATGACTTAATAAAAGCTCAGGAAGAAGACCCTGCTATTTCTCCTGTGATACAGGCTGTGGAAAAAGGGCAGTTGTTTTCATTATCCAGGGACAACGATCCTGAAGTACACCTCTTACAGAAAGAAGGATCCAAACTTGTAGTAAGGAAAGGACTATTATTCCGTGTGGTACAGAGACAACAACAGGAAGAGTGTCGTCAGATTGTTTTACCGCAGAAGTATAGGACAATGGTTTTACAGTCTCTGCATGATGAAAATGGGCATCTAGGAGTAGATAAGACCACTGCCTTGATAAAAGATCGTTTCTATTGGCCGAAGATGTCACATGAAATTGACCAGTATGTGAAGAACTGCGGAAAGTGTATTCTTCGTAAGACACAACCCCAAAGAGCCGCCCCTTTGAAGCAGATCACCAGCAATGGTCCCATGGATCTTGTTTGTATTGATTTCTTGTCCTTGGAGCCAGATTCAAAAGGAGTGTTCAACATCCTTGTAGTTACTGATCACTACACTAGGTACGCTCAAGCTTTTCCGACAAAAGACCAAAAAGCTCTCACTGTTGCCAAGGTGTTATGTGAAAGGTATTTTGTTCATTACGGATTACCGGCACGTATACATTCGGATCAGGGACGAGACTTCGAAAGCAAGTTAATCCATGAGTTGCTGAAGATGTTGGGGATTCAAAAGTCAAGAACGACCCCATATCATCCTCAAGGGGATCCGCAGCCAGAACGGTTCAACAGAACTTTGCTGTCGATGCTTGGAACTCTTGACAAGTCTCAGAAGCAAAAGTGGAGTCAGCATGTCAGTCAACTAGTACATGCTTATAATTGTACTAGAAACGACGCAACCGGATATTCCCCCTATGTTCTCATGTTTGGACGAGAAGCAAGACTCCCAATTGATCTCTGTTTCTCTGTCTTATCTGAAGACGAAGCAGAAAATTACCGGCAATATGTATCTAAGCTAAGGTCAGACCTAAAAAGGGCCTACCAAGTAGCTTCAGATGCTGCAGACAAGAGCCACCAAAAGAACAAAAGACTTCATGATAAGAGAGTTCGAGATCAAATACTTGAAGAAGGAGATCGAGTTCTAATAAGAAATCTAGGAGTTGCAGGAAAGGACAAACTGGGAAACAAATGGAGTTCCTTACCGTATGTGGTTGTCAGTAAGATGCCAAACTTACCTGTCTACCGTGTAAAACCCGAGAAAGGTAAGGGAACTGTCAAGACACTGCACAGAAATCATCTTCTGCCTATTGGATACCTAGTGAGAATGCCAAAAGAGACAGAGGGAAAGAAAGTACCTCAGAGACCAGTGACAAGGTCCCAGGCTCATCGACAAATTCCTCTACATGAAGCAGGAACAACTGATGTACCTGTTGAGGGAAGGAATGAAGAGGATGAGTTATCTTCAGATTGTGAGAATGTTGATGCATACATACCTTTGGAAAGTCTGGAAGAACTTCGAAGATTACCAGAGTCCCAGAATCTGAGGTCTGTTCTACAGGAAAGAAGAGTGTCTGTTCCTGTAGAGAGTGAAACAAAAAGTGTCAACAGTGAGGGAAACGTAATACACTTTGTTGAATATTCTGAGCCAAAGAGGATGAGTGATACTCTGGAAAGGGAAAGACAGGATGATGAAACAACACAAGAAGTTGAAAGACCTAACACTCCAGTGGTAGAAGGGAATAACTTACCTTTTCCTGAAGAACCTGACGGTGAAAATAATCCAAATGGTCTGGAGCCCAATAGCGAAATTAGGTCTAAAAGAGAAATAAAGCCTGTAGTAAAACTCAGTTATGATGAGTTAGGTAAATCTACAAACCGCCCAATATATACCATTACCCGCGGTATGCCAGTGCACTGCAGTTTTGTTGCAGAGGGTAGGAGAAGTAATTGTAACACTGTGTGGTGCCACCCTCTTGCTACTTGCCCTAAATGCAGTAGAGTACCTGAGAGAAAAAGAATTAAACACCTGTAAAGTCCCAAAAGTTTGATGAGGACCTCAAACATTTAGAAGGGGGAGGGTGTAGTCCGGTGAGTCTAAAGACACTAAATTAAGTAATATGTTTATTTACATTGTATCTGTATATTTTATTTATTCTGTGCCTTTACAGTGTTTTCATTTGTATGTATATAGTTATATAATTATATATAATATTATTTAATGTTTAATATCTTGTTTACGTACTCACGTATGACGCTATTGACGAGAGGAAGGGCGTGGCTGGAGGAGGGGGGAAGGAGGAGAAGACGAGGAGAAGGGAGACGAGTTGGACGAGGAGAAGGGAGTTGTGAGGGCTAGGTATTGGTATTTTCACACGATAGTCCCGTAAATACAGACTTAATCAGTCATTAGTTTTGTTGCTTTGCTAATAAGAACTTTATTTAGCAAATATTTGTGATACTCGTCCTGGATTTCACTCCATGCGCTCGTGAGGTGATTCGCGTGAGCACCGAGCCGATCACATTCGGGAGGCGAACCAGATAGCGCTCCGGGTGACCGGAAAAGCCCGGAGTTCCTCTGGCAACGAGGGATAGGCCGTCACAACAGATAGCGCTCCGGGTGACCGGAAAAGCCCGGAGTTCCTCTGTTGCATCCATAGGGTTGCACCGCGGGAGAGTGTGACAGCCGCTCACGCGCACTGTCATCGACATCGTCATATCGCAGGACACATCGTGTTCGGGAAAACATCAGGCCTGCAACGTAGAGTGTGTGTGTGAATGAGAGCATGAATGTGGTCCCATTTAAGTGAGTTTTGAATTATATTACTGAATAATTCATTGAGTATACCTATTTGAATACTGTGTGATTGAGTTAAACATTTATACTTTTGAGAGTGTTTAACACTTAGGAGATAAGTGTTTAGTTTATTTTCTGAAATTGTAAATCCTTTAAACTTATTTAATTTAACATTTCATTTTATTTAAAAAGAATGTTTTGAATTTTCATATTTTACTTTATTACATTTCACATTCAAAAACATAAAAAAAACTCGAAAGACAAGTTTTGATTCAATAGTATTTATTGCTGCTGAAGGGAATGGAATACATGTGATTATTATAGGTAATCATAAGAGTGAAACGAATACTTACCCAGACCCTAGCTGTAATATAGTGGGTATCATTACTAGGGTTACATGTGCATCAAAGAGTTTTCAAAGGAAATATAGTTAAAAATCCAAGGGTGATCTTAGCAAAGATGCTTCAGAACTAAAGTAGTTTCTCCAATACTGCTCACTGATTAATTTGACTGCAGCCTTGCTTTTCACCAGGAGAGGTCGCTGCAACTGAAGCTTCGAGTAATGAACCCATTTTCGAACCAATTGGCTCAAGTGGTTCAGTGCTTCACAAAAGCTTCATTTGGCCATCACTAAATAATAGTACTGACAGTAACTCGCGATTGAGCGGCAAACTGATGTGAATGTGCTCTATAATATTGTTAGGAGCGGCCAGCCTCAGTGGCCTCAGTGCGTCATCAAGTAGGGGCGTGTCCAGGAGCTCAGGGGCTCCAGTGCGTCATCGAGCCCTGTTTTAGCCCCGCCCAGAAAATCCGGAAAATAGCAATGGTGAAAAACTTTTAACGATCTAACTCCACAATTCAGTACTTCACAGTTCACAGTCTTTGTAATATGTTTTAGCAATACATTTCTAACATTTATAATGTGTTTAGAATTTTTTTTTTGAAATTGCCTTTACAGGGACTTTAATGATAATTGCTGATGGCAAGTTGACAACCATGATTCATGTAAAAAAAAAAAAATCTAAATTATATACAACATATTATGCTTTAACATCATTTTTGTTAAAAACAAATTTACACAGACATGTTGTTCAGATGTGAAGATATAAACCAAAAACATCAAAAATATATAATTCATTTAATTTTTATTTAAGATTCAATTAATTATAAGGATAAATTGATCAAATAAATATAGAAAGACTGAAAACAAGCGTGTGAACGTAGTAGAGCCGCAGTAGATCGCGTTTGTAAAACAATTAAAACTTAATAATAGACAAATGCTATAAAAAGAGAATGGAATGGAGGTACACAGCAAGCTAACAGGCTTGATTAAAAGGACAGGAAAAATTATGCATTAGTGCACAAGCATTCGCTGAAAACCACTGACTACAGTGACTAAAAAATCTTTTACTGCTGCTGTTAATAACTGCCTTATTTAGTGCTTCACGTTGTAAACACCGTTTTAATAACCTGATTTCTGCGGTAGCGCTATTTTAATCCATCACTTATGTTGCGAGCGAACTGATTGCGCAACTTGATGCTCGAGACAACAGACATCCCAAGTCTCCCGGAAGTTCCGGGATTCTCCCGCATATCGATAGCGGCTCCCTGATTCCCGCAAATTAGTTCAAACCAGGTTCAAATTCTCTGAATCTAGAGCGTGCGAGCAAGAGCGGCACGCGAGACAGAAGAGACTCCAAACCGTGTAGCGCACGCGCGCACGACAGAGCGGACAGAGCGGTGTGTGCCGCATCATGATTGGCCTGTTTCAACCAATCACCAGTAAACGCTCCCCGTGACGTAAGCAGACCAACTAATCGATAATGACATTCGTTGACAACGATTTTCATAATCGATTATAATCGATTTTATCGATTAGTTGTTGCAGCCCTACTTTATACACCACTGAACACATAGTTATGGATGTCATATTGCATTTCTGTTAATAGATACTCAAAAATGTTACACACTGCACCTTTAACATTCCCTGATATTGTCACCGTTTTTATGTGCTGTGGTGTGGCAAGTGAATGCTAAAAGTACAAATACTCAAATACAATGAGGTCATATAAACAGCAATGAATTAGAAAATGTTATGCCATGTCAAATTCCTGAATGCAAATCTAGTCACACTAGGCACATATATAAAATAAAGTTTATTGAAATTAGTAGTATTACATTAGTGTCGCAAATAAACACAATGAGTTTGAATTCTTAAAACATTCTTTATATTTAAATTTGAAACTTATATTAGATTACAGAAAAGTTACTTTGAGGAGTCAGTACAAGGATTCCGTTTTTTAAAGGAAATTTTCAAAGGGAAGTCCAGAGAAACCTAAAGACCATATCTTTTTAATACACAACAATAATCGTACACGCTTCAAGGTATTACTGAGAAACGAATCTTGATATCATGTGGTTAAGAAACAAAGCATTTTTATATTCCTATAACTGCTTTAAGGTACTGAAGTTTCTCCGGTGTCTCTAGGACAGGTTGGCCTATGAAGTTCGGAAACCAAAAGAAAACAAACAAAACGACTGACTTCTCAGAGTCCTCCAAAAAAGTAGCGCTCTGCAGAACGCCAAGGAGCCGAACACACACGGGAGGAGATTCTACAAAAAAAGCCTGCAAGAAATTATCAGGTCAGCATACGAAAAAAGAGTTCACATCCAAAGACCTGCCCTCCATGGGGCAAAAAAATAGCAGCCGGCTTTGTAGGTTCTTCGATTCATTAGTCTCCGAATCATCAGAATGCGAATCAAGCCAGCACAAAAAAAAAAGATCATTCAAAAACAGAAGAGAACTACTTCACACAGAGATCCACACAACATTTTTCAACAGCACGCAAGGCTGTACGCAAGAGGGGTTTTCTTCAGGAGGGAAGGTTTCAGAGGGTCACGCAGAACAGAGCGGATAACATCCAGTAGGAGCGCTGCAACAGGGAATAAAGTGACACCTCTAAACTTCAGCAAAGTCCTTCAGCTGAAAACTATCATTCCCAGCAGGCAAAACACACAGCCTAGGATGATGTGCTTGTCCTGAGCTCAGAAAGACGAGGATAAAAACAACTCATCCCATTAAAGCCTGTGTTCTTCAATGCCCTTCTCAGACAGAGAGTGAAGGAAATGGTGAGTTGCAGAAGAGTAAAAAGAACGATGTGGTTGATCAATCCTCGGATATGGCAGCTGGAAGAACTTGTGCATGATGGACAGGTTGAATGAGGGCTGCGCTTAGTCCTCGTCATCGTTTTCGTCAAATTCGTCATCGTCCTCATCATCCTCGCCCATGTAAGAGACGGGGGTCTCGACCCGAGAGCCGCTGTAGTGGGAGTCGTTAGAACTTGAGGCCATCGTGCCGTCTGCCCCACCGTCACTGTCAGAGAAACGGATGAAAGGGAAACATGATGAAAAACAAGACACATAGACTAACTCTTTTAAAAGGGAAAGTTCACCAAAATTAGTTATTTAAATCTCCCTTGTGTCAATACAAAATCGTATGACTGACTTACAAAATAGGGCTGGGCGATATGGCCAAAAAAATCATATCTCGGTATTTTTTGGTTAAATGGTGATATACGATATATATCTCGGTACTTTATACGTTTTTGTATTTGGATAAAGAAAATCTGTATTTATTAAAAAAAAAAATATTTCACATCCTGCCCAATGATATCCTACAAACAATGTTGATATTGAAGGATATGGAAACAATTTACAAATATAGTGAATGTTATGTAGGCTATGCAATATATTATGTGCAAAAAGGTGGTTAAAATCACATTATAAAACGGATAGTTCCGGTCCTTGATTCTGATTGGTTGTTGGAAATCGTTGTCGTTGGAAATTACTCAAACATACACCTGTGACCACATTACATTAGTATTACCAGAGACAATTTATATAGAGACATGCCACTTCCTCAATCCTCAATACAATTATATAGGGAAAACCCGTAATATCAAAGATGGCGGTTGTATGCACATGTACCGCCCCTCCCGCTGGAAAGCCAATCGTCTGCTTTTAACAGTCAAGCCGGGAAACATTTAAGCCTATCGTCTGGTTCCACTGACGCATGCACACAGTTGAGGTTTGCGACAGCGGAGACGATTTGGCGACAGCGAGTTGTGTTGTGCTATGGTGTTGTGTGCAAGATCAGATGGAATCCACATGGAAGAGGGTGATAACAACGCGAAGGCACCTGACTACCAAGGTAGTTGTGGCGAGCAGGACGAGGGCCGTGAGAGAGCGGCACGAGGCCGATGGCGTGATTACTGACGGAGGAGTGGAAGCATAAAAGGAGGAGCGACGACAGTGGAGATCAAGAGAGGAACATGCCTGATTTTATGTTGTGTTTTGTGTGGCCAGCAGTCGTTCGGGGCTACTGGCATACTTACATTTTTGTATTTGTTTATTTTTTAAAATGGTTGAATGTTCGCCGGTTCCCGCCTCCTTCCCATAACATCTGAACCTTGTTACAGTAGTAAACATTTTAAATCGACCACAAATATGTTACCTTACATTCTAAGTATGTGCTGTAGAGCATTCTGGATAGAGACGTAAATGAAGTTGGTGTCGTGAACCCTTGCGTATGCGTAGTAAAAGTATAACCTGTGGGGAAAAAGACGTTTTAAACCTTATTTTGAGGCAAAGTAATCAAACCTTTTCAGCGATTTTTATCATATTTTACTGCTGTTTCTATACATGCAGTTTTTATGTCCCGGTGACCAGTGAAAGTGCAGTTCTGACTCTCTGCCCATTCATTTAGATAGGAGCCTGGTCTTGTTAGTCCGAAATAGCTGCCCGGAGGCGTTGCCAAGATGGCGGCCGAGTGGCATGACTTGCCTAAAAGGACTTTGGTATTACTGCGCAACTGCCGTTTGTGATTCTTTTTTGCTGCATGTGTTGCTTGCTTGGCAACCTCTTTGGAACTACATTGCTTGGCGGAGGAATAAATGTGTTAGTCATTTTATGAATAAAATAAATATTAAAATGAATATTTTTATGGAGTAACCATTTTATAAAAGCAATAAGCCCCGCAAAGCCGTGTTTTACAGTGAATCTAGAACCTAACAACGCCCCTTAGCCATTCTAAATTCACAGTAAAACACGGCTTCGCGGGGCTTATTGCTTTATTGCATTCTAACATTACAATCTAAAAACAAAATGCTAAAAATGATGCTTTTGTTTTTAAATTGACTAAAGGCTAAACTAAAAATGAAAATAAAAACAAAAGCACAAACTAATTATATTAGCGTGCATTTGATTACCCCATTATAATGGTCACTTTCATAAAAATATACTTGGTTTAAAATTCCACATGTGGCACATATATTGTCTCCAACAACAAACATTTTAGCAATATGTTTATTTTAGACAGAATTATTGCGCTACTATTCTATTGTGCTCCGTCTGTTTGGCGCGCATGCGTGCGGCGGAGCTTATTCACGGAAGCTTGAATTTTAGCGGAGATTCACTTGCAGAAGGCTCGTCCTCTCCTGACAGTGAAATGGACATATTTGTTTGACTTTCTAACATTTACAGATGAAGAATATACCTGTGAAATGTAAGTTAGGCACTGAGGAAAGCACCACATCTCAAACGCATTAAACAGCGCAAGTATTTATCTGTCAGTCAGCAACAGAATCTGTCAGAGCATCTGACAGGACAAGCTGCTTTAAACTTGTTAACTATATCTTACCAGTTATTTTGAAGCCCTTAATTTAACATGTTTAGGACAAATTGTACTATGTACTTTCACTGCAGCAGCTCAAACTGCGTCCTCCGCTATTTTTCAGATGTGCTCGTATCAAACTACTGTATCGATATAAACGGTATTGCCTCATTCCATATCGTTTCAAAAATATATATCGATATATCGTACAAACTTAACATACCGCCCAGCCCTATTACACAAAAGAGAAATTTAGCTGAATGTTGATGCTCTTATCCATATAAAGAAAGTGAACAGGGACAGACGGACAGTCAAACTCCACAAATCAAAAAAAAAAAACCCACATGAGTCCATAGTAGAGCATGCTTGCTATATTCCAAGTCTTTTGATAGCTTTGTGGCCAAAATTGAAGCCATTATTGACTTAATCTATTCCACATATTCCCCTCCACATCCATTCCTCATACAAAGTTATCAGATGGCAATCAGATAGAAGAATAAAGTGCATTTTAACTATTATGGACTACTTTTAAGGTACCCTAAGATTTTTGGAGCTTCAAAGTGTCCGCCTCAGTTCACTATTGTATGAAAAATAAAAGAGCATGTTTGGGTGAACTACTTGAAAATTTAATTCCTGATCAGTGAACCCTCAGATTGTACGATTTGTAGGTCAAAAGGATATAAGAGATTGGTATTAGAACCATTTCCCCTCACTGTTAATTAACCAGACAGTCAAAAGTAATACCAGAACTATATTTATCATCATCTCAAGTAGAAAACATCAATTTAATTGAACTCAACTTGCTTTGAAGAATTGTCAAAGCATCCCAGGTTATGGCCTAAGGTTAAATAGTGCACAGTGGTCACTATATTGTACAGGTACACTACCATTCAAAAGCTTGGGGTTAGTAAGATTTTTTAAATGTTTTTGAAGTCTTGTATTTGTACAAAAGCACAAAAAAAGATTAATATTGTGAAATATTACTAGTTTAAAATAACTGCTTTATATTTTTTATACATTAAAAAAAATGGCAAAGCTGCATTTTCAGCAGCCATTACTGTAGTCTTTAATGCCACATGATCCTGCAGAATTCTAATATGCTTATTTGGTGTTAAGGAAACATTTCTTATAAATCAGTTTTTTTCCCAGATTCTTTGATTAATAAGTTCAAAAGAATAGCATTAATTTTAAATAGATCATCTACTTATGAACAATTTATTGTATCACTGCTGAATAAACATGACTTTTTTTTTTTAAATCTTAGCGAGCCCAAAGTTTTGAATGGTAGTGAATGACTGGAAACTATCATTGTGTAACCTAACTCAATAACTACTCTTGCTTCCAACTTCCATCCATTTTATTAATGAACAACTAAAAGGGGCACAACAGAAACTCACCTCCCAACATGAAAGCGGCCTCCGTTAGCAGATGAAGCCCCTGTCATGTAGACATTACTGATAGGCCCCTGTGCCATTTCTGCATGCAAAAAAGTAAGTATTAAATTAAACATTTGATCTTTTGATCACATAAACTTCGATGGGGTGGCCAACTGGCACTAACCTGTGACGTAGGGCTCCAGTGCTTTGGGGACCAAGCTCCTGGCAGTCTTCAGGTCCTCAGCGGAGCACTTACCCACCTCGAGACCACAAGCCATGCCCATGCGCTTCAAAACCTCAATGTCATCGTGAATCTCGAACATGCTATCAAAGTTGAAGAGGTACTCAAACCTGACCACAAATGGAAGTAATGAGAAAAGGTGTGTGAAGTGAGGATCTTTGATTTGCCAGACATGCCACCAACAGCCCACAAGGTTGGCTTTTGAGATCATACTTGTCATTGGAGATGCTGCAGTCAATGACTGTTTTCTTGCTGGTGTTGACGATGATAAAGGGCAGGTGAATGACCGAGTTGGCGGGTGGGGGTCTTTTCGTCTGTTGTTCTCTCTGGCGGTTCCGCTGTACAAGGTTCTTGAAGGCAATTTGCTGCAATTGAAACAATATATTACTTTTCAAATGTTCATCATCAACATTAAATAATTCTTATAAAACAAAAGAGCAACTTCTGACCTGTAAAATAAGTTCTTGAAGTTGCGACTGTTTTTGTTTGATTCTCTCCAAACGTCTTTGCCTCTCCACCTTAAAAAACACAATCAGTTTAAACTCCACTTCAAATGTTGACTACTGTGTCAAAAAAGTTCATCAAAGTTGTCCTCAGACAAGAACAGGGTATTGTTCAAAATTCACGTACAACTTTGAGGAAAGGTTTTGATCCACTCCAAATGTTGACTACTGTAGTTGCCCTACTAATTGTCTAATAGGAAATCTCAAAAAAGGTTAGTGAAATAAAGGACCAGTGCACCCACCTCCAGGTTCTGGCACTCCTGAGCAGAGTTTGTGGGCAGGCCAATCCATTTGATCTCTTTTTTCTCTTTGGAGATGATGTTCATGGCCATCAGCACATTGAGCGCATCGTACACACGCCGTCGAATGTTCTTTTGGTCATACACATGCTGAGAAGAAACAAACACAGAAAGTGAAGCACTATTCATTATGGGATGTATGTGAAAAAGCAACTCTTTAATCGGTTTAAAAAGCTGCACTTCTTCTGCACTCAACAAACAAAGTCGTGGATCAATGTCTGGCCACAGGAAGAGGCTTACCGCATCATTAGGGGAGATATGATTATCACCAGAGCTGAACTCAGCCACAAGCTCATCAGCAACCTCATTGTAGGTTGTGACACCCTTCCGCTGGACCTTCTCACAAACCTTCATGGAGAAATGTCTGAGGCCTTTCCCATTCTTCTCCCCCTTCTTACCCCTCTTCCTGAAGAAAAGCCAGACAAAAACCAAATTATTGCATGATATTTAACATCATGATTAAAAAAAAAATAAAAAAAAATGGTTTGCTGCTGCTTTGTAGGAATTTCCATTATAAAAAAAAAAGTTCTGTAGTGGTACCATGGTACTTCTAGGAAAGCAAATATTTTTCTCTCTATGATTTTAAATATAAGGCGAACTTATAGCCAAATAATAGTTTTTATATTATTGATTAATCCCATGAAAACAAACTGTAAAAACGGTTATATTTTTATATTATTATAATAATAATTCTAAGTTAATTTTATCAACTTGTTTATTTTAACTAGTTGCATTTTTTCTTGCATAGTGCTTTGAGTATAAGAAAAGCCCCTTACAAATACAATTTATTATTATTATAATTAATTGCAATTATGTAATCAACTGTGTACATGTGGATTGTCGTTTTTTTTTATAGGCGACCACCACAGACCATTTAACTCTTTTTAAAGACAAATCCAAAGAAATCAAGAGGCGTTTCCACTGTCGGGTCAAAAAGCGAGTGTGCTAGTGCGAGGGCCAGTCACGTTTCAGTCACTTCTGGGGCTTGATTGAGCCTCATCAGGGCTTCCCCGGGGCCAAAGGCCAGGGGTTTATGGCCCGCCGAATACCCTGGCCCAAAGTGGGGCTTAGGAGTGGACATAAACAAAGGTGGAGCAGAGACTCAACACCGCTGCTCATTTCCCATGTTATTATACCAGGCTACCAGCTAACTTTAACATTTAAGATATTTTAAACAAATTTCAGCTCAAAACTCACTTTCAGACACCAGCGTATGTTTGAAATAACTTTCGATCCGATGGGTATTCTGATCACCATATGATTGCATATAACCATTGCGATAATAAATACACGTTCATGGAAAATACCTCAAGATTGCTTTATTGTAAATGATTCGTCAAATAGCGATGCTGGAATCTTAAGTCTTTAACTAAAGACCAAACGTTCGCTTCTGTCACGCTCATTTGGCAATCTAGCTAGTTTTCAGTCAGCTGGTGAAACGGTGGGGTTGCGTGACGTCATTCTATGTAGGCGTGTTAAGGGCGGGTTTTAGGGTAGCACTGCAGGGCTACTGGCACGACATTGGAAACGCAACTTGATTTGGGCCTCTGTGCTTAAGGTCCGAGGGTATTGGCTACTCCCAGAACGTTGTTAGACCTGAGTCGCACTGGCCCTACAGAAGAAAAGCGGCTAACGACAGAAAAGCACCTGGAACCACAAAATCTATTCCAGAAAGAGAAATGCAATAACGTTATAAAGTAGTATGCTGACTTACCCCGAAGACCACGGAGAGGCTTCCGATGGTTGACTCTGGGTGATAAACTGAGAGCTGGGTGTGTGTGGGCTGTTCATTAGGATCACATTGGAGCCACTGGGCCTCTGAGGTGTGCTGATGAGCTGTGATAGAGAGACAATCAGGTTACAAGATAATACAGCAAACATAATATAAAAAAAAAAGTAAATTATGCTATATACTGAAGTATGATATTAAACATCTTTACAATCATGAAAATCTAAACTAAAAGAGTTATTAACACTGATGTTAAGGAAGGCAAACATTTATTCAGCTAGGACAAATGCAAGCTAATGTATTTCTTTTTTATGCTGGTTACACAAATGACACAGTTCCTATTCTCACTGACATATGGCAAGGAATTAACAGCAGCTGTGAATATGCAGGTGGCTAAACAGCAAGTGTCAGTTAAAGGAGCCAACAATTCCCCTTTTCTAAATGAGTTAAATCCATTTTTTAGTTGTTATGGGAAGCCCGTTTCAGTCTCTGACATGGAAGACATCTGACAAACCCTGATTCTGTCCCCTAATTGAAAGCTGCATCCCTTCCTTGTATATATTAAAGCAGCTGAAAACACAAAGCTACAGGCTCAGACAGAATACATATTCCACAACTGTTCCTATCCCTGAGGAGGAGATACCTCACTCCTTCACTGATTACTGTGAATTGCTCCATCTGGATTAATAAAAACTGTAAACTAAACAGAACCCTTCTTGGAAATCTATTTCAGCCTGAACTGTCAGATCAGAATTCAAGTAATTCTCTTTCTTCATTCAGGAGATGGCAATTGTTCAGCATCCTGCACAATGCAAGCAGCGTCTGAGACTCTAGCTATGCGTAAAACACTAAAAGGGTTAAAGGAACTTTTCCAGTTTTCCATTAGCTCTTCCCATTCTGACGCCTAGCTACTCATAGTTGTTGTAAACGAGAGTCACTTGCAGGGCTCAAAAATAAAAATAGCCTGATGGGCAGGGCCCCAAATGAGAGTTTTGTGCCAGCCGACGAAAGTGCAACTTGTCCTATTTTGCTAATGCCTGGGATTTTTAGTTTCAAAGCTCTAACATTTGTTGATCGTAAAATATATATAGATATATATGTGTGTGTCTTATGCCTTGCTTTGCTGAAACTGCAAGAATGACTTATGATGGTTAAATTAAAATGGATGGAATATTAAATCAGTAATGTTCTGCTCAATTGCCATGAATGATGGTTAAAGCTGTCAAACAGCAACATTATAGTTGTAAAAGGGCTATTCTGCAAGTAAAATGTTGTAGTGAAAAATATATACTGCTATATACTAGCACATAATTTTAAGAACCTTAAATATACACTACCATTCAAAAGTTTAGGGTCAGGTTGTTGTTTTTTTGCTGAAAGAAATTAACACTTATTCTGCAAGGACACGTTAAATTGATCAAAAGTGCCATTAAAGACATTTATAATGAGCTGTTCATTTGAACTTGAATATTTATATATGTGAATAAAAGCTTAAATTAAACCTGTTCGTCATGTAAAGTTATCGGGTCTCTTCAGAAAATTTGGACTAAACCACTCAATTCATATGGATTAGTTTTACAATATCTTTATGAACTTTTTGAAGCGTCAAGGTGTTATTTGGGACAGAAAGCTCTCAGAGTTCATAAAAAAAGATCTTCATTTGTGTTCCGAAGATTAATGAAAGTCTTACGGGTTCGGAACGACATGAGGATGAGTAAATAATGACAAAATTTTCTTTTTGGGGTGAACTATCCCTTTAAGAAGCACAGATGTTTTCAACACTGTCTGATAATAATAATAAAAATGTTTCTTGAGCATCAAATCAGCATTTTAGAATGATTTCTGAATGGCTGCTGAAAATTCAGCATTGCCATGACAGGCAGGAATAAATTACATTTAAAATATATTACATTAGAAAACATTAGTTATTAAATTGTAATCAAATTTCACAATATTACCGTTTTTAAATGTATTTTTGATCAAATAAATGCAGCTTTGGTAGCATAAGAGACTTCTTTCAGAAACATTAAAAAAAATCTTACTGATACCAAACTTTTGAACAATAGTATATAGTGCTATTTTTTGGGGTGGGACCTGTGAAAATATTGAAAGGGCAAACAGAAAAGCATTACATGAAATATATTAAATCAACTATTTTTGAGCCCTGCACTTGGCATTACTACAGTAAGTGATAAACTAGACATTGTCCACAATGCCTGAACAAACATCCGATTAGAGCATTGGCTAAATAACATTGAGGACAGACAGGAGAACCCTGAAAAAAAACTGGAATTGCATGGGATGTGAATAAGGCTAATGGCTGCATTTACATTACATGGATCAAGTGACCCAATTCCCATGTGGCACAAATCAGATATTACCCACGAAAAAAACACATGGATTTCAATATTCTCAGATCGGTTTCAGGCCTCATTCATATGAGGAAATAAATCTGAATATGAATCCGATACGTACATTTGTGTCTGCCATGTAAGTGGACAGATCTGATATTCCCATCAATGAATGTACATCATTGAAAAAGCAATGGTGCCGAATGAACCAACCGTGATCATGAATCTTTTCAATGCCCAGGCTGCAATAAGAGCCCTTTTTTCCTCCACCTTAAGAGACCAATGTTTTGTTGACCTTTAAAGATGGTGGAGAAAGCAACCACTTGTATTATCATTTCGTCTGCATTTGCAAAACGCGCTATTTTTACTTCCTATTCGGCCTAAGCTTTACTGGGTCAGTACGTAGACCTTGGGTTGTTTCACCATGGTGTAAATGCAGATATCAGATATGGGTCACTTTTAAAAGAAGATGTAAGATGGTCGTCAAAAAAATACTCAACAAATCGAAATTGGGCATCAAGACCTGCAGTGTAAATGCCGGCTATGTGATCCAGCCTATCCCTTTTAGTGTTTATGCGACCAAACTCCATTTAAATCTTACCATATGTGGTGCGATGTTTACGTTGGAAGGGCCCAGTGTTTTTGGCAAAAGCTGTTTTCCAACAGTCAATGACTGTGGATGCACCGTTACTAAAGACAGCACACCTGCAAGGGTAGTATTCACAGAAGACATCTTAATGCAGTGCTATATAAGGTCAAGCAGGTGTCTGGGTGTTTGTAAAGCATTACTGTAAGGTCAAACGTCCTTGAATATCAAAATTCAACTGCTGATGCAGTGCACTATTATCTTGAAAAACTTCTAATGTTCCTCTTACCTTTGCCAGGGCTCAAGTTCTGATCAATGAAAACCTTCAGCTCCCCATTGGCCTCAATCAGACCAGCCTGTGGAGAAGATGACCATTCAAACTCATTGACTCACACTATTTTCAGTCGATTACATCTAATAGAGCTAGAGAATACTCACATCTTTGGCCATGATCCCTGGGGCTGAGGAAATAGATGCTTGGTCTAGCTGAAAAACCTGAGCCAATTTTCCACAACAAAATGACTCTGCAACAGAATTGAAAACTGGTTAGGCAAAAGAGCCAAGGACAATCGAAGACTGTAACCAAGGACACAACAAAAATCTTTGTTAGAGAAAGTGACTAATGAGGAAAGTTTACATTTCATTTCATAAGATGCAAAGATCAATGGGATTTCAAACAAGTACATCTCACAGTTTTAGGTGGTTCCTTGATCTATGAACAGAAGTGGCTGGGTCTTTTTACAGTAGGCCTCATTTTTGTCTTCGTGCCTAAACCCCCTGCGAACAAGCAATCATCCAAATTGCTAAATTTTCACAATAAATAACTCAAAGAAAATGTGACACTGGCACTCTGCATGTTTGAAAACCACCATTGGGTCATCAGGATGTTTTAATGGATGATTATTATCAGTTATTACTAAAATATAACTAAATATTACTAAACATACAAAGCTTGATGCTTTGGATTGAAATGAGGCATTTGTATTGCGCTTTACTATGGTACTACTGTACACCCAAAGTACTTTACAATCATATAAGGGGGTCCTCACCTCTTAGTATTTTTGTTTGGAACATCAAACTGCCCATTATGTCTAAACCTCAAGTTAGTCAATATTAATTATTTGTTTCTTGAATTGTTGTATAAAGAGCAACATCATACTTGCAATCATGCTATAGTAGTGAATATCATCAGCTATTCTGATCGTATGCGGATATTCCACACAACAGCACTCTTGCTAGTGAGAATGAGAAATGGACTGACACCCTGTCACAGGTAAAGTGGACTAAAATAAGACTTGAGCCTACTTTCGAGCCCACTTTCAAGCCTAGGCACAGTGTGAATGCAAAGACAATTGGATTCTTTGACACGCAATTCACTTAAAAGGGTTTAAGTTTGCTTATTTAAAATGCGGTCTAGGTAGGAAGCTCACTAGGTTTGAGAGACAACCATAAGTGATGAAAACGAGGCCCGCCGATTTGCTTCCAAAGCACTCATGCAGCTTATATTACCAGACAAAGACCTCGACGAATCTTTCCATCGCTTTAACATCAAAACTTCAGCACGTGCACTCAAAAACCGCATGCAATCTTTTTTAAAACCATCCATATGCAACAGTTCCTGTCGTTTTGAGTAACTTTTTTAGCAAAAGCAATGGGCCTAAAATATAGAAAATATTCATGGTCACTGTCCTAAGTTATAAAAAGCATGTAAACAAAGCAGAACGAGTATCCGTTTTATTCGTTTATGTTTTCCGCTCTAAACATAATGCACATTCGGAGAAGTACTATAATAAAGCGTGTTAGCCCAGTTAGCTAGCTGCCTTTCAAACACGTTTTGGAATGAAACCCAGTTCTAAATGTGATCAAAACGTACCCCACCTGTTTAAATGCGATGAGGTCGGATATTGTGCATTTGCTCGTACCGTTTTGCGAACGGATCGTACTTAAATGGCCATCTGGAAATGAAGTGTGTAAACTTTCCTCTGAACTTACAGTCCTGAAAGCCCTTTGCCTTCTTAGGTGCTGTTTTTGTTGGCATAGCCAGTTAGCAAGAGGACAGAGGAAGAGGAGGTCTGAACCCCATCCCTCAAACAGGAAACAAAGATAAATCAAATAATACGAAAAATAAAATCTCATTAGCAATGACTGATCATGCTTTTGTAACGAGCTTGCATTTGGGAGATGTTTGATTCTAAGATCATGGCACATTCATAAAACCCAAAATGGATGCGGATGTTAGATGCATGCACATAAAAGACGCATGGCAACTGAGAAATCATCATGCATGCTTTCAAAAAGGAATTAAAATTATCTAAATGTTTTATAGAGAGTTTCTGCAGTTTATCTTAAGCACAGTATATTAAAAAAAGATATCTTTAAATGTGGCAACACAGTCATAACACTATAGTGCTGGAGGGTGACAGAATTCATTGCTTCACCACAGCATGAGTTTAGATTACTGAAAATCCTTCAAAAATGGAAAATAACCTATCAAAATAGAGCACACTTGTTTAACAAGTCATCAGAACTAATTTAACAAGCAGGGTGGTTTTGGTTTAATGCCTGGCAGCCATTTTACATGGAAGCTAAAGCAAAGCCAACATGCAGTGATGCTTTAATAGCTTGCTAGCTAATGTGACAGGTCCTTATGATGACCTAAACTACTTATAATCTAGTTCTCTTACACCCCTCACGGTTATGCACAATTAGCAATAGCCTAACCGTTCCATTTCGCAAAAGTATTTCAAAAACACTTTAGAGCGAACATAGGATAAAGAGGTTAAGCTAGCGACCAGGCGAGCTAGTAAGCTAACTTCCACTCAAATCGAGGTCATCTCCGCTTCTTTAATTTAATCAACCTAGGATCTGCATACTATTGTTTACTACACGTCCAGTGTTGTATACCAGTGCTTTTCCGTGCAATGGCCAACCATCACTGAAGATCAGTGCGGATTTCCTATTGCATGGTACTGACAGAAGCACTTGACATGGGTTAGCTTGTTGGCTAACACAAGCCATTTGAGACAGACCGTTTCGATCTTTCACATAAGTGATAATTAATCCGGACCAACGGTTAACAGACTAACGATCATGGAATCCATTATGTATAATAACATAAAGATACACGCTGAGGTTACAGACCGGTTTGGCTGGCAGACGCAGTTATTGCATGCCAAATTATCTTATTTTCAAACGCAGATAAATGACAGCTCCTTTATGCAATGATGAATTATAGATACAGAAAATATCGGTCAAAGCTGTGTACGTGGACTCAAAGCCCCCCCTGGTTTCACTTACGGTCGGTTGCATACGCCTTCAACTGTCTAGTGCTGAATGAATAGGAGCGCACACAGTAGAAATTGCTCCCTCTCTGGGTCTGTAAAACTGAGCTTGGCGGTGTCTACGCCACGGGAAATCTGATTGGGCAGTAATGCGCATGACGTTGGAGAAGCGTGGTACGGAAGGCACGCCCACATGGAATTCTGATTGGGCAAAGCTCTACAGTACCAGACAGTACCCGAGTTAGAATTTTCTTATTGGTTCATTTCACTGGACCCCACCCACTACGTCTGAAGGCGGAGCGTGCGCAGGAATACATGTAAATATTAAAAAGAAATTCACGAATAAAAAGGTTAATACCTATTAAGTATCGTATAAATTTTGCTCAAAACAGTCAAAGACTATGATAATAGCTGTTATCAGTATTTCCAAGTTTAATTACCACTTTCATATCACTTTCTAACGATACATTTGCATTAGTACCCATTACATAAATGCTATCCTATTGATTTTTTTTATCATTATTAGGTAGAGGTGTAAAATGTACCGAGTCCTCAAATTGTAGGCCTCAAAGTAAAGATAATTTATCAAACGTTTTATTAAATTAGTATAGTATTAAAGTATAAGTACCCAGCCAAAAATAAAATAAAAAGTAGGCTAATTTAAAAGTAAAACGGATCCACATTATGTGTATTTAAGAATTTTAAAGTAAAAGTAAACAATTTACTTAACTTTCTAAATTGACTTTTAACAAGAGACAGCGATGTTCTCATTTTAGTATTTTTGTCCTCAATGAACTCAATAATAAAAATTCCACTGGCTGTTTAAATAAAAGGAAAGTTAAACTTATGTGAGCATGGTGGATTGGCTTGTTAGTCACATTATAGGATAAAGTAGAAAAAAATACTACTTTTAATTTTTTAAATCATTAAGTAAAGTCCTGAATTCATATGACATGTATGTAATGGAGTAAAAGAAAAAGTACTTTGTCCTTGTAAGTGTAATTGAGTAAAAGTACAAGCATTTGGTTTAACAGAACTCTAAGTACAAATTCTGCAAAATATTATAATTTGAAGTACTTAAATATTTTGCACCACTTTAGGTCTTTTCTAAAATCCATAATGGAGGCGTGTGGTGTTACGTAAAAAGATGTCAATATTTTGAAAGTATAAATCAGACTGTAAAATGACTGTAATTAATGTGATATAAGGTTGTTTTTGGTTTCAGGCTCTGTGACCTGTTTATCTGTATTCATGCTGCCCCCACAGACAGGACTCTACAGTATGTTTTATACAGATAACTAAATGGAGATGAGTTCAAAAAAGGGTGTCACCATTTTCATGTCACTATCATTCTCTGGGTGGGCATATTTGAAGAAATTATCTAGGTTAAATACTGTACATTTATGAAGGTGGATTTGCTACCTTTGAGAATATAGGCCAAACATAAATACAATTTTGTTATATATTTTTTAAAATATCCATCCAATAAATGAGACATATATCAAACATAATTCAACCTTTATTGCAACAATGAATAACAATGTGTTCATACCTGACTTTAAACACTGTTTGTGTTCACAAATAACTGCACATGTAAATCAGAGAAGGTCTTCCTCTTGCAACATGCTGTGTCTGTTTATTAACCCTCTGGGGTACTTCGGACCAAATGGACCCGAAGAATTTAAATAAAAAAATGTGTAAAATCATAGCTTGATCGGAATGGTCCGAAATTTGGTGACTTTGTTGGTACTTGGTATATGAACACCCAAAAAAATTGGGGACAGGATTTGAATAGTCTAAGTGGTTGTAAAAAAAATGGTCACACTCAGGGTCTTCGGGTCCAAATGGACCCGCCATAGGAAATGAATGGGAAATTGACAAAAATGTGACAATACAGAGTTGTTTTGTGCGTACAATCAACAAATCAGCCACGATCCAGAAAAAAAGCACACAACAGTGAAGGGGTGAATCTATAAAACATCAAGAGTGCAAAACAGACACATCCACACACACACACACACACTTTTATACACAAACACACTAATAAATTCAGATTACATAAATATGTTTTGAATTTTTAAAAATCACAGCTTCATCGGAATGTTACGAAACTAGGTGACTTTTATGGTATTAGGTATGTGAACAAACAAAAAATACTGAGGTCATGATCCAAGCATGCTAAGTGGTCGTCACACTTCTGCTCTTTGGTCAAAAATGACCCCCATAGGAAATGAATGGGAAATTGTCAGTTTTTTTTTTTTGCATACAATCTACAAATCAGCCAGGATGCAGAAAAAAAGGACTCAACAGTGAAGGGGTGAATCTCTAAAACATCAAGAGTGCAAAACAGACACACACACATACACACACACACTCACACACACACACAAATGAAAGCTAATTTTGGGAAATGTCTGAAATAAAAGCAATTATTCATCAATGTAAGACATAAAGTGCACAGCAATGAAAGCATGAGTCTGTAAGCCATCAAGGTTGTAAAATAGACAAACTCACACACACAAACAGACATAGGGTAATGTGAAACTGTAACAGAGAATTGTGAAAATATGTGAAATCAAATCAATGAATCAAATAAGTTAGAATTAAGTTAGAATTAAACATTGGGTAACAAAATGCTTTCCATTTGTTCTCTTTCTAATGCAATGTTCAGGTTTGACTGTATTATAAAGTAAAACTGGCAGTTCAAATTACCATTTAAACCAAACAAACAAACAAAAAAAAGACAAAAAATAGTCTTTGAGAATCTGTTATTATATTTTAAAATCAACAACCTGAAAAACATTGTCAAAGATGTGCAAAACTCACAAGAATTTTGAACCCTTTCTACAGAGAGCTGTAAATCCACTAGTGGTAAAAATGTGCTATTGCGTGATAAAAATGCTCAGTGTGTCCAGCAGATGGCATCCATCTCATTTCAAAAATTGTTTTCATGAGGCCTAGGCTTGACTCTAAAATGAAATACAGCTTTAAAAAAAAAAAAAAAAAAAATACATATTTATAAAAAAATTATATTATATTCAATGGGGAAAAATGGGTCATAATTATTGCATAAATATTAATTATAAATCATAAAATTTTCTCAAAACACCAAAAAATAAAATAATTTTTTTTATAAAAAACAAGTAAAAAAAAATATATGTGATTTTCTTTTAATAAATATGAATCAAACCCTTCCGGACCATTTGGTCCCGAAGACCCTGAGTGTGACCCTGAAATGAAGGACCCCAGAGGGTTAAGAGTTACTGAAACACTTTGAGCAGCAGGTAATATGACACTCAACATAAATGAAAAATGAACAGACCTGAATAAATATAACAAATAGTACTTTAAACACAATGTCATCCACATGGGGGTTGAGGAGATCCCCCCCCCCCCCCCCCCCCCCCCCCCCTTCAATAAACCGCTTTGAATGCTAAGAAAAGTGCAAATGTAACAAATGATTATTTTGTATTATTATAATACGTTCAAATCAGTCTGTTTTGCTCTGTACACACTAAACAACCAACGCTGTTATGTTATCCACTCAAAGGTTTAGCCATACTGCACTGGTCAGCTGAACATGCTCGAAAGTAGGTCATAACCATGTTAGATTATGCTGGCAGAGTCTGCAGATTGTGCTACTGAGAGATGACAGTAATAGTATTATAACATTCAGAATTTTCCCATATGATCTTTATTAGATTTTACATTAATTAATCCCCCCAGGCTAGTTTGTTTAACTCTGTAAAGCCAGACATATGAAATAATTGTCCGAATAATAGGCCTAATACATTTGTTTTTAGAACATCAAATCATTTAGACAAAATCTAAATAAAAGTAAGCAAATGTGTTTTATGTTTTGTATTTTTTTTGATGGCCCATATGATACATTTAGAATTTGGAGCTCACACTCAAGGAGGAAAAATGGTTCTGTTGTTGTATTATTATGGCAAAAAGGTAAGATTGAAGATAAATCAACGAGATTTTTATAACGGTATCAGACAACTTATATAAAATGCATATAAATCTCGCTTATCACTAACTCACCATAATGTTATTTAAGACGATATTCAAATGCTTAGTTTCATTACCAAAGCTCTGTGGGGGAAATATAATGCAGTGACAATGATGATTGAGAAAATTCCTCAAAAGCCTTGTATCATATTTGACACACACATTTTAACATGAATGTTGAATTAACATGTTGAATTAACATGAAGTGAATGTCCATCTTGCAATATAAGGCTACTAAAAATATAAAAGTTGTTATTTGTTTACTTCATACAAATCATTAAAGATTTTTAGAATTATACTAAAAGGCCTTTCACTTATTAAAAAAAGTAGCCTATGAACTATCAATAGTAGAAGGAAATAGTAAGAAATAGTAGAATACTACAATACCAATACCAATACAATACAATACCAACACTAGTTGAAAATGTATAATCATAGACAGAAGGAACTACTGAACTCAGGTTTAAACAAACTACAACTCCCAATACTTCACTGTTTCACCGCGCAGACTCGTTGGAGTTCTAGCGCATTCCCTTGATGCCTACACGCATGCGCAGTCCTACATGGGAGCATTGGGTATCAATTTGGTCAAACAGCGGGTGATAAAATGGTAGGTGACATAGAATTTAAAAATATATCTTTCGTTTTATGCTTCTGTGTTCGACGGAGAAGATCTGGCAAACGTAGATATTCCACACCTTGTACCAATCGTTGTCTGCGCGTGTCGCACCGAGAATGCTCATAATAATTGTGTCTAACGTTATGTTTTGTATGTGCAGGAAGGTCAGTTGTTGATATTTAGGGAGTTCAGCGTGTACCTTTCCGCTTAGGTGTTCTGGAATCATATCCTGTGTAATGCATAAAGCATACGAGAATGAATATTATTCTGTGCTTTAGCCAGACATGCATGCTGTTAACCCTGATGTTCTGTTGAGGGTTTTAGAGACCCCAAGCCCCTTTTTAATACATCAAAATCGAACCTAACATTGAACAGGTTAACCGTCATGACTTTTCCTAAATGCATGCGATCTGATTCTAAACAAGATTTTACTTTGATGACACGTTTTCATTGTTTTACATTCAAAACAAAGCATCTGTTATGGTGTCATTGAAACCCCAAGTTAAAAACCCGCACTGATATTGATATGTCTACTATTATTTCACACATATACAATAGGGGCCTCTGGGACCCCAAACAACCAGGCAGTAAATGTCAGCAGAACAGGGAGGTTAAGTGTCATCCATACCAAGTCCATGAAATTTCAAACGTCAGTCTTTTAGCCCTGCCTTTTTAACCCAGCCCTCAATAGTAGCCTGGTTAGTTACCAGATTGTAATCTTGAGTGGGCTATCGAACTTTTTGCACAATGTGTTCTGGTTCTATGTCTTGTGATGGCCTGGTCAAAATGGTTCTTTTGAACTTGTTTAAAGAACTAGAGTAAAAACAGCTTACTGTGCATCGATGGAAATAACTGTGGGGTAACCTGGTTGTTTTGCACTGGCCGCCCTGAGCTTGCCATCTCATATTACATGCCAAGAGCAAGTGGCCTGTCACAGGTCCTCACATGCTTGGTGCTTCAGACGAAGTTGCTATAACCGGTAGAATGTCCTTTTGTATTGACACATTGGTCTGGACGTTTGCTCAACGCTTTGTTTACGGTTGTTCCAGTTGTCAGCTTTAGTCTTGTGCCTGAATGTTTGCAATTTTTTCTCTCTGTATGTTTGTTTGTGTCTCTTTCTGTTTGTACACACTGCTGAGTGTATTCCTCCGTCTGTCTGAGTTCATGTCTGAGGGCATATCTTTTGTGTCCACACAGCATAAGCTAAAATCCTCCCAAAAGGACAAGGTACGGCAGTTCATGTCCTTCACTCAAGCCGGGGAGAAGACCGCCGTATACTGCCTCACTCAAAATGACTGGAAACTAGAGGTGGCCACCGACAACTACTTTCAGAACCCAGATTTGTACCACAAGGAATCCATGAAAAGCTCGGTGGACCGAAAAAAGCTGGAGCAGCTTTACAATCGATATAAAGGTGAGTTTTTCTAATTCTGATATTTATTATGCCTTCTGTTCTGTGCCTGAGAGTACCATTGCATGCTTAAAGGTGATTGTTTTTACTCGTTAAATAAGGCTTACCCATAAAGATATGGATATTTAAAAAAAAAATATCTATTACTTTTTACTATGATTTAAATGTAAAGCTATTTTAGTTTTCTACACAGAGTGGGTTACACCCTCATGGGGGCTGTCATTTTGAGATCACGCGACCAGCTGTGTCATGCAGTTCCACTGAGTTACTAATAATAAAAACAACAACTTTACTTTATATAGTTCTTATCCAGTGCTTAAAGTCAGCATGAAATAGAAATACACCCTATATATTTTCTAAGTGCATCTTAATGATCTTATTGTGAAAAATTCATCCATGGTTATGTTTTTTTTTCTTTTATTTTCAAAATGTCATATCTTTTCTGGTGAATTTTTTTCTGGTGATATATGGCAGGCTTCTCGAATCATTTCGTCCTCATAAACCCCCGGCTCTTACAGTCGACTGTAAACTTACATTCAAAACCAAGTCCCCACCACACTTTTTTTCCCCGATAATCCTTTTCACTCGGATGTACGTCACAATATGGAAGAAAAGATCTGTTGTTGCAACTTTAACCAAACAAAAATGTAATAGAATAAAACTTAGAATAAAATGTATGTTTGAGTGGAAAAACAAAATGTCTAAACAAGCCGTTCCTGTTAGAGCAATGAAACAAGACCTGCAGGTCGAGGTCGCACACACCACAGAGCGAAGAAAAAAATGTCTGGACCTTCATAAACAAACTTCATGCATTCATGTGTTATTATAAAGCCCAAAACCACTGGGATGAAGAAGAGCCAGCAAAACCTAAAGAAAAACTTTCTCTGTGCACCTTTAAATGTTGAATTCCTCACAAAAATGTTTGTTTTGCTGAACTAACATTATTTTTTAAGTGAGCTAGATGTTTTTTATTCTCCCTCAGATCCCCAGGATGAGAATAAGATTGGGATTGATGGAATTCAACAGTTCTGTGATGACCTCAATTTGGATCCAGCGAGCATCAGTGTTCTGGTTGTGGCATGGAAATTCCGTGCAGCAACACAGTGTGAATTCAGCAAAAAAGAGTTCATTGATGGAATGACAGAACTGGGGTGGGCTATGAAATCATTAATTTATTAAGTCATTATTTTGACAATATTTGGGTTGTGTGGCAGCATTATCATTCTGTAATAATGAGAGGTTTTGGAATATTACACATAAAATGTCCTACCACCTGACAGAATCACTGAAATAGTTTCTGTGACAGTCCTCGGCTCTAATAGCCACAGAAGAATGGTCCCAATTGAAATGTTTGATGTCTCTCAAATGATTTTGCATGTTTGGATTTGCTAAGTGAAGCTGTAGTTGAAATTGTCAGAATGGAAGTCAGGTTTAAATCGCTAACAGCAAGTTTAGTATACATCTTTGTGTATGAATGAATGACATGTATATGAGCCAGTGATTAGACTGACTAATGATGAACCTAAACGTTTAATTTCTTCTTCAGCTGTGACAGTCCAGAGAAACTTCGAGCTCTTCTGCCCCGATTAGAACAGGATCTGAAAGACAGCGGAAAGTTTAAAGATTTTTACCAGTTCACCTTCAATTTTGCCAAGAATCCTGGACAAAAAGGTTTAGGTAATGGCACCTTAATATTTTTTCTTTCTGCATTTTTGTCTCTTCAGTCTGAATAAACAGTTGTCTATATTATTGGTTTAACTGTCTTTTTCCATTACAGATTTAGAGATGGCAGTAGCATATTGGAACCTGGTTCTGGCTGGACGTTTTAAGTTCCTAGACCTCTGGAACAGATTTTTATTGGTAAGTCATAGCAGCATTGGACTTTTGACCCTCTTTAGCACTCAATACAAATTAAAATGGGCTTTCTGGCTGCTACGCAACACATTAACCACATAGTGGAATAATTTCCTTTAGCAATTAATTTAGATGCTTCTCTAGTCTCTGCCCTTATTTTGCGCAGGAGCATCATAAACGATCAATTCCCAAAGACACGTGGAACTTGCTTCTGGATTTCGGCAACATGATTGCAGATGACATGTCAAACTATGATGAAGAAGGTGAGACACATCATTCATTTTTGTTGTATTTTGTGAGCTAATATGCTGCTGACTGAATTTTTAGTGGTTGGTTTTAGTATTTTTGAAGTTCTACTGTAAATTGGCTGCCTTTATTCATGGATTATGATGGATTTTAATCACGTGACCTCCTGTTTTGTTTCAGGAGCATGGCCTGTTCTCATTGATGACTTTGTGGAATATGCTCGGCCAATCGTGACAGGATCAAAACGCAAAACTGTATAGTAATGCTACCATCGGGCGAGAACTCGCACCTTGGTCGCCTCATTGACTTTGTAGTTTTTTTAAAGACTTGTAAGCATTATAAGAGAGAACTAAGAGAAACACTTGAACCCGACAAGCTTTGCAAACGGAAAACAGGATGGAAAATACGTCTCAGACTTCCACACACCACACGGGAAGGACAAGAGCACGAGACTCAAGATTTCTGATAGAGCCATCAAATGCACATGGCCAGCTATATTTGCACTGGCTACTCATTTCTAGCCCGAAACCCTTGGAGATTTTGGGTGGATATCTTTGAACCTAGTACCTCATCTCCATAGCAATCAGTGTCACTCTATAGGGCAGAGTCTTCATTGCGTACCCACTCCTTACAGTCTGAATTATGGAATAGTCTCTCCAGTTTTGTTTTAGATTATGTACCCATCTGTCTGGGTGTGTATCTCATGCAGGACTTGATGCTGATCATGTCGGCATTTTAAGCCAGGCGTTCATGGGCAGCACAGCATGCAGCTCGCAACACCAGCACTATTGTTACAGTTGTAAAATACTGTATCTACTGCGGCAGTATGTACAGAGAGAAATGTATTATCAGTAATGTTTTATTATATGAAATACGAGACATATGAAAGAAAAGCGTGGTCTAAAAAAGATGCCTCCATACCATGTTCTTGTGTGATTTTAGGTCAAACGTGTCATCTGCCCTGTTGCGGAACTTGTAACAACGCGGTTCAGTGTTACACCTTTTTTGTTTACCAGATTTATGTTAAGAAATAAATTATTGCCCTTTACTTTCTTCTCAATCTACAACAACCCTGTTATTCTTTAACAGGACTCATATAATAGCCTTTGACAACAAGAGGCTTTGCTAGCCTTCACTTTGAAACATTCTCCCATCAGTATCACAAATTCAACACACTTATGAATCAAAATAATCATTCCAGAATATTAATATCTCACTTCATAAATCACAATGCTTCAAACTGTTTTGCAATTCATCCTGCTGCAAAGCAACCCAAGAACATGATGGTAGGGATAACTGCATTTGGGTTGTATTTGGTTTGCACCAAACATTCAGGACATTGAGGTTAATTTTAGTGTAGACCACAATTTTCTCCTAAGAGCTTTCAGGTTTGTCACATGGCTTCTAGCAAAAAACAGGCATGCTATAATGTTCATCTTTTTCAGAAGTGGTTTCCTTCTCACCAAAGAGAGTGCCAAATCTGCAGTGTTGAAAATATTGATGTCAGACAAAATGCTCTGCAACGCTTTCAGTACTGTATCTGGCCTCTTGGTCACCCGTATGACATCTTCCCTGTTTTTGTGTATTGCTCATGCTTCTTTCATCCATTCTGTTGAACTTCCATCCACAATGAACTTAATGTGTGTAGGGATATAAAGAGCTTTGCTAATAATATAACTTTTTGTAGCTTTTTTAATCCTTTAATTAATCTCAGAGTTTCACAGGCAGATCTTTTGTTTTAGCGGATTTAGTGGATTGAAGAGTTAAAATTGAAGTATATTTCAAAATAACTGATTATTTCACTTAATTTAGGCTATTTAAAACAGTATGTTTATGTAGCTGATGACTTTCTTCTGAGGAACACTAGATTTAAGGCTACTATTTTCCCTGAAAATCTAAATATTTGTGTTGCACAGAAGAAAGAAAGCCTTGTGGATCTGGGACAGCATGAGGGTGATTAAATGATGACAGAATTTTTATTTTGGTCCTTTAATGGCGGAAATGGACTTGTGCAATGCGATTTCCCTGTGTACCACAAGAGAGCGGCAGTGTGTTTATAACCCAAAGAAGCTTTACGTTTGACGTTTTAAGCGCTTGTGTATTTATGTATTGCTGTATTTTTATTATTTGTGTTTATGTGTATGTTATATTCTCAGTCTGTAAAAAAAAATATTTTCACTGAAATCTGTATTTTTTGTTGCGTTGTTACTTTCAGTCCATATACAAATATTTAAAAATGACGGAACTTCACAAAATCTGTGTTTCTCGACGGAGTGGGATCAATGTAACACACGTTTTATGCTAACCGCGGGCTTCAATCTATACAGAGGATCAGTCTTACAAACTCATTTTCTATCTATTCCATTTGACAAGAATGACAGTTTTTTGTATTTGACAAACAGTACAATCACAATGAATCTAGACAGGCTTCGTAAAAGAGTGAGACACTACATTGATCAGGTAAGTAGAGGCAGTATATTTAGCATGAACACTAGCTTTAATTTACTCAGCAAATTAGATTTGATTAATTTATGATTGTATGAAGCTGATCATATGACATTACGTTATCGGAATATTATAGAAAAAGAAAGGTATGGTTAGTACACTGAATTGGGCAATAATTTGTGTATTTACGAAGCTACCCAGATGACTTTCATGCTACCAGGTTTGAAAGCTTCTTAAATGACATTTAAATAACAAAAGTATTGGTTAATAATAGATATGACATCATGTTGTTTTGGGCTATTTTATTCTCAGGAGATACGCAATATAACATCTATGAGGGCTTGTGCACGTCAAACTGCACTAATGTGACAAAAGGATTTCATCTATATGTTGATTTCTGAATAAAAGTCCAATTTTACCTCAATAGTGAAATTCTCAAAATATGAATTAAATGTAGTTTCCCTCTGTTGTTTTTACATGATCTATTTTATAGCAACAGTATCAAAGTGCTCTGTTCTGGGCTGACAAAGTATCATCCTTATCACATGGTAAGTGTCTTCATCCTCCTGAACACAGTATGTATACTGTCAAATAGCAGTTGTTAATGTAGATAATTCTAAGATAAAATGCATATTTTGTTTTAATTCATTTAGCTTGACTCTTTACTGTCTATTGGATTAATCACAGACTCTTTAATCTCTTATAGAGGATCCTCAAGATATTTATTGGTTAGCGCAGTGCCTTTATTTGACAGCACAGTATCACAGAGCCTCTCATGCGCTCAGATCTCGCAAACTTGACAAGGTAAGAGCTATTGTTTTTTGGGGGGGGGGGTAAAGAAAGAAGTCATTTCAATAGTATCAGATATTCTTAGTTCTCCAAGTTGTGGTCTTTCAAACACGTAACCCAGTAAAATAGTTTACACAAATGCAGCCTATATTACTGAAATGTTTGAAGTGCATTAATGCAATAGAATGGAGCAAACAAATCAGCTAATGTTCAAGGGAATTAATGAAGAAGTATTCAATTCTTGTTATTTATGACAGACTTTTTTTCTTTTTTTTCAGTTGTATGGGGCCTGTCAGTATCTAGCTGCAAGATGTCACGTGAGTATTTACATTAATGCCACAAATTTGATTTATTTTAGACATGATACAATATATTGTTATTTTTGATGGACAATTTGTAGAATGGATTTTACATGATAAATGTTAATATAGGAAATAGTACTATATTTATTGGTAGCTGAAAGCATGATCAGATTTGCCAAAATATTTGATAAACGAACATGCAAGGGGTGGGCATTTGTGTAATTTTATGGCTAACAGACCAAATATTTCCTAAAACTTAAATAAGGAAATAATCAATGATTTGTACTTTATTGTTGTTGTTGTTATTATCTGCAGTATGCCGCCAAAGAATATCAACAAGCTCTAGACATACTGGACATGGAGGAAGCAGCCAGTAAAAGATTATTAGACAAGAATGTAAAGGAGGATAATGGCTCAAGGGAAACCGTAAAGGAATGGGAAATGTCTCCTGCCTCAGTGAGTCTAACTCCTTATTTGTTGGGGGTTTTTTTCTTGTCATTGATTGTGTTTATTATGTTTTATTCTGAGTTTAGAAACAAACTTGGTATTTGAATGGCATAAGAGGTTGACTTAGGGCTGGGCGATATGGAGCAAAAAATATATCTCGATATATTTTGCTATATCTCGATATTCGATATATATCTCGATATCTTTACAGGAAAATGGATGTGAATACAACTCAAAATATAGGCCTACAATCAATTGAAAATTAATTTTCCATAACAGAATGTAACCAAATGAGAAAAATTAAACACAGGGCCTGAATTTCGTCATCATTATTAATCACGTGATTCATATACAGAAACTGAATAAAGTAATCAAATGGAAAATAACACTGAGTAGTATTTTAGTCCTGAATAAATTAAATACATAGGTTATTAATCCTGATTCCTTTAACTTAAAGCTATCTTTTGTTGTATTGACAACAAAATGAATGACACACATATGGCTGCCGTCACTTTAAGAGGTAACTTAGTGCACGGATCCTGTGTTCATTATAGCCTACTGGCATGCGTTTTATGCTTATTAAAGACAAAACCGACTATGTTTAGAGTATACTCACGACGACCGAAATTGACAATTTTGCGTGTTAAAGCAATATAATCCGCGAAAAATAACTTTTGTTACTGGCCAGCTGTTCTTAAGGCGGATTTTCTATGAATGTGCGCATAGAAAATAATCTCTCAGAGAGCGCGCGAGATTAGTTTAAAATCGCTTGAATGTTTAAACTGGTAAGACTTAAAAAGACGTGCAAATGGTAAACTTCAGTCACGATGCACTGCTGGCCCGATTGTGCGAGTGAATATCCATCATGTCCCGACTCCTAAACGCGAGTGTGTATTATCGCCGCAGCTCTTGATGCTTGCCTTGCACAACACATTATGAGAGACGAGAAAGAAGCGGCACCGCTGAACACTCACGCTGTTTGTGAAATTGCGTCTGGCAGATAGTTGTTAAAAGAATGATTTGATTTTATAATCTGTGTGGATTACGATTGCGGGAATTTCCCGCATTATAAATGGGAGACCTGCGGGAATGATTAGAATTATGCGCAATACCCGCGCCGAAATTCGAGCCCTGCAATATACAAGACGTTTGTAGTAGCCTTCTGATTACTGGAGTCCATTAATCGAACTTCCATGCCTCTTATATAGTAATTATATATTGTAGTATGTAGGCTACCAATTTACTAATGCAATTAATGCTCACACTCGGTTTCTCTCGTGCTCTGTCGCTCGCGCGCAGACACACTCGGAGTTCTGTAGCCTCCGGGCTGGTTGCGGATGAGACAATTGTTGAATGAGACAACACGCGAGGTGAGGGGGAACAAAAGCAAGGAGGCGGGGGCGAGCACAGCACAGAGAAGGCAAACAAGCAAAGTGGCGAAATCAGGATTAAATATAAACAATATATCGATATATACGATATGTCAAAATCCATATCGTGTTTAAAAAATATCTCGATATATTTTAAATATCGAGATATCGCCCACCCCTAGGTTGACTGGATCTTTTACTCCCTGTGGCCTTTTCTCTCAGATCAATAGTTCCATCTGTCTCCTGCGGGGGAAGATCTATGATGCCATGGACAACAGACCCCTAGCCACGTCTAGCTACAAAGAGGCCTTGAAACTGGACGTCTACTGCTTTGAAGCCTTTGACCTTTTGACGTCCCATCACATGTTGACCGCCCAAGAGGGTGAGAGAAACTATTCATATGTACATGCAATGTTTGAAAATCTTTAGTCCCTGTTTGTAAGTAAAGTCACTTAAAGCTTAACTAACATTGTAAGTGGACCAAACAAAAATGATTGTATAAAATCATAAGAAAGATATGATGCCTTTACATTTTTTATTTAGTGTTTTGTTTTCTGACCTATAGCCATAATGTCCTCTTTTTCTGCACTTGAAAGTCACCGTGGATAAAATGAAAAAATGCTTTCAAATTAATAAAATGTTATCTTGTTGTAGAAAAAGATTTCTTGGATTCTCTGCCCTTAAGTCAACAGTGTACAGAAGAGGAAGTGGAATTGCTGCGTTTCCTTTTTGAAAATAAATTAAAGAAGGTGAGAGGGCCACCTTTCTAATCTATTTAAACTCACATAAGTTCATATCAGGACAAAAGTAAAATATTTGTGTACCACAGATGGTTTGCTATGATTTACATATGAAATGGACAACATTTACAGCATCATACGGATCAGACGCTGTTAATTGATTTTTGTTTTGTTATTCTTTAGTTTAAAAAAGAACATGCACAAATTACTCTGAGAATTTGAAGTACCTGTTTATTCAGTCAATGGGTTTGAAGTGCTCACTGAAGAGCTAATCAGCAACTCTTCTCTTTCAGTATAACAAACCTAGCGAGATGGTCGTCCCAGATATAGTCAACGGTCTCCAGGACAACTTGGATGTTGTCGTCTCCCTCGCTGAGCGACATTATTACAACTGTGACTTTAAAATGTGCTACTCTCTTACATCAATGTAAGTCTGCAAACACCGGTATCTAATGTTCGGTTTGACATTTAGGGAAAGGTTGAATTCATCTAATGTTTGTTTTTTCATTCAAGGGTTATGGTAAAAGACCCATTTCATGCCAACTGTTTACCAGTGCACATAGGAACCCTCGTTGAGCTAAGCAAAGCAAATGGTATGAGATTAATATTGATTTTAGGTTTAATTTAAGTGTCGAATTTGAATGTGGAATCATAACAATTACCATACGTTGTCTCTTTAGAGTTGTTTTACCTGTCTCATAAACTGGTGGATTTGTATCCCAGCAATCCAGTGAGTAACAAGGAAATTATCTTTCAGAAGATGAGTTTCAGTTAAGTTTCATGTGATTTGTTTTCTTATCAGTTATTTCTCTATGAACCTCTCCAAGGTTTCATGGTTTGCTGTCGGATGTTACTACCTCATGGTTGGGCATAAAAACGAACATGCAAGGCGGTATCTCAGGTATGACTGGATTTAGTTGCTTTGTGGACTTTTAACTACAGTTCAAAGTTTAGGGTCAGTAAGATTTTTTTTCTTCCTTTTAAAGAAATGAAGAGTTTTGTTAAAAAAATATATAAATGCTCTTGTTTTAAACTTTTTATACATCAAAGAATTAAAAAACAAATCATGGTTTCCACAAAACAATTTTCTTAAACACCAAATCAGCATATTAGAATGATTTCTAAAGGATCATGTGACACTGAAGACTGGAGTAATGATGCTGAAAATTCAGCTTTGGCATCACAGGAGTAAATTACATTTTAAAATATAGAAAAGTTATTTTAAATGGCAATACTATTTCAAAGTGTTACTTTTTTGTACTGTATATCTGATTTAAAAAAATGCAGCATTGATGAGCATGAGCACAAAAACATTTGAAAAATCTTACTGAAATGATCATTTAATGATTTCTAATATACGTTGCTTACTCAGGAAGTCACTTATATCTTTGAAAAAATGGCAAAAGAGTGAATTAGAATTTAAGTATTGTAACCTTTTGCCCTATCACATAAACGGAAAAACTTTTTAGTGCTGATATACTGCAGAAATCAAGCCCCAGGTCATTTTCAGCAAACATGTTTTTGTGGTAAATCTGGGAAAGGTTTCATAATGATGACAGATCTTTCGACGAAACTTGTGGTTAACATCAAATTTCCCTTCCACAGTAAAGCCACCACGCTGGAGCGCACATACGGACCGGCATGGATAGCATACGGTCACTCGTTTGCTGTGGAGAGCGAGCACGATCAGGCCATGGCTGCTTACTTCACTGCTGCCCAGCTCATGAAAGGGTTTGTAGACCTACAGTGCTTGTGACAAATAAATGAATTAGGACAAGAATATTTGCCTCTCTTATATGACTTGTGTGTTTGGTAAAGCCATTAGGCTAGAAAAAAAACTTTCTGGCTTCCTGTTTGAGCAGATGTCACCTGCCCATGCTTTACATTGGTCTGGAGTACGGACTCACTAACAACCCCAAGCTGGCAGAACGTTTCTTTAGCCAGGCCCTCAGCATCGCGCCTGAAGACCCCTTTGTCATACATGAGGTAGCTGTGGTTGCCTTCCAAAATGGAGAGTAAGTGATAAAAAAAAAATCACACTATATACATCAGTGGTTAGTGGTTTTACTGATGAGCGCTTTGCATTGTTGCAGTTATAAAACAGCCGAGAAGTTGTTTCTAGATGCTATGGACAAGATCAAAGCCATTGGAAATGAGGTAACCACCCTCTTGCTTCTATGATCTAGTTGTTTTTCTAATTGTTTTTTTTTTTTTTTAGCAGAATAGATGGAGTGAAGTTCAGCTTGTTCAGTATGACGTACTTTTATGTTCCTGGGTGTATCAGTTAACTCATGAAACAATGAAAATACCAAATTTCCAATATACAAAGATTCTTGTATTCACTTACAAATTGTTTAATGGTACATGGTTAGAAAAAATGCCCTTGTAAATTGTTCTGTCGTAATGAATTATTTCTCTCCAGGTCACAGTCGACAAATGGGAGCCACTCTTAAACAATTTGGGTCATGTGTGTCGAAAATTGAAGTAAGTTAAAAGAATTCTGATTTTAAAGTACATTTTAATTTTAGTTGTTTTTTCCCCAGTTAAAAAAAAAAAAAAACTACCATTCAAATGTTTAAGGGTCAGTAAGAATTTTTTATTTTTTTTAAAGAAATCATTTTATTCAGCAAGGACACATTCTGTTGAAGTGACAGTAAAGACATTTTATAATTTTACAAAAGATTTCAATTTCAAATAAATGCTTTTTTTTTTTTATATATATATATATATATATATATATATATATATATATATATATATATATATATATATATATATATATATACTTTGTATTCATCAAAGAATCCTGAAAAAAATATCATGGTTTACACAGAATATTCAAAATATCTTTCTTTGTGTTTAGCAGAAAAAAGAGATTTATACAGGTTTGGAACAACTTGAAGCTGAGTAAATTATGACAGAATTAAAAAATTTGGGTGAAATAACCCATATTAGAATGATTTCTGAAGGATCATGTGACAGTGAAGCTTTGCCATCACAGGAATAAATTACATTTTAAAATAGAAAACAGTCATTTTAAATTATTTTCATTATTGTTTTACATAATTTATTTTACTTGATCAAACAAATGTAGCCTTGGTGAGCATAAAATACTTATTTCAAAAATATTTAAAAAAAAAAAAAAAAATAGTGATGGTATTGTATATAAAGACAATGCATATTGCCAATTTTTGCAGCTTAAGTGCCTCATTATATCCCAGTTAAAATAGGCGGGATCTGGACCGTTATACTATACTAACCTATAATTGTGTCTTAAAAGTGCCTGTTTCTAAAATTGTCTCGAGTGGCATTTAAATGAAGAGCATGAAATGGGAGGCATGGTCAGATTGCTTCCTTCCTCTGTTGTATATCTTGTTTTTTCCACTTTAATAGAGTGCTTGTTTTGTTCTGTCATTCTAGTGTTTAATGAATTATGCATGTCCACGCACTGAATATCAAAGTGCTCGCAATTACAAAGTGCTCGCAATTCACACTTGAAGATCATTCCACTCATGATTCTTTATTTCTCAATGGCTGTTTAATTATTTATTTTATGTTTGTTTGTTTGTTTGGACTGTATCGATATAGTGATTTGTCCTGAAACCCTAACTACAAACTTATGCGATGAATTCGGCTCAAACAGGGTATCCGCGGGGTCTTGAAAAGTATTAAAAGGTGATAAATCAATTTTGGGAAAATTAAGACCCTTAAAAAGTATTAAAAAGTCTTATCACGGCTTTATAAAGTCTTAAATTTTGAAAGTATTTTTTCTAGGGATGCACCGAATATTCGGCCACCGAAAATAGCCCAAAAGTGCATTTTCGGAAAGACTTTTATCACCGAAACAATACGGCCGAAATGTTGTGATGACGCAAACAGAAACCGCGACCTGCACGTGCTTGTCTGAAGCAACCTTTTACTGTCTATGGAAGCAACATGTCTGCGGTGTGGACGTATTTCAGTATATCTGAACCCGCGAGGAGACGGAAGCCTTGTTTATACTTTCGCCTGCCTCTGCAGCGCGAGTCTCCACAGACAGCGCGCGTAACGTTACCTCTCCAAACGGTCGAGGCGTTTATACTTGACGCGCTCGCCGTTGTACTATTCTTTGAAACGACAGGGGACGACTCAAGTAACTGTCCTCTAACCATCAGGAATCGGTGAGAAGAAAGATAAACACGTGACAATGTTTATTTTTTAGTAGCCTACCACCACCAATACAAAAATAATCATGTAAAACCCAGTAAACCCTGAGATTATTACTTGTGACATTACAACAAAATATGTATAGGAATATGTACTAAATTAACGCTCTCTTAAATATTTTCTAATTTCACTAAACATATTTCATTAAGTTTCGTGTACATTTGTATTAAACATGGACCTTTGTTCATTAAAATGGCTTTTTATGCTAGTATATGCTCATTTTTAAAATGTAATCAACTAATTTAGACATGCAAACTGGGTGCTGGTGTGATGAGAAGTTCGTGCTCGGCTTTGTTTTTATGAGAGAACATTTAATTTTAAAACCTTTCTGCAGGCCAGCAGATTATTATTTAATGTACACATGAGTGGGGTCAAGTTAAACATTTTAGTTTGAATTTTATTTTATACTGTGCATTGTGCTAAATAAATATTTGCATAATTTGTAAT
This sequence comes from Rhinichthys klamathensis goyatoka, assembly GCF_029890125.1. NCBI lineage: Eukaryota > Metazoa > Chordata > Actinopteri > Cypriniformes > Leuciscidae > Rhinichthys > Rhinichthys klamathensis. Next base: position 151,508 of record NW_026606867.1, read on the forward strand.
TGATTTATTCTTTGAAAATGTTAATTTATGCAATTGCAATGCCTTGATTTTAGTATTAAGTTTGTACACAGTCATAACCATAAATGCAATGGTACTTATAATTGGCATAATTTCTTTCGGTGTTTCGGTTTTTCGGTTTTTCGGCCTTGGGTTCCTCTTTTTCGGTTTTCGGTTTCGGCCAAGAATTTTCATTTCGGTGGATCCCTAATTTTTTCTGAATTAGCTGTCCAACAGTTTGAGTCCCAAAAACATCGTAAAAGTGTGTGAATTTAGTGATTTTTATTTTTTTAAAAACGAAGAACTGAGGCACATGTCAGCATGATTGTTGTTGAGGGTGGAGCAAAGTTTTGTTTTGTTTTTTAATAAACTTTGCTTTAATTTACTATCCCAGCCTATTTGATTTTTTTTTTTATCAGAGTGGTCTATAGTCTTTATCACAAACTAAAACTGTTAAGTTAAAAGTATCACTGTAAATGGTTACAGCTTGAAGTGGCGGTGAGGTATTAAAAAATATTGAGAAGGTCTTGAAAAAGTCTTGAAAAGGTATTAAAATTAACTTCAAGATTCCTGCATATACCCTGTCAAAACAGAACTGCATTCAAAGATCATTTTTAGTGCTATTTTTTTGTAAATGTTTTATTAAGATAAGAAACTTAAGATTGAACGATTTAATTTTGAAAACTTCCCAATTTTTTTGATAGAATGTTCAGAATTCCAAATCTAGTGTAACGACACCATTGCAATATTTGAATACTGAATTGTTTTTGTTGTTTTTTTCTCCCAAGTATTTAATAATTTATCGCCAAAATCCGAAAATGAGACATATATTGAGCAGAACTGAGCATTTCAGAAATAAAACCTGAAACCTAAGCATACATCCAACTTTAACAACGTTCTTCATCGGGTATTTTCATTCAGGAAATGCACAACTGGTTTTCTTTAACAATCATCTATTGTGAAGTTGCTAGAGATTTATTGTACAGAATTGCAAATTAGTCCCAGCCTCCCATACTAAATATCTGAAGAACATTCAATAATGAAGTGCAATGTTTAAACTTGATTACAGTGGTTGAGAATAATTTTCACTGCCTCTGTAGTGAGCTTATCAGTTTATCTGATGCAGTAGACAAAAATCAGGTCAGTGATTGCTTTCATGTTGTTTGTGTAGGAAATACGATCAGGCTCTTGAATACCACAGGCAAGCGTTGGTCCTCATCCCGCAGAATGCCTCTACTTACTCAGCCATCGGTTACGTACACAGCCTCATGGGAGATTTCGAGAGCGCCATTGACTACTTTCACACTGTGAGAATATATAACAAACATAATTCTGTATTGTTGAACAGTTTTTTCAATCAATTATGAGTTGTAAACTCCTTCTTTAGGCACTTGGTCTTAAAAGGGACGACACATTTTCCGTAACCATGCTGGGCCACTGCATTGAGATGTATATCAGCGATTCGGATGCTTACATTGGTAAGACGACCATCCATGTGCTTTGTAAACTTGCAGATTCAAAGTGTCCTTGCAGCTCGTAAGCTTATCTCGTTTCGCAGGAACTGACATTAAAGACAAGGTGAGGAAGACCCTTGGGACGCCTGCACTGATGAAGATGCTCAACACTTCTACCGAGGGCAATGAGAGCAGAGCACAACCCGTAGAAGAGGTGAACGTGTGCCTGGAAACGCCATCTTTTAACGCCGACAAACAAACCGATGCTTTCCAGCGCTTCCTCTTAGAATGCGACATGCATGAGAACGACATGATGCTGGAGACGTCCATGTCTGATACCAGCACATGATTTAGACTTGTAAATGGGTCAAAGAGGAACTTTGAGCATGAGATGATAAAGAATGTGACTCTGAAAAGGACACGACACGCCCTTCCTCCCTCCACCATCCCTGCCGTGTCCTCAGTGTTGGACCCCTGTGGATTTTTTTTTACTATGAATAAATGTAAAGAAGTGAATGCAAATGGGTTCTAATGATTCAATCAATAAACCCTGCATCCATATTTTTACAAAGATTTGGGTATTCTCATTGGTGCTCTATTTAAATGTCTGTTTTGTGGATGAGGCTGCACAAAATTGTTTTTGCAATGCCAATCACGTTAGCATCTGAAACACTGAAATTAGTCAGCCAAAGGAAATGACTTTGAAATGTTGTTTTTATCAGTTCTCTCAACTGTATCTGTTCAGAAGGCAAGGAAATCTGTGCATGTTCTCTGTCCCTGTAAAGGCAATTCTAAAAAAAAAAAAAAATCTAAACACATTATAAATGTTAGAAATGTATTGCTAAAACACATTACAAAGACTGTGAACTGTGAAGTACTGAATTGTGGAGTTATACCGTTAAACAGTTATTCACCGTTGCTGTGTTTAGGATGTTTTGGGCGGGGCTAAAACGGTGGCTCGATGACGCACTGGAGCACAGGCTGGCATCAGTTCGCCTCTCAATCGCGATCTGTTAGAGTAGTACTACTATTACTTACTACAGCCTACAGTGTGCTAGTAGTAGCTACTGGGTCGGGGAAATGCGTATTACCTGGGTGCGATCACTTACAAAAAAGATCGGTGTCCTTATTTAAATTCCCGAAAAACGACCATATTAAGAAGTGGTGTATTAATTTTGTGAAGAGCCACCTTGATGGAGAGACAACTGGGATTTACTGATAATTCGCTGTTACTGGTGAATGGGGCCGAACCGACTATCTCCCGCCTCGGCCTTCATCCTCCCGTCCCGAGAGCACCATCGGCAGCTTTCCCACGAGTGGGCGTGGTTTCAGCGCAGCCAGCGGACACGCCCCCAGCGTTTGAGAGCAGAGAATACTGCTCATTAAGATTTTGATAGCATATTTTATTTACTTGGCGGCTTTTTTATCATTCAAATTTGGCTGGGTGGCTAATAACAAATTTTTCTGTGGTGTGACAAACTCAGAACACATACTTAATTTTGACTTTACAGGGACTTTAATGATGTTGTTTTTTCTACATGAAAGGAAATTAGTTTTTGTAACACTTTATAAAAAAAACTGAGTTAGATTGTCCAACCAGATCAGTAGTAAATATAACAATATGATACTAAATAAATAGAAATACAGTATACACTGCCCAGCCAAAACAAAAAGTTGCTGTTTGGATTTAAATATGCAGTCTATGACTGGATCATTATTGCAGTGATTATTATTTTGGAAGATGCTAGGTTTCGAGCATGTTATATGTTTGGCAACAGTTGTTCTAACCCTAATTGATGGAGTGTGTAGCTTTTCATTTCTTAAACAACCATGGAAGACACATCATGGCAGTATTCCAGGATGACAAAGCCAAGATGCATCACACCCAAAGAATGGTTGGGCGAGAGCATGAAGAATCATTCTCACACATGAATTGGCACCTCTGAGTCCAGAAAGTCTTTGGGATGTGCTGGGGGAGACTTTACAGAGTGCGCAACTCTTGCATTGTCAATACAAGATCAAACATTTATGCACTTCTTGATGGAAATTAAAGTTGTGGTTTTTCCTTTTCTGGGCCGGGCAGTGTATGTTGTAACAATGTATGTTGATGTTACGACCTAAAGTGGTCATACTTTATATCAGGTATATTTAACTACTATGTACTTACATAAAAAAAAAATGTTAGGTACAATGTACTTAATGTGTTCATGTTATATTGCAAAACACATTTGCTGCTATTGAAGTGGTAAGTAAAAGAAAGGGTGTGGTGGTATGGTTATGGTTTAAGGGTTGGTTAAAGGGTAAAGGAAGAGTCAACAGTGTAATTAGTTTAATTACATGCAGGACAGGTGTTTTTTAAAATATTAATACAATGTTAAAACATGTATGTAAACAATAAGTGCATTCAAATGCTAAATTTAAATATCAGTACATGGTTAAAGACACTTAATATAAAATGGGACCCTCAAAGCTATAAAGTGTCACTGACTTTTATTTCAAGTGGTGCTCAATGCAGAGCCAAATGACGTCCAGCTCCACCTTTTTGGACGTCTAATGGGTGGAGGGATCGAGTTATGTGTGGGGTTAGGTTTTGGCTGGATATTCTAGCTCCACCTATTACGCCCAAAGTACATTCAGAGAGGGGGAGCTGGACTTCACACTCCACCCATGGCTCTGCAGTAAGCAGCCTTTCATTTATTTTACTGTACTCAAAGCCCTTCTCAGGGGGACATCAGGCACCGCCTCCCTAATTGTGCATCCAGGAACGTCATGGGGTCTTTTCAAACCGGCCCCTGAAGTAGATCAGAAGTGTCTTTGACTGCTGTCATTGAAATGTGCAGGGTGTGCCACTCTGGATGCTCCTCAGATGGAAGCTGGCTTGTGAACAGCAGAATTAGTCATGGGCTGCACACCATCCAAATCCAACATACTCCCCTACTCTCACGTGCGCTTGAGTCGAGATCTGGACACCTGTTCTACGTTTGTGCCCAGTTTAAAAAGCTCCATTTCTACGCCAGAGAAGCCTTCGCCTCAGCTCTGCCTCGAGACGGCCAGTGGGAAGCAAACTTTTCTGAGTGGTAAGAAATTAGTTAATCCATACTAAAAAATATGGATAGTGATACACAAGAGGAAATAATATAGAAGGTTGTATATCAGAACACTTTTGCAGCTATTAAGGTGGGATATGGTTAAAGTTGGGGACAGGTTTCGTGGTATGGTTCAGATTAAGGGGTAGCGTATGTTTTTGTATGCAGAATTTTGCTAATATGACTTCACCTTAAGTGCACTGTCAAATGGTTCATTTAAATGTTACATAGTAGTTAAAGACACTTAATTTAAAGTGGGTTCGATAATTTTGTAGATCTAACAATTGGTAAAAGATACTTTTGCAGATGAATAGATACGTTTTCTGTTAATTGCATGGATAGATGCTTTTGTAGAAAATTAACAGATTTGCTGATGGATGCTTTTGCAAATAGGTGGATACTAGAATAGACACGTTTGGATGGGTATTGATACTTTTACAGATAGATTATAGATGGATAGACACATTTGTTTAGATAAATACATGGATAGATGGTTTTGCAGTGAGATAGAAGGACGAATAGTATTGTAGATGCAATTAATACTTTGCAGATATGGCATAACGATATATCATGGATGGATACTTAATGAATGCATCATGCTTTGCAGACATGGAAAGATATTTGCAGATGAATAAATGGATGATGGACATAGTTGGCATGCTTTTGCATATAGATGGGTGGATTGATACATTTGCAGATAAATATAAATGTGGATACTTTTGTCGGTAGATTAGATGGGCAGAAGGACGGTCACATTTGTTTAAATAAATAAATAGTGGATAGTATAATGGATATATAATTGTAGACAAAGGAAATTAATACTTTTGCAGATAAATAAATCTGTGATACAGATGGGCAGATGGTTAGACATATTTGGTTAGATAACTAATTGGGTGGATAGTAGGCTATACTTTGGCAGATGGATGAATAGACATTTTTGTAGACCTGGCTATGGATGGATAATGGATGGATTGTGCTTTTGCATACGGCAATTAAATGGATAGACATGTAGCAAGCATGCTATTGCAAACAGAAATTTGGATACGTTTGCATACAGACTAACGTGTTTCTTGCAGTTCCTAGTCCTGACTGTTACGGGCGCTCCGTGAGTCAGCCCAGCAGCCCGGACGGATGGAGCTCAGTCAGCACCGGCAGCCCGTTCGGTCCGGCTCGGCCATGCATTCAGCCGAGCTGCACTGACAGCGACTCCGAGGACGACAGCGCGGCAGCCGGCAGTAAACAATGAGTGTCATCATCCTGGTCGTTGTTTTTATGCCCAACCCGCTAAAATGAAGAGATTTTTTTGTAGCCTTCTCAGAACAGAGTAATAGGCTACATTGAAAAACGTGAGAATAAAATATAATAATAATACATTATTATGATTTATTATGATAATATATTAACAAGTAGGCCTATCTTGTCGGTGTCTTTTAAAATTAAGAGATTAACCAAAAATGCTACTGCCCTAACCATATTCAATTTAGCTTTAATTCATAAAAATAACGTAGCACGACTCCATAGTTCTGTTTTATCAATTTATTGTAGACTATAAATAAAATACAACAAGCCTATTGTTCTAAAAATGACAAGAGAATTAACACCAACGTGCAAGCATCGCGGTATTTGGTGGTGAATTCCCGCGAGAGTTGGGGGATTTCGGACAGCGAAGAGGGCGAAATGGAGATATGAGGTCTGAAAAGGAGCAGAGGGCAGGAAGCAGGGAGAGAGGCAGCGTCGAGATCCAGTTCAGGGACTGTCAGAGGGAGCAGGACAACGTTGCGGTGAACCCGAAGCACAAGGAGGAGAAAAAGGAGATCTTCACCAAGGTAAATGGCGCAGTTGTTTGGATGATGATGATGATGATGATGGAGGGAACGGGATTCAGCACCATAGACAGCGAAGAGACAGGGGAGCCAGTCGAAACGAATATCCTATTGGCATCAATCACTTCAAACACAAATGCATTCGTACACTTAAACAGTTACCCCTTTGAATACATTTAAAAATCCAGGCGTTGAATGGATATACTACGCATAAATAATTTTGGGGAGAACAAAACAAATCAGTGGTGCAATAGAGACATTTGAAAATAGACACACACACACACATATATATATAGCCTATATTATCTCTTTTATTATATATTATCTCCTATGTGTGTGTAAAGGGATAATTCTGTAATTTATTCATTATTTACTCGCACTCAGGTATCGCACTTTCTTATGTGGAACACATATGGAGAATTTCAACAATGTACTGTTCGTTATTTTAATATCCAATAGCAATTAATGGGCACTGTAATTCTAAATTCCTTAAAAAGTACAGAAAAGCACCATAATAGTGATTATTGATTTGTGCACAGGGATGTTGGACTGTTCAATGGGACCAGAGCCCTGGGGCCTCTGATTACCAGACCTCAAGCTGAGAAACAAGCTACTACATACTGTATATAAATTAGACAAACAATTTGTGAAGAGTTGTAAATAAATGAGAAATGTCCCAGTTAGGATAAATGTCTCTCTTTTTTCTCTTTTGCAATGTTTTAAACGCACATGTTCATTTTTGTCATTACAATTTTATTTCTAAAAATTTTTAGTGCTTCTTTTATATAGGTTGTCATACGCCGACTGCCACCCTGTCTATCAAAAGACCAGCTCGAGGAGCATCTGAGTCCTCTTCCATCTTTTGACTATTTTGAGTTCTTCCCAGCTGATCAGAGGTATTCGGTTTGTGTATGAATATTCTGTGATCATGATCACTGTCACTCTTATACATATGCATGTTTTTATATATTAATTCCCTGCAGCTTATATCCGCATCTCTTCTCAAGAGCGTACATCAACTTCAAAAACCCAGAGGATATCATTATTTTCAGAGATCGTTTTGATGGCTACGTATTCATTGACAACAAAGGTGATTCATTTTACTCTTTTTAATATTTATCCTCCCTCAATCTAGTTCATCCCACTTATACTATAATAGATTTAGTTTTTACAAAAAGCACAACAGTGGTAATATAAATGGTTTATATTTAGTTTAATATAATTCATAACAGGTCTATAATATATTAATTGTATTTTTATTTAGGCCAAGAGTATCCAGCTGTTGTAGAATTTGCCCCATTTCAGAAGGTTTCCAAGAAAAAGTTAAAGAAGAAAGATGCTAAAGCCGGAACTATTGAAGAAGGTATTTATAATTTTTAATTTATAAAAAATGTATATACATTTAAAGTATACATGAAAAGTGACTTTACTGATACATGGCGAAAAGTTAATAAATTTGTTAAACACTTAAATCTTTTTTCAGACCCAGAATACAGGCGATTTCTGGAAAACTACTCTTGTGATGAAGAGAAATCCATGGCCAACCCAGAAACACTACTGGGAGAGATTGAAGCTAAAACCCGAGAGCTTATAGGTATGGTTTTGGAAATTGTTTAGTGCTGTTATCATTTGTGTAGAATAAATGTATGTCCTGGACAAGTATTACAAAGCTGGTCCTAGTTCATTTTGATGAGAACACTTTTTGATGTTGAGAAATGTTATTCTAGCATAGAGCTGTTCGATCATGGTATTGCTATGCATTTCAAAATAGCGGTTTTCAAAAAAGTATGTGGTGAACATCACCTGATCTAGAACAGAACATATGTTCAAATGTGAATTTTAAAACGTTTGTGTAATTTAAAAAGATAATCTGCTGGATATTTTAAGGACAACCACTATGTTATATACTATGTTACAGAAAAACGCTATTCAGACATTTCGGAGGGAATCCATGGCTACATTATGCTTCTCTTCCATGATTTATGACTATAAATTAAGCTATATGTTCCCTCTGTGTGACTTTTTTGTAGCCAAAAGGACGACACCCTTGTTGGAATACATCAAAAACAAGAAATTAGAGAAACAGGTAAGGGCTCAGTGAGCACCATCAGACGGCATGTTTTTCACTGCGGTTTTGTACTGTACTGTACTGTATATACATGATTCTTTTCGATTCTAGAGAATAAGAGAGGAAAAAAGAGAGGAGAGGCGAAGGAGAGAGCTGGAAAAGAAGCGGCAAAGAGAGGAGGAGAAGAGGAAACGCAGAGAGGAAGAGAGACGAAAGCGGAAGGAGGCCGAAAAGCAGAAGAAACTCTCTGAAAAAGAGATTAAGATCAAGGTATGACTATAAACTGTTATCACATCCTGAAGCTGACTACTTCTAACTTGTGGTTATCAGTACTGAACTGTAAACCAGTTATTACAAAAGTTCTTGAATCCTTTAGCTTTTGAAAAAGTGTGACCGAGACGATGACGTGGACTCAGAGAGACTGAAAGATAAAGGAGACAGCGGAGAGATGGAAAAGAACAGATGGGAAAAGCCGGCAGGACACACTAAGTCAAAGGATTCGAAGGATAAGTAAGAGCTACCTAAAAGTTGCCTTTCACCTTGTTTACCTTCTACTGTAATTCAAACTTGGACCTAAACAAAAAGTTTAAAATGTCTATGTATTTTCAAAATGCATCTTAATGATCGTATTATTAAAATGTCAAATCTTCCGGTAAAACAACAGACTGCAATTGACTGCAAGTTCACATTGAGATCTGAATGCATCCAATCAACAACTGATGACATTTGCTTCTTTTTTGATTAATATATTTCCCTCTGATGTACGTCACAATACGGATTAAAATATTTTCCGCTACTTTTGTTTCATAGCGACTTTAAGGATTTTGAAACGTTTTGTTCACATCTCCTCAAATAAAGCAGAAATATCTGCACTATTTCTAGGTCACTAATCAATCAAATTTGTGTCAAGGATCATGTGGATTTTTTGTTAGATGTTCGTTCTTCCATTAAGGCCCAAGATGCTCTTTAGATAATTCTCAAATCATACTGGAGAACAAGGTCATCAGATTCAGCAGATTTTTCATTACAACTTAATGTAATGAAGTAATGAAAATGTATACTTTGAAAAGTTACTGAAAAGAAAGTTACTTTTGGACCCCACTGTATATGCATTTATTTATCTAAGCGGGCTTTCCGTAGTAGGAGTCAAATCGAGAGTGACAAGGAGCAGCGGGAAGGTCACGGCCGTCGGCAGAGGGACAAAGAGCATCGCGGCAGAGACGAGGAACGTAAGCGTCAGAGGCATCACTACGAGTTTGACAAGTTCATGCGACGCAAGGAGGAGACCAAATGGGGCAAAGGCTACTGCCAGGACAGGGCCAAGAAAGAACAACATCATGCCTATTCCTACTGCCCAGAGACTGGAGACAAACTGGGCAAAGAGGACAGAGAGGACATGGGCAGCAGGAAAGAACGGATTCGCAATAAGGTAAATAAAAACTAACAGAGTAGCAATATCTCAACCACAGGCCATTTGCAACTCTGGTTCTGGTATTATGTACAGTTATTGCCATCAGTCAGTTTGTCCGGTCTGTGTAGCAGATGAATCCACTAATGCATTCAATATTTACACACCTGTACTTGATTTATACATCATTATGTCTGTGGGAAATACAATACGAATCTGCCTCCCTCCAGGGGGTTTCAATGCAGCCTTCACTGATGTGTTGAGGTAGTTAGCTGTAATTTGGCTGTTGGCAATATTATTGACGGAAGACAACGTGTCTCTCAGTCTGTGTTAGCGCATCAGGAGAAAAGGACTTCCCAGTCTGAGGGGCCAGACCAGATAGGAGGGGCTCTGCCAGCAAAGGTACAGCTAGTTTTTGAGCCTTTCTACCCACGGGAGGGGATGCTTCACATGCTGTATACTGCGAGGCCTCGCACCTTACAGTGCCAGGCGTACTTGATGACAGCAGAATGTTGGTTATGCTGTAATGGCACAGATGAGGAGCCGTTCCCAATAGAAGGAGCTTATATAACTGAAAACGACGGCCCTGTTCCAAAACCGAGCGAGTTGCCTATGTAGGCACTGGCAGCATTTTAAGGCATTTTATGCATGCCCTCAATGTAGAATTGGACAAAAAAAAATGTAATAGTCCTTATTTTGGCCAAATTCAATATTATCTTTCATTTATTTACCTATTTTTGCAAAAGGCTATCCCATAATGCATTGCGACCATCTCGGGGGGGGGGGGGGGGGGGGGGGGGGGGAATCCAGTCAAGATGGCAGACGATAAATGTCGATTATATATTATTATAGTTGAAAACATATTAGATTCAACATCTCATTTAAACCTGGAAATAAACAAAAAAATTAAGGATTTTAAAACGTGAATTATTTAAAAAATCTTTTAAAATATTTCTGCTCTGTTTCGTGGGGGGGAAATCCATTCAAGAAGGCTCCCAAGGTGAGAGAAATTTTAATTATGAATATAGTTTAAAACAAATCTGTAAAATAGATTCAACATCTCATTTAAACTAGGAAATGAACTAAAAGTTTAAGGAATTTGAACTATTATAAATTATACAAAAAGTGAATACAAAATATTTAAGATTCTGATCTATTTTGGGGTAAAATAAGGTGAGGTGAGAGAAATTGATATATATATATAAATAGTTAAAAATGTCAATAAAATAAAACTTTTCTACTCAATATTTGTGTGGTTTTATACTTATTAGAGTTTGACACTGTTAGTTAGCAACATGTTATCGCAGACTCTATTGAAATGAATTGAAAGTCGAGTCTCCTTTGCCTTTTGCATTGAGTTGCTGATATGTAAAGCGTTACAATTTTATGACAGTTGTCTTAAAAGGCAGCTTCCTGTGTAGACAGTAAATTGCATTTCGCTTGGTTTTGGAACAAATCCTAAATGTATATAGAAGAATACTTAAGATCTCGCACATTGTAAGCACATTGAAATGCTTACATGCTGGATTCTGTTTATACCTTTAGTAAGTAGTCATTTAGCAGATGCTTTTATCGTACTTACCGTACACTTATTTCCAGAAGTGATGATAGCAACAGTAGTCTGGTTATTAGCCCTGAGCTTTAGCCATTATGTGTCACCCCCGTCACCACCACCGTAAACAGAAACTGTATAACACAAACAAAGGCATAACAGATACAATTCAGTATAATGTTTTTGTTATGGACTAAATGGATTTTGAGGGGCTGTCAATAGCTGGTTGTCTGTCTTGCTGAAATGGGTTGAAATTGATTATACTGTATGCATGAACAGCACTTTCTTAAATAACCTGCCATGAAAAAAGCCGTGTCGTCTGCGTTTGTGGTATGAAATATGAGTGTATTGCTTTTGTCTCTTTTGTCTTACTCATTTCACGGCACAGGACCGACCAGCAATGCAGCTGTACCAACCTGGGGCTAGAAACCGCAAGCGCACGGGCTCCGGGAACAAGGCCTTTGACTTCTCGCCAATCTCTCCCGATCACGGAGGAGAGCTTTGCTACAAGACAGTCATTGGTACAGGCTCAGAAAAGAGTGCTGACGAGTAAAAAAAAAAAAAAAAAAGACCACGACAGGAAGAAGTTATGCCAGTATAGGAAGAACACTCAACTTCAACCTTGTTTTTTTGTCTTCTGAGTCATCTGTGAGTATAGTGCATCGAAATCACCACTGAATATTTTATACACAAAGTCAACAGTGTCATAAATGTACAATGATCGGCTTCTGTACGCTTGTCAAGGATTCACACCACTTCATTGATACAAATACCTCATTATTTACAGAGATCAGATTTGTATGCCTTTTGTAGTGCAAGAAATTGATTCCATTAAACAAGAGAATATATATATATATATATATATATATATATAGAGAGAGAGAGAGAGAGAGAGAGAGAGAGATTTTACTGTAAAGAAAATCAGTGTGTGTTGTGAAATCTGTATTTTAAATAAATGTAATGTGGGATGGGGAACAGAGACATATTTTTTCTTTATGAATATAAAAAATGCTACATTGTATTAATGAAACATTTAAGCATGCAACTCTTAATTTCACATTTTCACACTGTAATGCCTTTGAATGATGCCTCTATTGTCCCTGATGTATAGACATTCTGGCTTTTCTGCATTAACAAATTCATCTCACAACAGGATATAGCAAATTTCTTAGCATCCTTTCACCTGCGGGCCAAGAAGAACAAAATTATTTGTTAAAACTGTCTTCTGTTAGGTCAAATAAGATGTTGTTTTGTGATATTTCTAACCAGTGTGCATGTTTTTGAGAAACTGCAGTCATTCAGCGGTGGGAGGCTACATGGGGTCACTTGCCTTACCTTTGATTTGCACTTAAAGATCCCGTCCGTTATTAAATACAAAAAATACAGGTTTTTAGAATTACTGTTTAGTTAGTATGGAAGTAAAATAATGACAAATGTATTTGAAACAAAAAAGCTTGTTGAATTATTTTACTTCCATAAGTTAGTCCAACAAAAAAGTGAAGTCTGTAGAATACTTAAAAAATGTGATATTGTATTTGATGGATTGATCATTTGTGTACAATAAAGATATGATTATATAAAGTAATATTTGAATTTTATTATTTTTTATTTATATTTTATTTATGACTTAAAAAAATATTAAAAGAGCTGTATTGATTTTTTGTTCATAAATTATATTTAGACTTTTACACTTTAAATAAGTTTGATTAAAAAATGTACAGCTTTTTTTTAAAAGAAATTTTTAAGTAGTTAAATTAACAAAAATAATTGAAATAAAAATATTGATACAGAATTGTATTTTTTTTATGGCATTACATAATGGCATATTTCTTAAGATAATAGACCAAATTTTACCATAATTAAAGTTTCTCGTTTGCGCTTGAATTGCAGCTGAAATAATACTAAAGGACGAACTTTTCTCAAGGCTGGATTTCTTTGTAAGATTTATTGCTTTCGCTTGCAAAACAGCTCAGCAGCTTAAGTTTGCTCTTTCTGAGTCAATTCTAAACCAGAATCAGTTTGCACTGAGAAGACAGAAATTAATAGAATTTGCATGCTTCTCATACAACTTCTTTAGTTCCCACACTTTCAGACAGAGAAAGCAAGTCATAATGACTTTCCTGTGTCTTTTGCGACACGACTATTTACCTCTAATTTTACTTTTAGCCTGTTTTGTTCATTCCTATTGCCCCTGCTTTTCTCGCACTCTGTGAAATGTGAAAGAGTAACGATGGAAGATGCGATAAATCATCCTGTACAGAAGCAAAATGTCACTAATGGCAGTTTGTGCCACTTTATAAAGAAAATAGTAGTTCCCCGTTCTCCAAGAAAACACATTTATTTTAGGTTTGTTTGTTTTCTAGTTAAGTGCATGAATAACCAACATAAAAGTAGAGCTCACAAAGCAAACAGGAAACAAGATCACAGGTATGACTGAGATAAAAAAACCCTGAACGAGTTTCTTCACTGTAGGTTCCTTTTTTTTGCTTTTCTTTTGTACATTTTGTACAGATACGTATATCCACACCAGATTTGACAGGCCTGGCCAATGAAACACTGAGGTTTCTATTAATGCATCTACAAGTTCACTAATAAAAATTTGGCATATCCCAAAAGTAAAATGTTCATTTCACTGTTTGTTTGGGGTGCGGGAGCCCTTAAGACTACATTAGCTTGGCGTCAGGAAAGGTGTGTGCCTTTATTTTTACTGGTTTATGTGGCATATTGCCTTTCACCACATCCTCCCACATCAATTTCAGCTTTGAGTTCGCAGTCATTTAAAAATCCAAATCAATAAAACATTCAAAAACACACATCACTATTGAGAAAGAGAAACTGTGTAAAACCAGCATGTCATTAGAGGAACTTCCTCTGGATGCTATAAATTCAGTTTTGTTTGCAAACTGGTAAATGAATAGATGTTATAACTTTGATAATGAAATACGTATGCAATGTTCTTGTACATGTTTTAAATGATCAATTTATGATATTTCGAAATGAAATATGTTGTTAAATTTCACATATGTGTAACTCTAAGCTTACTATTTTGATCTAAATGAGTAGTCAGGCGGCGTACTTCCTCTCATCAAGAGGTTTCCTGAGTCTAACAGTCATGCCTGAAGATTAACTGCCATCAACACACGAGGGAAGTCGCACATGCTTCTTAAGGTATGTACACAAGCCTGAAATTGCTTTTTAAAATGATGTATTTCCTAAACATGTGCCAGTATACTTCACACTTTGAGTCGCTCTGATAATCCCAGGGACTTTACATGGCTTTCATTGTCTATTGTGAATTATTGAGAAATCGTACATTTTGTGGATGTGCTCTGCTTGTTAGTTAGAACTGATTCATTGTTACCTGAATGTTTTGCTGCTCTTGTTGAGTTAGAACTGTGTGATCGTTCGCTAGACGGATGATCGCAAACAATCTCAGTCCGTAATTCCTCCGGATCTGACAAGTATATTGAAAGCATTGAGTTGCAAATGAATCTCCTATTGCTACAAATAACAGCAAATGTAACGTTAAAAATATAGTAACTGATAACATGTATAAACTCACTGATCTCATACTATCAACATCATTTCACACAGAGAGCCTTTTATAGTTTTGTCTAACAGATGAGTCATGATGGTGTAACACTTCACGGGTTATGAGAAAGCAGGCTACTCTGAAAGCAAAACCAATTTTACTCTGATCCAGTAATGTGGTTTTTTTTAACAGTGTAAAATATGGAATCATTATAATAATTTGGTTGAGTTATGTTCTCCATATCAAAATGTTTTAATGGACATTCTTTTAACATTCTTGCGGTTTTATGAATTTGTGTTTGTTAACTGTTTAAATTCCGCTGACAAGCTTATAAAGATTACATTGAGAAAACTTACCTCATTAAATATGATAACAGGCACCATGAAATTTAGTAATATCATTTTTTTGGGCAATAACTATGTGGCTACTATGTTTGTGTCTATAAGGACATTTGCTTTCAAAAATAAACCTACCATGAGAACTATTATTCACTGTAAAGTAAAAAGTGTGAAAACTAGACATGGTTTCACCTACTTTGAAGGGTCCGCATGTAGGTCGTTATCTTCACATAAGCATGGGTTCACTGAAAAAAAAAAACATGAAAGTGTGATCATAGGTTATTAGGTGATACATTTTCCCATAATACCCATAAATGTTGCTGCATTTTTGTAATTCTGTTAATTAGGCAATATTCCAAATCCAAAATGACATGCAATACATTCAGGTACAGTATACATCAGTTTACACATTCCCTGTGAATCAAATTTGAGTATTTTTCAGGAGCCCTTGTGCAAACCTATTACTTAAAACTTGCTTATTGCTTAATGACAGAAACACCCATATAAAATACTTTGCGAATGATGGCATTCAAGTACAGTGTGTAGCTGATATTTAGCAGGAAAATCAAAAGGCGATTGACAAAAATCCTAACAACGGCAAAAAACATGATCTATCTAATGAACAATGGTTCAGTTAAAGGGGTAATTCACAGAAAAATTCTGTCATCATTTACTCACCACCATGTTGTTCCAAACATGTATGACTTTCTTTCTTCTGTGAAACACAAAAGAACATCAGTGCTTTTTCTCGTCCATAAATTGAATGTTAATAGGGTCCGATGTTGTTTGGACACCCAACAGCTTTTATAATATCTTTCTTTGTGTTATGCAAAAGAAGGAAAGACATGCATGTTTTAAGCCACACAAGAATGAATAAATGATGACTGAATTTCTTTCTTTTTTTGGTTCAACCATCCCTTTAAGTCTACTTATTTAGGTCGCACAAAATTAAAAAATGAAAGAGCAGAAAATAAATGACTCAGTTTTTAAACAGACCCGGGAACACATTTTAGTCACTATTTAATGATACCCTTTAAGTTTGCAGAAAGGTGGCGTACCCATTAGTTGCCATCATGACCTAAAAAAAAAGGCTTATTAAATCTATGAATATCCTTTCAAGAAACAAGGACACGGTTTCAGAAACATTATTTTACGTCAAGCATTTGAAACTACAGCCCACCTCTACTATTTCAATCTGTGCAAGACACCCGCACTAAAGCTGTAATGACTATGAAATCTGATGCTGGCACACGTTGCGGCATTAAAATAACTTTTCACTTCCTTTGAAATAACATGAAAAAGTCCCTCGCTCGAGACTGTTTGTGTGAATCATTTCAGTTAACATTTGTGAAACAGCTCTGAGACTTACAATAGGCAGTGATTTGTTGGTCATTTGTGCTTTGTGTGTACCTGCTGAAGAAGCATGTTTGGAAAGCCTATAACATGGCCTCACACTTCCTGTTCATGCGAGAGTGTTATGAAGCATCAGAGGTATATCTCAAATGTGTGTGTGACTGCAGGTCTAAAAACTGAGAAGTGTTTTCAGCAACACATTACAACGTCTTAGTCAAGTTATACTAAAATAAAAGAAAATATTTATTTTAATTATAAATTAAGCATGTACATTATAATAAACATTATATTTCTTTTTAATTATTGATATATTTTTATTAAATATCACTATTATTATTATTAATTTGTATTCTAATGCATAAATTATAATATAATTTACATATAAATGATAAAACTTTATGTAAAAACTAAGTGTAAATTATTATGCATTATAATGTATAAAAATAATCTTAAATCAAGCGCTCATAGTACAACTACAACAAATAAAATAGCATTTATTAAAAAAAATTTTGATTGATATTTAATTTATTTAGACAAAATTATATGTCATTTTAATATTGTACATTTACCGGCTTATTCGTGTCAGTGAGCCGAAATACCAACATTGCAGATGTTTATCACACAGTTTGTGGTTTTAAGTGATGAAGTTTGGTAAGTGTAATCTTCCGGTCTCTTCAACCTTTTCCAACAGGTGGAGAAAACAATCATGAATGGTTCGCAACCGGGCACCGTCAAAATGGACAATGCCACCTTGGCTATGTTTGACAACAAATTAACCAGTGATATTGTGTCAGCCGTCTATGTCATTGTGACTCTGTTCAACCTCAGCGGTAACGGCGTGTCTCTGTTTCTGCTGCTGATGCGCACCTCTCCGAAAACCCCCTCCATCATCTTCATGATCAACCTCACCCTCACTGACCTGATACTAGGCACTGTGCTCCCCTTTCAGATTGTGTACCAAATGCAAGGCTACAACTGGACTTTGGGCACGGGCATGTGCAATGTACTGACTGTGGTATTCTACGCCAACATGTACTGCTCCATTTTATCCATGACTGCGATTAGTGCCGACCGCTACCTGGGGATTGTGAAACCGATGCGTTTCAGAGAGAGGAGGGAGAAGAAAGCATTTGCAATTATTGCCTGTGTACTGATGTGGCTGCTGGTCCTTGTCATTCTGAGCCCTCTGGAAACAACAAACCTGACATATTATGTACATGAGCGCAATATTACAACATGCTTTGACATATTGAAGAAGGACATGCTCCCTAGCGTCGCTCACTGGGCGGGATTCCTGTTCGGCATGTTCATCATCCTCTTCCTCTGTCCGTTCATCATAACGGTGTATTGCTATGTTAACATCATCCGTGTCCTGGTCAGAAAGACCAATAGTCAACAGAAAGGCCGCGCTGTGCGCCTGGCGTGCATTGTCCTGTTTGTGTTCATCTTTTGTTTTGCTCCCAATAACATATTGCTCTTGGCCCACTCAATCTCAAGGCTGTACTTCGACAAATCTCTCTATATCTATTACAAACTCTCGCTGTCTCTTAGCTGCATTAATAGTTGCGTAGATCCATTTATTTATTATTTCGCATCTAAAGAGTTTCGCCGGAAGCTAAGGCAAATTCTGCGGTTGCAGACTCTCAGCACTGGTGAGACTCAAATGATTGAGGGTCACAGAGAAAGCTTTTTCTCTGGACGTTCAACGTACAATGCAAATGAAGACTGTGACAATTATTAACATTTCTCTTTTTTTTGTACGGTCTCTGCTACTTTTTATGTTTTTAAGATTATGGGGGAAATGTCATAGGAATCAGAAAATGTCATGATTCTCGCACTGTTTCTAAATGTGTCAGAGCACAAGCGCTTACCGCTAGGCCACGGCTCTGACACAGTGTTTTAGCATTTATAAGAATCTATTTAATTCGAATTCATACCACTTCCCATATTTTGTTTTCTTTTTGTTGTTTTGTTCTGTGTTGATCTCCTGACTGAGCAGCTGAGGAATAGCATGCTGCTCACATGCATTTAGGACGTGTGATATTGTGTATCTTTCTTTTTTGCTTTCTTTTTTGGTATCAGACATCCAAGATCCTCTTACCAAAAAAGTTCCCATATTCTTCATACAATGCTGTGTGATTATACTTATGTATCAACTTCAGTAATTTCAGATCTGACTGAAAAAGTAAAGACTTATTTTGGCAGCTATTTTTGACATATCGTTGATTTATGAATTATTTTTAGACTGTGAAATGTGTAGTTATTGTTTTTTTTTTTTTCATGATTGAGCCAAGGTGTTTCAATATTTATCTTACTTAAGCTGTTTATAATGTGCATGCATTATTAAAAATGTTTTGCTTAGTTACCGGTTTTGTATTTGTTTGTATTGCTGGGCATAATGAAACAGTTTTTCTATATTGTAACACAGTATACGATGTCATATGGTTAAATTTAATAAATACATTTGAGTTAATAATTAGCATCTATTGTCATTCTAAGATTAAAGATTACATATGGGCTATTCAACAAAATCCATGTTACAATCACCTTATGTCTATTTTCAGTTGTTCGACTACATGCTCTGAGAGCAAAAGACGATGTCACAGAAAGGTCAAGATTTGTTTTCAGTTCCTTTGAAACTGACTGAGAACTATTGCATGTCGAGCAATGTGTGCAAAGTAGGAACATGTAGTACTACATGTATGGAACATTTTTTAAAAAGTAAAACAAATTAGTACAAGGCTTCTGGAAAATCAGTTCTGAAATGTCATTGATATGTAGCCTCAGTCCGCAGCCTGCACAAAAAGGAAATGAAGCAGGTTGCAAATACCACTTCAAAGTGTGCTTAGACAGGTAAGATTATGGTTCAAGAGAGAGCAAGAAAGAAAGCATATTCCACAGGAGATACATTTATTAATTTATAGGCCTAAATCAAACTATAGAGTTACCTACAGAGAAGTATAGGGCAGAGTATAGGGCGTTTTTGCTTAATTTGTCTTTTAGACAATGAGACAGAAGATAAAAACAAAAGTGTGTGTATCTATATCATAGAGGCAAAGAAATATTACTTTTGAAATATGAAAAGGGTTGGTAGAATGTTAGGGGTAAGCTGTCATATCGATGAGCATGACATTGATTGGGGAACTCATTGGTGAAAAACTGTCATTAGAATTCTAAATAAAATACATAAATGTTTTTTTTTCTTTACAAAAAACAGAACAATAATGCATTGTCCCATATAAATGTCTTAATCTGTTGCACATTATTATGTTTTTCTTTTAAAGATTTCCATGAACAATGACAAGGTTTATTATTCATTAGGCCTACTTCAATGCAGTGAGATAATTTTTTTTTTTTAGATTATTATAAAAAATATAATTCTTTAAAATTTGTCTTGAGTTTGGAGGCTTATCAACTGTCTAATCTGACCAACTGTCTAATCAATTGTCTAATCTGAGAAAAAAATTCTCATTTTTTTGAGAAAAATGCTTTATTTAATAATTTAGTAATCATGAGACAAATCATTTACATGGATTTCTCCAACGGGGGGGCGCCTCTTTCGCTCGCTTACCTCTCTGCCATTCGTGCGCGTGCGCGGTTAGGAACGCGCCGTTAGGAGCTCAACACATCTGTCTCGCATGCACGCTCGCTCTAGATTACAGGATATTTTAACTAGTTTGCGGTAAAACTAGTCGATCACGAATGGCTCAACTAGTAGATCTATAGATAAACTTATCTTTCAGGCGTTTGACCGACCGGGTTGACACTTCAGCGTGAGAAATCGGGGGTGTGGCGTGAGAGCGTGAGAATTGGCTCAATTGCGTGAGTCTCACGCTGAATGCGTGAGAGTTGGCAGCCCTGTCTTACCATTCCAAAAAGCTTCTTGAAACTAGTTCCGAGTGTCAATTCGAATTGAATTGACGCGTTGGAGGACTAGGACCGCACGTCAGAACGCGCCAAGTTAGGCCTAACTGATTATTAAATTACATCACACCGCTATACACTGCTCAGTTGTGGTCTAACTATAAGAAAAAGAGTATGCAGAGACTCAAGGTTGCATACAATGATGCAATGAGGCTGCTGCTTCGTGTCCCTAGGTGGCATACGGTGCCAGTCATTTGTTTGTGTCTACTAGAGTGCCATCTTGTGAGGCATTTTGTTTTGGTCAAGACAACTGATGTTTGGTTTTATGTGTCGCCTGGACAGGTCAGTGAACCATATAATTGAAGCCCTAGTCAGTCCGCTGAAAAGATGTTATAGATACACATCTAGGTTAAGACGACACTGGTGCAATAGCCTGTATATCCTATAGACTAATATGGAAATTTGTATGTATTTATGTATGTATGTTTGTGTTATATGGACCTGTGTCTGCAATAAAGCTTTAATTAAAATAAAAATAAAGCACAATTACTAATATATGCAACTTTTGGTGTAACATTTTATATGACATTTGCGTATTTTGGCATTATATAATGCTGCAGCTGATTTAAAAGCAATGTTCTAATCTAAACTCTCTTTATAATGAGTGACGTTTTTACATTAGCTTACTGCGCATGCGCGCGGTAGACTCCTCCTCTTCAGGATCTTGGTCAGTGCTGCGAGTGCGTTTCGGGAAGCGCAGAGTTGAGTGGAACAGTCCTTTCCAGGTAAAAGCCTTAAAAATACTGATCAATTAACATTTGCTTCTTTTAGATATGTGTAATTGTCTACTCCTGACTGTATCAATCAAAAATAAAACATAAATGAATTCATAGCGCTCATCATCACGCCAAAGTCTTGCATGAATTCATTGTATATTTAGAGTAACTGAAAACTCTTTTAATGCAGCCACGCTGTGCATGCATCTTTTTTCTTAGAAACGGATAGGCTGATCTTTTCTGTTGAATTTCCGAAAAACAATGATAAAGACATGATGATCTGGCCAAACTGTGGTCAAGCTCACCTTTAACCAAGGTTGCTGTCCCAAAGAACATAGACATTTGATGGTTTAGCACACGCAGTTGTTGTGCAGTTGCTTTGTATGTAGCCTAGGTCAACTCCATGTCCAAGTACTGCACTTGCTTGAAGTTTGATGATTTTGACACGAATTTAGTGTTTCTCTTGATTCCCAGGATATACTTCTGGAACTGACAGCAAGGAGAGGGATAACATGCTGTTAAATCCAGTAATATCCAAGCTGAGTGGAAAGCTTGTTGTCCTGGCAAGTGCATCTCCAAGACGGCTGGAGATTTTATCGAATGCTGTACGTTTTTTTCTTTGTTAGTTTGTTTTAGGTTACAGAGGCAATGAACTTGAAATGATCAGTCCTTTATCTTTATCTTTATCTTTTCTTCTGCATCGATGAGGCAGGGTTTACGATTCGAGGTTGTTCCCTCCTGGTTTAAAGAAACATTGGACAAATCCTTGTTTAAAAATCCATATGAATATGCAGTGGAGACGGCTAAACAAAAGGCTTTGGAGGTGGCTCAACGAATGCCATTTGTAAGTTGTATTTGAAAACAGCAGCTGTTCTCTAACTTTGTTTCTGTCAATTTTCAATGTACCTTTTATTCTGTATGATTTCATATGTGCTGGGTTCAGAAACACTTGAAAACTCCAGATATTGTAATCGGAGCAGACACTGTTGTGGTAAGTAGCTGTATGTTTTTATATATTCTACATGTGATATTTAGTCCTGAAAAGTGCCTTGCTAAATTTGTTGCCTTTCGTTCTCAGACAGTTGATGGCTTGATCTTGGAGAAACCTACGGATAAACAAGATGCTTACCGTATGCTGTCCAGGTGCATTTTCATTTCTGTTTTGTCTTGAGTGAGAATTTGTGGCATTTATTGCATATATTATTTCAGGCGCTAAATGAATGTATTTCAGGTTGAGTGGTAAGGAACATAGCGTCTTCACAGGTGTTGCCATTGTGATCTGCCATGAAAACACTGGTATGTGATTGTTTATTATATATTTTTTTTACAATTATAGTCTTGTATTTGTGAGATAGACAGATCATTTTAAAGAATGATTTGTTCTTTTTTGCAGGTACAGATATGGACTACAAAGTAGTTGATTTTTATGAAGAGACAAAAGTTAAATTTGCAGAGTTATCTGAGGAGATGCTCTGGGAATACATCAACAGTGGAGAGCCCATGTGAGTTTATGAGGATAGATTTTGACATGCTAAATTCTTTGAAGCTCGGTGATTGAGCTTGGTCAGTGAATTGTTGAACCTGTGGAATTTGAACCTTGGTGCAGTTGTTCGTTTTATGTTTGCTTTGATGTGCTGAAAATGACACGTGAAAAGTCAGCAAAGTACATTTCAAGTAAAGAGTCCATTTTTGTCAATTTTGAGTAAATAAGGCCATTTTCTGTAGTCTGGCATTTCACCTGCCATGTAAAATTTGGCGAATGGTGGGACTGACAGATTTGTCTGTGCTTGACAGGGACAAGGCTGGTGGTTACGGGATCCAGGCATTGGGTGGCATGTTAGTGGAGTATGTGCAAGGAGATTTTCTTAATGTGGTAGGCTTCCCTCTTAACCATTTCTGCAAGCAGCTGGGGTTGATTTTCAACAGCCCACCTGAAAGCCCCACACACAAGAACAAATGGGATTCGGATGTGGCTTGGACTCTGGTTAACAGCCTTTCTGAAGGCGCCGCAAATGTGGAGGTTAAGCTATTGGAAAATGGTAAAGATTGCAGTAGGACGTCTATGCAAGATCAGAATGTGATGGGGCCGGAGTGTGCCAAGTGCAGCAGACAGGATGTCCCCCACAGTATTATCAACTTACTGGATGGGTTCAAAGCTTCAAAGGTAACAGTGATTAGATTACTTTAATAGTGAATCATTAAAGTAATGGTTCACTAAAAAAAAAAAACTAATTCTGGCATTATTTACACACCCTCATGTCGTGCTTAAAACTGATTTTTCTGTTTAAAACAAAAGGATAATTTTTAAAAAATGTTCACAGATTTTTTTAAATTCAACTATAGTTCATAGTGACTATGGGCTTTAGTCTCGATGAAAAACAAACCATTAACACATTTCTAATGACATATGCACTATATTCCAAGTCTTTTGATGCCAGAGTGAAATTTTGGTAAAACATTCTCCTGTTGTGTTCAACAAAATTGACTGGCACAAGTGTTAGCTCGGATGGAATCCCCACATCAGGGGCCTCATTTATAAAACTGTGCGTAGGATCCTTACTAAAAGTGTACGTGTGCCAGAAAGCCAAAAATGGCGTACGCAAAAAAATATTCAGATTTATAAAACCGTGCGTACGCCAGAACCTGCGCAGAATTCACTTTATAAATCCCGATAAATCTCAGTCAGCGGAAGATTGTGCGCACACGCGTCTCCTCCCCGAAATAACCATATATGGAGCTTACAACGCCTAGTTTTACTATGCATATTCTCATCTGCATATCATTTGCATATGATTATTCATCCACGTGATAACATGTTTAACGGTATAGACATTAGGAAAATATGAAATAGCCTAATACGGATGTGCCGTCACATTAGCCTACATTAATACAAATAATTTAGTAGCCTATCTTTGCATTGTTTTTGAATAAATAAATCAAATAGTGTAAAATACATTTCAGAGAAAGTTTTCACAATCTTTTCCACTGACCAAATAGTATTTTTTATTGATTTATATTTTTAATGGAAACAGATAGACTGTTGTGCATTATTTGCACGAAACTATTTTCTCAGACAATCTGCTATAAGCAATTATCTCTTTAGTTAAAATATTAAAACACAGCATGCCAGAGGAAAAGTGTTCAAAAGCATTGCATCCACAAGAAATATTTATATTTATTGAATATAAAAAAATGTTGTAACTCAGTAATGATTTCATGTTTAAGTGTTTAACTCCATCAATGACAATGGCATATTTAATCTAAATGTTTATATCAGAAGTAAAACAGTTTAAATCATTCTTTTATTTATTTAAACTGTTATTGTGAACATGCACTGTTTTTATGATTAGGACTCTGTCGTTAGATAGGCGTTAGTTTCACTAAACGGCACAACGCGCTCGCTGGCGCGGACATTTAAGAAGGGATGAATATTTGCCTCAAGTGATATGCTTGGTGAGTGAAATTATATTTGTATTATCTTTCTGTATAGCCTATGTATAATTTTCTTTAGATTTTCTGTCTAAAAGTGACCAAAAAGACATTTAACTCCAGCTCACCATCGGTGTCGCCAAACTGCTCCGTCTCCAAAACGTTCGTACGCATGGGTCAGAGTTTGCGTGCAGGTGCGCACATTTTTCCGTCAAGTTTGTTTTTATAAATCACAACTTATGCGTCGGAAGTGGCGTACGCCTCTTTCAGGGCCTGTTTTGTGCGTACGCAACGGTTATAAATGAGGCCCCAGAAATGTCAAATCCGATCTCGGACGCCAGATCTTCTCAAAAGATATGTTTTGTCTAGTGTCCAAAACCAGTTAAACCTGTTAACAGAAAGTCTTGTCTGGTACCCCAAAACTCTATTAACAGTCTTCTATCTGCCTGAGATTTTGACTGATAAAGCCAGAGAAAAGCAGAAGCAGGAGGCGAAGTGATGATGATAATTATAAAAATAGCAGAGTTTATTGAATAATCTTAGTTGCGTATGTTTCAGACTTTTTATACCAAGGGAAAAACAATGCAAAATTACTGCTTGACAACATCGTCATGTGACGTTAAAAACCTTGAAATGGAGACATTCTCTTATCTCCTAGTCATAAAGACAAACATCCCTTAAAACCACACAATCATAAGATTTAAGCAACAATAGAAAATAAATATTAAGTAATATAAAAAATAAAATGGTAATATGAATAAATGATAAATGGTAAAATTAAAAAACAAAGAAAGTAAAACACAACACAGATGTATTTGTTTCTCTCTCAAAGTAACACACACACAGGTTGCTAATCCTTAGATCCTTCACAAGAATAAGTCAATAATGACAACATTTAAATGTTTGGGTGAAGCATCCCTTTGAGATGTTTATTTAATTGAGGTATTATGCTGTCAGTGCATTCATTAAAGGTGCTCTACGTAACTTTTAGCGGCCTCTAGTGGTGATGTTTCAGATTGCAACCAAATTTTACAAGAGCGCTCGTGCTCGAACTCATAGACAATACCGTCTATTACGCAAATATCTCGGCGAATACTTGACGGATTCGGCGAGCACCGAGCTCGTTGGGACCATCTAGTCGAGCTGAAAAGAACCATATAAGTTCCATAGTGTTTGGTGGTGTTTTCACGGAGATATTAGCAGAAAACCATCGGGCGCGCTGCAAAATTGCGGACGCCGGTGACGTCACGATCTCAGAAGAAAATCGCTCGTATCTCTGGAACGCAAAGACCCAGAGAGCTCAAATTCGGGGGAGGAGGTCCCAGGGGAACCCTTGCCCGGCCTCGGGGATGCCCCCTACCGGATCGCCGTTCGCTGGAACCCCCGATTTCGAACGGCTATAACTCGGGGAGCCGGGCGAGTTGGACCTCGGGGGTGGGCTCGTTCGAAAGGCCCCGTCCAGCACTACGAACGATTAGAGTCTTGGGAATATTGATCAAAGATTGACAGATATAAGCCGAAAAACGTGCGCCTTTAACCGGATGTAACTCCCTGACCGTCTACAATGGGCTCTATGCACGGCGGTATTTCCGGTGAAGGTCTAAGGGTGCTGGATTACTTCCGCCGATCGTAGAGTCCAATGCTATACCGAGAATTTATATTGGTTTTTATACTCTATTGCTATACTAAAGAAACGTTAGTCACAAAAACAGACAAAACAGACACCCCTCATTTTTGTTTATGCTTCTTTGTTTATTATATTAAATAAACATAACTATATATAAAATTACATCTAAACGTATTAAAGTTTCGTTTCAAAGACGAGAGGACAGTACATTTTGAAGACTCTGCCATAATCCCGTTTTTCTCGGTTTTCCTCCGCTTTAAATCTCCCCAACCGGAAACGCAATAGCATCCTTGCATCAAACGCGGAAGTTATGCGTGCATATAGCCCATAGACTGTATATAAGGAGAGAGGCTCGGGAGCGCGCATGCACGTCACATCCGTTGGATTTCGCGGTAAATCCGACCCGGAGACTTCACATAGAAATAGGAATACTGGCCTTCAGAGGTAATAGCAAAACTCGACAAGTGGATCATTTTAATGTGTGATTACAACCCCTTCACACACAGGCAATAAAAAAAGGATTCATTTTAGTATAAAAGTTACATAGAGCACCTTTAATACATGTAGCATTAAAACACAAATGGAAAGGAATGTCCATTTTAATATATACATGGTTTGTATGATTTATTATTTATGAAGAAATGTGTGGTAACTGTTCTACAATGCATTTCGACAGACTCTATTCACAGCATCCAAACTGAAGGTGTTTGATGTGTTGAACGGCTCTGAAAGTCTGACATTAGAAGAGGTTGCTGTCCAAATCAACGCCTCTGTTTTAGGCACCGAGAGGCTTCTGGAAGCTGCTGTCTCTTTAGGGCTGCTAGAAAGGGTCAAACAGCGAGATACAAGTGGTAAGATTTTCGCACTGCCAGTTACTGTCGTAGAAATCACATGTGGTTTTCCTAAATGTGAGTTTTGAAACCTCTGAAAGCTCATTGTTCATTTATAACCTACAAATACTTTCTCTGTTCATTGAATCAAGGCACTTGCATGCATGGATGCATTTCCTCCTACTGTATGATACATGTTCTCTTTGTTATGTCCGGAGGTGGACTGTGAATGTAACATTGTTTATTGTCTGTTACAGTGTACAGAAATACAGAACAGGCCAGTCGCTTCCTGGTATCGGACAGCCCGGTGTCTCTGCATGGCTACATTCTCCACTGCAATGATATGGTGTGGCCTCTCTTCAGTCATCTAGAGAACGCTGTCGTGGAGGGCATCAGCCAACATGAGCGGGCCTTTGGGAAGAAGAATGAGGATGTGTTTCAGGTAGACACGCATTTTCTGCTTACATCACCCATGGATCGTGCACTTTTAAAAGCTGTTGACATTCTAGTACTGAGTAGAACTTTTTTCGTTTTCTAGGATGCCTACTACAGTAAAGATGAAGTTAAGATACGATTCATGGATGCAATGCACAGCATTGCAAGAGTGACTGGAAAAGATGTGGCAACAGCGTTTGATCTTTCTTCATATAAAACAGCCTGTGACATTGGAGGTATATGATCTTCCCCTCAGAAATAGAGATTAATAAGAGTCTTAATTTTTAGATCATTAAATCAATGATTAAGATCGAATACAGTCCACAACAATTTATTTAGCAAATCAAGCAAAAGTGAGTGGGGAAAACACTAAATGAATTTGACAGCACTCCCTAGTGAAAAAAACTATACCAAAATGTATTTAAAATACATTTATTTCAATCTAAGTATACTACAAATCTATTAAAATATTTACTGACATATCGCTTGAGACTTACTGATATAAATATTATAATTAAACTTTATTTGGAGTACTTCTTTATTGCACAATGCACATTTTTTAATATTAAGCCTAAAATGTGTTTTAATATCACTATTAGTAAGGAAAGTATGATCTCTCTATAATATCAGTCTTTAAATGCAAGATATTTAAAGTGTACCTAAAGTATACTTGCAATAGTTCCACTTTAGCACAATCAAATATACTTAATTATATCTTTAGTTGGAGCTCAGCACTATTTCTGGATAACTAAAGTACATTTAGTACAAAATTAGTAGTTCCAATTTAGCAGACTTTAAGTATATCAATTTAGCCAACAGACAATTGCAGGGTATTTATATTAAGTACATAAATATGTAAATGTATTTGTATTTGTAGTGTACTATACTTAGCATAAAATAAATGTATTTAAAATACATTTTAGTGTATTTATTTTTCACTAGCGCTAATATAATGTCAATTCAAAGTGAAGTAAATTTTAAAATGTTTTAATTTAATTAAATTAGGAAAGAAACCTATTTAATTAAAAAATAGATTAAAGAAAAAAAATTATAAAAAAAAAACATTTTGGTAGATTTTTTCTAATGTTCAGGATTATTCAACATTCCCCACTTATAAAAAACCTGCAGGTTCCCATTGAGTCGTGAGCGAGTGACCATGAGATTTCACTAGAGGATAGTGCATGCATATTTTATTCTGAAAGAGCTTGTTCTCAAAAGCTGCTTATCTGAAAAGGAGTTGCGAGTTTGTTATGCAAATTATATGTGCTTCTGATTTCCAGTTTTCTTAAGGGCTTTTTATGCCAAGGACATCTGTATTTATTGTATTCTGTTTATTTTCTTCTCCCGCGTTGACCTAAATCAGCCTCACGAGATCAGCATATTAGAATGATTTCTGAAGGATCATGTGACACTGAAGACTAGAGTAATGATGCTGAAAATTCAGCTTTGCCATCACAGGAATAAATTATTTTAAATTATATTAAAATAGAAATAATAGTTATAATATTTCACAATATTGCTTTTTTTTTTTTTACTGTACGTGATAATTAAAATATTAAAACATGTAAAAAAAAATTTGTACAGATTTTTTACCGATTTATGAAATGTATATTTTTATGGTATGATGCATGTTAAGAAAAGCGTTCTTGCACAGGTTGCACTGGTGCCATGGCGTACGAGTTAACAAAAGCCCACCCGGGACTGTCAGTTATTGTATTTGACTTGCCACAAGTCATTGAGATGAGACGCCACTTTAAACCTAAAGAAGATGATGACAGGGTGTCATTTGTTGCAGGTCAGTGAATACTTTATATAAGCGTTTTTATGATTAAGTATTTAAAAATGTATTAATAAGGAATTTTGAGTAATGTGCAAAAGGCCTTATAAAAATCTAGCATTTTTTCCTACTTTTATTTTTTTCAAATTAGGAGACTTCTTTAAAGATGACCTGCCTAAAGCAGACCTGTATATTCTTGCGCGAATCCTCCATGACTGGTCTGATGAGAAATTGCATTTATTATTGAGCAAACTGTCCAAAATGTGCACACAAGGTAAGTGCTTTAAAATGTGACACTATTAAATTCTTAATGTGTAAGCCTGATTCTGAAGTATCAAACTTTTTGATGCCAAGGATCCTCTAATACAGGGGTGGGAAACTCTGGCCTAAGCTAATCAATGTCATAAGGATTACTAGAAAGCTACAGGCTGGTGAGTGGATCTTGAGGGCCAGAGTTTCTCATCCCTGCTCTAATATGATGATCCTTTTGCAAATTGCCCTGTAGCGCCCCCTTGCGGCCCCCTGGGGGTTTCTGCACCCCTGCTTGTAAATGTAAACCCTTGGCCTAATTCAAGGGTCTTCAACCGGCAGTCCACGACCCCCTAGCGGTAATGCAGGAGGTCCTCCAATTAATGTTTGATCACAAATAATTTTTTTGTCAAAAACAAAAAACATGGGGGGAAAAATCACAAAGTTACATTTAAGCACCTTGAAACGAAAGCAAGAGCACCCTCATTTGATGCTGTACTAATATAATATTATCGGCGAAACAGATTTGGAAAACACTCCTATTTACAGCGTGTTTTTGCAGCGGTGAGAAATGTAGCCAATCACAGACATGTTTGTTGATCTCTTGAGCGCATTGTCCAATCAGAGGTGTTTTAAGTTAAAATCCACTCACCGCTCAAAACGCCAGAGTTTTTGTTCGGTGACGAGTTTGGTCACTCTTGCGATTCCTCTCATTAACTAAGAAAGACACAATGTAAGTTAGAGATTCATTATGCAGTGTATAGACAACTTTATTGATTTTAATGGAAAGTTGTAAGATTGCGAACTGAGATGAGTGACAGCTTTTAAGTGATTGTAAAGTGAGCGTTGTTTCGCGCTTTCGAGGCTATATAGATAGATATAAATGAATCCATTGAGTAAAAGTATTGTTTTTTTATGCTGCAAAGAGGACCGATGGCCAATTACACGCTGAAGTTTTGGAAGTGACATCTACACATAAATGCAAATCAGTGATAACTAGCACTGGACAAAAAAATATGGCATGTCAAAATAGATATGCGCAATGTAAATGCAGACAGACTAATAGATTACTAGAAAAATATTCGTATCAATATATTTTTTAAATTCCATTCCAATTATTTGTGAAAGTAGTGACTTGTAAATAATCTTAAATGTCTCACTGTACATCGCTATTCTTGTTATTACATCTGCACTTTACTAGATAACACGCACTCATTTCACATACTCAGTGATTTGATTATTAATTTTCCATCTGACGGTCAAATTAAAATGTGAATTTTTAATAAACTCGTAGCTAAAGTTCAGGTAAATGTTTAATTGTCCATCTGATTAATTAAAATCAAAATATATGACTGCAAATCCGTTAAAATAATTTACAACAACTGCAAACAACGAATGAATTGTGATTTTTATCGCAACGTGTTGTTTATTATGATGAGTAATATACAGACAGCGATGCATGTGCAACAACAAAATTGTGTATAGTGCTGATCTATTGTCTTAACATCATAATATGATCATAATATGGTAAGTGGATCGAAGGCTAGAAGGTTAATATGTAGCTCTGTTTGACACATTTTATATCGTGGGTCCCTGCTCTGTGTTTCTTATCGCATAAGGGGTCCTTATGATAATCATTACGAATTATGAATTTTCAAATAGCCAGTTCTAGACAATAAGGACGATTATGCAGATACTTTATTGATCTGCAAGTAAGAAAACGTTTTGTTTTGTTTTATTACCAAAACTTGTCATACACTGATAAATACTACTGATAATTATTGATAATTCAAGTGTGCTAACAAGTGAAAATGTATTGAAGATGTATTGATGTTTGTTGACAAATATAAACATACAATAAAAACAGACATGACATAAGGGCAAAATGTGTTAACATTTTTAGAAGAACCCAATGCAAACATGCCAGTTTTATATAATTTGAAACTTTGGATACATTTTTACGGCAACAGGGAATCTGTGTTATTTTAACTAATTTTTAACCTAAAACTTACCCCGTTCAGATGGTAATAATGTCCGCATTCAAGCATTTCATACAATGGGCATTAACAGCTTGCCTTTTTACAGCAGATTTAGTTCACAAACAACTGACAGCCTTGACCTAAATATGATTTTCATAAAGTGTTTGCTTTATGAATGTATTAATAACAAACAGGTTGTGGACTTCTGGTGTCTGAGATCTTCCTGGATGAGGAGCGGAAAAGGCCGAGCCGGGCCCTGCTGCAGGCCCTCAGTATGACAGAAGGAAAGCAGAGAAGCACCGCAGAGTACAGTGACTTACTAGAGAAGCATGGCTTCACTCTCAGACACATCCAACACACAGACAACCTGCTAGATGCCATGCTATTTGTCAAAGAAGATCCAAATGACAATAGAACGTTACTAGGCTGTTCTTCAGCATCCATTGAGACTGCTGAACTTGAGTGATATAACTACAGCATTTGTATCAGAAACACTACAATTGACTTATTCTAGTTCATCAACTGGGGGAAAAAAATGTTTTTTAGCTGTGTTTTGAAGTACTATGAATGTTTCTGATCTATAAGCTCAAACTAAGTATTTGTACATGATTATTATTAATTACAGATAATGTTTTTAACCGGTGATGTAAACTGAAATAAATATGGTTTGAATTTATAGCCAGTGTTCTTGTCTTTAGGTTGTTTTTTATATGTGGTCATATTGGGAAGTTATCACAAGGGCTATATCTCATAAGTGAGGTTTTAATTCACTTTAGCAGTGATTTTGTATGTTGGTTTATTGTTCAAAACTCTTTTAAATTAGAATAATATAAGAAATGTAATCAGTTAGAACATAAACTAGCATTACTACATTATATAACGCTTAACACAATGCATTACAGAGTTATAAATTAGTTAAAAATAGCATGTCATGAAATGTTCTATAGGACTTGTTGCTTCGGGTGCAAACATCGCGAGAAACCTCGAGAGTTGGCTGTAGAGGACACACTACGCATCTCCCCATCACTTTCCGCTCTACTCTACCTCCTGCTTCTGCAAGCAAGCACGTTCAGTACGTCGTGTTTTCGAAAACACTGAGCTAAAGAATCAACGCTGCCATGGCTGATGCTGCCCTTTCTTTCGCTAAAGACTTTTTGGCCGGTGGTGTCGCAGCGGCAATTTCCAAGACCGCAGTTGCACCGATAGAGAGAGTCAAACTGCTGCTGCAGGTGAGACCGTGAGAATTATCACCTTGACTAATCTTAGCGCACTCTGATATCTCATGAATCATGCATGCAAATACATAACCCGTTTTCTGTCGCATTTAAGAATTATCTTGTGGCATTGACGTTGATTAACGTTGAGACACGACTTTGTCCTTCAGAGGCCATTTTTGAGTTGTGTGTTCGCAACATCCGCATCCTTCGAGCATCTTTACTCTCAAATTGGCATTCTGATACCAAGTGTCTATTCTTGAGTTCTCTCATTTGGATCTTTATATCCAAATTTTAGTAACTCAAATGTATTTTAAGGTCAAACTGTGAATTTTTTATCTGCGTGCTAGGTGGTACATTCTGTCCCCTGCAGTCTTGTCTCATGTTACAGGCCGTGGCATGTTTAGACCTTCCTGGATCAAAATTACTATTAAATGAACATAGTCTAACCATTTTGGATCAAAAATACAGTAAAAACTGTAATTTTGTGAAATAAAGTTACAATTAAAAATGGCTGTTTTCTATTTTAATATATTTTCAAATGTATTTCGGTAGCTTGTTTCTTCCACAGAATAAAATGAAGGTTATTGAGACTTTATTAGTGGTACTCGCTGCAGAGTCAAATGACGTCCAGCTCCTCCTCACTGGACGTCTAAAGGGGTGAAGGGATTGTGGGTAGGTTAGGGTGTGGTTGGAACTTGGTTATTCTCGCTGGATGTAATGGGTGGAGCTGGACGGTCCAACCACCTAACCTTACCCATAACCCTATCGCTAAACATAACTCCTCCCATTAGGTCCACAGAGGTGGAGCTGGACAAGGTCCAGCCATTATGTCCAGAGAGGGGGGAGCTAGATGTCATTGGGCTCTGCAGTGAGCACCACTTGATATTTTCAGCATCAGTTTTCAGTGTTGCATGATTCTTCCTAAATCATTTTAATATGCTGATTTGCTGCTCAAAAGACATTTCTGATTATTATCAATATTGAAAACAGTTTTTGCTGCTTAATATATTTTATGGAAACTGTCATACACTATTGTACAAAAGTATTTTTTTTAAGATGTGGATACTTTTATTCAGCGAAGATGCATTCAATTGATCAAATGTGGCAGTAAAGACTTTTATAATGTTACAAAAAAAATGCTGTTCTTTTGAACTTTTTATTCATCAAAGATTCCTGCAAAATAATTACAAAAATACAAAATATATACAAAAATATTAGGCATCATAGTTTTCAACATTTATGATAATAAGAAATGTTTCTTTAGCACCAAATCAGCATATTAGAATGATTTCACACTGGCTGTTGAAAATGTAGCATTGCCATCACAGGAATAAATTACATTTAAAATATATTACAATAGAGAACAGTTATTTTAAATTGTATTTAAAAATATATATATTTTTATGGTATTATAAAATAATACTGTTTTACTGTATTTTTGATTAAATAAATGCAGCCTTAGTGAGCAAAAAAATATATATATTTCTCATTACTAGACACTATTTATGGGGGTTTCAGTATTTAACTCCATCCGTCCCGGTAAAAACCCCAACTTCAAGATACAAACATCAAACTAAAGCCACTCATCAAACTTATTGGTTGATTCAAATATTGTTCCAACCCAGATATCATGTAACTCACAGGATTTTGTGTTTCACTTTACAGGTACAACATGCCAGCAAGCAGATCACTGCAGACAAACAGTACAAAGGTATTATCGACTGTATTGTGAGGATTCCTAAGGAGCAAGGCTTTATTGCCTTTTGGCGTGGCAACCTAGCCAACGTCATTCGCTATTTCCCCACACAAGCCCTCAACTTTGCCTTCAAGGACAAGTATAAACAGGTATTCTTGGGTGGAGTTGATAAGCACACGCAGTTCTGGCGATACTTTGCTGGCAACTTGGCCTCCGGTGGAGCTGCAGGAGCCACTTCCCTCTGCTTCGTCTACCCCCTAGATTTTGCTCGTACCCGATTGGGTGCAGATGTCGGGAAAGCTGGCAGCTCCAGAGAGTTCAATGGGCTGGCCCACTGCCTGGGCAAAATCTTTAAGTCAGATGGGTTGCGGGGTCTGTATCAGGGCTTCAACGTCTCTGTCCAGGGCATCATTATTTACAGGGCGGCCTACTTCGGAGTCTATGACACTGCTAAAGGTAATAGGTTTGTGCTTCAGATGATGTGATCTGCAGGGTTGTGATTTGACAAAGAATCCATTTTAAATTCCAATGTAATTCCTAAATTTGAAATAATTTGAATAGAGGTAGAAAACAGAATCATGCAGAACTGCAATTTAAATGTTTGGAAGTAGAATTAAAATGAATTGAAATTCAAAATTCTGAATAAAAATAAAGGTAAATCACTAGAAAAGCATATACAAACTTTGTTTCAAGCCTTGTTTAAATTTAAAAGTGTTATTTTAGTATTGTTTATATACTATTATAGTATTATAGTAGCTTTTATTTGTATATTCAGGTTTTATTTTCATTTTAATTATTTTTGTTTTGTGCTTTTGTCATTTTTATTAGTTTTAATTATGTTTTTTAGCTTTGTTTTATTTCAGTTGTAGTAATTTTTGTATTTCAACTTATTTTATTTCAGTTAGTTGCCAGTTATTCATCAAATATTTAATCGCTTTAGTTAATAATAACGACACTGGTTTGAAAGTTTAGAAAAAACTTTTTTTTTAAAAAGTCAAGCTTTGAAATTAAATTTGTATTTAGTTTATATATTTCTTCCTATTTAAAAATGAACTTGTGGACCAGGGTGGAAGAACACTTCCCTTCCCAGAATGCATTACCTGTGTTTTCTTTGAATATAGTGCAACAGTGCAAACTCAATTTATTTTCTCTACTAGGAAATTGATTTTGAACGATAACATATAAACCTTTAAAGGCTGCTGTGAGCTATGAGGTTATTAATCCATGGTATTTGCTTCTGCTGAAGCGGTCAGCCCTAATTATTTCAGCTTATTTTAAAAATAATCGGTAACGCTTCCTTTTACAGTCCTGTTACCCATGTACATACTATGTACTTATTATAGTAATTACAATTACTGGGTAATAACTAGGTACTAACCCTGAACCTACCCCTAACCCATGTACTTACCTTATATTAGCCAGTACTTTCTAGGTAAGTACACTGTAAGTACACGTAAGTACTGTACTGTAAAAGGAAGCGTTACCAAATAATCATGTTTAACAGTGGAATTCCTGATGAAAAACTACATTACTCATAATGCTGTACAGAAAATTACACCAATCAGTGCCCACCCCTTTTTTTTTTAGCTGCGCTGGTTCCGGAAGTATCTTTTCCATACATTTTTCCCATATGGATTTAAAAAAAGTCTTCGTTAAAGAATTATAAGCCATAAACCAAGCCAATCAACTAGGTGAATTACAACACTACAAGCTTACACTGATTTGAAGCAAAAAAGTTTTAGAAAATTAAACAAAAAGACATAGGTACAAGACTGTATATATATACGAGTATTTTGAGAGCATAGGGAGATCGACTTGATTACATAATTCAGTGCTTCATGGGAGTGGGCGGAACTTTCTGGTGTAATTTTCTGTACAGCATCATGGATAATGTCGTTTTTCACAAGGAATTCCACTGTTAAACACGAGTGTTTTAAAAAATAAGCTGAAAGAAAGCAAGACGATGGCAAATACTTAAAAGGTTTATTACTACTGATTCACTCTATTGGCGATTGGCTCTTTTATTAAGAAGGCGGGACTTATTCCGCCATATTGCCAATTGCACTTTTTCCCTTTCATATTAATATGAGACCACTGTTTTTGTATTTCTAAAGTCTTAGATTACAACTCAGTAAATTCCTCTTCCTGTCATTCCAGTTAAACTTGTGATATGGCCAGTTCAATTCAAATTCATACGGCTAATTCTTGAGTTCTGAATTAAACGAGGTCCATGCATTGTTTCTTGTGTGGTGACGTACAGGCATGCTTGCTGACCCTAAGAACACCCACATTGTGGTCAGCTGGATGATTGCACAATCTGTGACGGCAGTGGCTGGCGTGGTCTCCTATCCCTTTGACACTGTGCGGCGTCGCATGATGATGCAGTCTGGGCGCAAAGGAGGTATACAACACACATATGCTCAAACATATTGGCTCATTTGAATAACTCCCTGCTCTCTATCAAGTATGCATTTATTTAAACTCAGGCCTTTGTCTTTTGTTTTCCCAGCGGATATTATGTACACTGGAACCATTGACTGCTGGAGAAAGATCGCTCGTGATGAGGGCGGCAAAGCGTTCTTCAAAGGGGCTCTGTCTAATGTACTCCGAGGAATGGGGGGCGCTTTTGTGCTCGTGCTTTATGATGAATTCAAGAAGTTTGTTTAAACAACATATGCTAAAAGAAAGTAGAATAGATTTCACCACAGTTTTGTCAAGCTTTAACCAAACCCTCTCCACTCCGCACAGATGTGGTCTGAATTAAATTGTGTTAGAAGCAAAAAGCAATTATTATTTTAAATTAATTCTGTTGGTTGCTATATTTTTATGTTCAGAAAATGCTCTTTCCTTTGATGATAAAAAAAAAAAATCTAAATTGTATCAAAAGAAAGCATCTATATGTGTGATTTAAGTGTGCAGCCAGAGAAATATTACAGATAAAATTATAAAAAGAAAAAAAAGCGAAATGTGTTGCGTATTTATGCTCAAAATTATTTTAATTAAGATTTTGTCTATAATATTCCTCCATAAATCTGAGCCATTATAAGTATTCATTAATATGTTGTCTATTCCGTGCAATACCATAATTCCTCCTGAAGATGGCGTGACACGACAGCATTTTGTCCTGCATTCATATACAGTACCATGTTCTTGTAGTCCTTCGGTTAAGTTTTTCAGTTCTCCTAGCCATGGTCTGTGGTTACAAGGGTATACAATATCACTCTCAAAACAAAATGTGGAGTTCAAACACAGAATACTGTTCCACAGTTTAAACGTTTTCTCAAAGTTGGACTTGAAAAACCAACTGAGAGCAAGTGTCCGATGGAATCATAGACGTATTAAATATGACGCTTTAATTCACAACAGATTTGCCCTCTATGTGTCTCAGCAATGAAAGAGAGCCCAGTAAAGTGTTCCAGCAGAGAATGTGTGGAGCCAGAGACATGGCATTCACAGTCAGACCTTATGTGACACGAAAAGTGTATTTCCATGATTTCTCTTTTTGGAAGTCCGCTTAAGTATTTTCCATCTTGGATAATGAGGGGAGTCATATTTTCATGGTCATTTTCTTGTCAGTCTCAGTGTTTGGTTGCGT
Organism: Rhinichthys klamathensis goyatoka; assembly: GCF_029890125.1. Taxonomy (NCBI): domain Eukaryota; kingdom Metazoa; phylum Chordata; class Actinopteri; order Cypriniformes; family Leuciscidae; genus Rhinichthys; species Rhinichthys klamathensis. Next base: position 189,593 of record NW_026606867.1, read on the forward strand.
CAGGCTGATCTTGATGAACTAGATCCCGCTTTTAGAAGTATAAATGTGAGGGCAAGTAAGGAAGGGCGTTTTGAGTTCAGGAATGACACTGGAACGTTACACTCATTTTTAGCATGTAGAGCTATTGTAATATTATTCCACACTTTATGGAGAAAAAGGCTGTAGTCTACTTACAGATTCTACTTGCAGTAATGTACGAACACCAATGCTTGTGAATTCAATAAATGTCCATACCTTATATGCTCTTATGTTTTCAGATTTTTAATCATTTAGGGTTTGTGGCAATTCAACGTTTATGAACTTTTAAATTGTCTATCTCCATAATCTAAAAATATAAAAGACAAACTAAAATATTTTGCCAATAAAATGCAATTATTAACCTTTTCATATACAATAATAGCATGTTTTAATAATTAAAAGTGAACTAATTTTTTAGTTTGACAACGAACACAGCAAAAAACCAATACAGCATAGTTCAAAACAATAATAACTAATCATTTTTGAACATTGACTATCGGTCTTTATTCACCTCTTTCTCGTGGTTTCTCAATAGAATTCATAAAAGCTGGTTAGATCACTATCTCAACTAAATAACAATAATTGGAGATTAAAATAATAGCAGATTTGTCTCATTGTACTATACAAACACTAAAAACTGAGATGAAAAATTAACTTCAGTAAGAAATTTGCTATGGTTAAATAAATGTTCAGTGATATCTTCCAAAGATTTTTGAATATTGGCGCAATTCTTTCTCTATATTGTGTTGATATGGCAACTAGTTGTGCCCCGTTCACCCCTAACTGTAATTAAATTACAGAAAAATCAAGACTTTAAGAGTAATCCCTTACTTGACTTTACTTGAAAAGTAATCAAATTACAATAATTAGTTACTTTGTAATCCATTACACCCAACACTGTCCCTACATAACATCTACTGACAGCTGCCACACTTGCACTAATATAGCTATGGGTACGGGGCTAAAGGCACACCTTAAGAAAAAAATGCTTTTCACTATTCCCATGCAGAAAAGATATACATTGTATTGAACATTTTTAGAGCAACAGATTTTGTGTGAAAATAAATCATAAAAGTGGTCTTATAAATGTATTAGGTTGCAAGGTGGGCCTTTTACCCCACACAAGGGGTAAAAGGCGCACATTATTTATACAAATACTTTAGCTAGAATAATGTATTTTTTATAATGTCTAAGTTAATACTTGTTCAAAATAATCACTTTAGCAAAGTTTGCACTATTTTCTGTTTATTTTGAGAAGTAAAATAATTCATTTTTGTTCAATAACTTGGCTATATTTCATTAAGATATGTTAATATAAAAATACATTTTAAATATTTATAAACAAAATTATTTTAAAAAGTAAAGATTCTGAAAGCATTGAATGAGATCCCATAATAATTTAATATAGATTTACAGCAGTAACATTAAATCATATTTTATTAGCCTATATGATATGATTAATATCATATTTTTTTTAATCTGATGGTTTAATTTTAAATATGGTGACACCCAACTTAATATATGCTATTTGCAGCTGAATCTAACCAGCCTAATGTCAACAAATGGTAAAGTCAGCTGGCTGTTTATTATCATGTTAAATATTGTGCCTTTTACCCCAAATACCCCTTTTACATATTCTTCCGATATTGAAAAACTGTTGCTTTAATTAGCTTGAGCAAAACTGAAAATCAGAAGACTGTGGCGAGCAGGACGTCTAAAAAAAAAAATTGTCTCAAAATATATTCAATAATTTTAGCAATTCTGATTTGCTACTTAAATTACAACATTTTTTTTTAAAAAAAAAACATCAAATATTAGATCAAATTAGCGCAGAATCAACTTTATGTCAAGGATCAGACAAATTTCCACGTGCATCTTGAAAAGCGGATGTTTTGGAAAGTGCTGCTGCAAGTTTTTGTGCCATCTTGTGGTTTAGAGGAATATAAAACCAAAGGAGCATTTTACCCAGTGGAGCCTATAGCCCCGTTGTATCATATATATATATATAGAGAGAGAGAGAGCGGCCTATATATTCTGCATGGTTAGATTGTAGAGATTAACTGAAAAAAATAGCCAATACTGTGTATTAACAGAAAAGCAATAAGCATCCATGCCAATAAAGGGTGAAATGGCAAACCGATTGTCTTTCTCAGCTAGAGCATTTCAAAGCTTCTGTAATCAAGGCTGATCTACAATCTTAAGCACAGCTGGACACAGTCTCTCTATTATGCCTCTGATTTTGTTTACTACAGACAGACTTTGCAAGACTTTATAATGAAAACCATACAAGTCAATCAACTGACAGAGATCAAAGGCCAATGTAATTTACCAAAATGGCCATAATACAAAGCAATCTTCTGTAATGTGAACTGCCTCGTCCGACTCCAAGCATACTGTACATGTCAGATAAATATTAAGTAATTTTCTTTAAATGCAACCTTGACAGGGGTTTGGAATTGCCAACCTGCAAGTAATTATAATACTAGTGTTAAGTGCTTTGATATTAAAATGACTGGTTTAAAACCATTAACTTTCTTCAGATAACAGGAAATGTACAATTGTTACCATATGTTGATACTTTAGAAAACTGTGTGTTCATTGACAACATGTGACATGAAATTAAAACATTATCTGCTTTCCCTTATATGAATTCTCATACATTTGAACTGGAATTTGGTGAAAGATTTTTAAAATCTGCCCTTTATTATTTTTTAAATCTGCCCACTTTTATTATTGCATTATAACGATTGCTTTCATATTTGTGTTTTGAATTTACAACTGCTAAGCAGACATAAGAAGTCCACATGATGGCACTGTTGAAATGAAAATAAAACAAAATAATGGTTGCTAGAAGAAACAGATCTAGATTCATAACAAACATGAACTTTCATCAAACTCTTAACATTAAAAGCATGCGTTTCTATCTCGGTTATTCTTTTTATCTGTACTGTTTTGTTTGTTTGTGGCATCATCCATTCTGAAATGATGTTCAGCAGAGTAATTCTAAAGCCACCATTTGGACTTAATTTGAGAAAAAAGCAACAGAAAAGTTTGTGAGATACAGCACCTACTAAGCCTTTGACGGATATCACAGCTAAACGAGCTTCAGTGATTGTGTTCTGTGGCATTAACTGTGGATATATTGACTTATCCACTAGACCCGAGGTTTGTTGTGGTCAAAATCCCATGTGCTCTGGCAGCAGCCTCAGTCAGTCAATCTACGAGCAAACACTCATTGAGGTGTGGACTGTGAGAAGTGAAATATTTCATGACAGGGCTTTCATCCAGACCTCGGATGACTCTTTGTTGTTATTTCGGAGTTGTCCCAGCGGACCACTCTTACCTTGCAGTCTGCTGGCTGCATCTCATAAACACACACATACATACACACACTGCTCGCTTCAGATGTCTTGCATGCCATGTTCTCTGTCATGTCACGCACCTTTATGCTCTTTCATTCTGTTTGAAAAACAACAATAGCATCTGTAAGGGTGTTGTGTCCTTAATTTTACGTTTATTTACGCTAAAGGATAGACCTTTCTTGTTAGTAAATAAAGGAATCTTTGACTTCTAGACTATTAAATCAACGATTTATACCAGGAATTCATTCACTTTTATGTCAGCCAAACAAAAAAAATGATATATTACTTGAAGATTTTAAGTTAATGTTTCAATTTACATGTTGACAGTTATCTGATGTTAAGGGTCACATGACATGCAGGAAAACGTTTTTATTTTTCATTATATATATATATATATATTTTTTTTTTGAGTGTTTAATTTTGATTGTTTTTATTTTAAAATCATTTCATTTTTACAATTTAATTATCACTAGTTTTTCATCAACTCACGAACCCTGCCGAACTCCCAGGGGCTCGAGCACCAGAATTTGGGAAAACCCCTGATCAGTCAATTTTTTTATACACATTTTAGAATAATAATAGGGTTCTCTATTTTATTTGTGAAAAAAACTGCGGAACTATAAAATAAAATATAAAAATATACAATTACAATCCAATTAAAAACTATAACAATATAAAATTAAACATAAGTTTTGTAAAGAACTACATATTGTAGACTATGCTATAGAGATAAGGTCGTCAGAGCAGAATTGTTAATGATTCTGATACTGGTTTTTATTATTATTATTATTTTTCATCAATCTGTTGATTTACTAAGGCCTGTAGCTAATGACCATAAAAGTAAATGTAGGTCATTTCAGCATCAGAAAGCAAATAATGTCTTCCCATAAAAAAAAGATGCAGAGATAAGAAAAGAAAAAAAGAAACATGCACTTACTTTTGTCAGGCTGATAATGCTCTGAGATACGGAAAATGTTCTATAAGTGCATTAAAGGAACTAGTGGTTAGCGTGGTTAGCTCGCGACAAACATGTTTTTGCTCAGCTGCTTTTGTCTTGTACACTGCAAAATGTAGGCTAAGTGATGACCAAACCTGATAACATTCAATTTGAATAAAAATGTATTTGAATTAATTTGAAAGGTTTTTGAATGTGAATGCACTTAGAAATGTTTTATAAAACCCAGTTAGGAACAGTAGATCAGAGAGTGGGACGTCTCTTGAAGCACAACTACTCCACACCCCTGACATTGACCCTTTTTGTTGACCTTTACGGTGCCCTTGCCTCAAACAAACCGTCATTGATCATCACGCGCAGTCATGTTGACTTTCAACAGCTGTTTGTTTGATTATAAGTCAGTCAGTGGTCAAAGCAAACAAAACAACCGTCGCTTTCTTTTCCGCCGTTTGTTGCGGCGGCTTATTGGCCCTGACATGTTCCAGTGCCTCTGTTTAAGACCAGTGGTGTCGTTCCAGTGTTTGACGACTGTCACACATCACAAAGCTCCACTTTTGAAGCGCAAATAGGTGACCCTCCACCTCAGTCCCACGTCTCTCTCTTCTTCTCTCTAGCAACAATAACAATCAATTCTTCAACATCAGAAGGTTCTGAAGAACAACTTATAAATCATATGCATCCCCTGCTGGTCTCTTGGCGGCCAAGTTGACTTTACTGAAGCGTTGCTTTGATCGTGCACTGCTTTGATTCACTTTTCTCTCACCCTTTTAGCTAAACATATCATTGGAATTTGGCTCTTTGTTCCTGACAGGTCTCGTCTTAGCTCGGTTTCTCTGCAGACACGCAGCCCTTCCCAGAGGGGCGGTAATCGAGTGCTGCTCAAAGATTTATCCTCATCTTTTCAATCGACTCTCTCTTTTCCCCTTCACTCTCTGCCTTGACATCTCCAGGCCAGCGTTCCATCCCTCTCTTTGGCACAATTGAAATGACTTGGTTGGTGTGGTCAGTGTCATTCAACGTTTTATAAATAATGCTGAGCACAAGTCTCATTAATCTCTATTACAAGCAGAGATCTTGAAAAAACAGGGGGATGCAGTGGATCTTTGAAAACTATCGTCCTATATATATATTTATATTCTTTGTTTGTAATCTCAGAGACCCTAAGAATTTACATGTAAAAAAGATGAGAAAAGAATTTGTAATTTGCCAAAATTATTCAGATGTTGCCCTCTTTTTTTAAGGTTCAAAACCCAATAGGTTGAAATTTTCTAGCATTGTATGCACTTCTTAGAAATGTACATAATAATTTTTTAACATAATATAGAAACATTATTTAAAAAAAATATTCACAAACTTACCACAGCAAAAACATAGTAGAAAAATACAAATAAATAAATGAACAAATAAAAACAAAGTGAGAAAATTAGAAAACCTTATCGTGTAAAAAAAAATTCTTATAATGAGACCCCGAGTAACATTTTCATAGAAGATGATTAGTGCATGTTATCAAGTTAAGATCTTGTTTAGAAGCAGTTTGCATAAAATTAGGAAAAGTCAACTGATTCTTAAATGTTACGCATGTTTTTTTTGTTTTTTTTAGATGTTAATGGAATGTTTAAACATAACCTGCAGGTTAATTTGAATTAAAAAGACAGTAATTAAGTGATTAGACAAATAAACTAAATAATTAAATAGACATACTGTAAATGCACTGGAACGTTTTTAAAAAAAAAGAGGGTAAATACCACCGGGTTTACCAGCTCACATCCTTTTGACTTTGAAATATGTAATGAACATCTAGGTGCAAAAACACGATCATTATCTATTACAAAAAAAAGAAAAGAAAACCTGCTCCAGGCTCATATGTGACTGTTCGCACGCAAGACTCATGCATCTGCTTTTGTGTGGTAATTTATATCTATGATATGTACAATGCATGAGAAATAAATTTATTGCATGTATTTGATTAAGTCTTCTGTGGCTGGAACACATATTTTTATCAAGCTGCTTGTAAGGTTTGGTTAATAAGACAGAATATGTGACTCGTACAGTATCAAATTGGAAAAATGATTAACTTTAACATAACATAATTTTTATTATTTGTGGCACAGTCATAACATCTGGTGTAGGATTTTGTGATTGCTAATTGTAAGACTAGTAAGCATTATGGTAAGTTTTAGATATCACACAAAAGTAAAAGAAAAACATTTAGTAAAGTTGGTGTATTAGCCTGGTTATGTGTCGAACCCTTGTTCACTTCCTCCCTCCCACTGTGGGTTCTAAGTAGCTACATCTGATCTTGTGGTGAGATGAGTGAGTTCTATACAGTGAGAAAATACCAGATAATCATAAATAATCATATTGAGAGATACAACTGTTGGGGGAAATATCCAACATATATTTCACACCTTGACCACATTTATGAAAATATGGTTAATAAATAAAAGAAAAAGAAGAAAAGAAAGGAGCAATTTATTTCTGACACAAGAAAATTGACACCAATAATAAGGTCTTAACTTAAGTGTCACCGCCATTTAAAACAGTAATATCCTATAATAAACCTAAACTAATATTGACAATATATCTTTTGAAAGCTTACAATCTGTAGGTTTCATATTTGGTGATTGATTTTCAAAATAATGTCAATTTGCTATCAATTAACTATCAATTTGCAACAAGAATATTTTTATACTCATAAGGCGTGTTAAGACCTTTATTTTGAAATAGTGATGAACATGAAAGAATGGTAGAAACCTCAGTTTGTTTTCATGGCAATAGTTCAAAATATAACATCCATTCATTTTTTTTTAGAAACAAAAGTCTGAAAATGTTTTAAATATAAAGAAAACAATTATAGATTCACCATTTGTGATGTGGCAGCGAGCTATAACGCACATGCGTGTTCTTTTTATGTGATTATTAGAGGTTGAATTCATATCAAAATATGCCAAACTTCCCTTACTACTTCTGAATAGGATGCCTACTTCATAGGCGCCCTTATATGGGCAGTAATGGAGTCTAGTTGTGAACTATGAAAAAGTTTGGTACTGCGCCCAAACAAAATCTTACGCTCATTTTTTGAGATATCAACCTAAAATTTGAAACACAACTTGTTCAGAGTTTTGGCTTTGATTTTCTTGCAGTTTTAGAGTCCACCAGGTTTTGAAAAAAATATATTTTATTTAAAATATTAATCATTAAATGTTTACATTTTCATAAACCCAAACTTCTATAACTTTTTTTCTGGTTCACTTTCTTAATTTCTGTTTCACTTTCTTCTACAAAAATCTGCCAAATGTCTTCTTTAAAACAAGACCAATCTTACTTCTATATTCCAAAGCATTCTTGAATTATATCATCTAAGTTTGTATTGTGCATTTTCATGTTTATTCAAAAAAGGGGGCACGACACTTAAGAGGTTAATTTGCAGGTTTTTATAATAGGCTCTACACTAAATAACTAGTTTTGACTGCCTTGATTTTGTTTTCAGTTGATTTTATGGTTATTTGGTGCTTAAATTCTTATATTAATCTATCATGCCTTACCAGAAGTAAAGCCCTGGGTTCTTACATCAGTAAACATCATTTGTTTTTTTTTACAAAGAGCAAGAAAACATGAAAGTGTTTTCTATAACATCAAAAGAACGTAAAAGGTTTCCCCTATAACTGGGTGAAATCACCAACAATAACTTCTACTAAGAATCTACCAGAGTCCCAAGAAATAAATGTGAACTGAATAATAAGAAAGACTTTAAAACAAAACTAGTGATGTGAGAGAGTTAAAAATCAGAACCCTCCTTCACACTATGAGTAAGAAATGAGGGGGAGAGAACGGGAAGGAAACGAGTGGAGGAACAGCAGGGTTTGGTGATTCAGGTATAACTTGTGTCACCTGTTCCTCTGTACTTTAAAGACTGAGACTTCTTCATTGACAAGTAACTGAGAGAGGAACATAACATGAACAACTGGAGTGTGTATCTCCTGGTAGTCCTTGCCTCGCTCTTTGCTTCAATGTCCAGTGCTGCTGGTGATTATGATTATGATTATAATTATGATGATGGTGATGATGATGATGATGAAGTTGGTGAGTTCTTCTTTAATCTTTAGTTCTTTTACCAATTAACAGAACAAACATTCAATATTTATTGGTTAATGTAACCTTTGATTTAACTGAGACTTGATTATACATTGTTATTTTCATATGACACATGTTTTAAATTAATAACTTTTATAATACAACAAAAAATAACCATCACTTAACTTACTTAAGCTGGACTATGACGCTATTTTCTTCTAGATCAGCTGTAAGGCAGAAACAAACTTTGTTGTATTATTTTCCTGTTATCACTGTAAAGCTGCTTTGAAACAATCTTTATTGTAAAAAGCACTATATAAATAAAGGTGACTTGACATATTTATCTATGAAGAGCTGTTAGAACAGTTTGTATAGAGCATGAGAAAAGACATGTATTAGGCAAAGTATTATGAGAATAACTCCCACATAAGCATGATTATTAGACTCATCACAAATGTGTAAAAGGTCACGGGTTAAATGTTTAGGAAATGGAGTATGTGACACACATTCTTGCCAGTATACAGTACATTTAGACAAATGTCTGATGATAATGATAAGTTTGCTGTTAAGTGACGGTGCATCACAGTGCATGAGCTGTCTGGAGACCCACATCAAAAGGCCCGAGGAGGGGGAGGCGTTTAGATGAGCTTGTATATCCTGCATACCCGACAAAGACTCACCTCAGAACACATTCATTAAATAAAAAAACCATGTTTTCGCAATAATCTTATTCATTCAGTTAATTTTAAGGCTGTTACTCATATAGGCTCAACAGAATAAGTGGACTTTCTCAGCATTTTCTGTTGTGATTCTGCTGAGTTTTTTTAATCTAAACACGAACTGAATTAATTAAACATGAGTTAATAACACGAGAAGTGCTAGCAATACAAAGTTTCAAACATCAGTTAGATTTAACAATTATAACTATAGGCTAGTAACTGTACATATTTTCACTAAGTACAATACTCACCAATTAAATAAATACGTGGACATAAAAAAAATTATTTGAGATTAAATTACAGTTTATAGTTTTACCTGTAAATGCTACTACTGTGTCCATTGCAATGTACAAACCCCAACTCATGTGAAAACAAACTATTCTGTGGTAGTGATTCCATATGAATTTGAACAATGTGATTCAAGGTCCACCCCTAAACCTAACCGTCAGTGAGGCTTAAACACTTTGTACAAAAATGTATGAAAGAGAAATTCCTAAGAATTATAGCACCAGTTTTCCAAAATGCTAAATAGTTGTGAATTGCCATGAGAGTGTGTTGCAATACACAAAGCAATCAACCTAGCAACAAGACGATGATATAGTAGCCTAATATTATTACTTAAGTCCTCAGGTCAGTGACTACAATTGATAACAGAGACAAAATGGTGGCACTTGCATTTGAATGAAGCAACAATGAGTTACGAGAGACATAGCACTGGATTCTGTTACAGTTGCGGATGAGCGGTCTGCTACAGCGTTGACATGGACAGCGATGAATATTAGGAAAACTGGAGGACACGACTGACCAATCAGAATCACATATTCAACAGAGCCATGTTGTATAAAGATATAATGTACATCCAGCTGGTTGTTATCGCAAAATAAACCCAGACATTGTGATCAGGAAATACTGAAGTCCTCCGATTTCATTTTAAATACAATTGATAAGTGATGGCAATGAGAAACTAGCATGAATGAGCGGTCTGTTATTCAGTGCTGCTAACAACAACGGTCATTATTTAGAAGTTTCAGACCACTGAATGCCGAGATTGACCAATCAGAATCAAGTATTTCAGAGAGTTGTGTAATAAGGAAAAATATTTAATAAACACATTAACATGCAAGATGATTTTTCTAATTCTGTGGAATTTCGTATGAACCGCTACTCATTATTCTGTGTTATTTTTAAGCCATGCCAGACATTAACCCGGAGAAGATTGTTTTTAAGATTAGTAATACATCACATGGTATTACTGTAACATGGCGGATACCACATCCAGAAAAAAATCCCAAATGTTATTCAACTGAAGTGGAATACAAGAGCCAATGTGTCAAAGACTGGAAGGTATTGAACACTCACAGACTTACACATTTGAGCTTCAGTAATGCTCACTTTGAGCATAGAACTGAGGCAACTGGACTTGCTTGATACAGTTTGACTGAAAAAATGCTCATGAATCTGATATAAAATGACACATGCTATTCAAAGCAAAGATGGAGAATCTTACAGTATGTTTTGCATTTTCTTATATGCAGAGAGGTCAGAGGATTGAAGTTAAACAAGAACATGATGTGTATAATTTGACCCTGTCCACCCTCAGCATAAAGGTGAATTACGATTTCAGAATAAGAATGAAGTGGTGGTGTTTGGACAAGAACTGGAGCAACTGGACAAAAGTGCAAAGTTGGGGAAACAATAAAGGTACCGTCTCTTTGTCTTTGAAAAACCATGTGTTCAGGTTCAAGACCAGAGCCTAGTTTGATAAATATGAATTAAATGGTCATTAGCCATAACTTATATGGTATATAATTTATGGTTCAAAAACAAATTTTCTTTTTACATCTCTTTATTAGCCCATACTTTCATACTAATATATAATTGTAATCAAAATGTAATGGAAAAAAAAAGTAATTGAAATAGCTCAACACAATAAATGTTTCTATTGGTTTCCCCATATTCAATTGAAAAATGCAACCTTTAATGACTTCTGCAGTCTCAAAATTATTCAACCCTCTTATGGCAAGCATCTTCAGTACTTAGTAAAACACCCTTTTGCTGTTATGACCTGCTGCAAACGAGATGTATAATCAGACACCAGCTTCTGGCAGTGTTTCTGAGGAATCTTAGCCCATTCCTCATGAGCAATGACCTCCAGTTCAGTAATATTCTTGGGCTTGCGTGCTGAAACTGCCTTCTTCAAATCCTACCAGAGATTTTCAATGGGGTTCAAGTCAGGTAACTGTGATGGCCACTGTAGAATCTTCCAGGACTTCTTCTGCAAACAAGCCTTGGTGGCATTTGAGGTATGCTTGGGATCATTGTCCTGTTGGAAGATGATGCCCAAGCTTCAGCTTCCTTACTGATGGCATGATGTTTTCTTCTAGGATTTCCTGATACTTTAATGAATCCATCTTGCCTTCCACATGCTGCAGGTTTCCAGTGCCAGAGAATGCAAAGCAGCCCCAGAGCATCACCGAGCCACCACCATGCTTACCTGTAGGCAGAGTGTTCTTTTCAGCATATGCTTCATTCTTCTTATGTCTCCAGACATACCGCTGATCCATAGGGCCGAAAAGTTCCAGCTTTGTTAAATCACTCCACAGAACAGAATCCCAAAACTTCTGTGGCTTATTTATAAGATTTTGAGAAAATTGGAACTGACTTTTCTTGTGCTTTTGGGTCCGTAGTGGTGTATGTCTTGGAGGTCTGGCATGGATTTAGTACAGGTCTTACTGTGCAAGCTGAAACCTCAGTGCCTGTTGCCACCAAGTCTTTCTGCAGGTCTTTTTCAGTCACTCAATGGTTTTTCTGAACTTGCCTTCTCAGAAATCTGGTGGCACCCGTTGATAGCTTCCTTTTTCTGCCCGGTCCAGGTAGTCTACTGTTCCTTTAACTTTGAACTTGCGAACTTTGCTTTGGAACATTTTGTGCCTTAATTTGCTATATGAAGATGACATCTTCTATTCACTTTTTGGACCATTCTTTTGACTTAGCCATATTTCTAACATGCAGTCAAACATGAAACTAGCCTAGCCAGTTCAGATAGTTCATGTGTTCTAGCTCAAGGATACCTGGTGCAACTAATGAAGCCCTTGATTAGTTGCATCAGGTGTGCTTGAGACAACACCTGTTTTGCAGATTTGTGCTGTTGTGAGGGATTCTATTCAAATAATTTTGAGACTGCAGAAGTCATTAAAAGTTGCATTTTCAGTTGAATTTGGGGAAACCAATTGAATCATTTGTTGAGCTATTTCAATTGCTTTTGTTTGATTTGTTCATGCAAACAGATGAAAGTCTGTAAATTTGGCCAATATGATTTGTAATAGGGGTTTAATAATTTTGAATACAACTGTAGATATACTATATACACACATACATACATATACCGCATCCCTCCTCCACCACAGTTCCCAAACCTTTCCCAATAACTCAAACCCATTTTCCCCACGTCCCTCCTCCATATAGTTTGCATGAAATAGCCTTCAGTTAGAAATAAACTAAACATTTTGTTCACAGGTGCTTGTATGGTAGAATCACCTGCCAGCATATGGGTTTATTTTTTGATAATTGTGCTGCCACTGACTGGCTTACTTCTTGTTTATCTGCTGACTCAACAGGGGTGAGTATCACTGACCCTTTGGTTATTATAATTTAACCAAACAATTTTTACTGAATGACTGAATGCTGATGCCATTATTTGGTCTTGAAAGAATTAGAAGACGGATCCTACCTAAAGTACCAGATCTCAAACACTTCAAAAATGAAATCATGGACATTGATCATTCTCAGGTAAGGCCATGCAAATAGAAAAAGCATTAATCTGACAGAATACATTTCAAGATGTTTGTAGTTTGTCTAGAAGAGAATTTGCATTTTCAAGCCACAGGTTCCTTCAGGGTTTATTTTAATAGCGGTTTGGGATTTATCAATATATTACAGTTTGTGTTAACATTAGCATACTTTCAGATTTTTCTTTGTACAGCATAGATTACACACAATTATTGCTAAAATGTGAATTACAACACCATTCTGTGTTCTGAGTTTTTGAAGCTCCAAAAAATGCATCGATCCATCATAAAAGTAATCCAAAAGACTCCAGTAGGTTAATAAATGCCTTCTAAAGAGAAGCAATGGGTTTTTGTAAGTACTTTATAAACTTTATAAACTATAATCACTGGCTTCCGACAACGGCCGTACACATGTTCACGTGAGAGTCGAGTTCCGGCAGAAGGGTGACCTCTGACCTGACGTAAGATGTAAGATGAATGACGTAGGCATAGCGTAAGCTTAGGTAAGAATTGACGAACGCGGAAGCACAGAGGAAAGAGCAAAACAAAACACCGCTCAAGAATTAAAAGTTTAATATAAGACAGGCGCGTCGTTAGACATGGGCATTCGGGGCTTCAGCCCCGGATGTTTTTTTTTTTAGCCCCGGATCTCAAAAAAAATAATTTATTGATAATTATTATTATTTTTTAATAATTTTGTATTTATGTTAAAAAAAAATGACCGGGTCTTTTAATCTATTCTTCGGAATCATGTATTAAAGACGATTAAAATGTGTTCAAGCAGATCAAAGTTACTATGGTTATAGTTACAGCACGCTTGCATTTAGAGTGCGCACCAGAGGAGAGAGAGAGCCTGAAAGAGCCATGTTTGTGGCTTCTGGTGGTGGTAGCTATTATGGACATTAGAGGGGGAAGGTATACTATATACTATATGAAAACTATAGTATAATGTGAGATAGAAATACAAATTTAAGTCGTTAAATTCAAGATCACATAAACGTTTCCCTCCGCTGCGGCTGTCAGTCATTCTCCATTCAGCATCAAACAGCGCGTTGCGTTTGGTAACGACAGTCAACGATGAAACTCTCTCCAAGTTGATTCAATGTTACTATTATTATACTTTATCGGACGGTAGATAAAGCTATATGGTTTCGCATAAAATGACTATATCTTGCTGGACTGTATTGCTTAATATTCGTTTCTACCGTGATCACACTGGAGAGCACTATAATTGTTCTTCACGCGCACATTAACTGAAATTTAAAACTGTTAAAAGAAAAGGCTCAATAAACTATTGCATAGATAGATACTGTTACTGTATAATACACTATGCATCGATATGCCTTTCCTTTGTGCTTTGAACTTTTCTGCGCGCTGTGACTCTGTGTTGCTTCAAGCGCATCATTCTGCGCTCGAGATGCGCATAAGCGCTGTGTGCCGCACATGAGTCTTTCATAATTATATCATAATACTTTTGCGCAATGAAAGATTATTAATAGCTTTTTTTGTTCTGTTTTGTCCTATCTATCATATGTTGCTGCCTCATTAAACAGCTGTGCTATAGGCTACATTTAAAAATGTCTTAATTTTATAGTAGACTATATATATATAGCCTATAATAATTGATCTTTCTGATTTTTATCTTGTTTTTCATAAATGTATTTTACAACAATACAAAGAGCAATGTGTAACGTTTTACCTGATTTAGTGCTACACTTATTGTCTCTTTGTTCCCCACTAAATAATGTTTTTTTCACTAAATGTTCAGTACAATTATTGTTTTTCTAGACTAAATTGTACTGAGTTATCCACTAATCTAGTTTATAATATAATTTTTGTCATAGGTTATGATCATATTTTTTTTTGATTTGTTGTTTTTATTTATAATGAAGTTGTCTGTATTAGATTGTGTTTAACACACAAAAGAGTGATTATCAGTTCAACACACAGAGTTATAGAAATTCTACTTGATTTAAAAAAAACTGCGCTGGTATTGGACCGGTATCGGTTGATACTCAGAATTTTTGGTATCGGATTGGATCGGTTCAGAAAAAATGATATCGGGACATCCCTAATATTTTCTGGTAGGCTATATCTAAGTTACCCAGGAGCTCTGTTGACATAGGCTTAGCTTGCATGAATTGAGTCGTTGAACACAGCAGGAGAGAACGCAACGTTAGCCAGCTAGGCTAGCTAAAGCTCCGGACGGTGGAAAATTATTAGCTAACGCTACGGAGGCCATAATATTTTTGACTCATGGCTGAAGTTAAGTTTCTCCAGCTCTCCAGGTTGGCAAAAAATGCATCTCAAAATGCATCAGATTGATGCTTTAAAATATGGAATATTAAAAAATTTCTTACGGGGGAGCATGCCCCCGGACCACCCTAGAGGGGTAATATCCTTCTCAACTTTTTCACCCCTGACCCCTTTTCATGCCTGCTATAGTTCCTTTTCCAGACTTATACAAGCACACTATTGGAGTGATTTATGTGTGTGTGTGTGTATAGATAGTTAAATAGATATAGATAAATATCTACACAGAATAGCCTATATACACTCACCGGCCACTTTATTAGGTACACCTGTCCAACTGCTCGTTAACACTTAATTTCTAAGCAGCCAATCACATGGCGGCAACTCAGTGCATTTAGGCATGTAGACATGGTCAAGACAATCTCCTGCAGTTCAAACCGAGCATCAGTATGGGGAAGAAAGTTGATTTGAGTGACTTTGAACGTGGCATGATTGTTGGTGCCAGAAGGGCTGGTCTGAGTATTTCAGAAACTGCTAATCTACTGGGATTTTCACGCACAACCATCTCTAGGGTTTACAGAGAATGGTCCGAAAAAGAAAAAACATCCAGTGAGCGGCAGTTCTGTGGGCGGAAATGCCTTGTTGATGCCAGAGGTCAGAGGAGAATGGCCAGACTGGTTCGAGCTGATAGAAGGGCAACAGTGACTGAAATAACCACTCGTTACAACCGAGGTATGCAGCAAAGCATTTGTGAAGCCACAACACGCACAACCTTGAGGCGGATGGGCTACAACAGCAGAAGACTCCACCGGGTACCACTCATCTCCACTACAAATAGGAAAAAGAGGCTACAATTTGCAAGAGCTCACCAAAATTGAACAGTTGAAGACTGGAAAAATGTTGCCTGGTCTGATGAGTCTCGATTTCTGTTGAGACATTCAGATGTTAGAGTCAGAATTTGGCGTAAACAGAATGAGAACATGGAACCATCATGCCTTTTTACCACTGTGCAGGCTGGTGGTGGTGGTGTAATGGTGTGGGGGATGTTTTCCTGGCACACTTTAGGCCCCTTAGTGCCAATTGGGCATCGTTTAAATGCCACGGCCTACCTGAGCATTGTTTCTGACCATGTCCATCCCTTTATGGCCACCATGTACCCATCCTCTGATGGCTACTTCCACCATGTCACAAAGCTCTAATCATTTCAAATTGGTTTCTTGAACATGACAATGAGTTCACTGTACTAAAATGGCCTCCACAGTCACCAGATCTCAACCCAATAGAGCATCTTTGGGATGTGGTGGAACGGGAGATTCGCATCATGGATGTGCAGCCGACAAATCTGCGGCAACTGTGTGATGCCATCATGTCAATATGGACCAAACTCCCTGAGGAATGCTTCCAGCACCTTGTTGAATCTATGCCACGAAGAATTGAGGCAGTTCTGAAGGCAAAAGGGGGTCCAACCCGTTACTAGCATGGGGTACCTAATAAAGTGGCCGGTGAGTGTATATATATATATATAGTTTTATATTCATTTTTTTTATATATTTAATATTCATGTATTATTTATTTGTGTTTCTGTGAATAGCTGTTGCAGTTCTACAAATAAAGCATTCTATCTTTTTACCTATCAATTAAATTAGCTACAAAAAATGCACCTGAATGCAGGAAATTAAGTGTTTAATGCCCAATGTTTCCTGGGGGAGGTCCCCCAGACCCCCCATTTATATTATTATTGCTTATTATTATGTGCCTCTGAGTAGAAGTAGTAGTTACCAAAAGCGGGGGTGGGTGGGTGGTGGGGTCTGGGCTAAGCCCCCAATGTATCAAGACCCTAGCAACGCCCCTGATATAAGAGGAGCCTCGTCCTACGTTGGGTCAGAGGTCACCCTCCCGCCGGAACTCAACTCTCTTGTGAATGCTCGTACGGCCTATGCAAAAACCCATCGCTTCGCTTCAGAAGACATTTATTAACCCACTGGAGTCGTATGGATAACTTTTATGATGGATTGATGCGCTTTTTGGAGCTTCAAAAACTTGGGCACTATTTAATGCCATTACAAAGCTGGGAAGAGCAAGGATATTATTTAATTCATATACACCTAGGATAGCTTGAGGGTGAGTAAATTATGGGATAATTTTCATTTTTGGGTAAACGATTCCTTTAAGAAGAGTTCACTGAAAGGTTCTTTGGAGAACCAAAAATGGAACCTTTATTTTCATGAATGTATAGATTGACGTTATCATTGGACAGCTATAACTCAATAATTTTGCCTGTTATTTCTATTCTAAGTGTTGGGGGAACCTTACGCAGTTGAATGATGAGTGCACAACGACAGATATTGAGATTATTGACAAGAACGAAACGGAAGAGCAACATCAAATTTTGGTAATGCAGCCCATCGACACCAGCTCTGAGCAACATGACAACATGTACTGCATCTACTCCTCTGAAACATCTGGTGAAAACACAGAACCACAATACTCTCAGATGGTGTTGGGGTATATAACCCTCTAAAACCACTGAGAGTGACTGAAATCATGTGACTTCTTTTCAGACTGATTGGTGTAAAACATTACAAACTTCATGAGTTGATCTTTATTGCTATCTAGAGACAAAACCTGTCTCAAGTTTGTGGTCATCACAGTTTGGAAGCTTAGCATGGCCTTGTTAGCCCCCGCTGGTAGATCATGTAACTACACAATATGATACAGATACAAAAAGCATCTTTCTCCATTGACAGCCACTCAAAATTAGCCATCCGATGCAACTAAAGTCTGCTTATGCTGCTTATTTCCAGGGCAAAGTCAAACAAGTGCCTTAGAGATGAATGCTAATGGATATTTTTCTCTAGGCATAGATCTCATTGCTAAAGTCTGTGATTAGGATTATGGTTAAAGCAAGCTGGAGCAAAGAACATCATTCAAGCATATCTGTAACAATGTGAGTGCAATGCAATAATTGGACAATGGAGGGCACTCTGACTATCCTGAAGTGTTAAAGAGTTGAACATATCAAAGCCAACACACTCTTCACAGCATCACAGCCCTCTCTTAAGGGAGGATGTACGTTAATTTGAAGACTGATTTAAAAGATTAATGTGAAACTGCATAATAGATGTAGAATTTCAGTGTGATGGCGTAACAAAGCCAGGGCAGCAGCCACACACTCCGAACTGTTGTGATTGATGAACTGGAAAGTGGGTGAGTGAGAATGAGCAAATAATCATTAAAAGATAGAAGCAACAGTGAACAGCACACAGGTGGATAACTAAAAATGAAAATATACACTGTTTCAGTCATACCTGTTGCAGCTTATAAAAATTGACCAGTGTTATTTGTGTGCAGAGTAATAGTATTGGCTGTATAAACAAGGCAAATATGTACAGTCGAAACAAAAAGTATGAGACAACACAATTTTTTGTTTTTATTAAAGCAGAACATAAGACAAAACAGTTATATACAGATACCATCAATACAAAACACATAAAACAGAAACTAGGATGTACGTGTAAATTATGTGAAGTGTGTGTGTAAAATTGTGTTGAACGTGTATATCTCTTTTACAAGTTTCCTAGTATATATGTAGAACAATGCTTATTATATATACAAAAGATATATAATGATCAAAGATGTAATAAGAAAAAAAAAGAAGACAAGTAAATTATCAGAGAAATGGTGGGGTTGTTGAGAGAAGATGAAAAAGAAGAGAGAAATAAATAGGTACATAAATTGCAAAAGAAAAAAATATTTTAAAAAAAGAAAAAAAGTAGGAAAAAACGCTTTTTACATTTAAAGCTGGAAATAAAGGTTATTATTATTATTATTAAACCTAGAAAGAAAGTTTTTGAAAACCTTTGAAAGGACAAATAATAAAAAAATAAATCTGCAGTTTTCTAGGTCATTGATCAAACACATTTGTCACAATCATGTGTTTCCGTTGTACCAAAGGTCAGATTTCAAGCTTCCATAGAAGCACAAGATGCTATTTGGAACATTTTAAAGCACATAATCTTTAGGTTTTTCCACAAACTTTTATGCAGCTCGAGTGCTGCTGTCATTAAAGCAAAATACAAGGACATAAAAAAAAAAAATGCTATTTCACTCAAACTGCTATGCTGATAAGGGTGCAAAATAAAAGCATTTTACACATGGATTCAGATGGTGGATGGTTAGGCCCTACTGTACATGCATTTGACACAATACCCACAGAAAATCCCTTGATTCTCTCTGGTTTTTTTTGTTCTGTTTTTTTAAATCAAATTACCATAAATTAAACTTTCATTATTTTTATACACTGTGTAAAGATTTGCTCAAAAAGAACCGTGGTTGTGCTTTATACTTTTGTATTTAATAAACACTGCTTTTTTTGTCCAACGGTGTGTCGCTAACTGTTTTTATGCAAACCCACTGCCAGGGAAGGATGTGATTAAGGCCTAGCCTGGTCTTGTACAAGACCGAACAAGATTCCCGTGTGAACAGCTGTACGATAAACCGACGATTGATAGAAATGATCTTTTAGATAGAGTGGTGGGGAATTACCTTGCAAGTAAAAAAAACGTTGATCAATACAATAGAAAAAGTTTACTCAGAATAATAAATGATATGAGATAAGATGAACCACTTTCACATATGTCATTTTCCATCTTCACCTCTTAAGGAGAAACTCTTTTCTGAGAAGGGGGACTGGAGGTGGTACACTCTCAGAAAAAAGGTACAAAAGCTGTCACTGTGGCGGTACCTTTTCAAAAGGTACACCTTTGTACCTAAAGAGTACCTATTAGTCCCTCAAAGGTACATATTGGTACCAAAAGTGTACATATTAGAACCTAAATGGTACATATTAGAACCCTTCTGAAGGGTACTGTCCCAGTGACAGCTTTTGTACCTTTTTTTCTGAGAGTGGGTTTGTACTTCATAGGCCTACATGATAATTCAACGCTATCTCACGACCAATTCGTCCGAATTTGACGAGTGATTAAAAGATGGCTAATTCGTACGAATTCGTACGTACGATTTGTCTAAACCCACGTGATGGGTAGGTTTAGGGGCGGGGTCAGGGGTAGGTCATTCGTACGAATTCATATGAATTGGGCAACTCGTCAAATATGTACGATTTAGCAAAAATCGTACTAATTCGTACGAGTGAGGTCGTACGAATTGTTACGAATTAGCCATCTTTTAATCACTTGTCAAATTCGGACGAATTGGTCGTGAGATCGGGTTGGATAATTGCGCATATGCTGCCCGCTCAAATAACCAATCAGAGGTAGCTAGTCACCATTGTGATAGTTTTATAAGAGTTCACACCAGCTAGAGTCTTCATACCTCCTCCAGCTTACATAAGAGAAGCAACAAACAGCTTGCTCGATTAATAAATTAAGTATGCTAAATATAGCTTACAGTCATGTTTCAGAGCTATTTAATGATAATCAACATTCCAACAATTACATCTTTACACTTTTAATTATACATTGTGCTTTTCTGTCTGGCAAAAGGGAATGAATCGTGTTCCCTGGTGAATTGTTCTCCAAAGCATTAAGCAAAAATATGTGGGTCTATCTGTTATGATTTTTGCTCTTAAATACCAGGAAACACACACACACACACACAACAGAGATCAGCCTTGCTGGACTAAAATGTTTTATTTATTGTAATGCTTTAGTGGGGGAAGACCCAGATCATGCATTCATTATCATAAAGGCCCCAAGACATTCCGCACAAAGAGCGAGACGAGTTTTGCGCCTTCTACGGCACCTAAAGAATGTGCAGGTGGAGGAACGACGTGACAGAAGATGACAATGTCAAAGAACCGCCATCTCTAGCACGTAAACTGTCCCTGAAGCAGACACTTAAGGGAGATGTAAAACGCTACACATCTTGCCGTTGTTTTCACTCTCATCAGCTTGTTTTTACTATGCTACGTTGAATGTGTCAGGGCCCCCAGGCGGTAAATGGTGGATGACAAATGTTACTGCAAGCAAACCCACTGGAGGCTGACCATATTGTACCTGTGCCAGGATTCTTGAAGCTCCTTTTTATCAAAAAGCTCAAAGCTGGAAGGAGCGCCTCTTTTCTCACCTACTAGTCTGTTCCGGGTTGCATGTGAGCTTGCGCTCGGTGGATGCACAGTAAAACAGATGTTGAAGATTCTCGCAAAGACTCAATAAAAAAGACTGTGGAGGAATAGAGCCTCTTTTCTATTCAATTATTTAGAGTTGAAAAAAGAAACAACAGTATCAACATGTTTCCTCTGAAGCCCAAGCGTTCAGGAGGAATGAATAACATATTTATATAGTAACTCATGCCAAATAGCTGCAAACGGAAATAAATACCTTCTAAAGGATTATGGATCTGTGTGATCGCCTTTAACCTCCGATCACAAATATTAAATTGCACAAAAAACTGTCAAAAGCACTTTTTTTTGCTACCAAATATATATTTTTCCTTTCTAGCATTAGAGAGCAAACTAGAGAATTAATTCTAGAGAACAAACTCCACCCTGTTGCCATTTAATTATATTAAAGCTTAAAACAGTGAAAGCTTCCACACCTCTTACAGGCATATTTTAACTCTTTGCTCTTGTGCGCTTGATAACATAAAAAGGTGTCACTGCCAAGCAGTGGGGTAATGCTTCTAATTATGTTGAACTCATAATAAATAAATTATTTACTTTTCACCGGGTGAGCGTGACAGGTTTGCCAACAGCCTGACAAATGGAAGAATCACTTGCAAATGCAACGCGCGTACTGTATATAACGTGCAGCGGTAGAGAGACTCAGACAGGGCAAGAGTTTGACAGCCGTTCCCCCCCCCCTCCTGTGTTAGTCTCAGTGCTCCACTCAAAATAAAGCTCTGTTTAAGGACTATAAGGTCTGTGTTGCAGTAAGCCTGATTGTGCCAAGCCTGATCTGGTATTCATTAGTGCTTATTACTTGTGACCTCACCTGCAAGTCGAGCCTGTCACGATTAAGCCGGTTCCTCGGGCACTTGCGAAGACTCTCCTCTGAGGTTATGGAAGACGACACCAGACAGACAAATTACACAAACCGATGGTTTCGAACGATGAAGCAAGTTGTCATTGGGCTGTTGCATTGATTAAGTCTACAGTACGAAAAACAGAGACAAAGAGATAGGTATTTTGGCAGGGGCTTTCCAAAGAAACCATTGTGTCTGTGGGAGGAAGGATCTGATTATTAGTTTTTGCCACTAGCACAGATGAGAGGAGGAAGTCTCAGCGGAGAATAAGGAGGAAGCGTGGTAGTGGGCGGGGAGCCGGCAGAGAGCTGATGTTGTATTCAGCGATCTCCAAAGGTCAACCTAAAACTGTACTGTTGTTCCTCAAGGATGAATGGCGTACATTCATTATATAGGCGCTCTGTTTCAGACCCTGTAAACTGCCTACGTAGGCCGTGTTGTAAGGCATCATAGGCCAGCTCCCGACACTGAGGCTGTTCCAAAAGGTTGGCAGAATGATTATGCTGCTTTCTAAGATGCCTACTTTTGGTATCTTAAGCAAAGAATGAAATCCCATAATGCATTGTGAGCTCTGTGAAAAAAATATCCATGATGGTGGACGAAGCAAGAAGAATTACAGATAAATTATTCTATACCAATTGTATTGATAAGACATAAAATTAAAAACGACAGATTAAAAATTAAAAACGTACCAATATTTGTGTTATTTGGGGGTTTTGCTCAAGAGTATCTTGTCTTTAGCTTAGCAACATGCTAATGACATACATTCTGTGAAACAAAGATGGCAGAATTAATTAAATAAGTCATTCACTATCGAAAGTATTAAATAATTGTTTAATTTAATTAAAAACGACTAACTTACCCATTATGTGTGTTCTATGTATTTTTATGATCATTTGAGTATCATTCTGTTAGCTTAGCAACATGCTAACTGGTACTCGACATCTGACAAAATCCAGACAGAGACTCTCCATCTCTGTCTCAAATCTCAAATAAAGTCCAAGACTATATTTTCTGACTAGTTGAGTCCAAATGCACCAATATAGGCGTGGACTTGAGATGGAGTTGGCAGAGTTCAGATTTGTCTGGTCTTAAGTACTACAACACTAATGCTAAAACTGAGCTCTTCCCCTGCTCTTTGTCTGAGGGACCAGAAAATAAAATATTCTAAATTATCCCAAGCTGGTTTGCTGGTTTTAGAAGGTCTCCCAGTCTGGTCTGTTGACTTGTTTCAGGCACTTTTCAGTCAGACTATAGTTAAACTAGTTAGACAGTTATTTTTTCAGCTATTTTTATGCAGCTCACTAGATTTTGAGTAGAGGGCTTGTTATATCCAAATCCAGAGCAAATGTAGACAAATTGTCTCAGCATTGCATTCAGGAATCTTCCAGAAATAGATTCATAAATAGTTTGCCAAAGTACAACAAGCTGACTAATTAGGTGTAACATGACTAATTGTATGTACACTAGTAATAAGATTCTTATCGCTTCAGTAGAGGAGGCCATTTGTGCAAACTGATTTGCCAATATCAAATGCTGCCAACGTCAACACAATGCTGCTCACTATGGGGGAAACCCCCCCACCCCCCCAAAAAAGACACACACACACACCGGCCTTCTACCGAGAATATCTGTCTGCTCCAGAAGTGTCATATTATGCCAGTACAGCAGCTGTGTGAGATGTATTTTTTTCATTATTATTAAGTATTCACATTTACAAACTAGCCTTGTTCACAGATGAAGTCTTACCTTATAAATTATAGATGCTGAAACAATCTCTAAAACATGTTCATTAAAGACAACGCTCTTTTTTTTAAAGGGTACCGGCTCATAAATATTTCTTAAAAGCAAATTTCGTCACACACACACACACACGAAAAGAAAAGACTCCTTCCTCGACATCTCGAACATGTGAGAGGCATCGCATCAGCCTTCACAGACAAGCAGAGGACACACACACTCACACACAGGGAGACAGAAGTGCGACTGCGTCGTCTGCGCCGGTGACGCCTCTCTCTTGGAAAAGCTGAGCTCACGTACGCTCGCCTGCTCTGGAAGTGATGTTTGTGTGGATGACACGTATGATCCTTTAATCTCAGGCTCAGCTTGTTGAGCATCAAATTGAAATATCCTGAACAGATGTAAAAACACATGTGAGCCTCAACGTGCAAGCTGTGCCGAGCTTTGTTTCATCTGCTGATGATGGGAGCCTTAAGGAGATCTTTTTAAAATTTCATCACTATTCAAAAGGATAATTAATACGTACCCCCAGGCTTTGATTATGCTCTTCTTACTGTGTACGGCTGGTGTGGAGATAATGAGACACTCATCAGTCGCTGCCAGAGCTCCCCAACAAACGCACACAGTTTGCATAAGATACTGGAGATTCTGCAAAGGTAGCGGTGAGAGGTGCACCCAGCCCGATGCTAATTTTGATCGCGGTGAAACCGAAACGATCAGTCTAAGTGATACACGTGTTTCGGGTGTTGTGTTTACAGGGGTGCCCGTGTTGAACAGCGACACTGCATTGTCCTTGGGTCCTGGGTGGTACACACTTGCCTTTCATTTGTGACCGTTGTTGAGCAGGGGATGCCTGGGGAATCTGGACAGAGAAGAGTGACAGATGTTAGGAGAGATTATAATGAGATTTGTCAATTGGAATGCAGTTTGGTGGCCATTTTTTCTGCTTAGGAAAAAAAAAAAACCTCTGACCTTTGCCCAGCACATTCCCCTAACACCTGAGTTACAGGCAATTACTAAGCCACTCTGCTCTCAATGCTGAGCCCTGACCCCAGGTTAGGTGCTATATGAAGTGTTGCACCGGCAGTATGGGGTATAATATAATATAATTAATATAATATAATGCCACTTGAAGTTCAAACTTGGAAATGTGTGCAGAAATATAGATTATCAGGATAGTTTTGTAAATAATTATTCAGATAACTGGCGAGATACGGGTTTGTGTTATGAAAATGGCGTCAAGCTGCACACTGTTAATCTAAAAGTTGCAATGTAACAGAAGCAGCGAAAGATAATTTATTTCATATTGTGACGTAAAAAAATAGATAAAATTGCAAGAAAGGGACTTGGTTCTATTCATCGATTTAATGGATGCAGATCTGAATGTGAACCTGGAGTCCATTGTAAGGAAGATGCAGGGTTTAAGCAGACTAAATGTCTGGAGAAGTCTGGCAAATGTAGATAGAGTTCTGTCGTTTCTCTGGAAGGTTGAGTTATGAAATTTCGTTTAAAAAAAAAAAGAGAGAAAAATGTCCAAGGATAAGTCATTTGCAATAAGTGATAAGTGTGTTGAAGAAGAAATCTTTGTTGACAACGTCTAATGCCAGCATTGCAAATTTGTCAGCTGTCTTACTGCTTATTCAGACAAGTGTAGAATGAACAACAGCTAACCTGAGTTCAGTATGCATTTATTTCTTGATATGAGACATTTGACCTCATCAGCATGAAGTCATTTGCCAGATTTGCATGATTGTTATCATATATTTCAGAGAAGAACTCGCAGCACGGCTACTCATGTAAAAAAAAAAAACCCAAAAAACATGAATAAATAAAATGGTAATAAAAAAAAATCACCCCTCTCAGCATGCTGTCCCTACATACAAAAGACACCTCTCTTCTGAAAAAGACAGGCTAATTAATTCCTGTGGGTTAAAAAAAAAACACACACACATTCACATGATCGCCAATCAACATAGTCATTACAACGGATGCCTAGCACACACACGTGCACAGATGCACAACACGCATACAAACCCCGCTGTGAGCTCCGTCTCCTGCTGCTGTACGAGGGCTGGCTGTGTGCTACGGTAGTCATTCAGCACTCATCCGCTCACAGGGAAGAGGCTGGCATAGACAAAGCCCTGCCTGTAGGTATGCTGTACACCACATCAAGGAGCTCCAGAGGTTTCCTGCAGTGACAACTATTTTGGAGCAGCACACTGATGAGCCTGAGGATTCATTTGCAGGTCCACCTCTGGGCCTGACACAACACCAGTGACAGGGTGACAGTCAGCACGAGAGTTTGTGTGTGTGTGTGCGTACCTGAATCTGGGTGGGATTTGGGGACACCTGCTGTAGCTCATAGTAAACAGCATGGAGGTACGTGTAGGCCTATATTCATAATCTGATGTGTGACACAGAATCTTTCAACAAGAAAAAATATAGGGCAGGTCTTGATTTTATCCATAGGGAATTGATTGGATTGGATTGTGAAAAGTGAGCATTACTTATCAGAATGGATCCAGGTGGTTGGATGGGAGAGGATGAAATACAAGCGTGTATTTTTGATGCAGCTGAAAAAAAAGGGAAGGAAAAGTTGATACATTTAAGACAATTATATATTTCAAATAACATCATTGATGAATCATTCACAATAAAACCAGTAAATACAGAATTTATGGGTCATATAAAAAAGTGAAATTTCTCATTTAAATGATTAATTTAATCCTATTTATTAATTAAATGTTTCAATATATATACGGTATATCCATTTATTTGTTTGTCTAATCTGAAATTGGTATTATGCAAACATAGCATACATACTGACATAGTGAGTGCTGTACTGTATGTAGTCACAAAATAGCCACTTACCCATGAAATCTGAGGACAAGTGGTTACAGGAGATGTATTTGAGATGTCCATCCACTTTTTATGGGATCAACAGAGAATTTAATACCAGGTGTAAACAGGGCCTTAGTGAACGGGGTACCAAAACAACATAGGCAGCATGTGCTACTAAACAATGCTATCGGGATGCGCCATTCATTTTCCCCTCACAATGATGCTAATGAAGGCAGCGACAGAAGTGCGGAAGGAGCATCCCAGTGAGACTTACTTGTTAGCCTATAATGATGCATACTCATTGACATATTTATGTCAGAAATAGATACATATGTATGTATATAATATGCACTATATGTTGTCGTCTATTTAGAGACAGTGAAGGTTGAGTTCGTTTTAGAGTCTGTACTTCAGAACAAATACAATAGATTTGCTGATGTTCAAGCCCAAATCGCTTAGGGGCCTCATGGTACCTTAATGCATTCTTTTGTAAATTTGTTGGGTTGAGCCAGAAGAAAACCGCTGCCTCTTCCGTATGGCTGCTGGATTCTCCCAAGGTGCTCCTCTATTATGCCTTTTGCAAGAGGCATCTGCGGCCGCCACACAAGATGCTCTATTATGCCTCCTGTGAGAGGCATCTGCGGCAGTCACGTTTTGAAACTTCACACGGCCTTTTACACAAAAAATAATTTGATCCAAGCCATCTGCCACTCTGTGATGGATACATGTGTAGAGACACGGGTTTCTGACAACACCATGTCGTCTCTTCTCCAGACAGATAATAGCATGTCAGAGTCACTGGCCAAGGGGCCACATGTTAGCAGTCGGCTGAAGTGACATTTGAGATGGGTCTTGGGACCCGGTGGCAGTGGCAGCAGCCATCCAAGTGTCCTACAATTCAATTCGGTGCTTGACAGCGTACGAAATTATCTGTAGACAGATGATAGATCGTTAGTGGACTGAACATTCCCTATGCAGGACATTCAAGGACTTCTAGATCACACATTTTTAAGGTACCTCTTTAAAGTTAGAATAAAATCAAAATGGACAATTCTTTATTTTATGGAACATTGCCGTGTTTATAAATGATTTATACATGGACGTCATTATTTTTAATTCATGTGCCCTCGTAATCTTTAAAGTCCCACTCCGATCATATTTTGAGCTATTTTTAAACATTCCCAGTGGTCTTTAAATTATGATTATGCCATTTTTAGCCAAAATCACAAAACCTGTGCCGTTTTCTGGGACTTCGCTTCAGCAGAGCGGCAGTAGCTCATTAGCAATTCGCCTCTGCGTTGTGGGCGGAGACGTTGGCACGGAGACGACCCTTCCCCTGCCCGTTGCTGAGAGCTCTGTCTTTCCCGCTAGCTTACACCCCCAATACCGGTGGGGCAACAGTATTATATACACGTTAATTATTATTATCCGAAGTTAATCAAAGATATCACCGATCACCGATCATTATTTCACTCCAAGACGTCGCGTGTGGAGACGCCCAGTGGAGTTACTACGTCACAACTCCAGTCTATTTTAGCCGGCATTTTAGCGTCTGCTACTGATTCACAGCCATTTGAATGTAGAAATACTCAGAAATACAACTTTGAGCTTATTTTTCTCAAGATATGTCCTCTAACAACAGAAAAATGCCACAAGAACATGTTAACACCTAGAAAAACATTATTTTCATCGGAGTGGGTCTTTAATCAAAATAACTTCCCCTACCCTTGCAACAACATCTCGTCTATGATGATGTGTTCACCGGCGTGAGGGCGGGACAACCTGTCACTCACATGAGATCGCAGCAATAGCAAACCACAATGATCCAATGATTCAATGATCAAATTCACAATGGACTGTATCAAATCCCGGCCTACATTTTCACTTGGACATACGTCACAATATTGAAGAAAAGACTATCGCAATTTCCATTTCCGTGCCGACTTTTGAAATGTTGAAACGATCCTTTTCAAAACAACCCAAATTTTTGTAATCGCACAATTGAGAAATCGTTCACTTGAGCTTGTGCTAACAGCACTGTTTCGCTTTGAGTGGACTGACAGTTCCAGTGCAGGCCGAAGCTTCTTCAGGATCAGGATTTCTTATTCTTCTCTCTGCACTCCCCTCAACCTGAGTGACAAACAGTGTGCTGTGGCTCCGAGCTGCAACCTCAATCGGCCCTAATCCTCCTAACCCGCTCAAACCGGTCAATGAGTGTCAATCAGGCCTTGCCCTCTGCTCGCATTCGCAACAAGTTCCGTATCCTTAGAAAACAATTATGATTGGGCTGTTGTGAAAATTGATCCCTGGGTTGAAGAGCTCCACGCACACATTCTTCTCTGGCTGGTGGGGTCCTGCCATGGGAAGCAATTACTGCTGGTTGCCAGCTGACAGCCTCATTCCAGAGTGAGTCAGGGCTGGCTTGATCCTCGGGCACTCTCTAGGCAAATTGTATTCTCGCACTCATCTCAAACCTCTTACCAACTGCTGGCTTCTATCAGGAAAATAGATTGTTCCCTTTGTTCCCAATGCATGTTGGGGAATGGGATGGACATGACGTTTCAACAGTAAGGAGCTGCTTTAATTTTAATGGGCCGCACTGTACGCCGGGCGGAGGGGGGCTTGGTAGGAGTACAGGCTTTCTGCCTGCAGACCTGGAGGAGGCCGGAGGATGGGACCTCCATCAACTTGACAGGTATCATATCACCCTAACAGTGAAGTGCAGAATCCAGGTCCCAGGTTTTCGTATGTTTGAGAGTCAGATTGTTCGACTAGACCACTTTGGCAGTGATGGCTCGCTCAAGGTGATATTTGTCAATTACAAACTTTCCAAAAAGAAAAACAGTTTTAGTCTGAAACGAAAAACTAACACTGCACCTCACATGAATCTATATAATCAATTGTTACTTTTAGGATAGCAGTTTATAATTGGCAAAATATTATAAAGTTTCATTTGGTGAATAAATTCAAGCCCAGGAAACTGTGCATAATCAATCAATAAAATAGATGATCACAGCAGTGGTCACAAATGATCAAAGCTATTATTTCTAAAACATACTGATGTCTTCAGATTTATAATACTCTGCAGACAATATTGGGTTATCTAATATTTAATAACTTAATCTATGGACAGCTCATCATATCAAATAATCTCTCAGCTGATTTTTTTTATTTTTTATAAATAGGAACATAGGGAATAACAAATGTCACATATTTCCAGGGATGAAATTCTTAAGGAACCAATTATATTTCTTTTAACCTGTTAATGTAAGTCACAATAGTATGTTCAAGCTTCATTAGGCCTACTTCACAAAGGCTTTATGTATCTTACTTTCTCTGTAATAGTTACTCCCTCAAGGAATGAGAGAGGTGGATCCTTTTGGAGCTCCTGCAGGTTTAAAATGCACCATGACTCTATAAACAAGGGGAAAATTCTTTGAGTTTCAAAGTCTCATCTGTCAATTTACTTATTAATTTAATAAACACATCAAGAGACTGCACAGTGAACACTTTAATCATTGTAATTAATGCATGTAGCTGCATTCCTCTCTCTGTGTGTATTAGCAAGCACTAGAGAATAAATAAATTAAAATATATACAGCCTTCAACTAATTATCATGCAAATACAGCAGCAACAAAGCATTGAGGGGCCGTTAATCTTTGCCAGAGCCTCACTGCAATTCCCAGATGTGCTTAAAGCTGTCCGTAGCACAATTAGAGACGAAGTGAGATGGCAAGGGAGAGAGAATCGTCTGTCACTTACTCATTGTCAAATTAATTCCGTGTTTTGCGCGCCCTTGGCTTGTCAGCGAGCAATACACCGAGTCACCTGCCTCACGCGACTCCATTGGGGACGTTTGGTTCGTAAACGAATCTTTTTTTGTCGGTTCGTTTAAATGAATCGGTTGAACTAGTTCACAAAACAGGTCGATTAGTTTGTATTGGGGTTTACTTCAATTACTTCACGACCGCTAAAAAAAAAAAGAGTACGTTCTTAGCCTAGCCTATGAGGGTGTTTCTGCAACTACGGGCACTTTTAAGTCCTAGCAGTGAAATTTTTGATGTATGTTAAAATTTGTCATTTGATGTTTCATAAATATATTCACAGTGCCATTACACATTGACAAAAAATATAATTACCGATTAATGTGATTAAATATAATATTATGAAGCAGTTAGCTCAAAACACAATTTTTGTTAATGTCCCACACCTGTGGTCTCAATGTTGAGATACATAAAATAAGCTAATCATTTTTATGATTTTTTTTAAACTAAATGTGCCTGTCCCACAGTTTTGAGTCCTTACCGCAACAATAAAAAAAAGCTTTTATTATGAAATTTTATCGAACACAAACAAGTCTAGTTTCTATGGAAACAGAAATTATCACTTGAGCACATTGCTGACAGACTGGGCCATCACACTACCTCACTCACAAGATACCAAAAAAATAAGGTAAACATCATCTTTTCTGCTCTAGTATTTATTGTGCGTCCTTACCATTCAGCTTAATTATTGTGTATTTTGAACTACATTTTAAAAATACATGTATATTACTGTTGAATTCATGTATATTAAGATGCTAAGAGTCAAAACTAATGTGGTAGGCCTTGCTAGCTGCCAATTAGCTAAAATATTAGCAAAAATGTAATTTCCGCAACATGTCTTTACCGCAGCAAATTTAGGTGTTGCGGTTGAGACAAATTCAAGGTTTACTGTATATTAAATTACAAATATTCAGTATATTATTAGTACTGAAGTATATATTAGTATATATATAAATATGTTATCTTTTGTGTGTATGGAAACAATTGGCATCTAAGGTTACTGTAAATTCTTTTACATGGCATAGAAAAAAACATGAAATTCCCTATTTTGTATATTATTTTTTTTATATCAGTATTTACAAAACTGCATCAAATTTGAAAAAGCTATTTAAATATATTACATTTTTTATAGAAATTACTAAAGAAAAATGTATAAAATGAACGTTATTGTAACGTTGCGGTAAAGGACACTTAGGTGAAGATGACCCGAAAAACATAAAAAATAAACATGTTCCAGATTAAAATCTTAACGACTACATTCTATTTTGTGTACATTTTTATATGTATTACAGACTGTGATGGTTAAAATTGAAATTCATTGAGGTTGATTTTTTTTCAATTGGGATGGTCAAAAGTGCTCGTAGTTGCAGAAACACCCATGAATGTATGTAGTAGCCTATGAATGTAGGGTGTTTCTCAAATAGAAGGCTGCATAATTTTGGAAAAATACTTTGTGTTACAAATCTTTATATTAACTGTCTTTTTAATACAATGCAGTGAATGACAGCCATTGGAGGTTTCCCAGTGGCTTACATTATTGGCAGCAGTTTAGTGTTAGTAATTAATTTACAGCAAAACAAAAGATAACATCTATGCTTTCATGTCTGAAAACATTATTTTTGCCTTACATTTCAATATAAACTCAGGCAAGATCAGTACCGTCTCGTTTCCCGTTAGTTTATTTTCATGAATTGGAATGTGTGCAAAGTATTGTGGGTGATTAAAGGCCGTTAAGGATACATCCGATGCATCCCCAAAAACAGGCCAAATCAAGGACGTGAAACGAAGGCTGCCTTCCATCCTTTAAATTGAGATGGCCTTCAGCGACATTTGATGGCGTGGCAGCCGAGATATGCAGCCTTCGTAGGATGCAGCCTTCCGTTTGAGAAACACTCCTCATCTGGACATACTACATTCGGTATGTTGTCATTCTCATGTGACCTATACCAGCGTCAGTTGGGTCGCTTCACTGCCATTCATAAATTCTCTCCGGTGGCCTCATGTGATGGGATAGTAGGCTAGCCTATAGTGTCCATCGTATGCACACTTCAGAATCTCACCAGAAGAGGTCATCCGGATACTTTTAGCCCACTCTTTTAAGAGTAGGACCTACTGTGAATTAATTCGGACATACTTCGGCTGAATTCCAAACAGCGTTTTTGCACCCTTGAAGGGCACTTCGGGAAGGGGACGTCATTTGTAGGCGCATTCCAATTCCAAACGAAAGTGAACAGGTGAATCCCTTCATGAAGGGCCCTTCCACAGGTCCATTAGCGAAGGGAACATGGAATGGTCACTTCAAGGAAGTATTTAATAATTTATGGTCATGTTCTGCCCTTCGGAGGGAGTAGGACATAGAGATGCTCACTTCCGATTGGAATTTCCCATCCTTTTGTCACATAGCCTACTGTTTTTCTATTATATTCTATTATTTCTACTATATAGTAGGGAAGTATGCGATTTCGGATGCAGCCACTCTTTCGAACATGTTCGATTTGTAATGAGTCGAGAACCGAAGATTGAACTAGTTCTTGAAATGTATTTGATGGAAAGCAAATACCAATTTACTTGTAAATGGTTCTAAATGACTTTGTGTTTTTGATATGAACTAAAAAATGACTGCAAAACTCTACTGAACACAGGAAATCGTAAAGTAAGAATTTATCGCAATTTTCGAACATTTAGCCTAATATTTTATACTGGGTGTGAATATCCACCTATACAGAAGAAGTAATTATCACATTAGTTATGACATAAAATAACAATTGCTGAAGCGAATTGAGTTGAACCGATTCGTATGAATGATCCGTCTTTCTAGAAGCTCGAGCTCAGATCCATTTAATCACCTGACCTGTTGCGCAATGCCACGCGACCTCAAAGTTCACGCGAGTCACGCGATGGATACGCTTGCATTTGATAGGGGCACGCGCTGGCGGTGTCAACATTACAGGATTTTAATTGACTTTTGGAGATGAGCTGGAGTATACAAAGAAACCACCAAATGCTATCAAGAACTCATCAGCCTAGACGTTTTGTCCATGCGTGGTAAGAGTGAATAGGGCAGGGACATGCCATTATGCCGCCTGTCAATCCAATTTGTTCTCCATGTATAAAGATACATTGAATACTGCGGCTGCGGGTTGCATCACATGGTTTTGTTTGCAATAGAGTGGCAGGCTGATTGCTTGAGCTAAAATTGAGAAGATGGTGAGATCAGGCAGGGCACTGGAGGCTATTTAAAGGAATAACATTTTTGCAAGGTATATCAAGGTAATATCAAGATAAACAGCATATGAGGTTATACTCCCTCATATTTAGGGTGACCAGACTTTTTTTAAGCTGCACTCAGTTGTTTTTTCCTTATTAAAAAGTTTTACACATAAATATATGAATATTACATTTAGAATTATTTTAAATAATAAGATAAAATAATTAATTAAATAATTGTCCTATTTAGCCACTTCCAAATGAGCAGGTTATTTTGTTGATGGCTTGGTTTCTAGAGAGTGCAACAGTCAGATTCCGGAAGTAAACTTCCCATTCAAAGAACACTCCCATGAATGAAGCACTGCAAATTATGTCGGTTTAAAATATATGTATAATCAACATCTTTAAATCAATAATTTTAGATTTTCACATCGTTTTTATTATTGATTGTCATTTGCAATGCTTCATGGGATTATAGTTCTTTCCCTTGTTAAAGCCGTTAAGTACGTAGTCTTTTTGTCCAATTCAAATCCAAAATTCAAATCAAAGTTCGCACTGTGATTCACTTTGTAGCTGGTTGTTTTGGTTCATGGCTTATAACTCTTAAAGGGTTAGTTCACCCAAAAATGAAAATTATGTCATTAATGACTCGCCCTCATGTCGTTCCAAGCCCGTAAGACCTCCGTTCATCTTCGGAACACAGTTTAAGATATTTTAGATTTAGTCCGAGAGCTTTCTGTCCCTCCATTGAAAATGTATACATGGTATACTGTCCTTGTCCAGAAAGGAAATAAAGACATCATCAAAGTAGTCCATGTGACATCAGTGGGTTAGTTAGAATTTTTTGAAGCATCGAAAATACATTTTGGTCCAAAAATAACAAAAACTACGACTTTATTCAGCATTGTATTGTCTTCCGGTTCTGTTGTCAATCCGCGTTCACGAGTCCGCAGTGACGCTGGTGACGTAAGACGCTGCTGACGTGTATCTGGTACGCGTCTGTGTATTCGGGTTCAAATAAATATGGCTGGGCAAAAAAATGCAAGTCTTCCTCTGTGTCGAAATCCTTAGACATGTTTGCGAAGATTGTTTTGTTTACAGCGTGGGTCTCCCTCAGACTGTAAACGAAGCTCGGGCGCACCAGATTACACGTCAGCAGCGTCTTACGTCACCAGCGTCACTGAACGCGGATTGACAACAGAACCGGAAGAGAATACAATGCTGAATAAAGTCGTAGTTTTTGTTATTTTTGGACCAAAATGTATTTTCGATGCTTCAAAACATTCTAACTAACCCACTGATGTCACATGGACTACTTTGATGATGTCTCTATTTCCTTTCTGGACAACATTTTCAATGGAGGGACAGAAAGCTCTCGGACTAAAATATCTTACGCTCTTACGGGCTTGGAACAATTTTTGGGTGAACTAACCCTTTAAGCCTATAGTCCCAGACTAAAATGCATGTTTGAGCTGTTTTAACTGAAAGCAACTTGCTCGGACATATCTTAAAATATGTCACTGCCATTGTCTCAAGATGCTTACCAGTAATCATTATTTTCCTTAGGCACATTTATAAAAGCTATTTAAATGTCCTTATTTAACTTTGGTCTAATCCTCCTGACCCTTTCTCTGAAACCAGGCCAAAAACTAAATTTACAAAAACAAAATCTTAATGGGAAAATACTTGCAGAACCAAGGGCCACTGAAAAAGTGTGTTGGCACTGTATAATATATGTATTGCTAGTTTCTTTTGATTTCCGTTGTGTAGCATTATGTTAAGCAGGGCTACTTAATGTAACGCTACGAAATACAAACCGATAGAAACCAAGATATAAACAAAATACTCCCACTGTGGAATCTCATTGGTCTGAAATTCCGCTCCTCATAACTGTTTAATAATGTCTTCTAATTGGCTATGATTGTTTGTTTCACACTACTTGTTGCTGAAAACGTTTTGCATTGTGCCGCCTATGGACACTGTACATTTAACCCATAATAGTGATGTTTTCCTTTTGATAGCATCAAACGTATTGATGCTATCGTGTATTTTCAGATTTCCAGCTTGGCTGGCTAGCAAGAAAAACAGAGAATCAGCTTTCTTTTTCTTCTAGTGTCATCCTGAACCACATTCAGAGACGGTAATTTAAGGGACATTGAGGATATTTAATTAAGTTAACTAACAGCTTAAACCAGGATTTATTACTGAATTCCGGAAACCTGGAATTGTCATGGGTAAACTAGGAAGTCTGGTCACCCTAATCGTGTTTTGTCATCCCCAAAGATGTTGACAATGTTTTCATGCTGTGTTTTGTCTAGAGCAGCCTATAAAAGGCCTAGTAGTTACAAATATTTTGCTTTGCATATGATCGTAGGCCTTCTCTTTTATGCATACATTTAAGTTATGTGCAAGCCAGTAAACAAGTTCAGTTGAAAGTAGCTCAGAATTAACTGATAATATCATATTAGAAACAATTTTGAGAAATGTTTCTGCTCTGGCACTTAACACAATTAGAGGCCTTATTGCAGCAATGTACAATAAAGTACAATAAGTCACCCAAACCTTTAACACCCGTGAATGCTTCCAAATCCATTGGTAACCCACTTAAGAGGAATCAAATTCTCTCAGGTAATTACAGCTACAGAGCGCCGTGCCCTTGTACGCAAACGTATATGCTCCAACGAGGACTTTAGTCTGAAATTTTAATCACATTTTCCATTCATCCCTGATGAATTCAAAGTATATGGCCCTGTTTTTCTGCTATGAAATCCAATTTTGGCAAAAGACTAAAATCTAATTGGCCTCCTTTTGTTCATCACGACAGTTACAGCCCGTGCAAAACAAATAAGCAAACTGAGACTCATTATCAGCACTCTTATTATCATAATGACCTTATTTGCCTAAATATTGTCCCTATTAGTCCAAGGGAAAGTATGGAGTCCAGTGCGTAATGAACCGCCGGGGTCTTGTATCATGCTAGGGACTTTGACATGTCTTTTATTACTTTAACACTAAATGGAGGAAATGATGTGGCTCTTGTTGGTGATTACTTAGTGTCTCCTTGATGTCAAAGTGAAAAGTGTATCCTCTTTTAATATTTGATTGTTTTTTTCTGACGCAATTTTATCCAATTCATCATTTTGTGTGCTAATTTACTGAGCTTGTGACACTTTCAGTGATATGAGTTACTGTGTAAGTGGACCTTCTAAGATGATGTTGTCGTTTGATGTCAAATTTCCTTTTGGCAAATTGACTACATTGAGGGAAAAGAGTTTGTGCAAAACATCTTTTCCTCATTTCTCAGACTTTCAAACCCAACGAACTCTATAAACAACAGTGTGTGCACAACACTAGCAGTCTTTTAATGTCTGAAGTGCTCATATAGGCTATACTAGTTTCTAGAGATATATGTGTATTTTATTTCTTAATGAGGCCACCTATTAATGTACTTATTTTGGTCCATTTTAAAAACATTTTTAATCTATGCATGTTTGCTCTCACTGATCAATTAATCCGTGTCAGGCCTCAAACAGAACTTTAGCATGAGGTTAGTTGCTTATTTCCTACTTATCCTTATCAGAGTTGTGTTAGGGGGTTTTGTGCAGGCTCAAAAGCACAACATTAACAGCATAGTTGTCAGATTTTCTTGCGCGCACAGTGAACTGGGCATGCATTCTTGTGACACATCAAGCTCGTTAAAATAGCTGAGAAACTATTGGTGGTGAACGCAAAAGAATACAAAATAGCGAGAAACAGTCTCTATAACCAAGACAAAAGCTAAAAAAAAAGAAAAGAACAAGAAAGTGAGGCACTGAGAGAAAGATATTGAAGTCTGATTGCTCTCCGTCTTTGTCTGGATTTGTTTCCCTGCTTGTTATTATTACGTTTAGAAAAATGACAATTACATGGAAAAAATCAGAGGGGAATATTCATTACGTTTCATTATCTGCTCCACCAAATTGCATCAAGCTTATAAAATATTTCTTTCACTTGTTCAAAGGCTTGTTAGCGCTTAAATTCAATTACCGCTGACTGTAACAGACTGTCAGGACTTTTTAGCAAATCATTAGTCAAGGTTTACTCCTGGGCAGAGAACAGCCGCTTGACAGCCTTAATTGTTGTGAACCATTTAAAGGTCCACTAATGAAGCGGGGCTATAATCGGCCAGTAGTAGTTGGCTCAAGATCGAAATTTCCAAAACTTTGGCAAGATCAAAGCGATACAGTGGAGACCATTTGCTAAATTATCAGCTCGAAATTAAGCCTGTCTGCGACCTTGCTTTTTCCATCTGAGCTTTTCTGAGATGGAGGGGAGGAAAAGGTTGCCCTCAATCTGCAGTGCCTTTCATCTAGAAATGAAATAACATGGATAAATATGAATTAAATATTGTCTTGGAGGAAGAGGCGAAGAGATGTACATCTTGACATGGTGACAGCAGCAGAATTTTGCATTAGTAGGCAAGGGTTTGATTGAGAGCAGGAAACTTGACCAATCATAGCTGAGTCATAAATGCTTCATAAATAAAGCATCACTGTTGTTGTAATCCACACACTTGTAGGTGAGACGTACGAGTACTGCAGAGCATTTTAAAAATCGAAACTATCCTTTAAACTATCTCAGAATTGTTCTTTCTTATTGTGTTCAAGGTATTCTTGAAGGATCCGTTTCATAACAGCCTTTTTAGCCTTTGTGTTCCCATGTTCCACACTAAACTCCCAAGCCCACACCTAATCTATTCAAATAATGTACTTTTAAGCTCTTAGCAGCTGCTTTGCTACTTGATGTAATAAGAACATACTAAGCTCCTTTCTAGCACTGTTTTGTTTTTTCCTGTCCATTTTTCTCTGGTCAGTGTGTGTTTTTTTTGTACTCGCTGGATTCTTCAGAGCTGTGTAAAGTGGTTTCGTGTTCGATTGGTCCCTTGATGTCACATTGGACAGATACTTGGATGGAAAATGGGGGTAAGAGTGTTTTATGTAGTTATTAGCTTAAGTGCTATATCACAGCTGCTCCACGGACCATGTTTAATAGTCGTTTTGGAAATTTAGCACATGAAAATTTTGCACATTTCACCTGAAACAGAGTTTACAAAATGATCACTTAGCAAGTAGCTAAAGACATGTGAAGGGTAAAACCTGTGTGACCTGTACGTGGCCAAATAAGTAGTTGCGATCCTCTTATTAGGGGCTTTTCCCACACATTTGATCCATAAATTGCCTGAGATTTTCTGGGAGGTGTTTTCATAAACCCCCGCTCCTGTGCATATATGCTTGTTGGTGCTTTCACATCATTGGAATGTAATACACTCTTTAGTGTGACTGACAGGAGACAGCACAATGACTCACTTATGGCAGCATCGCACCAGTCACCCACACCAGAACACTTTTGCTCTGAACCCCACCAGCTGGCGGCCTACAAAACATAGAAGATTAAATGTACTGGACCACGGCTTGCTGTCGAGGTACTGATGGAACCTTTTAAGTGCGAAATTGTTGCCGAGTGAAAGCGCAGCGCACTTGGCTGATGTCATTTCACAGCTGTTTGCTCAATTAAGCTGTGCAATGGCACAGTCCCCACTTTACTCATTTGCTCTACACATCGGGACCTCCTCTACAGTTAATGCTGAGGCCTTTTTTCATGCCTTGTGACCTTTCATGAGCACTGGTTCAAAAGATTTGACTTCACTCATCACATTGTTAGGCTGTTGAGAGGATTGCTCCCCTTGTTGCTAGTTGTCCATCAGTTCTTCTCAGACTAGCTGTGGTTTTTGTTCCCGTCTTTGGCTTCTCTTCAATTAACATACAGCTTTTGCAGCTGCTTAGATGCTTTTTCTTTTGTGATTTTAAAAGCTGCCCCTTGTTTAAGATTTATCTTTCATCGAGCAAAAGCTAGCATTTTGGTGCTTAAGCTTGTGGTCGCAGCCTTCGCTCCATCAACCTGTGTGTCCTCACACATTGCTTAAGCGCTCGATGATTAATGGATGCTGTGGCGTTCCCTTATACCTGCAACTATTAGCATTGATTTATCTTGTATAATATTCCCTTCTTGTCAGGGACGTCTGATCACTGTCAGCTTCCTGAAAAAAAATTTTTCTATGTAATTTTATGTGGATTTGTAAGTGGAAATCATCTTTGTAGAGACTCTAAATGAGGATCAATAATATATATATGAGTGTCCATGATAAAGAAAAGGAAAAAGCTCTTTAAATTGTATGACTAAAATGTAATGTGGTTTTACAAACAAATGTTACTTTTTTATTTTTTTTATTACAAAAATCATGAATTATTATTCAGATTTTTGTGTGGAATTGCTCTGATATTTTATGACCTGAACTGCCCTTTCCTTGTCAAAAAAGGTCAAATTATCTAATATTTGAAGAGATATTTTAAATCGCCCCCTATACCCTCATTCACTATTCCCTTCATTACTCCACTAATATAGTCCACTTTAAGGAGTGAATAAAAAAAGTGCGAATTTGGACACCGGGAGGGCTACCGCTTTTGCTTTGTCTGTACCTGCTGTTTAATAATCATTTAAAACTTAGCAAACTGGCAGCTAGTACTAATGAAAAGATGTATCTTGAACTCTGTCATGGAAACTAGCATGACCTTAATTAAACAATTTAATAGTCAATTGAAAAATAACTGGTTACACTTTATTTTAAAGTGTCTTTGTTACACAGTAATTATACATTTAAGTATGGGGGCGACTACGGACACAGCCTTAATGTTTTTTCAAATACTAATAAGCAGTTTTGTTATAATATTTTTTTTAAGATTAATAATGATCACAGTGATGTGTAATTTAGAAATGAAAAACTTGCCCATCATATAAGAGGTGTTTTCAAGTTGTTATATGTATGCATTGCATTTTTCATGTGTTTTTTAAATCAAGTAAAAAAAAAAAGACCATCATCATATATACCCGTCTCATCAATGACCATGATCAGAAGTAACCTTGCTTGCTCAATTTCATAGGAAATTTGTTCTGTATAATTTTAGATGGATTTGTGAGAGGAAATCACATTTGCAGACCACCATCTGAACTGCCGCGTCATCAGATAACAGAAGTTGACGAAAAGCCTGTAGACCCAGCACAAAGAGTGAGTAGGTCTTTTTTTCGGCTTAGAATCCCTCTGGAAATACCTCCCAAGAAAGACGTACACCACATGGCCAGAGCTTAGTTTAAGTCGCTCAGAGTTATTGGGTTTTGACAGTGTGTGCCATCAAGGCTTTACCCTCAACAGGTGTTTTACATTCCCCCTCTTGAGGGTGGCCTGTAGACTGTAGCCTACAGAGGCAGAATAGCTCTCGCTTGAATTGTTCCCTCCTCTGATTTGGCCAATCGGGTTACAGCAAGACATCTCACACACATTTCTTTCATTGCTACTTCAGACAACACATGTATGCAACAGAGAGCTGAACTGTAAACGTCAGACTTTGAACCACGAACCTGCCAAATCCTGCAATATGGTGCCATCTTCAGTGAGCCTGGAAAGACTTTGCGATGTAGCGTTCTCTTTTTCAGCCGTTCTATATCCAGCACTTGAGTTTGGCGCTCGTGGAGTTCTGTACTCGCCCCCCCCCCCACCCACCTCCCACCGTCATCAAGTATTCCACACTAAAGCGCAATAGAATGTCAAGACGATGATAAGAAGCAAGCTGCGAGCTGTCAATGTCGTCCTGATTAGGGAGCGAGGCTGAGGTGGGATCCGTAGCTTGAGCGAGCAAATCTCGAAAGTCCTCGCAAGATATCTCTCCTCTAGCAAATCAAATGCAGCTGTAAGGCGGTATCTGTTGCACCTGAGCTCCAAACAAGAGGAGTCTTTATTATTATTTTAATCAGGTTCTTTGTGTTTAATTTCCCCAGGCTTACCCTGAGTCAGCGCCGGTGTGAACGAGGAAGCGTGCCCTTTGAGTGCCGATACCCCCAAGTGATTATAACGCAGGTACAATAGCTGGCATGTATAAAATTTCTCTTATTAAAGTCAATACATATACATATGTCTGATGCATAATTTATACCAGCAGCATGTAGTGCCAACATGGGAGAATAGCTTCACAGACTTTAGACTTTTTTTTTGCCTTCAAAGTGTTTTAGATAGAGCATCAGGCTTTATAGGGAATTCTGCCGAGCTTTCAGCAAACACTGATTTGGGTGAACGTCCCAAATGTAGTTCCCTCCACATTTATTTGACCAGGATACCAAATATTTAGAGACAAAAGTTTCTTATTCTTTTACAGATTTTGTATTGTTTTAATAACATATTAGAGTACTTACAGTGAATGTACAACCATAAAAATACATTAAGCTTTTATAAAGGTTTTCACACTGGAGTCTTGCAGGACCAATCTTTGGGGAAATGCAGTACATTAATTATTAGCTGAGTTTTCATTCATTCAAATTTATGGGTTTGGCAGACGCTTGTATCCAAACCGTCTTGTATTGCATTGAGCAACGTATTGTTATACGTTTTTTTTTAGTTCATGCATTACCGGGGAATCGAACCCATGTCCTACTCTTCGAGCTACAAGAATTTGTTTTCCACTTATTTTCAGGCCACTTTTGGGATTTCAGAAAAAGAAAATATATATTTTTTAATAAAATAGCCACATTTTATATTGTATACGCTTGCTGGAGGTGGGTCATTTTATTTATTTTTTTCGTTATGGTGACAAACTTATACCAAGATAGAAAAACTTTTTCTCAAATAAATTCCAAGTTGTGCATAACACGTCATGTGATTGAATAAATTTAAGAAAATATAATATTGAAGTAATTTATTTAATAAGAAAACAGAACCTTCCCCAATCCCCAGTGGGTTTCTATTTTGCGCCAGGTTTTTTGTCATGAACAAATGGAATGTAGACGATGCGTTGTTTGGAAATTGTGTTTGCACCTTTTTTTTGCATAAATTAAATTGGCTACTTTGGTGGAAACATAGCTTTTTTTGTCAACTGAATAAATGTAAACGAAAGTCTAAGTTAGATTATAACCAAAGACAAAGCAATCTTTGTTTTCGTCCTTAGTTTGATGTATGTGCCTGATGAAAGGTTAATGGGGCAAAACAACTCAATTAAAAAAAGCAACAGTTTTGGTTCCCATCATCAAAATTGTGACCACTCTGTTAAGAACATAGTACATTCCTCTGTTTAAGCACACCATCTGGCCCCTGAACAGACAAAAGTTTGCTTTCACCTTAGATGTTTATTGTTCTGAAAGATTGATGCGGCTAATATCAGCCTTCACGATGACAGATTATCATCAACA
Source organism: Rhinichthys klamathensis goyatoka (assembly GCF_029890125.1). NCBI lineage: Eukaryota > Metazoa > Chordata > Actinopteri > Cypriniformes > Leuciscidae > Rhinichthys > Rhinichthys klamathensis. Next base: position 232,626 of record NW_026606867.1, read on the forward strand.
GTTAATCAGCGCTATTAGGAGATAAATATCAGTAATTTAATCAGTACAGTCATTTCTTTAGCAATAATACAATTTACAAATGTAAGTGATTAAGTAATTAGCATACATCGCTCCAGATAACAGTCCCTTAGAGTTCTGAGCGTCTGGTTTCTGTAGATCTCAGCGGTTGATTTTAGTCTCCCCTGCTTTTTTTTTTTTAAATTCTCTCCTTTTTTTTGTGAATGAGAATTGTTAGGTCTTGGCTGAAACCCAGAGCACTTTCGAAATGACCCTTAGAAATAAAATCCTTCTTTTAGTCCGCCGTTTTCAAGTTAGCGTGGACATGTTGCACAAGTGCTGCACACTGGGGAAATGAATGCCTTACATTAAATTCAATTGAAAAATTATGTGCACTTGATAAAATAAAGCCTGGCTCTGGGCTGGCATATCTAAACAGCTATCAAGGATCCCTTTGTTGCCTTTCAAGCAGCACCCGCCTGGGGCAAGTCCTGGTTTCAACATTCTAAAGTTATACTCCTTTATTTACAAAGTAATTTGTCGGTTAGTGTTAATTTCCTAAATGCGACATAAAAGGAGTGCGGCGGAGAGAAATTTTGGGAGAAAATCATAAAAACAGCCGAGAATCAGGCAAATTGCTAACATGTGTGCCCTGCTGCTGAGTGCTGCCTCTGCGTGGCTGTTCCCGGCCCTCTGAGCATTGGCCAGTTCCGTTTGAAGGGTGCAGTTCTTTAATGAAGGGCTAATTTTTATTGACACTCCATTGACTTCAAAGCAGTTCAAGTTGCCAAACATAATTTCACTGGAGGTATTTTCAGGTGCACTGCAAATAGTTTGTAATAATTTCCCCATTAGGCACGTTCTTCTCGCAAGTGGCACTTTTTGGGGTGAACGTTTCATGTCTGCGTGCCTCACTCGGGTCCTCCTCCACGAGCTCACAGAGTCAAATGCCACTTACTAGATCTGCTAGTTCTCCACAAGCCTTCAGACATTACTGCGGCATCGGACGTGTCATTTACTTGCAGGGAGAAACCTGATAGAGGATTAGAGAATTAAAATAAATCCAACACAACAGGGCTAAATGTGTGATGCCTTATTGCACATGACCAGGCTGCCACTTTCAATGCGCTCTCAATAGAGTTGTGGAATGAACCCCCCCTACTTTACCACTATGTTGAATTATTGCATTGTTAGAAAATCTCATCCAACACATATATAATCAGACTCTGAGTCTTTGTTACCCATGCGGCGAGTCTTAATCAATTAAAGTTGATGAAAGAATTGTGTTATGAATGTTTGTTATGAGTGTGATTGGATTAGACTGCTGATGATGTGTGTGTACTTGCATATTTGGCTCATTCACTGAAAATCCCTTGTAGAATATATGAACTCATTCATTCACAATTAGGGGCTTTTTTTTAGTGTATAGCATTCTAGTAAGATTTTCCTTAAATAAATATTCCAGGTTCAATACAAGTTAAACATGGCATAATGTAGATTACTACTAAAATGAATTTTGTCCCTATTTCTCTATTAAAAAAAAAACTTGTATGGCACTCACAATAGAAGTAAAAAGAGCCATTTTTGGAGGATTATAATTTTTTTTAAGTTGTAAAATTGAATATAAATGTACACAGAAAAGGTTAGTAAGTTTTTCATACTAGTGACTATACTATTAAAACAGAATATTTTAACTGCTCCCATTCACTTCCATTGTAAAGAAAGGGGGGGGGGGGAATTAATATTGAAATTTTCTAAATTAATTTTTGTGGCAGTCATCCTTATGCCTCAAGTGCTGCCGATTAAGCTTAACTTTGATTGAATCTGCGATATTCCTTTAAAACAAGGATTCCTTTGTTACATCACTGAAAATGTGTACCTACAATCATGCTCTTATGCAGTTGTTCTTCTTTATGGCATTCGGTTTTCACATATAATGCACATTTTTATCCTCCTTCTCGATTTGAGATTTTAATGGATTTTGAGAGACTTCCAGATCCAGGCAATCAAAGTCTTTATTGAACACAAACTAGCAATAAAAAGAATAACAGCATCAAAGCACATGTTTCACATTCCACCACATTCTGAAAGGATTATATGAGACTTATGGGGCCATGCCTTGACTTAGCAAGCTATTAAACATGTTTCGCCAATGTCAAATGCTTTGTAAAGAACTTCATAAAAACTCTTTTGATAGGTAATAATATGGAGGAAGTAAAGCTCATTGTTTTTTTTCTCTCTAGAGCACTCGGTCACAAACATAAAAATGCAGCTACAGACATACAAGCATGAGAGCCTAATGCGTTTTTCCCCCCATTATTGTGTGTAAAGTATTATTATTGTTTTTTTTAATTTCATTTCTGTCCCTGCAGCAGACTGCAACCTTTGAGGGGGAAAAATGGAACACTCCTTTTATTGTTACCAGGCAGGTATTTGGCAATAAGGCGCATTGGTGTCATTGTACACGTAACATGTTTAATGTGAAAACAGACCATAAATCATGAATCATTGCAGTGATATTTGATTATGCTCCATAATTGCTGTAACCCACGCCAGAATTTTTCAGCTCATGCTGGCATTAAGTGTAGTCTGCTCTGTAAACATTTGTAAGTTGGAAACGTCGCTAACATTTTCACAGTTTTATAGCTTATACTGTGCTCACATTGAGATATATTTGTTTGTAGAACATCATGACAGAAATGACAGAATGATTTTGTCAGATATATTGAAGCTGTTTTATTGTTTGGTTTTGTTTACCTTGATTCAAAGCCATTTTAATATTCCTAGACTATCTTTATAATCCTCCCAAAATGAAAAGAACATTAATCTGCCTGGCCAGATACTGTATAAATAACAGTGTCATTGTTTACAGGCTTATTGGGTCGTATAGTTCTCTTTATGCTCATAGCCTACATTATGTGTATTTTGGCTCTATAAATGGAGATATGTAACCCTATGCACACCAGCTCCAGGTGAAGATGGGAAAGTTTGGTTAATGAGGATTTAAGAGACTCCATATAGGTCCCAAAGCATAGATGCCCCTAATCAGCTCTAATAGAAGTTATGTTCTTAATTTCAAGCCAGACAGATAATAATATGGCACGCTGGAAACACTGTAGTGATGAAGGTTCTCAAAGCATCTGAGGTGTGTATTTTTAAAATTGGGTGAAGTATGCTTGTTGGAAAATGCTGTTCTCTTGTGGGCTCTTTTTTTCTAAAGATCAAACCACCAATACAAGACTGATTGGTCTTGTGATTCATGACTGCAGTCTGCCTAATTCCTCTAGATACACAAACACTTAATTAATGAGTCATTATGAGAGGAAGGAGAGCCCAGGGTATCTGTTAAACACATTTACAGATTGGGGCTAATGAGTTCTGTCTGTGCACAGTGTGCCCATTATGGGATTGGCGCTGACTGGTGTTCCACCTCTGGGTGGCGTTGGTGCTGGGATAGTAGCTGGGCAGTCCTGGAGGGCCAGTCTGATCCCTAGGGAGTGTTGAGGCCCTCAGACTATTCCTTAACCCAGCTACAGGAAATGAGAGCCTGACCTCTACTCATGGGAGGAATAAGGGCCATCTGAAAGCTGGCAGGGAAAAAGTGCATTTATCTTTCCCACAAAAAGCTCCAGCTAATTGTAGCACTGAAGTACATAGTTTCCATCATAATCCATCTCTAAAGGAGTGAAGAACTGGACTTTATTTTAGAGTATGTAAGTGGTGGATCTTTTTGTAATAAATACCCAGGATAAGAGTCAAAATTGTTGCCACATTGGGTTTTCGTCCCGTAATGCATAACTTAGCAAAGAGGCCTTTATTCCCAGACCCAGTTCATTATCCTAACCCATGTTTCAGAATGCAATTTTGATTCAAAGCAATTTTTAATGTTCCAAGACCGTCCTTATAATAGGGCACTCCCAAATGAAGAGACGCTTATTATGCGTGGTCATAATTAATCCAAAAAGATCACTCACTTAATCATTCACATCAGACCCTAGAAAATCTTCTCTAGATTTTTCTGGTGCTTTCTGATCATAAATAATCACACAAAGAGACGCTCAATTAGATTTTCCTCAAAAGTCCTGGCATTATGTTGGAGGAAAAAATCCTTTAACTAGTCAGGCTACATGCGTAATTGCTCTCCAGTGACTTTGATATCAGTTTTAAGCTGGAGGTTTAACTTCTCCTAATGACGGCTTCTTTGAGGTAAAAGTTCTCCATAATTGCAATTATAATTATCTGTAAAGTTATTTTTTTCTCCCAGAACCGTTCTGCTGAGTTGCCATTGGTAACCTTAAATGAACATGAAGTTTTGCTTGATAAAGTGATACTTACAATTTTTTTTTATTGCAGTTTTGCATTTAGTGTCATTTAACAATTGAATAATTGTATTGTTTAATGATTTTTTTGGCATAATTGAGGCTTTTCGTTCTTTTTACTGGCACTATGCCTGAAAAACTGAAGAAAAGTGAAGAAACAGTTGTTATATTTTGCTACTTGCAGCTCTCATTTCCACATGGAGACTTCAGGGATGAAATGTTATTCATCTTCAGAATTTTATACAGATCCTGTACCTGTCTAGTGGCTCTCTATCAATGTTTGAGCAGAATTTCATTTTCAATCTTCATACTCTGACACATCATGTCATCCTTGCCAATCAGTGATAAGGGCAGTAACTAGATCTGGTTATGCTCCTCATGCTGGTAAGCCCATTATTGCAAGGTGTGCCTACCCAAACCCATGTCTTTGTTTTGTCTTCAGCCAACTAAGATTACTGCATAAGGATTTTTCCCTTAAGTGCAAGAAATTGCATTGACCTCTTCTATCTATTGCTTCCATATGCAAGCAGTTATCTTTCTTGCAAATGGAAATGAGACCCAAAATTGCAACAAATGGGGCCATGCCACTGAATGCAGATGTTTCCCCTTTTTGCGGAGAATACACATGCCCGATCAAATTAACTTTAACCCCTCTGTCGTGGAAACAGACATCTCCTTTAAAGGCTCCTCTTCCCCCAAATTTGTTTACAGTTTGACCCAGCAGAACAACTGTATCTCACAGAGGACTAAATAACTTGTGATTGTCTTAAACACGTGTTGAGAAGAGCTCTTCCAGGGCCTTAGCAGGGGTTCCTCATGTCCAGCAGTTCACCAACTTCACCCCTTCGCTGAGTAAAAGAGTGAGATTTGAAGAAAACCACCTGTTTGTGAGGCGGTGGAGGGTTGAAAGTGGTCAGCTGCGTGGAAAGAGGCAGGGGGGATCCTAACAGGTGCTTCCTCTGCTCTGTGCTGGGAATGCAGCACTATAATGTATGGAAATGGGCACAGGAACTCACACACTTTGACTCTCTCTGCCCTAGCATATAATGAGGACAACTTATAAAACAGCCCTGAAGATAATTTGCCAAATTGGTTAAATGTTGCCCAGAGCTGTGCGTGTTAATGGCCTCCATTTGAAACCACGATCGGTCACCTGAATGCAGCGCAAACACTGTTGTTACCCTGCAGTTTTGCCAACAGAGCCCTATAACTTCGTTATCTAATCTATTTTTAGCACAATTAGATTAGACCACTATTTAAACTTAAGCGTAGTGAGTATTTAGCAAACAGTACACTTTAGCTGTTATTTTATTATTTTGAATGTATTGCCTATTCTTTCGCTGTTACAAATAACCTGTTTCCTTCTTGGCCCATAATTCATCCTTGTGGCCCGGCTACACAGGAAGTATCTGCTCTATTTCCAGCTCAGGTCTCCCCTCCCTCAGTTGAGTCCCAGGGCACAGTCTACAAGTACCCAGGCAAACAGCCTCTAACCCCATCATTTATAAGACTGTCAGCTCAATACACTCAAAAGTTATATACACGCAGAAAACATGCCGAATTGGAACATACAGGTGCTAACTTATTTCACTTTAGCTTTTCCTGTCCGCAGTAATGAAGAGCAGGTGAGGGCTGGTGCTTTAATCAGATTTAGAGTTGGACGCATGGAGATTTGCTGCTTGTTGAAAGGCATGCTGTCCACATGGGGTTGATTATGGGGGTAGAAGGGAAAATCAGTCATGAGCAATTGTTTTCCCAGTCGCTATGCTCAAAACGAAGTAACTTGCACATCTAGTGAAAGGTGGCTGATTCTGACCTCATCAAAGTCCCACCAACAAGTTCCTCAGTGCCCAAAGCAGACGTGAGGGCTCTCTTAGTGTCAACTTACATTGTGCGACTGTGACTCTTGTGCTAAGTTTAGCACTTCATCTGTTCGGCCGGTGTTAACGCTCTATGTAAATCACTCCGAGTGACTCATAACTTGAATAACGAGATCATTATTCAAATGTGTCTGTCACTTCTGAAGAGAAAAGTTCATGATGTGGGATTGTTAATTCACAATTTGTTAATTCACATTTGATTCATTTAAGTTACAAAAACTAATTTCTCTCACATAAATATTGGGATGCACAATATGTTGGTACCATATCAGTTATTGGCTAATATGAGAGATTTAGAATTTATAGATTTTTGTGCCCAATTTTAGTTTGATTGTATCTGTTGATATTGGATATTCAATTGTGCATGCTCATTTCCCCTTTTTTGAATTCAGATTAACCTTTGCTATAATGTAGTTCACTTAAACTTACATTTTAATAATTTAATACCACTGTTAAACATAACCTTTAGCATATCTCAAAACGAATATCCATTTTTTCATATTGCATTGTAATGTCGTGATCCCTAAATTCACTTGTAGCATTTAAAGCGATTGATTTTAGTTTTTGGTGTGTTATTTAAAAATAAATACATAATAGCATAAAATTTTGATGTCAGCCTATCGGTTATCTGCTATAATATGAAAATAATTATCGCCTTATTGGTATTGGCCAAAATTTTAATTTTGGTGCCTATGTTTCAAAAATCATACAGAATTTATTCTATTTTTAAGGTCTGTCATGTTGAGGAGTTTTGACTTATTAAACCAAGCTGAAATTTGCAGTTTACTAACATCAAACAAGTCTATACTTGATGGATAGTTAAATCATTTTCAATAGGGGAAGTAATGGATCATGGCTATCAGAATGTGGAAATCATTGCTGAATTGAGAGGTAATTGTAATGTTTGGTAAACAGAAAGGATCCGGCTTCATTTGGCAGAGCATCGGTCTAACCACACAGTGTTAATTTTATTTGACGACTTCATATTTTCCCTGTTTTAACTGGGTTCTGGTAAACGCATGTGTATGCTAGAGAAGTGTCAACAGACGTGCAATTACATTTGTTTACCCATTTGTGAAAGTGCTCGCCTGTTGCTAAAAAATAAACCCAGGAACGTTTGCATGAGCAGAATCCAGTTAAACAGGATAAGGAAATTTTGGAATATTCTTCTCACGCTAACGATGTGTTCTGATGCGACATGATTATATTTTAGAATTTTTAAATGGGCAAAAAGTAACCCCCAAACAAAACAAAACAACTCTCTTCATACTCCTGTGCAAAGTTGTGCTGTCAAGTCCCAAGCTTTTCCAAGGCCAATGCCACTCTTCCCGATTCACACAGATGCATACCAATAAGACCCTCGAATCGGGTTGTTTACTTCCGAACACACACACACACGAAACAACCCACTTCTGTCTTTGTCTTTGCATGTTTTTTGAATTCACTTAAAACAGCCGCCGTTTGCGCTGGATCTGTTAATGGGCGCTTACAGTTCCATAAAAGTTTCAGCTCATCACAAGTCCTGAACTTTTTGAGGTGATAAAGAGGTGGGAAAAACCGAATAATTCCAAGGTGATAAAAAGCCCACATAGAGATATTAAATTTTATCTAGTCGGCCATGGCAGGCAGAGAACTTCGGAAGGTCATCGGCAAGTAAATGGAAGGCATCGTTTCGCATAAAACTCCCCACCTGATCTGTGACAACACCACTTACCATGTCATTCGGCTGACAAGTGGGCATCAGCTCCCATTACTGCTGCCCACGTCAAAGGTGTCAGACAGCTTTTCAAACTTCTACTCTCCTCCGCCATATGAAAGTCGGTGACAGACAGAGTTACCGTCTCTGGACAGAGTGCTGCACTATGTGACCCGTTCCCATTAGGACTAAGAAAATAGTGCGAGGAGGAGAGCTGTGGGAGAAAAGGATACAATAACAAAGTGCCATTTGGGTAGTCTCTCAGAAGTGCCAGTGGACAATTAAGCTCCTATTTTCTCTGCCCCCATCGGCCCGGGCTCCGGCAGTTAAGTCATTTCAGAGACATCCTGCACCTGTAAAATTGCTGCGCTCCTCTGAATTATGGAGGGGGTGGTGTGGGAGTGTGAAAATAACCTGTCTTTAACCTCTGATCTCGGAACAGTGTAGGACCGCCGGCACTGGAAGATGCGGCCGCGGTTGAGGTGAAGATGAAATGAGCTGAAGTTAAAAAAAAACACCCGTCTTACTGACATCTCCACTGCTTTGGTCAAAGATGAAAGCTCGACGTGTTCAAGTGAAAGGTTGATGGTAAATAAACACACAGCCCTTTTTTTATGAACTTGATGTAGATCAGTCTGAAATTGTTCACCAGTTGGTTGTATTACTGGGATAGTCAGGCCGTGGTGCGCTGCTTTCATCTGTGTTTTCCCAGTTGAGCTGCACCGGGGGCTTTGCCGTTCATGTCTGCGCTTTACCAGTAGGTGCAGCTGTGGTTCAACTGGAGCAGGGGTGAGAGAGAGGCCCTGAATTCCACATGTAATATTAGCAAATGCAGCCGAGTCAGTCGCTTCTGTGATTATATTAAGGCTGTGATCAAAACTACTGGAATGCTGCTCAGATAACCGTAGTGATGCTAGACTTCCTATTGAAGTCATTGCGTTTTAGAGACTGCGAGGGGCAAAGCGACGCTGCGTCTGGTTGGTGGGATCAGTCTTTATGTTTGGGGTTTGTTTTGCCACTGTATCCAAGGTAAATTTTAGAACATGTCAGAGTAACACTAACAGCAATTATGCTTGAATTAAATAATAGCCGGTGGAGTAGTAGCAGAATTATTATTTTTTTAGTCTGCATGAGTGCGATTCCTTTAAGCAGTTTAATTTGCAGAGTTTTAACATTTGTGATTTTAGTTCAGCATAATAAAGTCAAGGAAAGAGGGATTTGACAAATAATACATTTTTCAGTTTGGGTCTTAGTCAGGATAGATATCATTATATAATTTGATGTGAATCAAAACAAGGTTGTGAGGGATAAAAGTATAGTCAGGTTAAGACACCATGTATTGGTTCTGTAGGCTATCAGTTATTGGCTTACAATTGTTTTGTTAAATGTACAATATTGGTGTCAGCCGATATTGGATATTTAAATTATACATGCTCTTTTACTCTTTTACATTTAGATTGCCATCATCTAATGTTCACTTGAAGATTTTTTTTAAAACATTAACAATTTAATAACAATAAATGTGGTCTTTAGCAATAGAAATATCCATTTTTCATACTACATTGTAATGTCGTGATGCCTAAATTCACTTGTAGCATTTAAAAGTATTGATTTTAGTTTTTTTTGTGTTTTATTTGCAATTTATTTAGATAAAATGATAGAAAATGATATACAGTAGAATTCTAAAATCAATTGATTGATTGTCCGGCGAGATTATATCCATTGAGAACTGATTGGATTTTGAATGGAGCCACATCAAAGGCATGTTGTTTCAAAGGGAAAGTAAATTATTACATTTGGTAAACATTACAAATGTTTTTTTTTATATATAATTCACTGAATGCAACAATTTATGAACTGAAATTTCCTTTTATTAATTCTGTTATTGTATCAGAAATGAGGCCCTTGTTTTTATACTAGTCAGAATTAAATATGCGTCTATAGCCTGACTAAGATCTATACAGGTTGTGAAATTGGTCCCTCTTTTTTTTTGGATGTTAAATACTACTTATGTAAGTGACGGTTCAAGTGTAACTTGATTTCATTCACCTAATAATAGAGTAGCTGGTGGTTCACTCTTCTCAACCTTTTGTGAGTCAGGTGAAATATTTCTGAGCATTTTGATGCTCAGTGGACTGAGAAAGGAAGTCCTGCTGAGGCCTGCTTTGTTCCCTGCACTTCCTGTGTTGCCCACCGTTGCTCTGGCCCGGGCTCGAGTGCAGCAGCCAGACCCGGCCCCAAAGGGAGCAGACGTGGGCCTGACTTCATACATGATTAATACCCCCATCATTTTCTAAACGGCTGCCACAACTTTGCCAGACCAAGTCCGGAGTTTGGCTTCCAGATGCATTGCTCCGTTTATGAGAGGAAAGTTTTCTCCTGAGCGAGAAAGCAGCTTTCTTTAATGTGATAATTAGTGAGCATGTTTTTCCAGGGTGAAAGCAAAGGATCGGTCTCATTAGGGTTAATTTTCTAATAGCGTTTCATCTAAATAGCATGTAATTTTGGCCATCCCCGATTATATAGACTACCGGTCAAAAGTTTGGAATAATTATGTTGCTTTTGAAAGTCTCCTATGCTCACTGAGGCTGAATTTATTTGACCAAAAATACAGTAATGTTGTGCAAATGTTATTACAATTTAAAAGACATACAAAATTTTGTCATGAAACTCTAGATGGCGCAGGCTAATAGGTCCTTTACTCAACCTGTTTGCAGTCACATCATTCTCTAAAGGGCACAGCTGATTGGTCCCTGCTGTATCAGTAGCCAATGAGCTTGCGTGCTCAACCTTCAAATAGCATTTGCCTTCGCAGTACAGCTATTTTGTGCATCAGTAGCATGTCTGTCTTGCTCACAGCAGTGCGTCGTGTATGTATTGGCAGTAGCGAGTCTTGTTCTTGCTCTGCAGCAGCAGCGTAGCAGATCTATTCCACCAAGACCAAATATATCAACATTATCATAGCCATTACCATGCCAAACACTCCAAGAGTTGTCATGACAGCACTGTTTTTTAATTTAATATATTTTAAAATGTAATTTTATTCTTGTGATGGCAAAGATGTATTTTCAGCAGCCATTATTCCAGTCTTCAGTGTCACATGATCCATTTAAATCATTCTAATGCTTCATTTGGGTCTCAAATTATCAATTATTATTATTATCCGTGTTGAAAATAGTTGTGCTGCTTGAAATGTTTTTGGAAACCATGATATATTACCATTCAAAAGTTTGAAGTAAGATAAAAAATAAAATAATATTTTGATTCAGCAAGGATATATTAAATTAATCAAAAGTGACAGAAATCTTTTGTAACATTATAAATGCCTTTTACTGTTTCAAATAAATGCTATTGGTTTGACCTTTCTATTCATCAAAGATTAACTTTATATGCATCACGGTTTCTACAAAAATATTAAGCTGTTTTGAACTATGACCTCTCTTCAACATTGATCGTTTTAAGAGCCAGTAGTAGTTGAGGATATTTGAGCACCAAATAAATCACATATTATAATGACTTCTGAAGGATCATGTGACACTGATGACTAGAATAATGGCTGCCGCAAATTCAGCGTTGCCATCACAGAATACATCTCAATTTGAACATATTTTAAAATGTAAACAGTTATTTTAAATTGCAATATTACTATTTTTACTGTGGTTGTGATCAAATAAATACATAAACAAAAGGTACTTTCTTTCAAAAACATAAAAAAATAAATATTTTGGCCGGTAGTGTAAATATCTTAAATCTTTGTTATTTGTGTATTTTTGCACAAGCTGCAAACATGATTATATGAATTGAGACTTTTTGAACATTTATGTGTATGCGTGTGTGAGAGACGGAATGGGCGAGGGAGGGTCGAACAACATCGCAGACATCTGCCTGCTGTGACCCCATTGTTGTGATAGGTGTTTGCTTTAACTCAGAGAGAGGCCATTGTAATCTATCCTGCCGCTGAAAGGAGGTGCTATTAGCGGCCCCCCGTGCTCTGCTCTCCGTATCCAGCCAGCTAGGCCTGAACCCCTAAGGACATCCTCAGCTTGCTGCAAAAAGCCTCCTTAACAGGCCTATCTGCATGGAGCCACCTGCTGATGGAGCTCTGGCCTTTGTGTGGTTGTCTACATAGGCTGATTCTTTATCCCTAGGGAGCAACACATGAAGGCTGGACAAGCTGGCTCCCGTCAAGGCCTACCGTGGACGAGCAGAAGGCCGTCAGATATATACGTAATGCTTGTTTGTTGGCCAGAAAGTGTGGGGTGTCTTATGATGTTGCATCTGGATGAGGCATCAAACGTGTTTGGTACTGTACAGTAGCTGTACTTTTCGCTGGTTATGGCCATCTCATAAAGTCTCATTATGGTTTCATTAATCTGTAATTCACCCTCATGGTTTTTGAATGAGGGATTAAAGTAGTATGTTCAATAGTATTGATCTAACTAATGTGAAGCGTTGAACACTGAGGGTTTAACTCATGCATACAGTACACTGAGAATTATTAAAGACTAATGGTGTACTTTCAAGAAAACAGGCGTATAAAGCATGCATACTATTATTCTGCGAAGTACAGCTTAGTGTTGTGAAATGAAATACTCTCCCGGCAGGCTGTTTTTTTTTTTTTTTTCAGAGAATTTTGGTAATTGAGATGCCTTCTTTGCAAAGATTTTCTGTTGCCTGATCGAATTATTGGAGGATGCATCTGTCTGACATCGTAATCACAGACGCAATATGGCTGATTGTTCTTTCACCACAAAGTTTATGTTCATGAGAGAGTTAATTGCTTTAGAATGAGGGGAAAACGCATGAATGAGCCACACAATTAATATGTAATATGCAACATATGGCACGAAACAAAGAAAGAATAATGCAGAGGGTTGTGTTTCAGTGAAAGCATTGGAAGAATGTTTAGGTGGGCAGTGTACATTAAGCATACTACTTAGTGTGCTACTTAGTATGCTAAGTGAGTGTGTTGTCCTGAACTGACAAATATAAGGCAGAAATGAGATGCATTGCAGAAATTTAATTTAAATTCACATTTAAGACCACAACCATTTGTATGATCAGAGAGAGATGATAGTGCAGTACTTTTGCATTTTTGTAATCTACTTTTTAAAATGGAAACAAAATCAGAATTTCTTAATATTTGGTACAGTATGCCCCACATTTTTGCTTTAATGGCAGCAAGTTTGTGTAAAATCTGATTATCATGTTCTCCGGCATGATTTGAGAATGATCCAAAAAGCATCTTGTGCTTGACTGCAACTTTTTGTTTAACATTTTTTTTATTGGTGAGTGACCTTGAAATAGTATAGAATCTGAAATATTTCTTCTTCCTTTTTTCCATAATGTTTAATTGTTTAAAACCCTAAAACCTTTTTTCTTTCTAGGTTTAAATTAAGTTTTGAATCTCATATTTTTATAATATTAAATAATTTTATAATAATCATTTAAAAGAAATTATTCTCACACAGAGGTGTTTGATGAAAGTTAAAGCTACTGAACAATGTTCTAGTCTTTTTGTTGCACCTAGTTATTTATTTTTTTAACCTTTTATCTTTCTTTGTCATTGTGATTTATATTCCCCGTCGTCCTCATATACTGAGTAAATGTACAGCTTTCAGTTCATTAAACATTAATAAGAGGAGAAATGTCACCTGCCCATCAAAGAATCGATTTCAGCACATCACCTGACAAAGACTCATGTAACCTAAGTTGACAGATAACTGAAAGTAAACTCTGACCTTCATCTGGCTATTGCACCATCAAATAAAGAGAATTTTAGGGATTGCCCTCTGACTAATGTCAGTGGGTCTTGATCTGCGGATGAATTGACACCTGTCTTACTACATTCACTCATGTCAGAGTTGTCAGTTTCTCCTCATGTACCCTCAGTTTATGGAGCTGTGTGAAGTTGCGAAGTGTAGATCAACCAGCCCTTAGTCAAACATATGACTGATTTTGGAGCATGTCAGCCATCTAGTTTCAGCCTCAAAACTGCATGTTAAATCTGTTAAATATTTATTAATTTTTTTAATAATTTAGACAGTATATCAGAAAATTGTCTCTGTTTTCAGTTGAAATATTCTCAAAGTGTCCTTTGATATTTCAAACACGTTAATACTAATTTAACACTAAATGCTAGATTCTGTATTTTCACAAAAGTTCGATTAATAAGACCTGTTTGTGTACGTTATTTTCATTCACCAGAAATAATTTTATGTTGCGTCATAATTATTTGTTTTAAATAATTAAAGGTCTGAATTTGTTTTTAAATATAAAGAAAAAAATGATAGATTCACCATTTGTGGCAGGAAGCTATAACGTACATGCGTGTTCTTTTTATGTGTTTCTTAGAGGTTGAATTCATATCAAAATCTGCCAAACTTCTCATATTACTTCTGAATAGGATGTCTACTTCAGAAATTGTATGAAAATTGTGGAAATAATGGTTCAAATCACTCAAAACACATATGGAAATGGAGGCGCCCTTATATGGGCAGTAATGGAGTCTGGTTGTCATCTAGTGAAAAAGTTTGGTACTGCGCCCAAACAAAATCTTACTGAAAGCTAATTTTTTGAGATATCAACCTAAAATTTGAAACACAACTTGTTCAGATTTTTGGCTTTGATTTTTTTGCAGTTTTAGAGTCGCCAAGGTTTTGAAAATATATATTTTATATAAAATATGAATAATTAAATTTTTTACATTGTACATTTTCATAAACTCAAACTTCTATAACTTTTTTTCTGTTTCACTTTCTTAATTTATTTCACTTCTACAAAAATCTGCCAAATGTCTTCTTTAAAACAAGACCAATCTTACGTCTATATTCCAAAGCATTCTTAAATGACAACATTTAAGTTCCAAATGTGCATTTTCATGTATATTCAAATAAAGGGGGGTGACACTTAAAGGGTTAAAATAATATATTATTTTAATATATTATTTTAAAATCCCCAAATATTTTATTGTATTAGCAATAAATGTTGGAGGTTGAGCAGTCAGCAGTTGTTTTCAGATATTTAAAATTTTTACCTCTTGTATCGCTTGATCTTACTTGTCTTACGAACAGTATGAATTGTGCATATTGCGTTTCATTCATTCAGTCACTCACTCACTCTCATTCATTCATTCATTCATTCATAGATAGATAGCACGTACGCCCAATGCATCTGTGTAAATGAGGAATCTCTCTTCCTGTTTTGCTCTTGTTATTTTTACAGCACACAGTGAGTGCAGCCCTGGACTGAGGCATTGTTTTGTCGGGCTTGCTCTATTCTCGCGTTCTTATTTATTCGTCTTAATTTAAGGCATTGCTTTCAGCTCCAGCGCCTGCCGTTCTACAAGCGCTGGGAGCAATCTCGCTGACCAGCCAGGTCACTGGCAGAACGTGGGGCCAAAATGAGAATTTCTGCAAACAAACACAATCAGGCCACGATTAGATTCCGCTTTCATGATCTTGAAAGGAAATGCAAAGGAGATTAGATAACAGGCGGGCCATAAGGCTCATTTATCCCACTTGGCGCTAAGTGTCTAGAGATGGCTAAATGCTTTAATTCCCCACTTGTGAAGAGCACCTCGGGCCAACTCCAGCTATTGCAGAACTTAACTAACGGTATTAATGTGTAACAAGGAAAAAATAGCAAAGCTTATCGCATGAAAGTTTGTTTCGGTGTGTTCCGCCACACTGATGCTTTTTTCTCAAAGTTCCCAACCGTTTTAAGTGCCACTCTGCATTTAAGTGACCGTGGCGTTTTTTGGATCCTCCAAGAAAGAGTTGTCCCAGCGCCAGTGTTTTTGATTTAGAGGCCAGCCCTGGCACGCCGTGCCCGATCGCTGTTATCTGAGTGAGGCTAATGGACGTGCTGGAATTAGAACAGGCAGAAAACGTTCTAAATGGGAACCTTTGCAGGGCAGCTGTTTGCTAGTTCAGAAGAATACCAATAAATGGCAGCTACATAGCTTTCCTTAATCAGATTCGAGCAATCAGCTTGGAAAAAAAACCCATATGGCGCGGGAAAGCAACGAAAAGGAGAGAGGGCCAAGGGTTACTGCAAGGACACAGGCCGCTTCAAGGTTACTATGTCTGGCTACAATTAGCCACTCGCAGAAGAAACGGGAACAACGCTTCAGGGAGCTATTCGAGCTCAGTCGTTTGTAATTAGTCAGTTAGGAATTACTGACAGGGAAAAGCAAAGTGTGGCTCCGTTTGATTGTTTACAAACACGTTTTGCCGGGACGGTTCTCGCTAATTCTCATGCTGTGAACTTGTACTATACAGTTCCTGTGAGGTGCAGAGTTTGAGACTTGAGTGAGTACTTGAATCAAGGACGATGGCTTGGACAGTTATTGCATCATCTAGATCTAACACAAAACACTGAATTTTTCACTGAAAAAATGAACTTTGTTCATATTTCCAGACTTGTATTGGACTTGTATAAAAACATATAATAATCTAAAAATCGATCTTATATTTTTTGTGTCATTTAATTTTTTCGGTTTCCTTCTGCCACTGCTTGTAATTTCCAATCAAACCCGTAATTCAGTTTGCAAACCAAACCAAGTTTGAAGGACTCCATACAAAGTCATCAGTATTCACCGCAAATATTTGTCTAGTAAAATTCATGTCAGAGCAGGACAGGGTAAAGATGTTCAGATCTGTCTACATTTATGCGACTTTGCTTCATCTTCTCTTCATAGCAGATTGTCTTAAATGATAGGAAATCCTGTCAGTCTCGCATCAGCCTCTCTTAACGAGACCCTATGAAATCAGCTTTCAGTTTATTTCATAATGTTCTTTTAGCTGTAAAATTTAATAAACCCTGCAGTTCCTAATTTAGAAAGAATGACTGTTTCTGTCTTTCATAAGAGAAGTTATTCTGTCGCCCAGATGTTGTTATTCAAAACTTTAATTGCTACACAAGTGTTTCATAAGTGAAATATTGCGGTTTCATTCCCTCACAACTTTTACTGATAAAATGTGACCATATTTTTTTCTGTGATCTGACAATAACCAAAAAAATAGTTATCTGCTAAATTAAAATTAATAATAATATTTTAAAAGAACCATCTTAAAGTAGCCCAAAATGAGTCCGCTGTTGTCCCAGGCTGGTCTGTTTGCTGGTTTAAGTGGCATTTTATGCACAATTAAGTACTTCCCCCCCCCCTTCTTTTTAGAAACAGCTATTGTTTAATGTATGTTGTATTCTAAATTGAGAAAAAGTAAAATTGGCTTTATGTTGTGAAGTCATGGAAAATTGGCAAACATGCAACACAATGAACTGTAAGATGAAAAGGTGAATGCCACCGTCATGACAGCTAGCAAATGTTAGCATATTGTGAGTGCCTTGTTTCGCTAAGAACTGTCATGCTAATTAGCTAATTAAATGTAAACCTTACAAAAGTGCAGTCACACAACAGGGGCCTCAAATGCCAGAGATCTCTTCATCTTTATGCATACTTATTCATTTTTAAAGCCGTGTTTGACTGAACATCTGAAGACGTAAAAAGGAAAGACTTTCCAACAATAGAGGATAAACAAGGTTGGTTGAAATCAGCCCAAGAGAAACACTCGCCTCTAGGGGTCACTTTCTCCTATTGACTTTGGCAGTCTCGCATTGTAAAGCTCATGTGTGCCAATTGTATGTACAGGCAATGAGGTGCATGAGCAGCTTACAACCCCCTCATTTAGTCAATTTGTTAAATTATTTGTTTTTAGTGTCATTTACCAGTCTATAAAACTGTTTTATTTGCAGACATGGCTTTTCTGACATTGGTGAACATCGTGTATCATATTTGTACTGCAAGTGTTTTATTATTATGTATTGTTATCTATCGATATTGGATATATCAGCATTTTATTGATCCTATCAATTTGTATTGGATATCACAATTTTATGCTTTCAATTTTATACTGCCTTACACTCACTAATATATCTAAACTTTAATTTAATACATAACACTGTTAAATTCAACCCTTTGCAAATCTCAAAATGAATGTACATTTTTCATACATTATAATGCTGATGATTAAATTCACCTGTAGTATTTAAAATGATAAATGTTTTAATAAGTATTTTCTTTATATTTTATGTATATATATACACTCACCGGCCACTTTATTAGGTACACCTGTCCAACTGCTCGTTAACACTTAATTTCTAAGCAGCCAATCACATGGCGGCAACTCAGTGCATTTAGGCATGTAGACATGGTCAAGACAATCTCCTGCAGTTCAAACCGAGCATCAGTATGGGGAAGAAAGTTGATTTGAGTGACTTTGAACGTGGCATGATTGTTGGTGCCAGAAGGGCTGGTCTGAGTATCTCAGAAACTGCTAATCTACTGGGATTTTCACGCACAACCATCTCTAGGGTTTACAGAGAATTGTCCGAAAAAGAAAAAACATCCAGTGAGCGGCAGTTCTGTGGGCGGAAATGCCTTGTTGATGCCAGAGGTCAGAGGAGAATGGCCAGACTGGTTCGAGCTGATAGAAGGGCAACAGTGACTGAAATAACCACTCGTTACAACCGAGGTATGCAGCAAAGCATTTGTGAAGCCACAACACGCACAACCTTGAGGCGGATGGGCTACAACAGCAGAAGACTCCACCGGGTACCACTCATCTCCACTACAAATAGGAAAAAGAGGCTACAATTTGCAAGAGCTCACCAAAATTGAACAGTTGAAGACTGGAAAAATGTTGCCTGGTCTGATGAGTCTCGATTTCTGTTGAGACATTCAGATGTTAGAGTCAGAATTTGGCGTAAACAGAATGAGAACATGGAACCATCATGCCTTGTAACCACTGTGCAGGCTGGTGGTGGTGGTGTAATGGGGTGGGGGAGGTTTTCCTGGCACACTTTAGGCCCCTTAGTGCCAATTGGGCATCGTTTAAATGCCACGGCCTACCTGAGCATTGTTTCTGACCATGTCCATCCCTTTATGGCCACCATGTACCCATCCTCTGATGGCTACTTCCACCATGTCACAAAGCTCTAATCATTTCAAATTGGTTTCTTAAACATGACAATGAGTTCACTGTACTAAAATGGCCTCCACAGTCACCAGATCTCAACCCAATAGAGCATCTTTGGGATGTGGTGGAACGGGAGATTCGCATCATGGATGTGCAGCCGACAAATCTGCGGCAACTGTGTGATGCCATCATGTCAATATGGACCAAACTCCCTGAGGAATGCTTCCAGCACCTTGTTGAATCTATGCCACGAAGAATTGAGGCAGTTCTGAAGGCAAAAGGGGGTCCAACCCGTTACTAGCATGGGGTACCTAATAAAGTGGCCGGTGAGTGTATATATACAGTATATATATATAACAAAATATAACATGTTATTGGAGAAAAATTCATGCATCCCTACTATTAAGCGCATACATATGCATATGTTTAACCATTCAGGAACACACATGGGGATCACATTTTTGAATCCATTGCAGGCTGATGCTTTATACATATTGTGCACACATATGTAGGGGAGATCTTGCCCTTTTGTCAAACACAACAAAGCCTGTAGCAAGCGAAGATGATCCTAATTGAATAATAATATTAGTCATCTTGATGATTACTATAATGGACCTCTGGACTGCAAACCCTTGTGTTGGCAAACAATACATTTCACTTTCGTTCAGTGTTCCGTTCCTCAAGCGTTATGTGAAAAATCCAGATGTGACCGTTGCTGTCACCCCTGGATGGCTCATGACCTCAAATTTATATCCAGCTCGTACTCGCAGCTGCAGCACTTCAAAACTTTCCCTCCTCCAGCTGGCAAGCTTTGCATTGATGAACTCCACCGTGGGACAGAAAAGCGAAGGAAAGCTCCACAGCTACCACAGACAAGAGCGTTTGAATCTATTTTAATAACGCCCATTACGAGCGCGCCGTAGGATCATAACTCCCCCATCTCCATCATTAATACATGAGAGGATTTTCTCGGGATCTTTAATGAAAGTCAAAGCAGCCAAGGTTTTCTGTTGTGCAGAGCAGACCACAAAGGGGAAATTTCCCCTTGTGGATGTCAGATGGAAAAGGGGCATTTAAATAGCAATACACATAATAGTTCTGAATCAATACAAGTCATCAATATAAGTCGGATTTGTTTTAATTTATGTGAGCGCTTACGGATGAACCTCAGGGAGTCCCGTTGGCTCTACCACCAGCCCTAAACCCAATTGTTATTTTGGTCTTTCCTCTCATCGTATACTCCTACAAATAAAAATAAGAAATCAATGTACACTGCAATTTTTACGGCACTGATTTAAGTGGCGGTGGCAGGCCAAATCCAATAGTGCCACTAAAGCTGACAAGCTTGACATGTGCCTTGCCATGCTACCCCTCAATTATGCAGGACCCAATGTTTCCTTGCCTTTTAATTGAATCACACCGTCTCAAACTTGTTATTTTTAATTTGTTGCATTTGATTTCTGACACCAATGCCAGGGTGGCATGAATTATGCAGAGGGGGACCTTAATTGTGGATCTTATTAGAACGAAACTAATTGTGAATGATTAAAAAGTAAATCGGAGGAGGTTTTAGCCTTATGTAAGTTTCTGTTTCTGCCAAAAAATACTGGGCTCGTTTGTTGTCAGTGCTGTACGTGTTTTGGTGGCATATGTCAAAGCGCTTAATGGCCTTGTAGAGAATGGTCTGATCACTGTGCAGAGAGCAAGTTGTGTTATGATTTTTTTGGGGAGCCCTCCGCTGTAAAAAAGCTAACAGACATCTGACTCTTTTTCAACTTGGGAAGACCTCATATGAAAAGAATTGAGTGCAATTCACTTTTCTTTTCTTTTTTTTTTGGCTAGTACGCCATGATAGTTAAGTTTTATTGATCTTTTCTCTTGAGTTTTGAACAGGCCTTCTTTGGGATTGACCGGTTTGTTACATGAAAAGTAACTTTCAATATTAGGTTGAGGTTGACAGTGAACAGACGTTACTCTCCATTTTAAGAGCTTTTGAAACCCAGACAGTCATAGTTCCCTGTAATGGAATGCATGAAATCCACCCCATCTTATGCGTTAGTAAGTTTCTGCCACAGAAATTGTTAAATCAGTAGATGAATGTGCATAATCAAAATAAAGTGAAAAATGAATAATAGGATTCATGTGAGGTTTTATATTCGGTATATTAACATATATATATATATATATTATGAAAGTGATGTTTATATAAACACTGCTCTTTATCAATTCAAGAAAGAAGTGCTAAATTTAGCCTTTGGGCACAATGGAGGTACCTCGTTGTAAAGTACATTTCTTTGAAACATGCATCACTTTGGAGGTATCTGGGAATCATTTCTATCTCTGCACTTGCTTTAGTTTCATGAATGCTCAATCAATTCAACAGGACAGCTTAACTTTCCTTCTTTCTTTTTTTTCTTTCTCCCATAATCACAACCGTTTAAAGTCCCACAGGCACTTACCGATTGAATTCAAGCTCTATTCTGACAAAGCCTTGAGATTTCACCTTTGGGGGCAGTTGAGATAGAAAATCCCCAAAGTAAGTGAAATTCCTCTATTTGATGATCTAAATGGTTGAAGGGGCCACAGCACTGGCAGTTCATGTCTATTTGTCCATATGGGTTACACTTAATTTTCTGGACTATACTTTGTGCCAAGCTGCCTGCCCGCCCTTTAAATCCATTAATATTTCTGGTGTTATATATGATACATATTATGAAGACCACCTATATTTAAAGGGCAGACATAGAGTATAGTATGGCACCTAAATATTATAATGTATAATGTTATTGTATATACACCACTTTATAATCTTTATATATAATTAAGTGTAATACGCTATGTAAAAAATACACCTTTTCTGTAAGCAATGGTGAATTCACTTGCTAAAATGACACCCAATGTATATTACACTAATGTTATTGAGCCTTTCGAGAGCATTCTTATTCTGTAGTGTAATCATCTGTGTATATACTGAGGAGACGAGGCAGGGAAGATAGATCTCACGGCGTTTCTAAAATCCACCTGTCAGGTAATGTTGTTTGGCCTCAGACTTAGAATCTTTCCTAATTCTGTATGCATGATAAGTACAGCGTGACAAGCCCTGCCAATTTAAGAAGTCCATCTTAGCATAAAAGTCCCTTCCAATAAGGTCTCCTTGCCTGGCACCATCCATATGATGAAGTAGCTCTCTAAATTTCAAGAGCATCTCTGGAATGGTAGCAGATTCTTGTCCACTGAAATGACAATTAGAGTCACTTTCTACACAAGTTAGGTTTGATGTCTCCTGTCAGCTGCAGGCAGAGGGATATGTCCTGAGACAGAGACTAATCTGGCTCAGGCTCTGATTGCATTGGCCCCTCATGATCCACTCATTGACCACTCCAAACGTGGGGACAGGAGATGGACGTTTCTGGGATGGGCGATTGGAGGTGGTGTGGGGGGGACCAAATAGTCCTCTGGCTGACTTCACATGTCTTTGTTGTCTAAAATGGATCTGTCATTGAGCAGGTGTATTTTGTTCTTTTCACTTTTTTTTCCTCCACATGCTGGCTTTCTGTCAGTCAATTAATATATTTAGTCATGGTTAATCTCATCTTTTTTTATGTAGTTAATTTATTCAGTCCAAATAATACAAAAATAATGTGTGTACTGTAAGTGTTGTTTTTGGCAACTTGCATGAATGTTATGCCTAGTGTTACATATGCCATGTACCCTGGACAGAGATAGATTACTGAGTTAGCACCCTCTATTTGTCTCAATCATACAACAACACAGATTATGTTTTTATAAAACTGGATCAATCTAAATACAAATCTTCAATGATAAAACTTCCCCCACACTTTATGGACTTAGAGGGACACTATGTGACTTTTGGCCCTCTAGCGGTTGTAAAACAAAACTGCATGCATTTTGCGGAAGAACATTGCTTTGGTTGTTCTTTGGATTTGCCTGATGCGGATGAATATGGTTATCCTACTGCTCATGAAACATTCACTACTAAGCGAAGAAATATAACCAGTTTATGGAAAGGATCTCAAGCTGACTAGCTGAAGACATTACTGTAGCTATACCCATTAAAAGACACGGTACTTCCTTGAAAATAATTCCAGCACAGCGCTACAACAGCCATAATGAAATGACCATTCACAATAGATCATGCTTTACAATGAACTCTGTTATGGTGCTCTTCCACTGCTGGTACGACACGGTTCGGCTCGCTTCACTTTTCCACTGCGTGGTACGACTTGGCTCGGCACGGCTCGCTTTAGCTCGGTTTGCTTTTCCACTGCAATTTGTACCGCTTCAAAGTGGGTGGGATTATAGTCTGACCGTTATAGTTTATCCGCTCCTCGGCAACCAACGAGAGGAACGTCTGCACTTCGTCCACTGACCACGATTCAGCCATTTCTTTTTTGGAAGTTTTCTTTCTTTTTTCTTCAAGCAAGTCAAGCAAGTAGTTTTAAAACAGGTGCTACAGCGGTGGCTGTTACTTGCTATTTAAATTTAGCGTGTTTGATGTCTCGCAAAAACAATGACGCTGGTAGTGAGTAGTGACGATTCTGTCTGACCTATCAGTGATCTGCAGTGTGTTCACGTCACATTTTAGTATCGGTACGGTACACTTGGAACCTCGACAAAGGTGGTACCATTTAAAGCGAGCGGAAGCGAGCCGTACCGTAACGTACCATGCAGTGGAAAAGCGCCACAAGTGAGCCGTACCGAGCCGAGCCGTACCGTACCATGCAGTGGAAAAGCGCCACAAGTGAGCCGTACCGAGCCGAGCCGTACCGTAACATGCAGTGGAAAAGCGCCACAAGTGAGCCGTACCGAGCCGAGCCGAGCCGTACCGTAACATGCAGTGGAAAAGCGCCAAAGCGTGCCGTACCGAACGGTGCCGTACCGTACCATGCAGTGGAAAAGCGCCATTAGAGAGCTACATATGGCAATTTAACTGTTCAATTAAAATACCGCACCTGCAGAGTAATAAAAACGCCACTTTTTTACTCGCTTTTACAACAATTCTTGCCATCACCGAAAAGCCAATGTTGATTCTTGTTTTATTACGAGCTGTGCATTCTTTTTTTTGCCTGCAGATTCTCTGCTGTTCTGCGTTTTTTATATATATATATAATTATTATAATTTTTTTTACGGGTGATTCCCCAGAGGTTCGAGATTTAAGGGTGTACTTACACCAGGCGATCTGAACGGTGCCTGAGCGCGTTTGACCATCAAAGTCAGGTTCGTTTGACTTGTGTGATCGCTCCATACCATGCCCGGGCGCGGTTCGATTAACCGTCCCTGGCCCCCATGGAAGAAGTGGTGCAGTTGGGCTCGGGCACGGTACGTATGTAGTGTGATCGCTAACCGCGCTGGAACACGGAACAGCTGCGCTACTGTCATCATTATAACAGCAAACATCTTCTATTACTACTCAGTACACTTTTCAATTAATTTAATTAAATTGAGTATATTTATGTTTATAATGGGTCTGGTTCTCACCTTATTGATAAACAGGAATTGTAGCTTGCGAGTAAAGCTGCAAATTCCTCCATCTGCCTCCGTAATAATCTCATGATACGTGCAGCACAATCAAGTTAAAATCGCTGTGTGGCATAAATATGAAATCTTTTAGGCAGTCTATTAGCGAAAGTGCCTTTTTCCTGTTTTCTTCCAAACAAAAAGTTGCATCGTAAATGATGTAAGCGTGCTCCGGCCCGCAATCGCAATCGCGGTACACGGCAACCGTGCCTAGTGTGAGTACACCCTTAGTGTGTTCCATCATGTTAACATTTATCACTCGTTATGACAACTAACCTATGCTACTCCAACACCATACATGTGTTAAAGTAGCCCGAGCAACTTTTCTTCGTTTACGTATATGACGAGACGCGCACGGGCGAGTGACGTATGTTTACAATTTCCTGCGAAAACCATCCAGCTATAGGTCTAAAAAATAAACACATTAGGCTTATCTTAGTGAATCAGCGTAAGACAAAAAAAAACACGTTTTGAAAGAATGATTGATGATGTATTGATTGACTCAATTTTGTTCATTTTACAACAACAACAAAAAAGGTTACTTTGCTTACC
This sequence comes from Rhinichthys klamathensis goyatoka, assembly GCF_029890125.1. Lineage (NCBI taxonomy): Eukaryota > Metazoa > Chordata > Actinopteri > Cypriniformes > Leuciscidae > Rhinichthys > Rhinichthys klamathensis. The sequence goes on from NW_026606867.1 coordinate 257,588, forward strand.
TTTAAGATTACATGTGTAGAGTACATGTGTTTTTGGCACTGATCCAAAGTTCTTTGCTGGTTTTCACATTAACATTTCAATGGTAGGATCTCGCAAAAAACATCTTTTACTTCAGTGAAAATTACATTCCTCCATACAAAATTCAAATTACTTTACAGTACTTTCATTTATTTATTTATTTAGTTGTGTATTTGTTTCCTTTTTAAAAGTCAAAGATAAATTCATTAACTGTTTTAACAAAAGAAATGACTCCATTAAACATGGTGTGAATGAGACCTTCCTCGACAACGGGGCTCCTTCCTCCCATAACGTGAAACCTTAGGCTTCAGTAAAATGTGTGACAGGATATGTTCCATTTCTGAAATAACACTTCATTGTAGCAAGTAACTAAAAAAAAATTTCACTTCATTTTCTCTCACTTGTATGATTTTCCACTGACAGTAAAGTCACCACACGTCAGTCCACAGTCAGGCAGCAGCATTTGTAAACGCCTCACTGATATCTAATGTGGTTTTGTGGCAAGATGATCGGTAAACACCGATCTGAAACGCTTGTGATTTGACTGATGTGGCTCTGAAGAAGAGGTGAAATGTAAACAGTTGCTGTTTGGAGTGTCTTGGCCTGGTTTATTCCTGTTCTTAGTTATCAGAGCGGTTCAGTAATTGCTGTCAGTTAGAGATATAAAGGCAGTGGTTTGCAGGAGTATATCTATGCGTATCCTCTCGGATGTGGCTTTCCCCCTCGCCTCCTGAGACTCCCCTCATCCTCGCCATCGTTGTTTACCTCGTATTGTCAACAGCGAACACGTTCAGGAAAAAATTAAAGGGGGCCTACCAGACGCAGCACAACAGGCACTATAATTGAGGAGATTACCCTCTGTACGCCAGCAGTGATTTGGGTGTGAACAAGGCGCCAAGAACACAAGTTGTTTTGTTTTTTCCAGGAAAAATAGAAGAAAGGGTTTGACATTCTTATTTTTTTTACTGTGCCACCTGCTTTTCTCCTTTCATGGAACAGAACAACCACAAATTATTGTCATTTCATTTGGAGCTGTGTGGCACAAGAGCACATTTTATGCATTACTGATTATGTCTGTTCAAAATAACTTATTTTAAAAGCACAATCCATGTTGTTTATAATGATGTCACAATGTAGACCAGTAATTTTGATCTTTCTGGGGCAAATTCACTAAACATGTGACACTTTGTGAAACTTGTGGTATTTTGGTGGAAATCATTACCAGCCACTTAATGTGATTAAATGGTGCTTAAAGTAAGTCACTTTCCTTCACATGTCTCATTTGTAAGCAATTCATAATTCTGAAAAATACAAACTTTAGTGTATATTTGACTGGCACAAATAACTTGTATAACTGGAATTTTATTTGAAAGGGATGTTTTTTATTCATCACATTTTCTATTCATCACAGCAGCAGTAATTAATTTGTCAAATTATGATTAATTGATGAAGAGAAGTATTATTGCCAGAGATATATCGGTAACACTTTACAATAAGGTCTAATTTGTTGACATTGGTTAATGTAACTAACATGAACGAACAAACAATGAACAGCTGGATTTTTATTAACTAACTTTAATAAATATCAATAAAAACGGCAACAAATGTATAGGTCATTGTTAATGTTAGTTCACAGTGCATTAACTAATGTTAACAAATACAACATTTGATTTTAATAATGTAAATGTTGAAATGAACATTAACTAAGATTAATAAATGTTGTAGAAATATTGTACATTTTTAGCTCATTTCAACTAAAGTTAACTAATGTTAACTAATGAAACCTTATTGTAAAGTGTTACCAATATATCTCATGCATTGTATAATCGAATGTACTTTCAGCATTTAAAGAGTTAAAAGAATCGTTCACCCAAAATGAAAAAGTCTGTCTTCATACATCAACTCGAATGTCATTCCAAATCTTTTTTCTGCATAATACAAAAGAAGATATTTTGAGAAATGTCTGTCTTTTTTTTTTTTGGTCCATACATTAGATGTCAAAAAATTATTTAAAAGATCTTGTTCCACAGAAGTCAGTCATACAGGTCTGCAAGGTGCATGTTTGTGCCTGATTTGCATATGAGTCATGAAGCACAACAAAACTAACAGCATGCACAAATCATTATAAGTGTTCTCCCCCTTCTATGTTTTTTGTGTGCTCTGATGTGTATACACATGTGCGTTGGGTTCTATATGATATCAGGGTGGGATTTTAAGGTTAAGAGTCCCCGAATGAGTAAGGGCACTTCTCAAACACACGGCTTACCTGCTGGCTGAGATCTGTTTAATTTGTCATTTGTTGGCGAACGGAAAATTCATTCAAAACTGGCGCTGACTAGAGCCAAATCCCGCCTCTAGGCTCAAAGCTCCAGGAAATTGCTCGCATTAAGCAGATATATTGGTGTGAAAAGATCCTGTGACACTACATTGAACCGGTTAACATCTTCGAGCTCTGACACATTTTCTTGATTCTTGTGTTGTTGTTTTGCAGCAGCAAAGCACTGGACAAGCACAAACTGACCAATAAAAGAATGGAAGTTGTTTTTTTCATTATTATTGCAATAACAATGTGATTTGAATGTATTGTATTGTACACCGTTATGGTACACTAAAGGTCTGGGCTGTCACTAACAAAAATATGATGTGTGATGTCTGAGTGATGATGGACCTGTTTTTGTAATGCTTCATTGTTGGATCCATTTGAGCTGGACTCGGTTTTTATTATTTGGCCTGCCATACCTCCATGTAGAGATAGATATATCTCCCAGAGGCCTTAATTTCACTCAATTTCCTCGTGTAAATAATACTAGCCATTGATAAAAGTCTTCATTGGAACAGTCCCCCCCCCCCCCCCCCCCCCTCTTCCTGTTAAAGCTATTTCCTTCGTTCACATTTAATAGAGTAAATAACCCCAACGCCATGATGAATCTTTAACGATTTGAGGTGAAATTATCTAAATGAGTTTAATGATATTTGGCTTTTTACGTGTAAGCCTGGCCTTCACGCAGATCTCAAGGAGTGAATGAATAAGCATGTGTTTTGCATGTGTTTGTACAGCAAAACAAAACACATTTTCTTCTGGTCTGGCAAGTGAGAAACGATTTTAAAAAGATTTGATGTTTATCCACTTTTATATGAAAACGAAACCCCAAACACATTCAAAGAGCAACCAAAGCTACATTGCGGCATTTTATAGAGTAGATATAAAAACGAAACATTATTAGATTTAAATTAAGTGCCTGAAATTAGTTTTTTAATGCAAGCTCAATGTCGCTTTTTTTTGTGTGGGAGCACATTTTCCAAGTTTTTTTTTTTAAGGCCTTGTGAAGCTTATTTTGTAAAATCTTTCTTCTCATGCTTACAAAAGCAGGCTGTGAGGAAGACGTGCCATTTGATAAGATTGGATTTCATGCATTTGAAAATATTTAAATTGTTAAGTGCTGATCTCTACTTACATTAATGAGGGTCTAGAGAAATTTTGACCTTGCGGTGTGCGTAAATCAATATGAAGTTGATAAGCCAAGTTCATTGCTGCCTAACATAAAACAAACCTGATTTGTTTACTTACCTAAGCCTGGGTATGTCAGGCCCATTATGAAATGATTTATAGACCACCATCCAATGAAATTGTTTAAAGTAGATTAGGTTCAGGGAACGATCAGCACTAATATGACAAGCTGATGCCACATGACAGGTAACCAAGCAAACAAGTTCCTGAAATTCAGATTGAATTAGAATCCTAATAATCCTGCGGGGAGTCACAGATTCAATCAGAGAGTCTGGGGAAGGGGTGTGAACTCCACGCCCCTAAATAAGCACACACATGTGCGTGCACACACACACACACAAGCCAAACACAATAGGTGACAGGAGTTTGTGTACGTGTGTGCGCAAGTTCACATGAACATAAATCTTAGACTTGCATCTAATATTCTATAAAATGTTTGTACTAGTTGCCTAATGTCTTTGTTTGCTTTCTTTAAGTTTTTAATACCTTTAATAAAAAAGATATTTAAAACTTTAAGCAAAACACTTGCCCTTTATTTTGTCTGATATGCCAAAAATAGGAAACGTAATGCACAACAGAATGAGTGCCGCTCTCATAAATTCTGTACCAAAGGCATTTATTGACCCGTACCTAATAAAAGCACAGGCTCACATCACAATGATAAAGGGCTTCTGCAATAAAGTAAATATTATCTTTCAACAAAGTGAATTTATGCACCACGAAGAACACATTTAGACTAGTTAAAAAAGTTAAATCTTCAATTCAGTAATGTCCTTATGAATGTTTACATATTTTCGTAGATTATTATTTTTTTTTTTTTTACTGAAATTTCCTCTTTATTTGAAAATAATGAATATAAATGAGTATTGTTCCCTCTTTTCCTAGGCACGTTAAAGAGATTGTCTGCATATTACAATATTAATGTGTAAAGTAAGGTGCATTGTCTGGACATTTGAATATGCATGATGAATATTACATTGTTGCAGCAACAAATCCCAATTGCGAGGGCTGAGGACAAATCTATTATGTATTAGGATAAACTTTTTCGCAAAGCAAATTTATATATATAAAAAAAATTGACATTTTTGGCTAAATTTGAAAGGCACTTTACTTTCATACAATGCAGAGGTGCACTTTTTTTTCTTGACTATAAATACATTATTTGCACTTGTTATCATTATCTGCGATTTTTGAAGAAACCCATCATCTAGCAGTGTTCATAAAATTATTTTTTTTTTAGTTAATATATGATTTTATATATTTAATCACCCACTGTGCTGAGAGAAAATGGACCTGAGGAGTAATTTCGTGCTTGTTAATCATTCCAAATTTTGGAAAGGCAACGCAACTCATCATAACTAGATGTTATGTCTTCGTTTTTCATAGCTCCCGAATCCTCACTTGTGTTTTTCCATCTGCGTTTCCTCTAGACTGGCTCTTTTGCAGTGAAGAATGTTGCTTTGCATGAGGAGGAGGATGAGTGTGTTTCAGATCAGGCCCTAATTAGGGTCCCCAGCGTCAGTCCGGCGCGTCTAATGAGAGGTGTGTGACAGAGCAGCGGCCTGATGATCGCAGCCCCGTTCTGATAGGAAGAATTATAGGACTGGTGATCCCCAACACAGCACGATCCACACCTGCAAATCCCTCACGAATGCCCTCCTCTGCTTTTGATGTGCTATTCTTTTCATGTCTTTAACTCCGACGACATCAAGAACCGATATCCCGTTGCAACTGAAGCGGAGGGGTGCGGGGGTAATCATCTATTATACGTTTTAATCATGCTAATTAATTGATAATAGACCCAGTAATTAACAACGGGGTGCACAGTGTTTGCACGATCAGTTGTAGATTACAGGAATTCGTTTGGGAAGGCAAAGTTGAACAATACGGCGGCAATCACTGCACTTAATTTTCCCGCTCATGCTTTAACGACCCTGGCACATCAATGTGTTTCAGATATCCACATGCGTACGGGGCAGGCATTTATCTTGGGAAGAACAAAAATGTTCCTAGACCTGCTCACGAATAAGGCACTATAGGATGCAGTGGGAGTCTGTAGCTCTTGATGTGACTGTGAAGTCGATTATGGCTACAGGGAGCTAGAGTGAGTTACAGTTCCCCTCTGCTGGAAATTAGCCCGTTATCAATTATCAATTAGACTGCCATCTGATTTACAGCATTTAAGCAGGTGGTATATATTTTTTCCCCCTCTCACTTTTTTCACCTGTTATCTATTTTTATGAACACTCGCATGCTTTCATCCACTGAGCGCTCAATCTGCCAGCACATGTGGAGAACATTGACTCTTTTTCTTGTTTAACTATGCTTTGTTCCAGCACTGAAGCACTTTTCTCTTTTTGTCTTCCCTGTAGCTTTAAGATATTTGGTGTTCTTGCATTGGAAGGATAGGTCAGTGAGTCAGAGCAGTGTAGCAGTAAATCACACAAAAGGAAAATGGCCTTGCTAAAATTAACAAATGCTGGGCCGTCCTGCTTGCTTACTATAAATGATGGAATATAGATTTTTGTTTTAAAAAAAAAAAGAGAGAGTATAATGTACTGTAAGGAAAATGAAACCGCATAATGTCATCTGAAACATCTACTATTTATAATATTTAATTAAAATGTAATATGCTGCTTTCCATTAATAGGGTACACAATTCTGATAAAACTTTTTTTCTTTCAGTAAAGTAGGGCTTGACCTTGACCAAAAATATTTATAGTCCATTTCACAAGTTCAAACTGAATATTATTTTACATTTATATTAGTATAATATAATTACATTACACACTACTGTAATTATTATCATTTAAAGATTTGGTAACAGGGTTGCAATAATTTAGTTTAAATGCAGATTAAGTTTGTGTAAAAATTTAGAAGATTTAATAATAAGATTATTTATTTTTCTTTCTGCCATGCTGCATCATATGCTGAAAGTCAAGTGAGTTGTGTACAGCTAAAGTCATAATCATATGCTAAACAGCTAAATAATCATATTGTCACTTATTTTATGGTTGGTTACCATTTGCGCGTGCTTTTAATTGAGCATTTTTTTTTTTTAATGCCTGTGTTTGGCATTGTCTATTTGATGGCCTTTATTTCATCTTTTTGAAATATACATTCAACCACTAGTGGGCCACCATCCTTTTTGAGAGAGGAAAATATGTTGCTTTATTTTTGGATATTTAATGCAAATCATTCAAAAAGATCAGTGCAAAGTGCAGGGTGGGATGTGGTGATGTCAGACTTTTTTGACACTTGCTAAGAATTGGATGCGTATGACCTTTTAACATTTGTAGTGATTTATGTCTGATTATACTGCTGATGAGTATAGTATGAGAACCACATTAAAGATGTAATCCAGCTGTGAATATTGCCAACTTCAGCAGTTGATTTTAGAGTTTTCTGCAGTAATTGTGGTCATTTGAATATAATGACATGGCGGATAAAGCCCTACTTTAAGTCTTGCACCCTCTAATCAATTTCTTTGACCTGTTTTGTTAGTGTGTGTTTTGGCACAATTTATTTTACAGTTAATAAATTGCTCCTGAAAGTGATAAAACAATGAAAAAAATGTTTTTTCTGCGCAACATTGTCTGATGCACCATGATGCCTTTTAGCTGAGAGCAGAGGGTAGCACTTGGGCACTCATTAACAGGCTGCCCACAGGCACTGATACCTGTCCCGCCAGCGCACTTGACACTCCCCTCAAACCTGTCTGTCTCCCGTCCATGTGCCCCCATCCTGTCTCATTACTTATTGATTTGTAAATCAATAACACCTTTCAGGCTGCCTGAGATGGAAGAGGAGAGAGAACTGCCCTTGCTACCAGCTCGGGGAGAAACATACTGGAGGGTAAAAGCAAGCTAGACCCTTTTACTTAAGTGAGTGGTGGCAGCAAACGGGATACATTTCACATTTAGATATATGACAGCGGCAACCAAGGAAAATATGATCCATTCAGCAATGCACTTCTATGTTGTGTCAGCGTTCCTGTTCTTAAAGGATGTTTCACCCAAAAATAGAAATTCTGTCATTATTTACTTACTCTCATTTCATTTCAGACCTGTATGATCCCAACCCCCCCCCCCCCCCCCCCTCCCCAAAAAAATAGAAGGGAGGGGATAGAAGAATTGTACTAGTCGCTGTACAATAAGAGTGAATGTTGGATTGAACTAAAAAAACAAAAACAAATTCAAATTAATTTTAAATTTGAAAATTATTTTATTTGAAAGCTTCAGTTACTATTTATTGTAAATGGAATTGTCATTGAATTCAGTATGTTGTATGTTCCATTAAAGTAATAAAGTAATACTTTTGGAATGAGGTAATAATGACAGAGGTTGTTGGACAGAGGCGGCTGTTCCTTTAAGAGGTATTCAAATTACTTTTATGCGACTATGCTATTGGTAATGGTCAGTTTCACAGATAAACCCAGAGGGGCCTGTCTAGATTCTCATTAGGTCAGGGCTTATTGTCACTGCTAACAGAAAAAAGGATTTGCTTGAAACAGCCAGGCACAGAACAAAAAGCTTCAGCCCAGGTCCCAATCAGCAGCTCATAAAGGAGCCAGCACAGGTCTTAATCAGTCAGTCCTTAATGGAGCCGCTCTTTAAAAGTATTATTAACCTCATCTGTCTAGATTAAGAACTAATAGCCCCCTTTCTGTGTATTGTCTTTGTAGCAGCTGGTAATGTACATATATATTAATCCACTCGCGCAGGCGAGATTGTGTGGCGCGGGGGAACAACGGTGCCCTTCACAAGCGAGGCAGACACAGGTTAGGAAGCCACTAATTAAATGTCAGACTTGACAGATTAAAATTATGAAATTTAAAATCAGCAAGTAGCTCTTTGTCATTGTCAAATTAAGCGGCCGGCATGATGAGGAGACGGGAATGGAAGACTTTAATGGATTGAAGGGGAATGTACTTTAGCAGCCCTGGATATGGTGAATAAAGATTTCCCTGCGCTCAAGGTAATGGGGCTGCACGTTCAATTCAATGTGCCGATAGGCTGTGGCATCAGAGCCATCTGTGCTGCCACGCTTTTCCTAGCCATGCAATTTAGCTGTTTTTCTTTGTAAACAACACACAAGCAGTTGAACACAAGCTCTGTTTTAAAACCTAGTGAGAGGCCTAGTCTAATTATGCAGGAATGGCACTCACAATTGATTTTAAATAGGGCCTGACGTTAGCATGTTGCTTAGCTAATGGTGTGAAACTAAGTGAGGAAAAAGCACACAAATATTGTTTATTAAGATTATTATTATTTTTTTTTACACTTAGCTAACTGACTTTTCTCCATATTAAATAAAATTTAGGTTTATTACATCCACCATTTTTTTCTTGAAGTTCTTTGCAGTGCATTCTGGAAGGCAACATCAAATTTTTGCATAAAATGATGCTGACTTCGCTTTTATTTATGGCCTTTTTGATTTTAACTTAAGGTCGCTATGAAACTAAAGTATTTTTATTCTGTTTTTACATCCAAGTGAAATGGATTATTGGGAAAAAAAATGTAGCAGGGTCTTGGTTCTATCCATCGATTGTTGATTGGATGGAGGCAAATCTGAACGCAAGCTTGCAGTCAGTGGTAAGAAAGGGGGCGGGGTTTAAGCGGACTAAATGATTGGAGGAGCTCGGCTTATGTCACCAGTCATTTCATCAGTAAATCGTGTCATTTTGATTTTTTTTTACTTTGTAATTTTTAAAAACATGTGTGAATTATTCACAATAATATCGATAACATGAAATTAGAAAATAGATACGATTTATTTTCATTTCATGCAGAATTTAAATGGATGCAGTTCAGATTCAAACACCTGTTTGCGCTAACCACTATGTCACAGCTCCGACACTGATAAACCGGATTTCTTTTTTTATTATTTGTATTCACATTCAGCGTTTAATTTTTCAATCATTTTCTTCAAATGCTGCTGACATTTAAAAGCATTCTGTAAGCAAAGGCATCTTGCTTGTCCAGTTTTTAGTTAACTTTTATATCTCAGTGATAAATTAGTCAAATGCTTTTTGTGTTTTTAATTATCGAAGCGCCAAGTTTGCTCTCAACATCCATATTTGTAGAGTTGTTGGTTCATAATTAACCTACTATCAGATCAATCCGATATGTGTAAGAGTGCATCACAGAGAACGGTCTGAGATTGTAGGCCTAATGAATACTAACAGAACTTTTTCTGCAGTCAGAGGGAAAAAAAAAGCTCCTGCACAGCATTTCTAAATAAATAAACCAGCACTAAATTAGCCTGATTCCTTGTTCTTGCATTCAAAGTTCAAAGGCTTTGAGCTCAAATCAGGTCTAGATGTGTTTAGCTTCATATGGGTTGAGAGCACAGCTTGCAATAAAGCAATGAACAAACCAGAGGCAGCATTAGAGCAGCAACACTCAACAAGGAACCAAAAACGATACTGATTAAAAGTGACACGATCCAATTAAATTTAATTACACAAGCTGTATATTCATTTTAACTGACAATTTTTATTAGGGAGCCACACACACTTAAAGCAAGGAACTGAGGCTAAATTATATCAATGTAATACAGTTGGGTTATGCAGAATCCAGCGTGTCTAATTTGCTTTAATTGAGTTAGGGGCAAAAGGCCTGCAAAGGAGTTCAATAGTTTGAGGAAAAGATCACTGAGCCGAACATCTCTTGGTTTGTCAGGCCAAATATATTGAGGGAGACGATAAACATGACCACTCTCTACCCTCTCTGTGATCTTTAAAATTAAACAATATTGTCATTAAGTTAAGTTGAAGTTAAAACTGTTAAGGTTGGACTGAAATGATCAGGTCTCGTGGTAAAATTAAACCTTGGAAATAAAGAAAAAAGGGGGCATCTGGTTTACCACGAGATAACCTTGTGAATGAAATGTTCATGAGAATCATTCGTTTTATTCAAACCCCCATTGCATTTAAACAGGGCAGAGCTGTTTACAGTACATTTTGGGGTAAAATTCAACCTGTTCCTTGCCCTTTAGAAGCAACTCGACAAAGTCTTTACCTTATATTCCATATCTAAATGTGACATGACACATGAGAGCTTCTGGTGTGCTTGAGTCCTTTGTAGAGGTGAGTGAGTGGCATAGTAACTGGTTAGCCTCGGGTGCTGTGCTTCATATATGTACCCAGCCTGTCTTGTGCACGGGGATGCTCAGTGACTTGCCCTGTGGTGCTATGCTGAGTTTTCAAAGCACACAGATCATTTGTTTTCCCTTTCCATGACATGTAGTTTAGCTCAGCTTTCTTCTGGATGTGTCACCAAGGCAGACTCCGGGCGTTTCCCCGGTCCAGTCTTTTTACCAAAAGAAAATGGGAAATTTTCGATGAAAGAATGAAATGGATATTTTTGATTCTTACATCTGTGAGTTATTTTTTTTTTAATATATTTTGGAAAGAAGTCTATTATTCTCACCAGTGCTGCACTTAAAAAAAAAAACTAAAATACTGTGATCCCATTAATATTGTAAAATATTATTGCAATTTAACAACCTTTATATTTTAATACATTTTTAAATGTTACATTTATTCCTGTGATGGCAAAGTTGAATTTTCAACACCAGTCTTCAGTGTCACATGATCTTTCAGAAATCATTCTATTATGCTGATTTGGTGGTCAAGAAACATTTTCTATCATGATCACAGTTGAAAATAGATGCGCTACTTAATATTTTTGTGGAAACCGTGATACATTTTTTCTGTTTTTTTTTTATGAATTGAAAGTTCAAAAGAACTGCATTTCAAGTCGTGGCCTTTATTTATGTAGTGCTTTATACAATACCGATTGTTTCAAAGCAGCTTTACGTTGATAAACAGGAAAATAATTATTCAATGATGCAAACAGAATTCAATTCCGCTGTAAAGCAACTCTAAAAAGACAACAGTTATTATTTAGCAGAAGTCAGTTCAGTGTTGATTCAGTTTGGTTCAATAACTGTGTAAAGTTAATCAATTATTGAATAAGTTCAATTCATCTATGAAGCAGAAAACATTGATGTCATCATCCAGCTGAGTTCTGTTCGGTTTTTCATCCAATAGTGTCAGCGCATTCAAGTCAATGGGCCAAGCCAAAAGGCAACAGTGTCAGGGAACCCAAACTCCATCTGGCCAATGAATGAACATGGTGTGGTTTAATTCTAGGCGGCACCACAAGTCAGGCAAGTCATTTAGAAGTATTAAAAAGTAAAAGTGTTAATTATTTTACTTTTTTTTTTTTTTACTTAGTGCAAATGTTTCATAAAGAACAGTGGCTTTCAACCAAATACAACTATTGTGTAGTTATATTGGCAACATAAATAGGTTTATATGCTTTTAAATGAGCTTTTAAAAGACTTCTTATATCCATTGTCGTTGACTGCAGACATCAAATAGGATATAAATTTCCTGCTCAAAATAAGTCTTCATATTTTCAGTGTATGCAGTTCATGGTAATATAAAAAAATATAGTATAAATATCAATATCTCATTAATAAATATAAATAATATAGTATAAATATCAATATCTCATTAATAAATATAAATAATATTAATTTTAGATTTTCTTTATTTACCTCTGTATGTTAATCAGTGACTGTGTCACTTGATGTCCAATGTAAAATCTGGGTCCTAAACCTAACCCGGTTGAGAAGCACTGATGTGGAACATTGAGTTATCTAAGAATGTGTGTGTGTGTGTGTATGAGGAAGATTGAGAAAGAAATCGTGTGTGAGGTGGTAATGATGTCCTCAAGTTGTTAAATGCAATGGTCTGTGTCCTGTTCACCCGGCATGCTGTTGCTCTCCCATCTGTGCAGGGAGCCACATCTGCTCCTGAGGTCATAGAGGTCAGCAGTGACACCAGATTTAACTGTTATTTACTCTGAGTCCCCGACAAGACACATACAGCCCGCACCCACTCAACTGATGTATGTTAAATGTGCTCCAAATTACCAGTGTGTTGGATCTATTGATGGGCCATTCGAGCCTGTCAGCCTGTCTCTATCAGCCTCTCAGTTATCCCCCTCCTCTCCTTCCCCCGTTCGTTCCATCCTTCATCTATCCTTCACTCCCGCGCTCTCTCTCTCTCTCTCTCTCTCTCTCCAGGCCCCACCGCGGCCCAGGCTGAGCACCTTGCTCTGAATGGGAAATGAGGGCTTCGACAGATACATGCACCTCTGGAACCTGTTGGGTGTTCAGACATATGTCTTGCCCATCTCATTTTGAACAGGTTAAAAGACTAAGTCAAGCGCAATTATACTGTGCCAGCATCTTCAACAAGACCTCGCAGGAGACGTTGTTTATTATGTTCTGATTTACTCTCCGGTGTGATTACAACATGAGTACGGATGGGAATCGCGATCAATTTTAATTTTAATTCTACTCATGGTTGTAGTTACGCTAATGATTCATTATCGATTCGAAGTAATTTTTGAGGACCAAATAAGTGATTGAAACAACACTGTGCGTTTATTGTTGTGTACAACCGGCATACAAATTTCAATAGAAAGATGTGCTTTATTTATTTTGTTGATTGTATTATTGTGTTGTGGAATGATTTCCATGACATTTAAGCTTCCATGAACCATAAATGAGCTGTGATTTTAAAAACACAGTTAAGCCTTTTACCTAATTAATCAATTTGATGAATTTATTCATTTGAATTTTTAGCAGTTTTCTCAAGGCAAAGTGCCACCGTCAGGACAAAAGGGAGGCATGATGCCCTTTACACAGTTATATTTGTCTACGTGACACACTAAGGACTTGTTGAGGGCTCAATGACACTGTGTATCTGATAATGTCAGAGGCTTGTCTGGCTGTGTAAGGGAGCTTCGTGTTTACACAGAGGCAGCAGTGAGGAGATTAGCACAGAGGTTCTTGTAGAACAGCGCTATGATGAGCAGAACAAGGCTCCGCTTTGGTTCATAAATAGTGCAGCACATGCACTGCTGCTAATTGACTCACACAGGCATTAGTGGGATTAAGTTAGAGCCCAAAGTTCATTAAGCAGATAAATGCATCTCTTAGCCTGCTAAAGAGCTCCAGCGCTAACACGGCCCACTGAAAATAGCGCTTATGCACAATGGTGCTCAAACGAAGTGAAATTTAAAAAAAGAAAAGTTAGTGAAAAACATTTTAGTGCTGTTTAGTGTGAGGAAGGTATCAAACTTTTAAGCGTAATTTACTGTTTTGATGTGATTAATTTCACCTTAAATATGTTTGGCACAGTTAGCATAGATTTTCTTTTCTAAAATACACATTGGTTAGCACCAAAACAAAGCTGTTGTTTGCATAATGTTGGGGGATATTTGGATTTTTTTTTTTTAAACTGACAGGGCTAATCATCAAAAAATCTCTTGGCATATTTAGCATTTATTATTTGGGGTCAGTTGGATTTTTAGAAACTAAAGAAAAGATGAAATTACTTTTATTCAGCAAGGATGCATTAAATTGATCAAAAGTGACAGTAAAGACATTTCCAATGTCAAATAAAGGCTGTTCTTTTGAACTTTCTTTTCATCAAAGAATCCTGAAAAATATGCATCACTTAACGTTCATCACTGTACATGGTGGAACATTTGTTGAAAAAAACTGTTGTTTGCATATTTAGCCTGTATAATGTTCTTCTCGTGGAATTAAATGAACGCAGGGCTGTGTTTTGTAGAAAGTGTAGCGTCAACAGATTTCGAATTGACTCTCCAGCTATGAATGACATCACAGCGAGCGCTCAGAAAGCGGTGGAGAGTGCTTTCATTTTGCCACTTAGACGACAAATTACCCAGACAATAGACCTCTAAAGTTGGCAGGTAATTCAATCGTGACTGTTGACTCCAGGCATTTGCTTTGTTTGCCCTCAGAAGGAAATAGCCAAAAATTCATCTTGGCGGAGTCAAACGAAATGAAAGATAATATTCTTTATCTGCTCGGGATAGCTGCGGATGAACTCCTCCAATATGAGTGTAAATAAGATTTAGCGATTCCATACTTCAGTTGGCTTCAACTCAAAGTGATTTGGATCAATAGCGTTTGCCCGTACGTACGTGTGCGCGACAGGGCTCCAGCCCGTCACGGAGGGGAGGCACGAGGGCTGTATTCAGATTTCACCGGTGTCAAATTAATTCCAGGCTTATCGGGAAATTCAATTAGCAGGGAACCCCCCTTTGTGAGTAAGAGAGTGTCCGACATCCCAACGTGACAAATTACAGCGCTCAGAGAGCATATCAAGGCGAAGTGTTGAGGCTTGCTAATCTTCCCTCTAATTCTCAATTACTGTAAAATGAAGCCATAAATCACAGGGACAGGCAGATCGATGGAAACGTTGTTTTTGGAGTGATTGGCAGCCACCCCAAAGGTTACTTTTTAAGTTGGTTTAAGGTTACCTCTCGGAGAGGGCTCGAGGCGGGGGACGTGTGGCAGCTTGGGTTGGGGGCGGAGGAGGTTTGGTGGTAGCGGCGGGGGGGTCGAACTCAATCTATATGATGCAAGGTTTCAATCCTTTAGGGGATACAGCAGAGGGACAGGACCAATTTTTAGCCCATCAGCCATCCAATTTTTCTCCTTTTCATACCTGCTGTAGTAAATGAGAAACAAATTAAATTTCTCCCTACTATCTCCACAGAAACCATTTAAATCCTTTATGGAAACTAAATTGTCCCCAGACAAATCGCCCCTGGTTCTATGACAATATACTATGGCAGTGCAACCGAAATAAATTTGTGTCACTCCAGATATGCCTTTGTCTGTAATGCCATTCATTGGAGACTTGAAGAAAAGATAGAGAGGGGAAATAAAAAGAAAGGGGCACTTTTGGTAAAGAACAAAAGAAGCAAGATAGGAGGACCCCCTTCATTTTCTCCCTCTCTCTCTCTCGCTCGCTCTCGATCGCGCTCTCTGTCACTCTCCTGGTGGTGCCCACCTCCAACTTGTGGCGTTATTAATTTTGGGCTGGAGTCTTTGCATTCATGAGGCTGAGATTGAAATGTAAATGAGTCTGAGGGAGCAAGCAGTCAACACCGGCCCCGGCTGCACGGCCCGTGTCACGCGCGCTCTGTCTCCGCACCCCGGCTCTTATCATTCACACAGATTAAGAGAGTAGAACATCAATCACTACATCTGGGAAACAATGAATAAAACGGCCCAACGAGGCAGATGAAAAATCACTGAGGAAGCAGAGTTAAGAGGACACGGGGCAGTGGCTGATTGCTGTGGCGGAGGGGCACGCTGTGCTGGCAGCTCGCTGCGACAAGTGCTGAAGCCAAGAGGTTTGTTTGGATTTGCTCTGTCCAGCTGGGCTACGTGTGTTTGTGAGCACTCTCACCCACCACTCTGTTTTTGTTGCTGGTTTGCGGTGCATAGCAGATCATAGCTGTTATTAGACTGTTATAGACCTATCAGTGTGAATGAAATCGCATAGAAGCACAATTATTACTCTATACTCTTTCCAGTATATTAGTATTCATTGATTATGTGAAAAGCCTACTAAAACTATTTACCTTGTTACATACATCCATCCATCCATCCTTACATACATACTTACATACATACATACATACATACATACATACATACATACTTACATACATACATGCATACATACTACATACATACATGCATACATACATACATACATACATACATACATACACACTTACATACACTTACATACACTTACATACATACTTACATACATACATACATACTTACATACATACTTACATACATACATACTTGCATACATACTTACATACTTACATACATAAATACATACATACTTACATACATACTTACATACATACATACTTGCATACATACTTACACACTTACATACATACATACATACATACATATACAATATATGAAGATCCTTTAAATACAGCTTTAAGTCATTCTAAGGGAAATTAGTCTTTTTTTAATGTATTAAGATTTTATATAATTTATGATAATAAATAATTTGATGTTTTTGCAGAGAAGTTAAAAAAAACATACAGTAATTTTTTAATATAGATTTAGATTTTATATGTAAAATACATCAAATATAACATATTGGGTCACAGTAGAACCTGCTATTTCACAATATATTATAGGCTTTTTTTGATAAATGTAAAAGGTAGCCTAACAAAAAATATATGACACAACAAAGATTCTAATTAATAAATTGTATAAATGCACGCAGTCTCCCCTTATTTCTATAAACATCCAAAGCAAGAAAGTCAGTTTCTGAATTTGTTCCACTTGAAATTTATGTAGAATTGAAAGGTTTTAATAAGAGCACAGACTCCATCAATCGAAGGGACAGATTGGATAAAACGGCATCAATAAATTTAACTGAAGTCCGAGTGAGCTTCCCGTAATGGCAGCTTCATGGACTATGATTGGTGAATATTACAAAGCTTATTGGCCGTGAGAGAAGGCTGTATCAAAGCTTGCAGTTATTACTGACAGAACTTGGACATCTTTATGAACCCATTGTGATATCATACTAATTCCCCTAAGAATGACTTTATCTGCCCTGTCGCGGGTCCCCGTTCGGTGTGTCACATCAGGTTTGCGTCTAATTCTGGCCAATTACAGCTGGCATCGCCACTTATAGCCTGTTTGGGGCCAGTGGAATTCCATTTTCTCAGGCACCGCCACAGTCCGCTATTATTATTATCAGGTTTTTTTGCCTTCTATCTTTCTTTTCTTCTCCCAGCTCTAGCTTTTACTTTGTGCTTTTCAGAACAAAAGCTAATGTGCTGAAAGACCGGTCTCGTCTCGTGCTCATTGAAATCATGCGAGTGCCATTTATGCTTAATACGTCTGCGTGCGGGAGGAAGCAAAGCAACCTGGCAGCTCCTGAAGCGAGATGAGAAGACCTCTGGGGATTTGTGCGCGTTGTCTTCCGAGAGCACTCAGACACTGACAGCCCGACCAAAATATTTCACATAATTTGATTAGGTTACAATGACAATCTTTATTTATAGTGCTCCTCAGATGCAGGGGGTGGAAGCTTTTGTAGTGACGAATCCAAATTAACTTCTGTTTGTCTTACCATGGCAATCCAAATAAAAACAAACACTGTTCATGTAACTAGGGGTAATTACAGCCTACAGAATGTCCATCCATTGCTATGGTGGAACGCTCAGCCGCTTCATTAGGTTTGTGCTCCCATTGTGCTCCCACTCCTCCCTTTTTGCAAGAGGTCAGGCTCCCACACAAAGGCAAGAACATTTACACTATTAGGAGTGAAAGAATTATATCAGCAATTCCTTTGAAAAACAGTGGCAATTGCTAAATGCTACAACATGCCGGTGCTGTTAATATCTTTTAGCTTAGATCACCCACATTTTTTTTACTTTTGTCATTACTTACTCACACTTATGTCGTTCTAAACTTGTATAACTTCTTCTGTGGAACACAAAAAAGATATTTTGAAAAGTGTCTTAGTGTCTATATAGTGAAAGTCAATGTTTTCCAAACAACGTTGGACCCCATTGACCCTCGTTGTATGGACAGTAAGAACGTTCTTCAAAATATACTCTTGTGTTCCAAAGGTTTGGATTAATCCAAGGGTGAGTAAACGTTGACAGAATTTTCATTTTTGGGTGAACTATTCCTTTAATCATGGGACTAAAATTGTGGAAATACACGGTATACTTTTATTATCCTCACTCTAAATCAAGTCGTTCACCTGCAAAATCTTCATCAAACAGTACAGCTTGTACCGGAGGTTAATGAAAATGTCCCACGCATTGATTTACCTGCGTGTCTGAGGGCAAAGCCATTGAAACAAACAATTCATTTGTCTGCCACATGTTTCTTCGGCAAGACCCTCATAAAAGCTTTTCAATAAATTTCTCCGTCTGTTTTACAGACCTTTCCTCTTCCTTGCGTCATTTTTTTAAATTGAAAGTTGGTTTTAAAGTCAGCTATAAACATCATTCCGCTCAATCAGTGCTGGTTCAGATCAAACGGCAGTGGGCTGCTACAGATACCTCCAACCCTGACTTGTCTCCCCGCTTTCATAGTGTTTAACACCGTGGCACACTTTTTTAGCTGGAGACGGCTGTCACTGTATTTTGTCAGCAAAGCATAATATTTCTTCAGGAGTTCTAAACCCGGTACTCAGCAGGGAAGAAATGAAAATACGGCACTACATAAACCGAGCGAGTCAGTTGTAAATCACCTAACACGATGTAGAGGCACCAGGCAGAGAGCTGCGCGCTGTCAAGTCCTCCCCTGGAAAACAGAACGGACACCAGTCATGATGCTTTAATCAGCCCCCAAATAATAGATGCCTCCCTGCTCCCCTCCAAGCTCGGTGCCATCGGATGAAACGGGAAAACAACCTGAAACTTACTTTGCTTTCAGACTTTGCCGAGTTGCGCTATTGAATTTTTTTTGCCTTTGTTTGTTTGTTGGCGTGTCAGGGGTTATTTCTTTGGTGGGAATCTAAAAGGAATCTTTGAAGCTTTAATATGATCCTTTCACACAAACACTTCAAAGGTCGTCTCTAGTTTCTACGATAAGGTGCCGTTATTTAGATGCTTTGCATGTCAGATGTTAATGTTATTGTTGGCGGAACAGAGTTTTTCTTGCTTTGTTTATTTATTGCTTTTCTCTCTCTCTCTCTCTCTGTTCAGAAGCAGTGGATGTATTGCGTTGCTGTGGTTGGTAGTTACGTGCAGTTGGAGTGTTAACATCATCCAGATGGATGCATCGCATTGTTTGATGGCAGAATCTTGAAAAGGTCTGGGAAATGGGAAATTAATTATTCAAACTTTCTTGAATGGCACATTTATTGAAATATTCAGAAAAAGCAGCTTACTTTAGAGAAAGAGAAAAACAACTGCTAATCTTTTCCCATGGCTTTTAGGGACAGTCTGGGTTTGGACACGAAATGAAATAACTCTTCCTCTCACATTAGATGTCATCTGTCATAACTAATCAGTCCGCACCAGTTCATCCAGAACCTCGACACGGTTCCCAGTTCGTCAGGAGGGACAGATGTTCCCGCCACCCCTGAAAGGGAAAAAAATCAAGTTAAGGCTCTCTGCGAGAGGAATTGCACTGTTTTGCTGCAGTTGATTAGTGTTAACCAAATAAGAGTGACTTCACTGACAGAGATGTACACTGGGCTCTGGAGCTCTTGAGAGCCGGCCAGATGGTCCTGCAGCCCCAGCTGCTGTAATGTAGTAAAGCTTGTTGAGAAGCTGGTGGTATTGATTTCATTTCTGCCCGTAGATGCAGCTACTACATCTACATGTGTCTGCGCTGATATGGACCGCAAGAAATCCAATATCAAGTCTGGGATGGAGGGCCCTGTGTGCCGATCCCTAATAAGGCTGTCAATCCCATCTGTCCTCTCCACTCCAAGAGAACGTCTGCCCCAGGAGAGGCGATATCAGAGACGTTTCGTTATCCTCACCCTTACGTGTAGGTACACCTCTCCCCGTTATGCTCGTTAATTAGGAGATCAATGAACGCGAACGTCCGGATGTACTGATAATGAGAAGGTTTGGCTCATTGTAAAACAGGATGTTCTTGATCATGATACTGTGGATTCTTTTATCAGGCAGGTATGCGATAGACGTCTGCTAATACTGCGAACTAATTTTTTAGGTGGCATAACAAACCCGTTAGCAGAATGCATAATCTTTAGATTATGCTGATGACTGCTTTGACGAAACACTTCAATAGTTCTCCCGTGGAAGGATGGATGGTGGGGTCACGCAGCAGAGGTGCCATTATATATCAAAAGAAGCCCTTACGCGGTCTGACACATTTATCTTTTGTTTGCTAATATTGGAAGCAGTGTATCTTGTGTTGTGCGTTATTTGGGTATGTTTGATAAATGCTCCTTCCATGACTGTTTTGGTCCCTGGGTCATCTCTTGCTCACTGATGTGCTTATTAATAATAAATTGCCTTTGCCGAATGTGCGAATTCTTCCTCCCTTTACAGTTATTGTGTAAACAAAAGACTGCTAGCGGAATCCATCTTAATAGAGGACGTTTTATTCAATAAAGATAACTTGCCTGAGAAAAATGAGATCTCTTAACTCTCGCAGCCTCAGTCTTTCACTGTAAATCTTGTGACATTTCCCGCTACTCGCTCCGAGTGCCCATGGTGCCGTGTCACTGAGGAGCTTGGCCAATCATGGGCAATTATACATGCTAATGAACGTGCCCTCATATTCCGATTCTGACATGGAGCACCACAGAGTCCGTAGGGATTGAGCCACCTACAGCGGGAGCACATAATTTCTCTTGAAAGTCATTAGCCGTTACAGTTATAGCAAGCGGTGGAAAAATGCATAGGAAGCCCTATATCATATAGACCACAACCTTGACCAAGCTTGTAATAATACATTACCAAGGCATGTGTGGCATATTAATCAGTTGGAAAGCATAATTTATTCATTTTGCAATCTTTTATGATATGTCCCCTCTCCCCATCCCTCCTTAATCCGTTTTTAATCAAAGAAAGGTCAGTTCATGTAGAGGGCATAAATCTCCCTCACCTGGTACTTTGTAAAAATACGGAGATTAAGTTTGTGCAATGTGGTCAGGGGAGAGCAGTAAATTACCCTGGTAACAAAGTTAACATTGATTCAGATATAACCACTTGTCCGCATGTAACAACGATAACCTTTTAGTAGGTTTGGAAAACAAATTTGACAACCATTAAAATAATGAATGAGTTTCTGCTCTCTCATAGAAGTGAAAGAAAGTCTATTTGCACCGCAAAAGGCCCTTAATGCCTCATGCTGTTCTTTCACAGCAACCCGGCAGGGGCCCTAAAGTAGAACATACTAATACAAAACTGACATAACAAATTACTGCACTGAATGAAGGTGCACAATAGGTTATAGTCACCTGCATTCAAGTAGTTTAAAACGCTGTTTATGGGCTGCCGGCAATGACACTGTATTTGGCACTAATAAGGACGTAATTCAATAAATGCCACAATTTTCGGCTCTAACTCTGTGCTTTTCTATGCATGAATCTTCAGTTAATTAGGAGAAGAATCCCAGCACTGCTTCATTTGTAAAACTACTTGAGATAAAATACAGAAATCCCACTAAGCACTGTGTCTGTGTGTATGTATATATATACAGACTGGCATACAATCCCAAACCGTTCAAAAGTTTGGGATCGGTAAGATAAAAAAAAAAAAAAAAAAAAAAAAAAACGTTTTGAAAGAAGTCTGTTATGCTCACCAAGACTGCATTTATTTGATCAAAAATACAGTAAAACCAGTAATATTGTGAAATAGTGTTGTTATTATTATCAATGTTAAAAACGGTTGTGCTGCTTAATATTTTTGTAGAACCCATGATAAAAAAATTCAGGATTCTTTAAATAGAAATTTCAAAAGATCAGCATTTATTTGAAATATTATTTTTTGTAACAATATAAAAGTCATTACTGTCACTTTTTGATTAGAGGATAGTTTACCCACTTTTTTTTTATAAAAGAGACTCTGTTAATCTAGGACAGTATAAGTTGGGAATTGGCGCCTATGAGACTCTTGTCTTGCGTGGAGTTAAAATATTTTTACAACTTGAAGCGCTAAAGTGACAAGGCCGTCAATGAAAGTAGTTTGTCCTCTGCAGTTCAGTGAAAATATTTTGAGAGCTTGAAGAACGAGAGGAAAGAAGAGTGATGGACAGCTCTGACACTCCAGAGCACTTAGGCAATTATTAACAGTTTCTGCCAGTCACCACATCTGACACAACACAAACATGCCGTGTCTAATTTTACACTACTCCGGCAGGCATGGGTCACTTTTAAAGAACACAAGGAAACTCATTTTATTTTAGATTTGACGACCAATCATCCAAATTGGCCCCAATGCTACCAAGCCCCCCTTCTCCCACCATAACAGACAATGCCTGGGAGAAAAACAGCCGCTTAGATCTTTGAATTGCAGCTGTCCGTTGGAGCTTGCCAAGGCTGAGATCAGTGTGGTGAAATGGCACACAGGTGTGGGATTCGACCACAGACGTCTCTCTGCATAGATAGACATCAGCCTGTCAACAGGGTTTCACAAGATGCTTTAGGCCGAAACGGGCAACATGTGAAGAGGTCAGGCCCTGTAAAATCTTTACCACATCGTGCATGTCAACCAAAGGAGACCTCAGCCATGTTTTGATAGCCGTCCAACAATTTTAACGTCTACTGACAGCGTCTCTCAGGCATCAAAGCGTAGATGTAATTGATCAAAATTGCTCATTTTTGCGGCCCATTGTAAGTTTAAAATCAGATTGGTATGCCTTGTTATATCTCCGCATGTGTGCTCAGGGGTAATTGCTTTCCAGATAGCCAAAAGGACCTGAGCTAAAGCTTCAGATATTCACTCTCTTGTATAGGTTAATCTGATCTGAGCGTGATTTCCTGACAGGCAGGTTCGGCACGTGAGATTCTGCCATTTCCAATGCTGCTCCTATACATTCTGATGAATGCTGCTGGTAATTTGTTTTAGACAGATTACCCACAGATCTTTGCGGAGACATCTACACAACTACACGCACAGAAAAAGTATCACAGAAGAAGTCCAAACACATAACTGTCAATGATACTTTTGAAGTTATCTCTTGATGGGACAAGGTGGACCAAACCTGATTTTCAGACACTCAGGAAATCATAATAAGCTGTGAAGGTATTATTACGAAGATCTCAAGAGGCTTTCGCGCATCGTGTTGGTTTAGTGTCTGGTGTAGATTATTTTTTAGATACGTTTTTTTTTTTTTTTTCGTTGAATAAATGAATAGGTCTAATCGGTAGGGTAATTACAAGACAAAGGATCTTTGTAATTAGAGACTAATAACAAGCTTGCAGCCTGCTCATGCCAAACAGCTGCTGGGAAAGGTAAAACTGAAGCCATCCCCTGCACATGTTCCAACAGATGAAAGTAATTTACAGTAGTTGCACTTAACTGTCTATAAACAATTACCGTAAAATGAAGCAGTGTCTTTATGTATGGCTTCTGAAACGTATTTTCTTTTGCCTGCTGAACAATTATTAACGATCTTCATCTGCTAGGTACACTTCATGAATTTTACATTACCTCTTGTCATTATCATAACTAGACTATCAAAGATATTAGAAGCCTTCGACATTCTCTTCTTGGGGATCTTTCTTAGATCTATTGTCAAGAATCTGAGAATTGAAATTTCCCTGGATTTTTTTTTTTCCTCAAGAGCATTTGCACATGCATAAGCATGAGGATTATTGGGGCTGTCTCCATGTTTGTATGCCTGGCTGTCTTTCTGTCTGTGGAGGCATGTTCATTTCCTACATTTTAATGCCATTGTCCTTATCTAGTCACTGTCTGATTGCATGCCACTTTTCTTCCAAACAAAATGCGCTCAAGTAAATGTGTTTATGTCGTCCATACATTCTGATAACAAGGCAGAAGTCTTTTAACGTTACATTTGATTTGCGCTCGGCTTACTGTTTTTTTATTTTTTATTATTAGGTGCGGGGGGTTTTGATGGACATCTCGGATGTGGCAGAATAATTAGCATTTCCCCACATGCCTTTCTCCATGCTCTGTTCCTCAGCACACTGATGTCTTGTGATGCCCAGAAAACGAGCGTGAATGCCGTGTTATCATTTAGAAACCGGCAGCCAGCACTAACAGACTGTAATTATGTACTTCCAGGGACAAGATCAGTGTGCAGAACAAAGTGTGCTGGAAAACATTGCAAGGACTATTGGGTTGTTTTGTACAAAATGTCCATCACACACTTGGCATGCTTCGCCCCCCTTTTCCGCTCCCCTGGTGTCTTGTTATATTTCTTTCCGGGAAATTGATTTGCTTATTAACGGAGCAAATAATATTTGCTGATACCCTGTCAAGATGTTTACTGGGCTGCTGGCTCGCGGAATGTGTTATAAATGCTATCGCATTCAAGTGTGAGGGGTGGGGGAAATCAGAATATTTTGCATTCGGAAACTATATGGCCATTATCCTACAGGCCATGGCTTTGTTGACAGATCCAGCATTAGTGGATGGCAAATCCATGATAGAACCATGTTAGATCTGTTGGCTTTCAGCTGAACACTTTAGGGGCGAATAAATTGTGTAAAATACGCATGAATTCACATGCAGCGGAATGTAGCCTACCATTAGGCTCATTATTGCACCTATAGCGTATGAACCTGCACTTTCATAACCTGCTGTTGTACTAATTCAAAACTAACTCACACAATTTATCATGACTGCCATTGTAGTAACAGCTGTACTAGACTAGCATGTTATATGCGTGAAAGGTCATTGGCTAACGAAAGAACGGCGTGTGTGTGTAGGAATAGGAATCTTAAAAAATTAATATTGGTTATATTGGTTCCATTGGTTATTTTAGTACTTTAACCCTCAGATTCACAGACAAGGCTCAAGCCTTGTTCCAGACTAGGCTTAAAAATGCATGTTTGAGCTGTTTTAACAGAAAGCAACTTGCACTGACATTTCTTAAAATATGCCAGAGACATTGTTTTGTCTCAAGATGCACACCAGTAATGTTTTTTTTTTCTTCTAGGGCACTGCTTATAAAAGATACTTAAATATCCTAATTGAACTAAGGCCTAATCCTGGCTTAATCTAAGCGCTGTCTGTGAAACTAGGCCTTAAAGAAGAAATATTTGGGGGGAAAGTGCAGTTCCATTGTTTGTTTGTTTTTATAATAAATTTAAAACCATTGCAAAATGTGTGTTAACATGTTACACAGATTTTTTAATAGTCTTTTAGAGGTGGCATAAATCCAATAACTGGCCTTTACTTGGAAAAAAAAACGTGGCAATACATTTCATTCATTAATATTTATACAATAACAACAGACAAGACACATAAGTATCTTTTGCTACAAATTGCCATATGAACAACCAGTCAAAAACTTGATTTACAGAATGTCTAACGGTTAGTTGAGTTTTTTGATTCTCTAAAAAGAATCATTGAAGTCATTCGTTCGGGAATGAGAATTGGTTGTGCTGTTTGTGTTGGATTCACAAAAGAAAACGGCTCGTGAGAGCCATTAATTTGGGAATCCATGTAGATTTCCGACGCACGTTAAATAATATTGTGTATTGCAGGAAGCTCTCTCAGATCATTTTAGTTCGGTATTTCGTCCGATTCTGCGGAACAACACAGGTGTGAGAACCATAAGAACCGGTTGTGCAATATTTATTTTATTATTACTCTGCGAGTGAAACTACATAATGGAATTTTATGATTCGTAGTCAATTATTTTAAGACCAAGGCTCGGTTTATCTATAAATCTTCTGGTTTTACCTTAATTCTTTGTATCAGATTTAAATTAGCACTCATGTTTCAGTAGGCCTGTTTAGTTATCCCTGGGGCTTTAATGGGAAAGACTGATGGGGCATTTCAGTCAGTAAGCACTAGTAAAAACTCAATTTGAGAACAAAGCCACCCAGATTGCAGCACTGCCCCGAGCTACTGAATTTCTGAATGGCATAAAGCCTATTATTTTTGCATGTGATTCTAATTATTTACCTACCTGTAAATATGAGCACCCATTTGAAAAACATTGTGTTTTATTAGCTCGTATGTCAGTAATTTATGTAAGAGATGACAGCAGAGCGTGGAAAAGTCTTGATTTTGAATAAACCAAATTTAATGTGTTTAGGACCCTGCCACAGGTAGTCGGCATCCGGATGTAAAAAAATCTGCCCTCAAGAATGAATTACCACAATCAGATTAATGTTAGAGATTATCATTATAATCTTTTGGTTGCATTATAGCAGGCTTTGCGTAGCAAGCGGAGAATATCATTATCTTGGCACAACAATGGAAACGCTGATGCTCGTGGCTGTTTGCTGTTGAAAATGTTGAAACAAACTGAATTTCCCTAGTTATATTTCTTCATTTTTCTGCATCTCCTACGAATTATCTAGCTTGATTCCATTTCAGTGGAAATGCATATTATAGAGAGACACAGTAATTGCAGCAGACATCAGGCACTCACTGAGAAAGTTACTATGCTGATTGCACAGGAAATGTTATTATTCCCTAAGCTTAACTGGAAGCAAGTCACTGCATCTATTAAGAATCTACCCAGCCAAAGAAACATATTAAATCCATACAAGATCCAGAGGTCCACAATTTGAATATAATTACCTAGATTGATTGATTTTCCTCCTCCGTGATTGTGGTAAATGATATCATTCATTTGCTCAAGTGAGTGGAATAACTCCAGTCTCTGACTTCACATAAGATGCACTGTATATCATGAGTGTATTTTTATAGTTCAAAGGAGTAAATGCATTTTCATAATCAATAAACTTGTGCTGTTTTTGCTTTGAGCTAGGCTTTTCTGCAGAAACTCAACTGCCCTTCTCTAGCCTTCTGTCACCTACAGCAATAATTTCATCTTGCAATTCTTAACTAATTATTGTAAGTACATGTTGTACAGAAGCATAAAAGGCTACCCCTGTTATTGGCAATATTTTTCTTTTGTGTGATTGTGTCATGTCACTTGTTAATGTATGAACAGATTTCTCTTTTTTTATTGTCATGGTCAGCCGATTTGACAGTATATTATAAATATATATTATAAATATTTTTTTCATTTATTTGTTGAAAAAAAAAAAACATTCTGAATGTAATTTGACAGTTTGTATACTTATTATGTATTGCATGTCAACTGTACTGTGGCTAAACCATGCATGAAAATCACAAATTTGGTTATCTGACTGATGAGAATTTACATTTATGGATGTAATTTTTTTTCTCCATGAGAGTTTTTACGACCAGATATCACTTTTTAAACAGAAAGCGAGCCTCTTTAAGATTCTCATAAACAGGAAAGTGATTTTATATTTTCTTAATCAGACCATTAAAACTCTTGAGCCTCATTTCACAATGTTTCAGTGGGCTAGCAGCTAGTCAGTAGGCATATGCTTTTAAAATGTAGCTTTATGTAGCAGTGGAAGTAACGAAAAGTGATACAAAAGAGGTCTTTCATATCAACATATTGTGACATGAATACGGGTGTAACAAAAAAAAAGTCCATATAAAATGTGTAGTTTGTTGTAGCTAATCTCTGTCGATGAAGCTGCTTTCAGTTGTGTTTCACCACTTGTCTCAATCGACTGACTGTTATTAGTATGTTTGATTTATGGTAAGTCCTTAAGCAATAATATCTGCTCCGGTCTCTTCCTCAGGACTTGTTGTTCTATTGATCGGCAACAATCACCAGCCAAGGCAGCGCTTCGTTCCCTTGATGCTTGCTAATTAAGATTCTGAAGCATCTCCTTTGTTCTGCCTGATCTGTCCTCTCTGTGTTCTCTTGCGTTGGTTGGGTCATATGGTGTTGCAATCGCCCGAGTGGTTCTCTTCTGTGTATGTCTGTGTCACGGAGTAACCTTTAAGTAAAAAACAGTTTGTATGTGCCCACAGACAGCCAATAATTATCATAGCCCCACAATGTGAACAGAAAGGGAGAAGGACCCTTAAGCTGTTTAACTTAAAAGCTAATGCTTCAAAAAGTACATAAAACAAATAATATGACTAAAACCATAACCCTAAGAGACCTCACTGACTGCCTTATAATTGTCTGCTTTCATGACACCATCTATCCAGAAAATTACTCCTTAGTTCTCAAGCCTGTTGGGCAATATCACAGAGGCTATCGCAAACAAGAGACGCTTCAGAAAGCCTAGGCCTCCATAGGGATTGCTAAAACCATACGATTAGCCGGCCATGGGGATCTATTCCCATATAAACAATTTCAAAAGAGCAGTGCCTCATAGCAAACAGCGCTGCTCTTCGGCTGCCGCCTTCTCCCTCAAACTCTTTGTCCTCCATTCAGACTTTCCAGGGCAATCTCTTATTTCCAACGAGATCCATAAAAGATAAAACAACCTTTGCGTTGATCTTCCTCAGATCTGAAGAGGAATACCTGGAGCTACAGTAGTGTTCTGTGTCTATATATTGAAATGAACTGCGAGGGGTTTGGTGCAGTAGACGTTGTTTTCTCCCACACACTTCTCCTGTAGATACGAGTAGGCTTTTTGACCCTCAACTTTGGCATGGAGAGGAAAACGTCTCTATAATTAGATGCTACTGGTGTTGGGGAGTAACTAACGAGAAAAAGAACCGATGCCATTGAATTAACTTTTTTTTCAGTTGCCTGACAGTAGGTCAGCTGTTTTCGGAATATGTGTAGTTTTTTTTCATTAATGAGCTACATTTTTCAACAAATAGTGCTATAGCTTGACAAAAAGGTGTTTTTTTTTATGTCTTTGTATTGTGCACACTGCTTCACATCCAAGCAAATTATCTCTATAATCAAACATGCTCTCCTTTTTCTCTCATATGTAGTGAATCGTCTCATTTATAAGGCTCATTTACATATTTATTTCTGGCATCAAAATAAAGTGTATATATTTTGGTTTATACATGCATACATATATTAAGGCTGTCAAAATTAAAAAATTTAAATTCAAAGTTAAAAAATATTTAACGCAATTAACACAGCATCAGTTTTTTTCCCTTCATCCTTTGGCTAGCAATGCAAATGACCACGCTCTTATTCATGCAAATGCTTTTAAACCATTCAAGCATGATAAGACACAAAAGAGAAGTAAAGTGCGGTACTGGTGCGTTCTCTGTGAATCTCCTGTCTGTGTGACACACACACGACTCGTACGGACAGAAAGCCGCTTCAGAAAACGCACAAAAACACACAAAATTATGCCAAAATGCCTGTTTTGTCAAGTATCCTTGCAAGCGCTGTCTTAAATGAGTTAAATGAAGTCTTAAATGAACGTAAAGAGTTGTGAGAAAGTGGGATGTGTGTCAGATCCGCATCATGTGTGTATATTATAAATTGAAATGATATTTCACAATATTACTGAACATATTATTTAAACATTTAAAATAATCTTACAGACCCCAGGAAATATCACAGCATATTCATAAAACAAATATAGTAGTATAGTAGTAATATAGTAGTATAGTAGTAATATAATTATAAGATAAGATAATAATAAGAAATGTTACTTGAACCCCAAATCATCATATTAGAATTATTTCTGAAGGATCAGAACTGAAGACTGGAGTAATGATACTGAAAAGCTTTGCCATCACATTTCAAAATATTAAAATATATAGTTATTTTAAATTGTAATGATATTTCACAATAATACTATTTTTTTTCTGAACAAATTAATGAAGCCTTTTAAAAAACATTTAAAATAATCTTACAGACACCAGAAAATATCACAGCATTTTCATAAAACTAATCAATTGTAATAATACAATTGAATCATTTTATTGATAAGCTGGGATATTTGAAAGTGACAAGAACCAGTGTGAAGATAATTTTAATAGAATTAATATTCATTGTTTAATGTGAGTTAGACTGAAGCCAATGACTGACTTTTTGTTATTATTCAAACTGAATGAAGGTTCAAAAAGTCTCTTTTAGCATGCACTCATAAAACAGAAAAAGTCCAGTATGCGCTGAGGTCAGATTCACCCCTAATGCATTACATTCCAAATCAGCCATGTCATTGGCCCGCTGCGTGTCGACCCAGTGTCCTGGAGAGCAGTAACTGCGATCAGACCCCCTCCCGCTCATATTACACAAGGCAGACCTCCATTAATCAGCCATCTTGGATGAGGCCCAGCCGTGGTGTCATTTTAACACTTTTAAAGTGCAGTTTGTCAGCCATATTGGTGTATCTGTTGTATGTATGCAATAAATTCCTTGAGACATTTTGACAGCATTGTCTTTTCAATGTCTTTGGTGTAATATGGGTCTTAATACAGATACGCATGCTGAAAACAGCTGTCAGAAAACTCACTCAGGACAGAGCACTTTGTTACAGACTGCTCATGTTCCATTGTAAGCAACTGTGTGTTCATTAGGACGTCATTTTGAATGTTAGCTGATATTCTGCTCTGTTCCGAAATCTAGTGAGCTGCATAGTGCCTATATAAACAGCTGTCTTGCAAGGCAGCATCCTAAGTGTCATGGAACCTTGCATGTAACCGATTTAGAACACTCTACATGCTCTACACCCCACGTGTCACACACATATTTTACACCCACACACACACACATGTTTTGTTTTCATGTTTTATGGGGACTTACCATAGACACAATTATTGTTATACTGTACAAACTGTATATTATATCCCCTTACACTAACTCTACCCCTAAGCCTATACCCATCACAGAAAACTTTATGCACTTTATCACTTAGTATGATTTAAAAGATGTTTTCCTCATGGGGACCAAAAACCAATTTCCCCACAAGAACAAGGATTTCGGATATTGTCATTTTGTCCCCATTATGTAGGGTTTACCAGGCCATACACAGTGAAGCATGCAACATGAAGCTTTCTTTGAATAATCATTTTTTGTTCTATTTTAAATTCAATAATCATTTTTTTATCCAGTTTTTTTTTCTCGAGTTTTGCATAAAAATTGTTACCATCTTGGATTTATTTTTCCCCCTAAACTCGTTGCAATGAATTCTGGGATCGACTTTTTCTCAAAGAATGTTTGAAATAATCTTTAGATATAATTTATAATAGATTCTTTTTTTTTTAAATAATCTATTTTATTCATTCAAATTAGTTTTTTTACTTTTCAGTATCGGATGAAATAAGTTAACCTTCTTTTTTCACTAAACACATTCTGAGATTGTCTTTTTTTTAAGGACACTATTCTTTCCTGGAATAAACTATTTTTACAGAGATATGTTCTCATTTATTTTTTATGTATTTATTAAATAATTTTATTTTAAAAAATTTTTGTACAGTATTGAATGAAATAGAAGTTACCATCTTGGATTTGTTTTTTTCCCCAAGCTTGTTGCAATGCACTCTCGAATGCCTTCTCCTCAAAGGGTGCAACACTTTCTTGGCGGTATGGAGTTATCCTAGGAGGCAGCATAATTAAGCAGCCTACCTTTTGGAACAGCCTCATTGTCTGTGGCCCTTCAGCGGTGCACTAGAACAGCGACGTGGTGCTTATGAGCTATCTGACAAACTTATTGAAAATGTGCTCTGGTGGCACAGTGATAAATGAGAGGATGAAATTAAGAGGGTTTAAAGAGGTTAGCCATGCAAACAGGATTTGCCTCCAAAGTGGTTTATCAATGAGTCTTTGTATTAACACTAGATATGATAGCAAATGCTATTTTCGGTGATGAGCACTCGACTTAACAAGCACAACTCAATTTCCGAGGAGACGATTCCCTGCCTCCCGTTTTGAGTAATCTGGTCCCGGCTGCGTTATTCAAATTACAATTGAATTCATCTTTCACAGCTTCATCTAATGCAGGCGTTTCTCTAGTCAAATCATGCTTTCTTAATGTGTTCATCAATATAGTATATCTAGGCCTCGGGGGACAGAGTGTAAAAGAACTTAACAGGAGAGATCTGTTTCCATAAACGTGTAGGGGGATTATGTACCTATGACATTTATTAGCTTTACTACGAGGCCGCTAAAGCAGAGAGTCTGTTATCGTGCCCACAATAACTCATTTTATGTATCGGCATATGTAGTCGCGGAGACTGTGCTGAGAGCTAATGTTTATTATGCCCTGTGAAGATTCGCCTCTTCGTGTCATCCCCGTGGGTTTAAAGGCATCAATATTTTCCTACTTTACCACTTCGCTCTGTACACAATAGGCTTCAGTGTCCAAGCTTCAAAGGCCTGGACTGTCTTTCTTTTGATTACAAGTTAATATTACACAAGACACTCTTTATTTGATTTAATTGGATCTTGGAAAGGTCATTGGATCATTCATTATTTACAGGTAACTGAAGGGCGAAATGTTGTTGTGTGAAATTTTTTCACTTATTTATTTTGTCCTAAAAACACAGCATTTGAAAGGGAATTTCAGACATGCGCTCGGTTTTAACCCGGTCTTCATTTATCATTTAGGAAGATAATTTGACTAATGGGCATAGGTTTATGCGAGGTTACCACTGCACAGAAAAACGACGCACTGATTCATTGTGAAATATTGTACAGTTGCGTTCAGTAGTCGCGAACTGGTCACGGTTAGACCTTGAACTTTCCACAGCTCTTAGAAATCCACCACCTCAGTGAACTGCAGCAGCTCAAGCTGGAATATTTTTTTTTGCTGCTATTGATTAATGGTCAGGAACTGTAAAACATTTGGGAAATGGAGAGATGGGCTATAATCAGACTATGTTACATTCCCTCCGGCTATTTACAGACCCAAGTGCCCTTAGCCTTAAGAAAGTTAACATTTTTACCTCAGAAGCATTTCTAAGCTCTACAGCAAGCGTGAGCTGGTGGGCACCATCAGGATGCTGGAAATCGCTGTTCCTATTTCTCATTGACTGGCCAAAGATCATCTCTTCAGTTGATTTACAGTGCATTTCTTTTATCTGACAGCACCGAACATTGTTAAAGCTCTCTTTTGTCATAGAATCATTATATGCTTTTTGTGAAATATATTGCTTTATAATGCAACATAATGTTAAGGATATTTTCTGAAATTGTGTTAAGCAGAAAAAGACTGATGTGCTAGTGAATTGGTTTAGTCCAAATTGATGTGTTTGACTTGTGGCTGAGAACCCGACCTGGCGGATAATGTTGGCAGAATCGGGAATCTTGTTTTGTCTTTCATCAGCCATTTTCTCACAGCACTCATAAACGTCTGAGCTGGTCAAAATGGCCAACTTACGGCAAAATGAACAGCTTGAGAAGTCAATCTCATTAGAGACCGCTTGAGACTGTCCCTTGAAATGAAATCATTTTTCTTGGAAGTGCCCCCAGCTAACCATGATTAATTGTGAGTGCTTTGGTTTGGTTTATTGCATTGTTTTATTATGAACCTTATCAATATTGCAGCGACATTAGTGGTCCACTTATTTGTTTTTCTTCTATTTTTGTTTATCATATGTCCACCTTTGGTTTTGTAAGATTTTACTTTCCTTGATTGGCTTGGCTCAATAATATTTAGCATAATTCCATCTTCACCCCTTTATTATGTGGTAACTCTTTGTTTACTATGCTGACAATGCTAATTATTCTTACATAATAAGCCAACTTGTGTGGTGACTTCTGTTATGCTGGTTGTGAAGATCCGACTGGTCTAATTTTATTGCATGTAGGTGAATCTTACCAGAAAAGGTTTAGATTTCATTTTATTTATTTATTTTAAATACTTACCTGTTAGACAAGAAAACAAGGTTTATCACAAGAATAATTTCTCAAAGCTCTCTATAATAATTGGGGAAGGGTGGCCCGTGGTGACCTCGGTAATGCAATGTGTCAAAACAGACTTTATTATGATTATTAGGATATATGTCTCACAGAAATGAGTGTGGTCTTTTTCATTGACAATATTGATTTCATATTATGTGACCACACTCTCAAAGCACTATTTTGATGAACAATTTCAGCCGTAACGGTACACAAAGGACCCAAACCATAATTTTCAAGTGTGTTTTTCTGAATGCCATGATTTTAAAGTTCCCCTCAGGATAGCACTGAAATGTATTCAGCCCACTTTGACCTCTTGCACTTAGAATGTAGGGTGTGAGACCATAGCTTAGCCCAGCAGCCCTGTGGTAATCCCGTAAGAAATCCTTTGAGGCCTTGACAATCCTGCAAATACCCACAATCTAAATGTGAAATTTCACGTTTGCTTCATGTAATGCGAACGCATGCCTTGTTTGTTAAACTGTCAGTAATTTGCCTAAGAAGATCTGATTAATAGTAGGTCTAAGATACCGTTTCAGGCACTGCCCCTCTCAATAACATTTAGTTGTAAAAAAAGAAAGAAATACAAGATGATGTTTGCATTTACATTATAATACATTTGACCCTTAGTCTGGAATTGGCATATAATTATTTTCCCCTCAAGTGCTCTTTATTTGTATGAGCGGAGGGATCGCTTTAGCATGGCTCACAGCGATTCTACACCATGTAAACTGCCTAGGTGGGCTGCTTGCTTTTCATTAACATTCATCCAGGATATGCTGAGGCTCCATCTGGTGAAATCTCAGTCACATTACTGAAGAGCGAAGAGAAAGTATCATGACCTTCTACAGAAACAGGACCTGCATTTTATTTGATCTAGGATGAGGGTATTTTGTTACTGAACACCATTGTGGCTAGTAATCTAGACTAAAACATCCCATGTTAAGTCATTATGCACTTTCTGCTACATTATACATGGATGCAGCTTATGATTACCTTACTTGTGCGTTCCTATTTTTAGTTTAGTATTTTAGTCGGTTTCGTTTGATCATCTGGTGTGCTTTATATTTTTATGGGTGTTTTTTTTCTGCATGTGAGTTTCTGCTTAGCCTCTAGCTCACATTTGTGTTACCTCCTCTAAATTGAGCCTGGTCTGTTTTTGAGAATCTAATGCTGTTTCATCTCTGGTTCACCCTTTAGCAAAGGCTCAAATGACAAGCATCTCGATAAATACTGAAATGTTTAGATTTCGATTTCGTCTGCATTGTTTTCTCATCATATTTTTGGTGGTTTGATATTTTCAGACAACTAGAGATGTGGCATTTATTGTGACAATGTGCTTTATTGTTACCGGTTTGTCACAATACTCATATAATGGCTTTCTCTACTATCATTTTTTTTTCTTTTTCAGAAAAGTCCTTTTGAAAAAGTTTTCGTTTGATGTTCTGTAAACCTGCTCTCTTCATGTTGCTGACCGTAAGGGTTAAGGAAGTAATTCTTGGCACAATACCGGTCTCTACATTGGACTTTGAATCAAATTGACAGTGACAACAGAGAAGCTGAAAGACTTGGGCCATGGTTTACACAAAGCTTAGTGTGCGGTTTAGATTATACACAGCGAAAAGTCACGGTAGATTATCAAAAAAACTGCCAGACAAACAGTTTGTCCCGTATGGACAAACACTTGGAATTAGTGGGTTTTTGAAACGTAACTTGCATGAACGTTGAATTTGTCTCAGTAAGTAATTTTGCATACTGGCGTGGTAAAAAATATTATGATTAAGGTTATAAAACATTTTTATCTGTATTATAAAACCATCTTTTTTGAGCATTCTTAGATCTTTCATTATGAGACTAGTCAAAAAAACTGCTTCTGCTGTTGCAAGACGTTTATGTCCGTAGAACAAAGTGCTTCAAACTGGTTAGTCTTGCTCTCCGTGTCACTCATATATCTACTTCAAGTATTTACTTTATTAATATTCACTTTTTTACTTGTTTTTGTTACAAAAAAGTGAACTATTGTTTAATCACTTGTACAGAATAAGTCTCAACCTTATGACACTATGGAGTCATTTCAAACAGGAGCATCTGTTCACATCTTGAATGACATGTACTTAATGTGTAGAGATTGTGAAGCATATAGTGTGACATAAAGGCAGTAAACAGTGAAATGGATTTCAAAATTTTCATCATTCAATATTGCATCGCTGCATTGCATTCACATGAGAGCGCTTAACTGGTTTTATCTCCCAATAGAGGGAGATCGACTAAGTGCATTGAAAACTCAGTTGCCTCTGAAGCATCTGACTTTGATTCCCACTAGTAAGAAAAGATTTTCACTGCGTCGCCAGCCTTTCACTCATGAAGCTTATCTGAAAGCCATGGGAATGGCAGAGAGAGTCAACTTTATTGTGTATTACTTTTTGTAACCAGAAATGAAAGCGAAAAAAGAAAAACAGCGCTGGTATTCATGCCAGTTAAATTATTCCTATAATTTTCTATACAAGATCTTAACTTAGGCTTCAGAGTTATTTTCCTGTGAATATCAGCAAGTATGATATTTTACAATAATTCAAGGCATCTTAACAAGAGATAAATGTTTGGTTTTATCTGATTTTCTGTCTGGAAGGCCATGATCTCAGAATCAATATATTTTAGTTATGTCTAACTGAAGGCATAATTTAATTGAAACAATAAGAGCTTTCACAAAATGTAGACAGCAACCAAGCCTTTTGTTGTGAAAATGGAATAAACAGGAAACACTTTCTCTGTACTGTAAATGGAAACAGTTTTTTTTTTATTATGCACTGTAGATTTGACTATTAATGATTTAAGCATGTTCTGAATTAGCCATTAAAACAAACATTACAAAGTAGTTTGTTGTGTCCTGTTTTAGCTAAACTGCTAAAAGTCCTTTTAATTTGCGGTATGCATATAATTTGCAACCAGTTTTGATTAATCACCTTGTAATTTTAAAGTCTTTATGTTTCTACAAATGAATTCAGTCATTTTTAGTGATATCTTACTTTTTCAGAAATATGGGCATTTCTGAGCAGTTTTTGTTTTGAGAAGATCAGGTTCTTGAACCTTTCAAATGGTTTCTCACTTACAGGTAAACCACTAAGGTACTATACCTTGTATCTCAAAGTGGAGGCTAACAGATTTTGAATTGTAACTTTTCTGCTGCAAGAGAAATTGCACTTAAAGAATAGTCTTGCTACTTTACTATTCTGTTAGATCCAGGTCCTGTAGGGTTTTAGTTTGATACTTCAAAATACAACAGATTCTAAGTGGGTAAGAAAGCAATACCAGACCAAGAAAACGGCTAGCTTGTTGGTTGAGATTTAATGGCTCAAAAAAACTAAAATAGTCCCAGATGGACAAATTGCTGTCATCCTTTGTTTCACAAGCTTTAGTTCTCTTTTAAGTCTTCATGGTCAAATCAATATTAAGGCTTAATTCACTGGTGACTTTGAATAAAAATTGCTCCAAACAGATTTCATTGTTTCAGGCTTGTTTTAATATTTTCACCGAGCACTGCCATGCAGTGTAAGTTTGTGTAAGTTTGACTTGTAGGCTATATGTTTTTTGATTACTTTAACTGCATAGCATGGTTTTCATTGATTTTCTAGAAATACCCCAACTTTATATCAAGTCTTCATTTTAATAACAAGTTATTCCTCGCCTTGACTTGTAATTCTCATAACCTTAAGACATATAGTGATAGAGTGATAGTGATTTGGCTGATAGTTGAACAACACACAAGTGTTTAGTGATGTTTAGTTTTCCATTGTTTCTCCTAAAACTTGATACAAGAACCAACTGTCTACAAACATATCAGTTCAGATTTTAATGTTTATCAGATCTGGAGATGTTAGTTATTGTTAGTACTTTGAGTTCATGTAGTTCATAAACCTAAATTACTAAGTCCTGCTCCCGATTCTTGTAATTTTGCTTGCGTATACTATGCTTGAATTCAGCACAACACCTTTTCAAATGAGGAACTGTAAACATTAAAGCATTTAAAAAGTTCCTAAGGTTCCAGGTTACTTAAAGGCACACTGTGGAACTTTTCAACCTTTATAATATATTACCAAAACCCATTGAGATGGTACATCGACTTACAATAGGTTGAATGACACGTCTGCAGTAGCCTGAAGGTGTCTGTATCGCTTTTCCTTGCACTATGTAACTTCGGGTTTCGGGTAGGAACCCGAGCACAAAAAGAACTACAAAATTCAACCGCTTTACGGCATACGTCACTTCCCCCACCACCCACAACTTCCTCAGATTCTGACGTGAGTGCTCAACTCGCGTTTGATTGCCGTCTGTATGTTTTCGTCATGGCCGAACCAACAGCTACAAGGAAGAAGGCAAAGGTTTTGTCAGAGGACACTAAAAAAAGAAAGAAAAAGGCATAGTGACAAATGAAAAGCCAGGACGAGGATCACCATTGGTCCAGCGTTCGCTCGCTGGCGTGAACTACAGGAGGAGGAGGGGTGCCCGACCGATGCTGACGCTTGCCTGCACACAAATGCCGTTTCCAAGGTGACCCAGATAAATCATATGAGTAGTGTAGTATTTTCTGGTATTCCGGCCACAGCCGATGGTGTTATGTGTGTAATAAAATGCCCACAGCCCATTGTTCATTTCTACACACAAGCACAGCCCGCCACAGTGCAGGGCTCGCACAAATAAAGTCGACTCATGTCAAATGTACATTAAATGTAGTGAACGTGCCCACGACTCAGTGCCCACAAACACTACACACAACATGTCCCACGGTTTCTGTAAAACGAAACCAACACACATAAGTTACAG
This sequence comes from Rhinichthys klamathensis goyatoka, assembly GCF_029890125.1. Lineage (NCBI taxonomy): Eukaryota > Metazoa > Chordata > Actinopteri > Cypriniformes > Leuciscidae > Rhinichthys > Rhinichthys klamathensis. Next base: position 296,127 of record NW_026606867.1, read on the forward strand.
TCAGCTCAGGCCGACGGTGTTTTTAGTGCAGTAAATGTGCCCGCCGTCCCGCGCCCACATTCACTCAGACATGTTTAGCACTAAGCCCCACGGGGCTCGCCCCGCTCGCTCTCTCTCAGCAGACTGCTATAAGGGAATCGAGCGCGGCAAGGCTGCCCGCCTTAAACACTGCAAGCACACACAATCTAAAGACACGGGAGGCTGACCCACTGTCTATGGTCTGACCGGTTGACTGTTTGTTGACCTTTGCGACAGTGCTGCGGAGCTTGTGGCCTCTAGGGACGCTAGACGTGAAAGTTACAGGTCGAGCGCCACTAGTGGCCAAAAGTTCCGCGGTGTGCCTTTAATATGTTCACTCTCATTAATTTTGAAGTGGAGGAGAACGCTTACTGTTGAAGAACCGATGAATGTTTTCCAGTTACTGAAGCCCAGCTCCTTGTTCATTTGGCCAATTGCTAATGAAAGGGGTTGTCAAAGACTGAATTTAACGTAGTTTAAAATGCTCTCAAGCTCCTGAAGACCTGATGTGGACGCTTAGAACTTTTCCAGCTAGAATTCCCAACACCCTTTATACATCCTCTTTCTTCTTTAGAGCTTTGTTTAAAAGATTAAAAAGGTAAACATTTCCTAGCACTTACAGAGGAAAACTGTATTTACGCATGGACATATAGTCTGGTTGATGTTGATACGGCTCATGTGAAGTTAAAAGGTATCATCTGTTAAGTTCTCATTTCAGCAGGAACAAATGTTTGGAAGGCAAATGTTTTTGCTTTTTCTCTCTCAAAATAATTCAGCCCGTTCTCATCCTTTGGCGTCATACATGTGACGCTTTGGACATTTCGTTGAAATCTTACGCACATGGCATCCTTTAGCATCAATATGAGACGCAGAACCCAAGGCGTCATACAGGTGACGCACGTCTAAATCCAACGCACATGGCATCCTTTAGCGTGAATATGAGACGCAGATCCCAAGGCGTCATAACCGCACCCTACCCCAGACCTAAACCTACCCATAACAGTGCGTGTTATATTGACGCTAAAGGATGCCAAGATTTCGACGAAATGTCATATGGCGTCACCTATATGACGCCAAAGGATGAGAATGCGTTGAATAATTTCATTGTCCTGTATAGAATGTATTTCAACTTTTCATATTTTAATACTGTCAGTTGTTAGATGTCACAATAAATGTTTCTACACCAAATGCACTAGAATGGGAAGTATCTTCTGACATTTGTTTATATAGATATATAATATATAAAACAAAATGGTACGTCAGCTTTAGTATTGTCAGCCATAAAACTGCAATAAAATTCTAGTCACTTTTAATGTGAGCAATAACATTTGATTCAATAAAAAAAAAGTTTGGTTTACTTTTAATTAAGCCCTTTCATAGGCTGCTTGTTTGTCTTTATTTGTGACTTGCGGCCAATATAAATACCTTTGTGTGTTTGTGCATGTTGAAAAAGAAACCGTAACTTGGTGTGGCTTGATTGATGGCGGTCCTACGTTGCCAATTATTAGAGCACTTAAAAGGATGCTGTTATGTTCTGCTTCATCCAGCAGACCCCATCCAGAGGTCAGTACCTAAATGTGCGGGTATCAGCCTCTGCCTATATCACTCCATCTTGATGTATGAGTGCTAAGCTACAAATTAAACGTGCTCCGACCTTTTAGGGGGTACTTGCTCAACAGGACGCCATTTGGACTAATTTCTCCATGCGATTTAGACAAAAAGCCACTATGTTGCCTGCTGTAATTACTCAGTGTACACACATCTGGATTTGGGTTTCCAGATGCAACAAGCCATCCAAAAAAGGCTTGCTAAAGTCAGTTGTGACTGTGATGTTAGTTTAAGGTATATGGAGGGTACAAATGCATATTGCACCTCATACATGACAGAGGCATGATTTTTTTCTGATTAGACTTAGATCATTATGGACATCTAGGATATTTAGATTGTTAAAGCATGTTTTATGCTTCTTTTTTAGCTAATGCTGTGTCATATCACCTTCATGGTAGAAAATAAATTCTCATTTCATTTGAAACAACCTTTAGCTTTTCAGATATATTGTGGCTCCTCTATAAAGAGTCTTAGTAATAATTAGTAGAAATAATAATGTGTGCATATTATATAAGAACGTATCTGAACCAGAGCAACCTTTATTCATAAAATTTCAGAGGGCCACAAAGTTTTACAAACTCTCTTACAAATATTTATAACTTTTATTGATAGATTACTTGTACAAGATGTACATTCTTTTTTTAAGTGAAACAACAGAAGAAAAAAAAACTCAATGGTGAATCATGTTTGGGCATGCTTGCATATGCAATATGATGGGATACAACAAATTCCTTGGAGCATCAAGAAAATCTCAACACAAAGTTTCATCCACCATCCCTGAAATGTTTGTAAACTCAAACACGCTACATTTTAGTCAAACAAATGTACTGCAGTCACACGTTTGCTTAAAACTGTTGCAAATGTTAACATTTAAAAAATATATAAAAATAAATGCAAAGCCATGTAAATATGTACACTTGAAATTCGACTATTTAACATTTATAAACTTTCAGATCAAATAATAAATAAAAGCACCTATGACCCCAATGAAAGAAACAGAAACATTCCTAAACAACCGTAATGGTGAACAACGAAAACAGCCCACAATGTAGCGATTATTGTTAGAGGTAGACCTGACCGAGATCTACTACTGTAGTTCAAAGGCAATTGATGTCCGAACTGGCAATTTGTTTCATAGTACGCTTATGGAAATAATAGTTGTATTCAATTTGATATTTTCAGGGAACAGCTTCAGGACAGCTTCTTGTTTATATGGGGGAAAAAAGACTGTGTATGCAGTTGCTAAAACGCATGTCATACTGTAAATGATTTTGGAGCATTAAATAATTCTACCTCTATTAATGTGATCAAATTGTTGTCTTTGGCGGATTTATTATGTTAAAAAACATACGTGTTTATGACCCATGAACCTATAGCAGTTTTGTACAGTGTCAAATGAATTTTCCCTTGTCTGCTTTAAGGTGATATCAGTGTCTCTTTAAATGCTCGTGTACAAAAGTATATTTGAATACCATTAAACTTTGGGGAGTTATGGCACATTGCAAATGAGTCAGCAAATTACCTTTTACACAGCTTTTAAAGATGTGTTTGTGGCAAAGAACTTTCAACACATCGACATCAGTGCCGAAAACCCAACAACTTAAAAATCATTGTTTAATTAGCAAACATCAACCGCTATATTACGTTTTCCATATTTACAGTATTGCACTTAACTGCACATAATTGCATTTCAGTTAAACTGATGTTTCTTAAAATGTTAAATTACAAAGTTGCAGTTACTGTTTATCCTTTTTGAAACAAACAGAAAAGGGGATTTTAAATGTATTTCAGCGAAACGAAAGCCAAATTTGTTTCCCCCTTACATAAAAGTAGTATATCTTGCGTTAAGGATTGTAAACACCTTAATACAAGACCTGAAGTGCAAAAGCTAGGTTCACTTCTATTCCAGGACACATCACATAAAAAAGAGAGCACAAAATATGAGAATGAAAGCTAAAAGTCCATACACATGCCCAGAAGGAAATAACAGCAATGCAACATTTCCTCCTAAAACAGAAAGAATCATAAGAATTCCACTAAAAACCAGGCGATTGTGCCATTGATGTTATTGCTGTTTCCAGTCTTTGTCCACAGCAGAATGACCAAAAAAAAGAGAAGAAAAAAAAAATCAAAAATGCAAATAACGGCTTTAGATATGAATTGTAGTGGAGGGTTATCATGGCAGTGATCAACATAGATGTATGTCAGTTACAATGGAGGCCAGCCCCAATAGGTCTATCCTTCAATTGAGCACGTGCACTAGGCAGCGGCACAGTGGTAGGAGGCAAATATGGCCGTCTCTTTCTTTTCACTTTGAGGTTGAGATTCCAAAGTTTCAGTGTCTGTCCGTAAAAACACAACCTCTAGCCTCACTCTGTGTCTGCCTTTGCTTTTTTTTTAAAAGTCTTCTCTCCTAAACGCTGGTTTTCAGACAGACATCCAGACATTTTTGTATGGTCCTGGGGCTGTGATCTGTGCCTGGAAAGGGCTGAGCCAGTGGCCTCCAAGAAGTCCTGCCTGTTGGGCGAAAAGTAAAAGGTGATTCATTGGTATTTAATTACCTTTCTCTACAAGTGGTTTGTTTTGGCAGCTGGTTTTTTGTGACTTTTTTTCTCTCTCATTCTCTCCCCTTACACCCCTTTTTTCTCTTTTGTTTTTATTTTGTTTTGTTTTAACTGTGAGTGTCACGGCCTTTTCACAGGCTTAGTCTTGTGTTAGAAGCAATTATCAGTTCAGAGCAGCAGAGAAGCCCATGGGGGTCAGAGTCCCAGCGCCTCGGCGTGTTTTCTTGCCTTGAGTCGCAGGTCGGCGATGCTGGAGTTCTTGCTATTGCTCTTGGCAGCCGCTACCACGGCGGCCGCTGCAGAGGCCGAGTCTGCCAGCGACGCGATCGGTAATCCAAAGGGCGGGGGCGGGAACATCAGATAGGGAGCGTGGGCCGCGAGGTGTGGGTGCAGATGAGGATGGGAGTGTGTTCCGACCCCCTCCAACTGTAACTGAGCTTGGACCTGCGGGGCGAGCAAAAACAAACACGGAGTTAGTCAGCGGCCGTGGGGTCAGCTCGAGGAGCGGCAGGGATCCGCTTTCAGGCTCGGACACCGCTCCAACTGTGTGCTTTCATTGAAAACACTCACTCAACTCAGTGCATTCTTTTTCATCTGCTCTTGAGCTGAATTATGCAATGCGTTCAGACAGCTTAATAGTCAAAGGACGTCCATCAGCTGCAAATCTCAGCATATTAGTTTGATCCACACTGAATCTTTCCATACAACCTTTAAAAGCTGCAACATCATGTAATCTTAATTATATATTCAATGGCATAAATAAACAATTTCGCACCCAAAATATTCATTCTCATATATATAAATATTTATTCGCATAGTTCCTAGGGGGAAAAAAAAGATGTAAGCAGGCAGCATAAAATATCAGGTTGCAGATTCTTAGCAATTATTTCAGTAAGATGAGGTGAAAATTAGACATCCGCCGACTTAAAAAGTGACTTATTTTTTATTTTCATTTTTAGTATTCTTCTCATGCATCTTTCTCAGCACAGGGATCATAAATATTTCAAAGCTTTACATTTTGCGGTCCAACTTAAATACCACATCTGACAAGCAGCACAAGTTTTTTGACACTGGGAAAGAATGTTTTACCAGTGTTTCTTTTTTTGTTTTCCACGTGAATACGAAGCATAGGGAGATTACTTTGAAAGGAGGATAAATAATGTCAGACCTGGTAGTCTGTTATTTTAGGAAAATAATCAGGTATGAATACAGCCCGTCTCATCTGAGTTTCTTTGCTACTCACAATTTCTAACCACAGGCCTTCTGACTTTATCCTTGGCACTTGCATTTATTTTAATTACCTCTGTGTGAAAATACTCGTCAGAATTAAAGCAGGACTTGCTCCAGTGTCTCAAATCAGTCCAATTGGACTGTGCAACCCCACTACAGGGGCAGTCAGAACAACAGGTGGTGGACATTTGTGGTGTTCAGTATTCAGTCCTTACGCCTGGGCCCTGCCAATGCTGCTCAGTGCCAATAACCATCAGTGCGTTATTCCTCTTTCATAATCTCTTTTATCTGCCTTCCCCTCGCTGTGCTATTAGCTTAATTATGGCTGCTCTCTCGTCTGGGTGATGCACAGTTCTTCACCACCAGATGAAATGTCTCTCGGTCCCTCTTATCTCATTCGTCTCTCATCGGGTCCCGGAGGTGAAAGGTTCGCGCCCTTCGCACGACGCATGGAGACTAGCGTCAAATCAGATTGGTTGTCAAAGCCTAAACATTTTCTCGGCCACTAGCTACTTTTAGGCAGGTGTTATGGCGGGGCGAGACGTTTATTTAGTCGACTGAACTGCACATTTACATTTGGATGTATGCTGTTATCAAAATGCGAACATTTGAATGCACAAAATATTATTCTTACCTGTTGAAATGGCATTCGGAGTGCGCCCATATTGACGTAAGGAGCTACCCTGCACGCGTCCAGGTGACTCGCGGTGCCCAAAATAACACCTGAATAGAAAAGAATGATAAATTAGCAAAGCTAGTCATGATGACTTTTTTTTATGTCAATTATTTCACCATTTCAATTAAGTTTAAAATGTAATGAGTTCTAAAATGGCGTGTTGTCAGAGCTGCGGCGCAATGAGGTTTGCACGTGCTCAGGACATAAGAGCTGTTGGCTCACGAGCACCCAGGTTGGAGGCTACTCCGACTTGGCCCAAGTCCCGTAAATTAAATTTAAAAAAAATATGCATAAAATAGAAATATAGCCTTATGTTTACACAAAAATTTAATAATTAGGTTATTTATTAAATTATTATTTAAGCATTTTACCTTTGTGCATTTGATTTTCCTGTTTTCGGCATTTCGCTCTTCTGTTCTGAAACCATACCTAAAAAAGAAATAAAACACGGTTATGGTTTATCGTGTTCACCACCATTCACGACCTTTAGGCTACATTAAATTACAAAAAAATAATAATAATAATATTTGCACATTTGTTATAGGCTACACACAGTTTGCCCCTGCAACCTGCATTACAGAAAAACAATGTCGATTTATGTTGTCTTAATTTGTTAATTTTTAGGCTATATTACTTTAGTAAACACTTTAATAGAAAAAGCGTGTTTTGTTATCCATTGTTCCACAACTCTTCATCATGGTTAATATTGCAGTTTTTTTTTATCTTCTACACAATTTAATTCTTTATGTAGCATATTCTTTGACTGGCTCTACGTTTAATAGGCCTACATTTTAGTGTTTTTTTCCTTCCCTTTTTTTGGTAAATAAAGTGACGATAGGCCTATAAGCCTTTGTCAAAGAACCATATTGGCTAACCGACAATTTTACATCGGTGAAATACAGGCTATTCTTTTTTTTTATAAAATCTTTTTTTCCCTCATAAAATTAATTTGCTGCTTCATATAACCTATGTGCTTGAAAAGGTGGGAAATAATAATTTTGAACAATGTGAAATTTAGCCTACTGTTCTCCATCATTACTCGCTCTGGTCAGTTCAGTTAAATCATGCTGGCTATTAAACGCTCAGACTCGCTCATTAAAATTTAAAAGCAAACGCTCTCTCAACCTGTTCTTTGAAAGACAATCCGTTTTTTTCATTATGACATATTATTATTATTATTTATTTATTATTATTATTATTAGTCAATGTGTGACTTAAACTGGGCCACAATGAATGCATCATATTTCAATCTTTGATCGATTGTAATTATCCAGCACTATGCTATAGGGAAAGTGAGCTACACTGGTTTCGACAGTTATTTCTTCATTAAGGACCACTCAATGATGCGGTTCACAAATACCCTAATCTGATTTCCGTTTGATTTTTATTAGAGACAGTGAATAATGACATTTAATTTAGCCCTGCACCAAAAACCGAAAGATATTAGTCGTAATTGAATTACTGCCTTCTCCTCACTGAGGTCTCATAACTTTCAATTAGATTCTTGACAGCTGGTCGGCGTGGGGCTTCTATAGGACAGTAGTAGGCCTGTAGCAGGTTCATATCAACTAAGCTACTTCACGTCCATAGCGTTTAACTCAGACTTTTCTGCGAAATTTAAAATGTGATACGAGTCATAAAATGCCATAGAGAGGCGTTTTAACGCAGTATGAATTTTTGGTTTGAATCGCAGCTCTGACCTATTCTTTGGTCTCCTCTTTTAATCTGATTTCGCCTCCGCTTCTGAAACATTAAAAAATGTCGTGCTTGCAAGCTGTCACACTGGCAAACAATGTTACTTATTTTCCCATTACATTTTGTAACACGAGGTATGTCTCTGTAGGAGTTAAGACCGAATTGAATTATTCCTAATACATTTTTATAGGAACAGTATATCAAGCCAATGGCAGATATTACAAAGATAAGGTTGGAGAAAATGAGGTGAGTGACATAAGAAGGTATCCCCTGCAGCAGCGGTTCAATCTCTTCATTAATTTTAATGATGTGGTTAGATCTTTCTGCAGCACATAAGCAAGTTTTCCTTTGAATATAGCTGCTGCTGCAAGAACTAAAAGGCTACTTCATATCCACACCCACCACTGAAACTGAACCCGCATAAATCGAAAGATAACAGAAATGCTTTGTGTGTGAGTGAATGTAACAACAACTGTTTCCAAATGTTAAACATCTCAGACGCATGGTGTTATATACAAATTTAATCTAGCCTACTTAAGCAAATGTGTAGGAGAAATAAAGGCCTAGCTAGCGACCACAAGGCTACTATTTATTTTATTATATATCAATTGCCAGTTCACTCCTCTACAACAAAACACGTATTCCTAAGAAGTGTTTAACAGTAGCTACTTTATAAATAGAGTGCCTATTATTTCTAACTTTATAAGCTGATAACAAAAACCCTTTAGTTTACAGGCATTAAGTTAGCGTCATAAACTCCTCTGGGCATATGAACATAAACAACACAAAAGCGCTATTATAAGAGACTTATTATTTATATGACTTGCTAATATTATATATAAAAGCAATAAACAGATTATGAATAACCTCCGTGGATATTATTTTTCTCCATTATGCCACGCTGATTAAGGTTATAGGCTACTGTTGTATTTTCACACACAGGCCTAACTTTAAACTATTTCAAGACCATGTACGTAAAACGATGAAAAATGAGTGACACAGAACCCCCAATTGACATTCAGGTTATTTGCATTTCCCCTAAAAGATGCATTCGTTTAAAAATTCATCTACACGCTCTCTGGTAGTTTTCAATTATTCACATTGGCAATATTAATGTTGTAATTTTTGATATTTGCTTGTTTTATCTGTTCTAAAATTGTTTTGTTTATTTATTTATTTTACTACAAAAAAAAGAATAAAAAAATACTAACAATCAGAATCAGTGAAGTGAATGTAAGCTTACCTGCACGCGGGCCTCAGACAGCCCCAGTCTCTGACTCAACTCCTCCCGCATGAAGGCGTCCGGGTAATGCGTCTCATCAAATAAGCGCTCCAGTTCATTCAGCTGCTCTAAGGTAAAATTTGTCCTGCTCCGTCTCTGCTTCAGTTTACTCTGTGCGTCCTCGTCCTCTGATTTCACATCCTCCTTCTTGTCTTTGCAGTCGTAAATTCCTGTGAAAATACAACATGAACACATCAACAAAGCATTTATTTAAAGCGTTGTTATGGGTTTTTTTTTAAATTGCAAATGGTGAGAATTCTACTCAGAATCGGCAGACAAAATACCCTAAATCTAATTAATATGATGTGTCTACACCTTAGCTTAAAAATTCAAACAATTTTGTTATATAAAATATGAGATGAACAACGACTTACTGCTGCTTTGAAACAACATACATTTTGGAAAATCGCTTTATAGCGTACAAATAAAATAGACTTGCAAATAAAACCATAAATGTTCTCGAAACTTTTATATGCATAACTTGTAAGTGGCAGATTCTTATATTTAAGGGACATAGATAAATAGATTAGATCATTGTGTCATTTTAAAATTACATTAAGATATTAGGAGACATTAGAAGTTTACAAAGAGCCAATGCTTTGCACTTTAAAAAAAAAAGATGGAGCTGTATCCTCATTCCAGAGCAGTATTACAAAAAAAAAAGTGTGTTATTTGCAAGTTTTGTAGCCTAAATCAAAACTTGCAAAAATGTATCTTATAAGATAATAAATAGCCTACTTTAATGCTAAATTATTAGCTATATTTACTTATACTGCAATAATTTGTTTTCTCTAATTCTTTTAAAGGTATGGTGTTTGTTGTTTTGTTTTTAATGTATTAATGGCATTTAAATTTACCCATTATTATTATTATTATTAATAATAATATATTTGTATTCCAAAAACAAACTGTCAAAATATTATCACCCACATGGTTCTGTGAAATTATGTTCTTTTTTACTTTTACTTTTTTACTTTAAGTGTTTTGTACGTAAAGAGTAAATACGTGTCTTTAGTCATTTCCTGGCAATTTTAAGAACGCTAAGGAATACATTGATAGATCATTCTTTCAAATTTGACAAGACGGGGCCTATTGTTTTGACTGTAATTACTCAAATGTGAGGACAGACGACTATTTTTTTAATAAACTTATTGTGATTCTCTTACTTAAAATTGCCTATCGTGTATTTCTGTTCTTTTACAAAAGAAAACAGTCCTCTACACGGCACACACATCAACGAACCATTGCATCAGCTGAATACAGCTTGAAATTCTCCACTCGCATGCTAGTTAGCCTCTTAACACAATCGAAATCTTTCTTTAAGATAATGAAAATGACCTCAATATACTGTAATTCAGATTGTATCGATATTTCAACAACGCCAAACGTATTCGCGCGTAAAACCTAGTTGTAAACGCGTCTCCAGTGAAAAACATTACACTTTGCGTATGGTGTAACTCACCGTCAGCAGCCCGTGTCACGTTAAACTCCTTCAATTTCTCCTTTTCCAGGTCTACGTGCTCCTTGTAAAGGTGTACCGGACAATGGTTGTTGTTGGTTTCTGTAATCTCCTGAAGGTTGGTCTCCGAGTTTCCCAGCTCTCTAGCTCGGGCTAAACCACTCTCCAAAACTTCCCTGTACGTGATGCTCTCTTTGCTGGTCTCCTTGCTTTTCTGATCGAAGGATTTCGACACGAACGCCGTGAGTTCTTCCATGGCTGATTACGGAAATCCACTTTAAAATGAATCTAACACGAATCTTTGTGTCTGCTCAGCAGTGATTTCGGCGAAATGTTTGCGTGTAGAAGGTTTAGATCACTCCTGCTGTTATGTCTGTGTTTTTCAGATCACACTATTTATACACGGCCACCTCAGCCCGGCCCCCATCGCCATCATGTCTGGAGTCATTACAGGCGCTTCTGAATTCAACTTTCAGCGGCTTTTCCTCAAATCAATTCTGCACTGGATGGAGTCCCCTTAATTTAATTATAATTAATTAGGATTCCTACAGTGCCGTGTGGTCAATTGGAAATGGGAACCGTGTTTAATTAATTCTGTGATAATTTCACTGACGCAATTAGAGGATATGAATATTGCATCATGACATTATCAGTTCATTTTGGTATATTGACGTTAACATGGACAGAAGCTATAGAGAATTTGCCGATCGAAGAAAAAGAAACAATTCAAGCGAAAATAGACATGAGCGTCCCATTTGTGGACAACTTTTCGATATTTTCATCGCCAGTCATTATTTTCAATGTTTTGTTTAGTTTGTCAGGCTATTCATCGTTAATATAAAAAAGTGTATAATTTATTTATATTTTATATTATTGAACATATTCATATATAGAATATTTAGATTGCATACATTTAATATAGGCTAATTTATCATTACATTTTAAGGCTATGGTATCTTGATAAGGTGATAAACTGGCCGCTTTCATACAGATATTCCAGTTGGCTGTAGTTGTGTCCCATAGGCTGAGCTTTTATTTTATTAGAAAAAGTAATTTTATTCAACATTTAAAAAACATTGTTGTACAAATAGGCCTATCTACTGCAGCCTATTTAACACCCATGAGCAAAGATAAGACAACATTTGGTGTGATTGTAACACAAAATGTCTAGGCGCATTTGCAATAATTGTTTCAGTGTTTCAGTTTAATTGCACGACTAGTCATGTTACTGTACCACTGATAATAATAATATAGGCTATTGTATGTATATGCAAGGCGTTAGTTTATCTATATAGCCTTTAATTAAAATGTGGGTAGCCTACTAAAAATGCTCTCAAAATATTTAAGAATTGAAATATTTTTTTATGTATGGGTATTTTTAATTCTTAAAATGTAATATAAAAAAGATAAATGCATCAGACATAATCATGAGCATTTATTTCTAGTGTGGTTGTTTTAAAAAATGCATAAGTCGCTCGGATATGGTGCTATGATATTATCGCATGCACGGATCAGTGCAGGGCGAGAATAAAAAGGGCAGAATCAAAAGGATGTTATGATCCCCTGTGAATATTGAGCACCGCGGTGTGAAATTGCTCATGTAAACCTCACAGATGACGTGTTTGATAGCGATTTATTTATTAAATCCATCCTCATTCAAGACTGCAGTCCCATATTGGAATATTTTTCTAACATACTGTCATGTGATTCATGTTCTCTAATTTTTGATTCCATTTAAAGAAATCACTTTTTTTCCAAACGAGATTTTTTTTTTTTATCTGTATGCAAAAAAAATAAAAATAAATAAAAAGAGAATTCATATTCTCATCAAACTCGATTCACTCTTTTTTAAGGTATTTTTTTGAACTGGGCAATATTGTCTATATTTAAGCAGTGATGATGGATGGAAACTCATTTGTAGGGTCACGTCAAGGGAAGGATAAAGTGTGTCAGGTGCACCTTTGATTCCGGGAGATTCCAAGAGTAAGCTGAAACACCGCTGCTTATGAAGTTGGATTACTCCTTTCTCAGTTGTTTTTATTATAGCTTAGAGCAGACGGGTAGCCTAGGCCTTAATATTTTCAGCGTTTCTGCTGTGATACCTTCTAGCAGGCCTTTTTAAAAACCTAGCTCACTTTAACGGATTGTAGAACTTCAAAGTGACTGGTGCAGATGCTTTAAAATTAGTCAGTATAGGCTACACTACACACGTGCGGTTCACCATCCACAACAACCTCAAGGGAATCGATACGTAGCCTAGGCTAGATACATACGTGGGTAAACGACAAGTCTGTTCCTCTGCCTCACTAGTGTCACTGAAGTTTAATAGCAGACAGTTCTTAAAGGCGCAGGAATTATATTCTCTCTCTCTCTCTCTCTCTCTCTCTCTCTCTCTCTCTCTCTCTCTCTCTCTCTCTCTCTCTCTCTCTCTCTCTCTCTCTCTCTCTCTCTCTCTCTCTCTCTATTCGTTCGGAAAACGTATGCGACCTTGTTGTTTGGATGAAGTTTATTGGCCAAGTAAGAATGCATTTACCAGCATTAAACATAAACAGCGTTAACAAATAAAAGCTTAGGCTACTGAAAATCGCAGCACAGAGCTAACGAATAAATTCAGTCACTCACTCATTTATCACGTATTATTCGCCCCGTAAAACCTCTTTTTTTGGCTTAATAAACGATATGTTTATTATTTCTTATTAATCGGCATTTTTTATATAATTTCATATCTTGTTCACATATTTTCTGTTATGACTGTAAGGGGTGAGCAGACACAATTAAATCACAATTAAGCTCTAATAGGTTTCACTGGAAGTGACTGAATTAGGGTCGGACAGGTTGATGGATTACAGTCTATATCGGGGTTGTAAAGAAATAAATAAATCGTCAAGTGAAATGTCGATAACTATTTTACAGCTGAAGCCACGGGCGATGTGCGTGAAAATTTATGACATCATTGTCTTAGTCGAAGAAAAAAAAAACACATGGCCTCTTTGAAAAAAAAATGGTTCAACACATGTAAATAATACTTTGTTTTTCAGTTTGCATCCTACAACAGTACCTATATTTTTATTTTGTCAGATTCAGTTTATGTCAAATTAGGCAGGTGCCTATACTGGCACTTTAAGAAATAATTGCTCTGAATTATTTGCATTCCCTTAATCAGACTGCAGAGACAGCAGGCAGGATCCTGCTTCCAGTTATGCAAAACGTAAATGTAATTATGCCTTACTTGTAATTGTGTGATGTTAAAGTTCATCCTCCTCTCCTACCTTTGATTATCTGTTGGCACATTATTAGCAAATAAACAGCTTTATTAAGTTTAATGCCATTTGAGAGAGGCCCGGACCATGTGGCCCCTTAAAAGTAAAGCAAAGAACTGTGATGTAAATTTGTGTCTATTGGCAACATGCCATTTAATCATTCAGCCAGTGAATCAGTCCCCGGTTTCAGCTGAGCTACATGTGTGCCGTGATTCTTCAAGCAGCACTCATTCTTACAAGGGTTATGGAGCTTGTTAATAAAGTGGAGGGGAAGGAGACCCAAGACCTTTCTGCGGGAAGTCCAGGCTTACTCTGACAAATGCCATAACAGCGTTTGAACTTGCTCATTCACTCAGATTAATCCCTTATGTTCACGAGACCAATGCGTTCTAAATTCATATTTAAAATGGTGGCTATTTGGTGTTGTTTTGAGCCGTGCTGATTACTTCAGGGTTTAAACCCCCAATTAAGTGCAATGGCCGACCCCCAGTGGCAGACAGTTTTGAGTGTTATGCACAGGCATGTAGGGAAGATAATGAGGCGTAGTTAACCCTAACAGGCTTCCTTCTGTCTCTTGTTACACTAGTTTGCATTTAACCTTAGAAAAAAATGTGCAGTTATATGTGTTAATTCTGTTACACGCATAATCGTTTATCTCTTTGTAGTCTGGTTTAAAATCAATATACAAATGAGCACTATAATACCTCAGATCTGAGACATGTCCTGAATTTAATTTCTCAGCAGTTATTTCAGTCTAGTACATTTTGTGTGCGTTTGAAACCGCTGAAGCGAAACGTGTACAGAAATTGATTATCAACAAAATTATGGCTTAAAGCCAAATGTCCTGAGTGTTGAAACCCTGAAGCATGAGACCACATTTTTCTCTTACTTTTCCCTCTGCTGCTTTCTTCCCATAGGCTGATGGTATTAAATTGACTTTATCCTTGAAACATAATAATCCACAGAGTACTCTGACAAACCTACCGCCCCAAGCCCTCCACCTCTCCAATCCCACCCCGAACAAGCTCCTCCTGGCTTTTTATTCTGGATACAGCTGATTGTAGCAGCCAGGTTGAGGTGTACGTTTTTATCGTGGTTTGCTGATAACAGAGCCAAACAATTGGCTGCATTGTTGGTCAGAGACGATGTTTTAGATTTGATTCTAACATCACCCCTGAAGCTTGTGGGGAGACATGAAACATGTGAGAATTTCTGGAGATTTCAATCCAGATCAGGCAGCTGCATTTTGGACTTGCCATTTAGCACTTGCAAACACAGTCTACTCGAGAGACTGAAGACTATATTCTATATGCATCTGTTGGGACATGGAGCAATGTCCTTAAATTCTTAAGAAAAGAATATAAGGCTCTTTACAATATTTTATTGATGTTATACTGAGAAAACAGTCAGTCAGTCATGCAAGTACTTCAATGTCAGTCTTGCAAGTAATGTGAGTATGAACTGTTATCTCTGATGATATTGATATATTCTGAATGATACAAACACCAGCTTCACTCTTAAGTCACTTTTTCATACAATATTTATTGACTAAGCTTAAATTTGGTAGTTTGCAGAAAAGGGTCTATTTTAATAATTTGAATAGAAGAAATATTTTAGCATTGAATGTCAGTTCAGTCAGTATATCCGACCCACCACATCACCAAGTAGATCTTCAAGTGACTGTAATGAGTCGTGTATATTAATCCACGATCTACATGGCAACGACCATGTTGTATCTGTCAGAGGTCAAGCGTGCATGTAGCTTGCCAGCCGGGATGTGACAGGGGAATTTGAGTAAGAGGATCTTTCCTGATCATATCAGAGTTAATAGCTTGGGACCCATGGGAAATAAAATGCCTCAGCACAATAAGCTCAAATCAATACTATGAAAAAGAATTTATGAAAGATGCACAATGTGGCATTTCATCCTCCCATTCACAAATAAGCACCATGCTGACTGTCATCTGAGAAAGCTCAGCTGTTTGTGGAAGTCTGAAGATGTTGGTATGATTATTCTGATGGGGGATGAAAGGAATCAGGAAGACTATCCTGCAAGAAACTTTACCAACCAAGTTCCAGGTATGGGACACCATACTTGGCCACATGTCACTTCTCTTTCTACTGGTAAATATCATGGTTATAATGGCTAGACTAGCACCCAACCATTACTAACTTCAAAACCAGCTGGCCTTAACTCTGTACTTCATTTCTATATGCTCTAATGCAAAATAATAAGATGTTAAAAAAATCAGGGTTGTGGGCTTGAGGTCCACATTTTGTTTAAAAAAACAACCTCTTATTTACTCTTGCGTCGATTCGTTTGATTCTCTTGAGGTAAAATCATCTAGCCTGGATGCCAGCCGAACTTAGCCCCGCCCACAACATTTGAGGACGGGAAGTTCGGTCTGGACTTGATCCGTTGGGAAGCAAGTATGCCTGAACCAAAGCTGTTCGGACCAATCAAATTGTCAGGGCGGGCTTTATGGACAGATGATCAACCGTAACGTAATTATCACGTCACCAAAGAGCGCCTGGGTTGAATTCGTTTACAACAAAGGTGGCTGCCCCTGGAGAATTTAGATGTGCAGATTCAGCCATCGCGTCTGTTATAGAAGATGTAGACAGCACATTCATTTTAAAAGAGGAACAGAGAACCTCGATCAAGGCATTTGACGATCGTTTTTGCAGTCCTTCCTACGGGATTCGGTCTATCCAATTGAGTGCAGAGGCATTTTCTTTCCTGGTTCAGTTGAAACACGCCCCATAATCACAGCCCACCCAATGGAGCAGTATCAGACTCACAATCTGACTAGAATCTGAGTATGACGACGTCAGGCAAAAAATCATCATTAAACAAATATAAATCTCTTTTTGTAGTGTAACCTGATGAATCCAGGACATGGCAAAGGATGTAAAGGTATAGTTAATTGGATTGATTGAATTTTGGTTAGGAGTTAAGTTGGGGGTCCCTGGTTCAAGAAATGTTGTCAACCTCTGTGCTGAATGGCTACATCACTAGATTCTCTAAAAGTGCTCCTGGAGATTCTGTGCTCAACCTATGTGTACTATTTTAAATGAAACATGGCTATAAAAATCAAGACATACTCCCAAGATACATATTCCCTCTGCAAACAGTCTTAATTAGGCTGTTCTGTGTGGAGTCTATAAACTCATTTCAGAGCTACTTCTGGCAGACAAAGAAAATCACACATTTGTTCTTGTTTATGAGGTCATTCCGCCTGCAGTCTAGTTTAGAAGCTCGGCTCATCGCATGTGTTGAGCAAATAATCTATGAGGGGAGCGAGGGGTGGTTGTATCTTGTGGTCAAAGCCGAAGACCTAGCAGGCTCGCAGTTGCTGATAGCACACATTAATTTGCTTAATGCGGACATGTATCATTTTCATCTCGCTCAACCATCCCCCTGAAAGTAGACCGACAGGATTTCGCTTACAGTAAATGAGCGGTTAAATGTATGCCATCCGCATAATTTTTTCAGTCTCCGGGTCTCTAGTGTCATTCGGACATAGCCGACTCATTTAGCATGAATACAGACAAGCTTTTATGCCGCATCCTGCACTTGATCAATCATGCAATTAAAAGCCGTTTCAAAACAGCAGCATTTTTTAATTTCATCCGGCTTTAGCTAAAGACGTGGACTGCGTCCATTTGTTGGGGGTGATTTATGCACTCATCTTAAGAAGGAGAAGTCACTGATCTGCAGGCTCATTAAGATTAATTAGTGACGGGCTGCAGAGTGGCGGCGTGGCTGATGAAGAGGCGCTGGAAATGGCCTGCACTGCCAAGGTGAGGCGAGCAGCTCTTCGGGCTTCTCTCTCTCTCTTTTCGCTCTCTCTTTTTGCTTGCAGCCTGAGGGTTGTGATGGAAGGGGGGAGGGAATGAGTAAGGAAAGGGAGAAGGGAGGCACACCATCTGTAGACAAGTCCCTCAGCAGAGTTACCAGTCACCCCCATCTGTCACACTGTGTGTGCCTCCCCCGCCCCCCCCCCCCCCCCCCCAAACCCCCCGGCCCGTCCCCCTGGGCCAAGCTATTCAACCACTAACAGAACCGGCACTGGACAAGGATCAGGAGCTTTCCACCTCACAAACGCTGACCCTTTAGGAAAACAGACCTAACTGAAACATTGGCAAACAGACAGGTAGAACAAACATGAAAGAAATTCAAGGAATAGGTCGCCCAAAAAATGAAAATTCAGTCATTATTTGCTCATCCTCATGTCAGTCCAAAGTCCAAACCCATATGTTGTTATTTCTATCAGGGAACACAAAAGGAGAGATTTTGAGGGAGCTTTATGCAGCTCTATTCCGTACAACAACAGTTCATAGTGACCACGTCTGTCAATTCAATTAACATTTATTTGTATACAGCTTTTCACAATACATATCGTTTCAAAGCAGCTTTACAGAAAATGCATGTCTACATTACAATTTAGAGTGATCTGTTATCAGAGGTGACATTGTCCTGGTTATGTATTTCAGAAATGTACATATCATGCAGTTAGCTAACAATGTATTAATTTAAAGGTGCTCTAAGCAATGTCATGTGTTTTTTAGGCCAAAACATTTTTTGTCACATACAGCAAACATCTCCTCACTATCCGCTGGCTGCCTGTCCCCTGAACACACTGTAAAGAAACGCGATCTCTGTAGACAGCCCATGCTTCACAAACAGCACCAAAAACAAACTGCAGCGACCCGCTCCCCAAAACATAACAAACTGTTCCAGCCAATGACCGACAAGAAGGGTTTGGGGGTGTGGTTTGGGGGGTTAGTGTGCGGATGAGGAGGAGGGAGGGTCTAGCTAGCCTCCGTTTTGTTTGACAATAGTTCGAACGTCAACAAGAAGTGACGTCACCCAGGATCGCTTAGAGAACCTTTAAGTGTATTCATTTAGGGCAGAAACGATGAGCTCACGAAGGTAAAGAATACACATTGAAGGTAAAGACTACATATTGTTAACAAATGTTTAGGATATATGAAAAAAAAAGTCAAGCACTAAAAAACCACACCATAAAAAGTCATTCATTTGTGCACTGCAATGCAAGTCCTCGGAATTCATATTGTAGCTCATCAAGGAAGTCTTCATTCACTGTTGATATTTTCTGCCACCGAGTATATAAAATAATACAAAACATAGGCTAATCGCTGACAACCGTTTGAATATCCAGAACAAATAGTTTATTATTATTGTATTTTTTATTTTCTTTTATATATATATATATATATATATATATATATATATATATATATATATATATATATATATATATATTGAATTTTGAATATTGAACTTATATATAATTCAATCCTAAATTTATTTTTGTCTGTGCACATATGTGTGGGCCCCATTTCAAGTAGCAACAATCTTACCTTACCCAGTACCTTAGGGCAGTGTCTGTTGCAGAGGACCCAGGTTTTGAAGGGCCAAATCACTGCCTCTCATCTCCAACATATCTTCTTTTGTTCCAGCAGCCTAGTCACCCCCTGTTAGAGACCAATGACTTCTCTTTCTTCACTTTACTTCTCCACACCACAGAGATGTGAACTGGACAACCTTGTTAGGTGACAGAGGAAACTACTGCCCTTCAATCAGACCACCTGTCAGTGTAAATGCTGCTGTTTTCCTCAGGCTGTGTACATTCAAGCTGCCATATAAGGTGATTCATTTTACATGTGCTCATAACAAAAGCTGACATCTGTGGTAAGCAGGAAAAAAAAGCTAAGGTCTGTGGTCATAATCGCAGAGTGACAGCTAATAATGTGCCTGCAACTTCACCTGAACACTTGTTTAAGTATGTGACAGGGCTACAGACTGCCAATAAAGATATCGCAAAAAAACAAAACAAATTTCCACTAATAATTTGTTAAATGTAATCTTGATTGAGTGCACATCAGTGAACACAGCTAAGGCTACGATGTCCGGTTCAAGGACATGATTCTTAAAGCTGCAGTCCGCAGTGTTTCGCCATCTCTGTTTGTCGCCATCTCTGTTCGAAATCTGCAATTGCAGTTATTTGCGGAATTATCAACTTTACATGAGTTGTACTTCGACAGGACACAGCGCGGATGAACACAATGTTTGAGGAGAGTGTGAGGCTGTCAGTCACCGCGCCGGTGTGGATACTGTCATTCAGAATCACAGATTATTCTTTTTGGAAGTATGACCAACATAATAATTTTCACCGGAAAATGTCATCTGAACAAGTAAGTAAAATCCACTTTTGTTCTGGTTCTGACATTGCAGTAAATCGCGCTGATTAAATCTAAAAATCGCTTATCATATCACACAAAACCGTGCAAATTATACTTTGTTCTCAAATTGTTAATGTTAACAATGTCAGCATTGCGTGACTACATGTAATGTCCTTCCGATATGTATCCTTGTTTTCGCATGGGCCGGTTGCAGTCTCTTTTTTTCTGTAGCCACCCCGAAGTCCGAACGAAGTCTTTTGCATTTTACAACGGGTGAATCTCCAGTTGTCACTGGTGATTGTCGTTTGAACCTTTCTGGATCCGCCATCAAATTGATAAGTTTAATTATATCAAGTGCTGTGAGAAAAGGCTATAAATCTCCACCTCCAGCATCCTCACACGCAATATAGCCTACTAGCCGAGACTCCTTCTTTATGTGTACAGATGGGACGTAATGATGCAAAGACATGCTCGAATCTCCCGCGGAAATCCACCAGTACCACTGGAGTTAAAAACATTATTACAAGCTTACCGCTTTGAATCGAGCTAAGGCAACCAGATAGTTTTGAACACTGGCTGGTTATGTATTTTCTCAAATATGTATTTTGGATAATTTTTAACCCCAAAAAAAGCTACGGACTGCAGCTTTAAGAACTGATTCTTTGTAATTTTATGAGGCCCCCTAGTGAGTCCTCGGCCCCCTGGTTCAGAACCACTGCTTTAGAAGCATTAATGTATATATTAGATTTGTGAGACTGGAAAAAAGTTATTTGCCTTCTAAATGTTTCCTTTTAGGAGCCAATGGTTCCCAAGTAATTTTCATAGTCTTAATAAATTGGAATATATATATATATATATATAAAAGAGCTCTCATTTTAGAACATCCTCTCTGTGGACCAAGCCACTGGATACAGTGTAGACACATGATCACGAATGCTATTATTTAATTTTAGATACATTAATGATCGCATACATGGCGTAAAATAGCAAGCAATGCTGAGGAAAAGAAAAAAAAACGAAGCAAATGGCCCAATGCCTTTCAGCCATGCTCCTTTCAAAAGTTGTTTTCCTGAAAATTAGGCAATTGACTAATGGTGTAAAATGCTGTTAATTAGCTGTACAGAAGCCCAAACAGGCTTTTTTGCCTGTAACTAATAAGAAATCAATTAGCTAATGAATTGGTCATTAAGTGAAAAGCTATCTTAGCCAGGGTATTTTTTAATGATTTTGCCTATGATCCTGTCTAATTGCCGTTGTCATACAGAGCTCTCAGCTTTCAGCATGGCTAATGAAGCTTCATTAGATCATAACTGGCACTCTTGGAAGATTTAGAGGCAAACCTGCTTCCCAATTATTTTTAATTGCCAGACATTCACACAAACAAGCGCTGCACCTTGCAGAACAGGAGAGGAGATCTGGCAACGCCGGTGTCTCCTTCATTACTTCATTTGAAGCGATTAGAGCCATGTGCAGGGTCGCCGTTACACTGTTGTTTTTTCCCCCTAATCTAAAGAGCCTCATCATTTCAAACCTGTGGGTTATTGTGCTCTCCATCACTTTGATTTGCACCCAGCAAAAAGCTGTTTCTTCCTGCTCCACAGCTGGGGCTGTGTCATTCACATAAATGCACGCACACACACACACACACACACACACACACACACACTGTCTATATGTATTTCACTTAAACGTATTGTAACAACAAGAGACAGTGGATTCCTGGCAGCCATGTGTAATTTAGAGAGGACAATGTGCTGTTTTTATTTATCAATAGCCTGACCAAGTTGTCAGTTCCTTCTGTTCATAGGCAATGTATTTTTATAGGGTTTTTTATTGACTTGTTTTCAGTTTGACCATAACTCTGAATAATATGGGGGAAAAAAACATATCTCCCACACACACACACACACACACACACACACACACATAATATACTGTCATATGTAAACACTCTACCGTTCAAAATTTTGGGGCCAGTAAGATTTTTTAAAAATGCTTTTAAAATAAGTCTCTTATGCTCACCAAGACTCAATTTTATTTGATCAAAAATAGTTAAAACATTAATATTATGAAATATTATTACAATTTAAAATAACTGATTTCTTTTTTAATATAATTTAAAAAATATTTTTTTTCCTGTGATGGCAACGCTAAATTTCCGGCAGTCATTACTCCAGTCTTCAGTGTCACATGCACATTCTAAAATGCTGATTTGCCTCAAGATTTGTGTTGAAAACAGTTATGCTGCTAAATATTTTTATGGAAACAGTGAAACAGCATTTATTAGAAATATTTAAAATCTAAATCTTTTGTGACATTATAAATGTGACAAACTGTCAGCTTTGATTATTTAATGTGTCCTTGCTCTACACACAAACACACACACATACATATAAAGGCATATAAACATAAATTTAATGGTAGATTATATGAAATGTATAATAAAAAAAATCAAAAAATTAAAGCATTGTTTAAAATGTAAATATTTCATAACAGTTGGACTCTTATGTCGATTATCATGTTGCTAGATTGTGTGCTAGTGTTTCCTTCACACAACAACAAACACAGTGTGTGAGCCTTGAAGTCTGATTCATGAACAAATGACTCTTATGAACCGGTTCTTTTTAATGAGTCAGTCAAAAAGATTCATGGAAAAGCCTCAAGCACTAAAATTTAATGATGTATTATATAAAATGTATAAAAATTTGAAATGATTAAAGCGGTGCATGGATTTCAGACTCCTTTATTTTATAACATTTGGACTCTTGTGCCTACTCTTTTTCAACACTCTTTCCTCTAAACGTGAGGTGCTGAGTGTTTGCTATTTCAGACCATAGACCAAACAAGGTTACAATTGTTCCACTCCAGGAGAACTTCACTACCCAGCACTCTCTGCCCACTACTGAATTAACAAATATATATCGGGTGAACACAAATTCGTCCCCCTCCCAGTAGTCCGGCTAATATGTGTCTAGTGACATGCCAAAAAAGCATGCCTTCAAGGCACTTATTCTTGGAAAATGAGGGCAGGGGTATGTTTTAGCCAGTGTGTTGATTTGTAGTGAAGCCAACTGACTTGCCCTCACATAGAAGAAGGACGAGAGAGAAAGATGGAGCGTTTTCAACGAGTGGCTCATTTTTGATTGGGGATGAATAGAACACCAGATGTCCATCAATATTTAGTAGTAAACATCACAAACGTGCATCACAATGTGGCAGATGAATAAGTGGTGTGGCAGAGCATTGTGGGTAAAAATCTGCCAACACCTCTCTGATATGCTCCAACTTCTCAGGCCTACTCAGAATGATTGACAATGTGTTTTGTAGTTGAAACATAAGGACATTTATTTTTATGTGTTTAAAACATTTCATGTATAGTATGATTATGGCTTAGGTGAGCTGTGAGCATTAATTTTATCTCACAGAACAATCAAATAAAATGAACAGGGGAAGCGCTGGTAATGAAACGATCTTACTGTGATTAGGACTTCTGGAAGGCCTCATTGGCTAAATCCAAAATGATCTGACTTGAACAGATGATGCATCCTAATTGACCGGTGCAAACAAATTTTGAAGGAAAGGTCAGAAATTAAAAGTCTGTTTCATATTGCATTTTGCTCTATTTCAAACTCGATAAACTGGAGTAAATCAAATTACGCCATGCATAATTTAACTTATGATTCAGGGGTGAGCATATGTTCATTCGTCCGATTGAATCATTTGAAATGTACACAGTAGGGCTTTGGAGCAGCCAATATGGCAGCTGAGGTGTGTGTGTGTGTGCGCACGTGCTTGCAAGAGTGCATATGTTTCCACAAATATTGAACTCAGGCAATACATGGAACATTTTTATTACATTTTGCATTGGCTTATACACATACAGACCTATAAAAAAATCTTTACCTCCCCTTACTGCGGAAATGTCTCTCCATGCATTTCTCACCATTGGCATTGGCATTTTGTAGTGAATGCCAACCCAAAACAACAATTCTATGTGTTCAGGCTGTGCTAACAAAATAAATTGTTTTACAAACTGTATTTTTTTCTATATTCCAGAAAGAAAAAAGTTTGGTTACACTTTAAAATAAGGTTCTAAAAATATTATGTAATTCTAATAAATTCTGTAAAAGTATCAACCTACCAAACACATTTCTATAGAAATTATTATGAAATAAGAATTATTAATTAATAACAATACGCAAGTATCTTAGTATGTTTGTCCAGGCTACTGGGGTCTGGACATCTGGGCCCAGCAAGATATATTCACACATCCACATACACTCTCTCACACACACAAACGCTGGCGGGTGGAACACTTTGCCTGGAAGAGGCCAGTCCTCCCTTGCAAGTATTATGTAAATTGAATTTGTTAATTCAGTGCCCCTGTCTCTGGAAAATCTGCCACCAACACCTGCCACGGTTTCAAACGCAAGGACGCAGATTCACAATGACACGGTCTTCATTAAATAAACAAACCAGGTTCCCTATAACAGCATTTGGTGGAAGGCACCATCAATTCTTATATATTTAGATCACAGCAATTGGAAATGACACTGGGGAGCTCTATCAGCCTGTCTCCAGACACATGGGGTGAAGAAGACAGGCTGTGTGACTGTGTGCGCATGCTTTGTGCTTCTCTCCTCGCATAGCTTAAGTCGATGACTGAAGTATTTTTCAGCCACAGTTCCACTATCAAAGAAACTCTTGTGGCCTTCTGATGCATCATGTACATTTCATAAAGACTCCGGCGACCCAAAGCCTTCTACAGCACGGCACTACCGGCAGTGTACTGTCTGTTTGCCTTTGACTTTGACACCCGCTCTTTGTGCTTGTCTATCTCCTTTCTCCTCCACTTATATTGCCCTAACAGGATCAAGGCGGATCACTGACGTTCAGCATTCTGTGGAAGGAAGTCAAAAAGGTCCAGCACACCAAGAGGAAATACCATACTTATCGGTATAAAGTATCTTGCAGAAACAGCGATTAATTATAACACTTCACTATTAAATGTGCAGACGCGTCACACTTAAACACTTTTTTCATTTTTGATTTGTTTGTATTATTCTTTGGATAACATAAAGTTCGTTGTTACATTTATAGGTTCTTCCAATCAGCGTATTCGCGTATACCATCGCGTTCTAGCGTTCCATTAACAGAGAGAAAGTACAGCCTTTCTGGGTTCGTAGAGGAGACCAGAGAGTGTTAAAGCAGCACTAAGTAGGAATTCCGTTTTTGTCAAACAGCGACCCCTAGAGTCGCTGTGGAGTACTTGTACTGTCGTGAATAGCACTCACGCAGAGATGGCTCGCACTCACGGCCGGATCCCCTCCCCCTGTACACCGGTACCTGTTCAGTAGGATGGATGCTGTAACGAGTGGAAATAAGGTATGGCCCCTTTAAGAGCTGCGCACACCCTGTTTAACTGTCGGCAGTCTGTATTGTATGTGCGCCTCGAACACCACATGTATACGGCGCCGGGTTATTTCTGTTTGATTCTCATTTTATCAGAATTTTATCAGATCTGTTTTTTGCCGTAAAGCAATTCGTTACCTCGCGAGACCTGATATCACACGATACTTCCTAACACTGAGGCCGGCGACCCGCCGGCCCAAAGTTTCCTATAGGGGGGTGCGAGACGACCACCATTCAACACGAAATCAGTAATATAAACATTACAATGACTCCAAAGCTGTTCGGTTAAGGTAAAAAAGTTACTTAGTTCACCTTTAACATTAGGTGAGTTGTAAGTTTCACCAATTACAACTGAGCAACAGGGTTGAGATTACTACACATGCATGACTGTCACCCAATTTGGTTAGCACAAGAGACTTTTTCAAAAACATCAAAAATCTTATGGCCTACAGACTTTTAAACAACTATACATGCTAAAAAAGTAGAAATATCAGTGTCGTAACACTACTTTCAAATGTACTGCACTACTGTACCTGCAAAGGTTGAACAAAATAAGATCATATATAGACCACAATAACAAGCGAGAGTGACTTTATTTGCTGTAAATATATATGGCATAATAATATTGTTGTGTAGAGAAGTACATTTAATAAAATTTGATTCAGTGGGGTTGGATGTAGCCACAGCACCCTTTGTACTTTGTACTATAATTTGCACAGCTTTCTAAATGACTTTAATTTGTAGTAGTTATAGATGCTGAAAGAAAATGTGTCACTTCCTTATCTTAGATGGTTTTCTGAAGAACCACAGAGCATAATAATGTTCTCCTATGGGATCAGGCTGTGAAACATTCTACTACACACTGTTTAGACTGATAAAGAAATTGAGAAACACTGTAAAGCTGTTGCAGATTCACACGTTTGTGAGGTGGCTTAGCACCTCCTGCCCAAGCTGTGAAACTGTGAGCTGAGGTTTACTGTATGGTTTATTTATTGGCTTTGGCTGTGTCTTTAAACCTGACCCTCTGGAGCGGGAGACAGCCAAGACATCCTTAATGTTTTTACCAAATGGAGCGAACAAACCTTTGAAACGGCAGGGATATTAACACTCTGTTAACAAGAACTAATGACAGACTACAGTGCTCAGGATCAGACTATTACAACTTAGGCCTTTTTTGAGGATGCAGAAACACGGCATCACAAACTCTGTAACATGCTGTGTTTATTTCATTAGGAGTCATTTTTGCAAACATAAATGCCCCTGGCACATCATTCTTATAAAACACCTTCCTGTGGACGTAGCAAACTCTCCCATTGACACATACTTAAATAGTTAATTATGGAATTAAACTAGACACCGGAGCTTTTGGGGTCATCTGCTCATGATAGATCTGATGGAGTCAAATTGATCTAAACTGCAATGTTCTCAATCGGTCTCATAAACAGCTCAGTCCCAATAATCCATGCTGGCAAGCTCAGTTACACTAATGGAGCGGTACAGTGCATACAGATGGTTAAATCAATCATGTGAAACTCTCATCTCATAAACATTAGACATAAACGTAATGAGAGAGCTGCAGGAGAATTGGCCCTTGCTATAAAATATCTGTCCATATATCGCTGTGGTGTGCTGTTTCAAAACAGCATATTTTGATTCTTGTTTGTTTAGGCCTGGTTTGGTAGGATTCGGGCAACAGGGCCTCATTTGAGCATTTTTGCTGCATTTGTTTCTGCATAAACGTACAGGGATGTCAAGACATTTGACAGGTTCAGCAACATTCATTGCAATTAAAGGTCAAATGACATGCAATCGGAACGAGCTGAACCATCAGCCGCTGTTATAATTTTGAATGGGATTTAACAGTTGCAGCACAAGCGGATGCCTCAGCATTTGAGCATTTCCATAAGCGCTCGCGGCTGTCTCGCCATTACTATTTTTAAATGCACTTGGGCTAAATGCCCTGTCACATCATTTGCGTTTTTGCCAAATTCTGCAGCCATTTCCTAAAGGCCATATACTAAAACAAATGCCCATTACCATGAAGTCTGCCTCAATGAGCGAAACTTTGAGTCCTAGACTGAGATCATTGACAGCTTGATGTGAAGAAGGTCAATTGGAATAACAGGTTTGTGCTTTATTACGAATGTAGCGCCTGTGTTTCGCTTTGAAAGCGGGACTAGGGAACATTGTGTCTGAGGAGTCAGGTAGCTACCATCCGTGCTCGGTAATGAGAAGGATATGCCGAGCCACACATGGCCCAAACCTGTGATTAAGATTAATCTTTTCTGAATATTTTTAACTGGCCTCACAAGCGCGCTGGGCTGACCTGGAGGCAGAGGGGCCAGGATATGTTTTGTATTAAGTTGCAATTAAAGGGTCATTTTGTTGTATCAATATGTGTGGGTATGCAGGCAGACATGTGGCTGTAACTAAATTAAGGTATTGTTATAATCAGGCAGAGGATTGGGCCTTTTAGTTCATATAGGACTCTGCTGTTCAGCATGTTGCTTTTAACAAAGCAAAGTATTTGTACATTTATTGTTTATATGACATAGGTGTTTGGTTGACACGTATTGTTCACCAGGTTTTTTTAATTTAATACAAATTATTATATTATATTATTTGCCATTTTGTCTATTTGATTGAGAGTATAATCATAAATATTTCTTTCTCATTTGAGCTTATTTCCTTTTTTCTTACATTTTTCAAAAAATGAGAAAGAAATATTTAGAAAAATCTAAAGAAAATTAAGATTAGAAAAATCTTAATTTATTTTCAGGCTTAAATTAGATTTTCAGTCCCAATTTTTCAGTGTGAGCTCAGACTTATCTACTAAATTGTATTGTTGAACACAGTGAATTAAAGTATATTGTGTAAAATAACCATAATGGCTTAAAGCACTGTGAATGCTTCTATTTTGAATTTTTCAATTATATTATATTTAATAATTTTATCAATTTTTCAAGAAATCACATTTCCAGGTTTAACTCCGATTTTGAATCTCAAATATATTTTATATATTTATTTAAGCATACATTATATGTAATCAGCAATACAACGTAAACTTTGCTCTCTAAATATCGGCATTGACATACATGTTAACTGTGTAGGTGTTACTTTCCATAGACTTTGGAGTCTCTGAAATTTAAGGGTTTCCAGCCGCTTAGCAGTTCAGCCATTGCCCTTACTTAAATCACCTCATACGCTGTTCTCTGTGGGCTAAAGAACTAATTACAGCTGAGTTTAATCTGTTGCAGTGTACGCCCCCTGCAGCCCTGCCGCCTTCACGCCAATTGGCCATGATGCATCGAGATACACATAGAGAGCAGCTGTCATCTCCTGATCTCTCTCAACACAAACACATAAACACACCCGGTTAAATATTCTTTAGCGTAATCTGGCGTGTCAGTCAGTCTCTACCTTTACAAAGGTAACATGCATTAACGTCAGTCAGAGGGAGTCCCAGAAGCAGGCCTCCCCGTAGCCACCTCACTTTTAAAGTTCCAGCCGTGCCACACGTCACAGCCAGTATGAAGATACAAACAAGATGGCAAAGCGCATCAATCCGCCACTGACTCCCTCCGCTTTGATCTAATTCCACGCTTTGCTTTCTGCTGCATGAAGCTGTCAGATTAAGGGCTGTTGTGGAGCCCGCCGTGGCTGTTGAGCCTGACAGCCTGTGTGATGGATTACAGACAAAACAAAAGGGTTATCACCTTCACCGCCAACATTTCTATCCTCTTTGAGAGATCGAGGGAGGAGAATGCCTCTCTGTGCCTCTTTGTCAGATAGCATGGAGGGGAAAGGCGTGCCGCGCTGAATCTCTTCCTCCCTGCTTACGGATCTGGGTCCACTGTGCTTTAGGTGCTCTTGAGATGGCCCTGCTCCTCTCACGATGCATGTGCTGAGAGCTATAGCATTAGACACCTGGATTTCAGTTAACAGACTCTGTGTGTGTGTGTGTGTGTGTGTGTGTGAGAGAGAGAGAGCTGTACCAGGCCTTTAATGAGAAAAGAGTCATAACCCGTGACTCAGCAGTGGTCTCAAGTTCAGTTAATATCCTGTATTGGTGATGAAGTGGTTGGGAGGAGAGAGTTTTGCATTCTGTGTGATACTTTGTGGTGTGTGCATTGTGGGGTGGAGAAATATTATCAATAGTGACATGTCCAATCAAACATCTTCAAGTGGACTTTTCATAATTTGATTATTAAAATGTTTGATAATTAAATTGCATGATTATTGCCTTTGGAAAGTGTTTGTCTGTATAGCTGTGCTTATATGACCTGTTCACGTGTAGATTTGGTCACTGTAACTCAGTTGCGCATTTGCTTGAATGCTAAAAATGTAACTCATGAAATTAAGTTGCAAATTTGCATGGCTTTCTATTCATCCAAGTATGCTGAACAAAAACACAAAAATATTAAGTAGCTGTTTTCAACATTGATAATAATAGGAGCACCAAATCAGCATATTGAAGCATTTCTGAAGGATCATGTGACACTGAACACTGGAGTAATGGCTGCTAAAAATTAAAAGTTTGCCATGCAGGAATTAATTACATTTTAAAATAGCTATTTTAATTTGTATTAATATTACAGTATTATGAAAGAGACATGAAATATATAGGTTTGAAATAGATATATAATTTGGAAATTGTACCAAAGTATGTCAACTTTTTGCCACCGTTGCCCACTCAAAATAAAGTGTCACTGCCTACAGTAAACCTTGTGACTCGATCATGACTTCACTCCTCCAAAGCTGAAACTCCTATCCCATATAAACTGCTGACAGGATGATGTTGCATAATGCCATGTGTGAAAGGGCTAAGATCGAACTGAGAATGATTTACAGTAGGTATGGCAATTCTGGTGGTCTGTCTCACTTTTATGAAAGCGTTCATTAGTCTTGAGAGAAGCTTTCTTCTCCTGTCCACCTTCAGGTGAGACATCTGTTATTTAAAAAGAGCAGCGTTTGAAGAGCAACGAGAGGGGAGGAATTGTTATTCCATATTGTTGAGCCACTGACAGAGAGAGCACAGTGTTTTAAAGTACCAGCGCTGAATGATAATGACAGAGGGAGATAATGAAGGCATTTGATGTGACACGTTCACCAGAGAGATTCAACAAAGGCAGTCAACTGCACTGACGAACCATATTACAGGTCAGTTTACCACACACACACACACACGTTCACTAAAAGCAGACAGCCATGTTTATGCAGAGAGCTGCACTTAGTTATGAGAACCTTAAAATAGTATGCCTGTTTCACAGCTAGTCTTCAGTCAACAGAAGAATAGAAAAAAAGCTATAATTTGGCTGTTTGAAATGGAGTGCTAGCATACTTCACAGTATATACTGTACATTATAATGACTGCTGTTTTTAAAAATAGAGACAGTGCACATTATGCCATGAAAAACTGGTATGCTACGTTGTCATATGACCTCACTATTACTCAAGGAATCAATTTGCTAGTGTCCAGTTATTGTCTTGGTTTTAAATATGATTACTTTGCATCCAGTTTTGTGCAATCATTTTTGATTGTCTGATCAAATAATGGGTCAAGTTGTTAAAAATAACAGGTAATTTATCTCACTAGAAATGGTAGGTTCAGTCAAGAACATTGGTTGACATTCCTTGCAATGCATTCTGATTGTATACTGCACAATTTTGCAAATGTTTTTTTGGGGGGTGGGACTCACATACCACAAACAATTACGTAGTATGTAGTACACCCTTCTGAACATACAGTGCAAGATAAAATGCATGAACAGGCTTTCTCTGGAAAATCAACCCCCACTGGTGAAGTCGCCTGAGCAATTGAATGACAGATGTGAGGTAATGCTGGGTTGTGCTCATTCTAAGTGATTGGGAGATCACAGTGAAACATGCCAGGTGTTGTCATTGCATATAACAACACAAAAAACACGTTATCCGGCACCAATGCCACAATCCTGTCTTGACAGCTGTATTGCTTATAATCTGTGCGATTCAAAACACACTCCCACTTAAACTGTGCATATGCTTATACATTTGTGTATATAGTGTATATAATGGGAGACTTTAAAGGAGGTCTGGAGTATGTGTTTGTGGGTCTTGTCCAGTTTGGGTTAAATGCATAGGACAAATTCAGAGTATGGGTTACCATACTTGACCTTCATGTCACTTTGAAAATGCGGATATTGCAAAACTAAATTAGTTACATTTGGTCATTATCAGAATCCGTCTGAAGTATTTCCATTTTTACAAGGCAGCACTGTATTGGCATCTTAAAACATTCTGGCTCAGGAATTCTTCTATCTGAACCCTTGAATCCCTTTTCTAATCTAAACCCTTGAAAGTTTTCCTAAAACTATAACTCTGTTATTTAGCAAATGTATTTATTAAATATTTTTTGTGCATATAATTATGGAACATTACAAAACTAATCAATCCCATTATAACCAATCACATTATAGCCTTAACAACATTGAATTGTACGAAAGTCAAGCAGTTTTTTCCCGGTGTAATCTTCAAAAATGGATCAATCCAAAATGAATGTGTAAAACATGTTGACATGCAAACATGTTGAAGATTAGTCATTTATTCTGGAACTATTTGTTTTCAAGACATTTTGTGGACACTTTTACATTTGTAAATAGTAATTATTGTCTCTAAATTTGATATAAAGGTAGAAAAGTGAAGTCATGTCATGGTATATGCTTCAAATGGCAATTTTGAAAACTAGTAGCTTCTTTTAGTAGCAGGTCTTGAAAGCTGTCCATGTTACGGTATGTCCCACTGTGATCATGAAACAGGAATAATTTCTCAACTTCTCTAAGCAGGGGTCTGTGTTCACCAAGGCCTCATTGATCCACCTCTCCTCCGCTACTCTCTCTCTCTCGCTCTCTTCTTCTCCTTCTCCTTCTCGCCCCTTCCCCTCTTGGCTGGCTGTGAACTCCAGCTGATTAGCACTGACGGGTCCTGGCATCTCTCCTGGGAACCAGAGCAGTCTCATGACTGCCTTTAGATAGAATGATCTAATGGGGTCACACTTTAAGTCAAGAGTCTATTAATAAGAATCAATAAATATGCCATAAGAGATGCAGAAGATGACAGCAGACACCGGAGCATTGTAATGAAGGCAGGAATGGCACGGAGCTGCAGGGTCTTGGCAAGCTAACAAAGTGCAGAGAAATGTATTCCGCATCACAAGGGTGTGCGTGTGTCCCTGTGCACATGTTCTTTTGGCCACGCGTCATAGAGCACATCCTGAGTTCCTGCACCGCTCACATTAGAGCGCGTCGTGTCAACCTGAACTTGTTTCTGAAAACTTTAAGATCCCAACAGTGTGTAGCCTGTGTAGATGGGATATTTCATGTTAGCATAGTCTCCTTGCTGTCTATTTACAGTCAGGCTCTCTAACATGTCATAAGCAGATTTATACTCACTGTTAATGAAATGGATCCAATAAACTTGGTAGATGAAAAGCTGCAATTAAGATCCCATTAAGCAGCTTGACAAGCACAGTATTTCCTTTTGAAACAGGAAATTAGTGGGACATATTGAAGGGATTGTCTTTTTTAAAATAGCCAGTCTGTATTTACATTACAGTCGTGAACCATAATATCTTGCTATTGCTAGTCACGGGCAGAGGAACATTCTCATTCTAGAGAGCATTTGACTGGAAAATATTTCGGAATGCACCGATACAAAAAGTCTGGTGTCAATACTGATAAGCTGATAATTGCTTTCACATTATGATTGATAATCAATAAATATCCGATATTAAATTTCTGTGCTATTTTGTCTGAATAAATTTAGAAATTATGAGCTTCAAAACTAAAATCAGTCATTTTAAATGCTACAATGGAATTTAGGCATCGCAACATTATAATGTATAGGCTGAAAAATTAACATTCATATTCAAATTTGCTAAATATTACATTTAACAGTATTAATAAATGATTAGTGTTGTTCAAAAATAATTTTAAGTGAGTGTTACATAACAGCAAAGGTCTAAATTTTCTAAATGAACAAACGGAAAATGAGCACGCACAATTGAATATTCAATATCAACTGATACTGATCTCTGAAATTGTATGATAACTGATATATTGTGCATCCTTAAAAACAATGTGCATATGCCTGTGAGTGCAGGAGTCATTAGTGTTTGTGGTCTGGCTAAAAGACTATAGCATGGCACTATCAGTGACAAGGTCATGGGTTTGATTGCCAGGAACATGAACTGATAAAATGTATATCTTAAATGCAACGCAAGTCGCTTTGGATAAAAGCATCTGCCAAATGCGTAAATGTAGATGGTCTCAAAGGTAACCGACGTGGATTAAAAGCCACAAAATGGGGTATTTAAATAGATCTAGGCTACATGATCTGTGGTTTAAGTGGATGTCATTGTTCCCTGGTGGAAACAAAAAGAGTGAGTCTTGAAGATCATTGAATAAATGGGATCTATCATGTAGGAAATATTCCAAGCCTGGACTGTAAGTGTTAGCTAAGAGATGATGCTAATATAATGAAGACATCCTCTCAGACAGTCTGTTGTGTTATGCTTTGCTGGTTACAGAGGGTGTCTCTTAATTTGGGGTTGCAGTGGGACAGTGAAATAAATCAGGCCCAGCTGATGTGTGTTTTCCCCACGCCCCAGGGAGTCTGGGTAATTGAGCATGTTCACTGCAGCAAATAAAGGCTTTTTAACAGGGTGATAAAACTATCGGTGCTGCTGTATTCTGAGCACGGTGGGAAGTGTGGGCCTAGTCAAATTGAACACTTGAGTAGTTTAAAAATTGCATCCAAAAACTGTATTAGAGGTTCTTTTACTGATCAAAAAATAGGGTCATACAATGGAAATGTTTCAAGACATTCTTGTAAATGCGGGAAAACAGCATGTTGCGTGCTGTAAGCGCTGGGAGCGGCTGTGGGAGCGTGGGGTGTCTATATGTGTGTGTGAAAGTGAAAGAGAGTGAGTGTGTGGACCACAGGCATGCATGCCGTGTTGAGTCAGTTGAGTTGCCATACATTGGGAATTCGGCTAGCCGGAGCATGCTCTGATGTGAAGCATATGATATTACTTAGGTAGGCATGAAAGCAATCTTTTTAATATCAGACACTTTGCTGAATGGAATGTCGGGTCAGTAGAGGTGAGGGCCAGCCTACTGGTAGAAGAAAAAAGTATAAAATATTAATCGTCCCTGCTCATTTCATATAATGGTCACATTAAAGCTTGTGGTCAATTATTAGTTACAAATGCCATATAAAAAGGTTGTGAACAGGGACGTGCACAGGAATTTTGTGGGGCAGTTGCTCTGACCTGAAAAAAGGGCACTACCCCCAAAACTCACGGGCTATATGAAGGAATATATTCAGTTGAATTTTGCCCATACAAATTGCCTTATCTGACCGTGTTTATGTCCAAACGCAATGCCTCATATTATGGTCTTATTATTATTTATAAAGATTGCAAACGTCAAAGATGACAGGTTTATGATATGCAACTTTGTAAACAGTATACAAAATGTATTAACAATATGTTAAATGTCACCAAAATACACATGAGAAAAAGAGTTCCTCATATTATTGTTTATTGTTTTTTAATTTTTTTTAATTTTTTTTTTAATAAATAATCTGGATTGAATTCTTGACAGATGGGGAAAAACTCGCTTCTAATAAAAAAAAAAACGCTTAGATTTCGGAAAAAACACAATCCTTTTTTAACCTTTTGGCTTCCCGTACATTCAATTGTGCTTTTTGCTCATCTGGGCAACTACGCATGATTTGTAGTATGATTGCGTAAAGGGAACAGGAATTCCGGTAAGGAACAGAATCGACTGCTACACCCAGTGCCGATCCTGACCTCCCTGGGGCCCTAAGCAAAATTCTGCTAAGGGGCCTCTACCTGACCTGTGATGTCGTGAGCTATGTAAACCATTTGCCATTGCCACAATCACACCTGACACTTCAGCGCTCCCATACAATCCTCCCTTCTTTAAACAAAACAGTCAAAGAATAAGTACAACAATATAGAACAGAATGAGGTTCAAACACACAGTATTTATTGAATAGAGTATTTTCTATAGAATGTTAAGATAATAAGTGAATATTATTAAGTAAGTGAATATTAACGTAAACATAAATAAGAAGAAAATAATAAATTATAAGCCTGAGCTTTGGCTTTTGGGATTAACTTTGGTTCTTTCTACAGCCTGGGCATTTTCGGCATCAGTATGATTTTTTTAATTTTGTATTATGCATGTTGAAGCAATTCTTGATTTATGGTTATTATTTACTGAGGGATGTGCATCCATTTTGACCAGTATGTCCAGCTAATCAACATTTTTAATTCAATATAGCCTATAAATCAATAGTCAATCAATGTCAAATTGTCAATACATTGCTTTCTATCTTGCATAATTAGTGCAGTTGTTTAGAGTTTTTAACTACACTGAGACTAGATAACCAGTGTCTTGTTTTAAAAGTATAATGTGTACTTTGATTGGGAGTGCCATCATTCACGTGCATGTATTGTACAGTATGTCTGGTCTCCACATATTTCTGCTTGAAAAATGCGAGTTTCATTTCGGCAACGCGCATTATGAACGCACGATAACACACGCGACGCGGTTATGTTTTCCGAGCTGCAGTAAACAAACACCGTTGCACTTTGTCGTTTATCAAAATCAAACGTAATAAATAATTGTATTTTACTCTCACTTTTGTCAGCCACAAAGTGATGCAAGAGATGCACTGCCTGCCCAGCTAGGTTAGCAAGACCGAAAAACATCAAACTTTGCTGACATCAAACTTAGAGAGGAGAGAACACAAGTTTACCTGATTGTTGTTCCCGCAATTCACTCTCATGGTTTTTTTCTTCTTCCTCTTTTCGTGACCAGAAGGATAGTTTCGCTTCATTTTGTCGTGGATGTTGTAGCTACACATTTGACGGCGCGCTATGACTATGACACGAGATGGAGGCGTGGCCTTAAGTAATTTGCGTGGCCCTACGCCGGTCGCGTGCAGTCTATGGTCGCGTGCAGCGTTTGCCCTTCATACTGACTTTCACTTTCGGTGCCCGAATGGAAGTAAATGAGGCTTTGCGATTTTTTTTAAATCTAGGCCTACGTGAAATTCTGCATCCATTGTACGATTGAATTTTTTTCTCGGAAGGGCAACTTGAGTGAGAAGGGCATATGGGCAGTTGCCCGGGCAACCTGAGCAACCCCCCTGTGCACGTCCCTGGTTGTGAAACTCAAATATGTGTATAATTACAGTAGCTTCCTGGAACTAACCCTGTAAATGCTGGTCCGTATAAAGATTTGCTTTTCCTTTAGAAATGATTGAGGTGATTAACATGGTTGTGCACCATTTAGAATTGAATCGAAAATGTCTTCTACATTCGAGTGTTAAAAATTTGATTTGAGGAGGGATGCAAAGTTGCAGTGTTATTTTTAACTAATTTAATAAAACTCATTTTAAATATAGCTGCAAGCAGCAATTAACGAGGTACAAACGCTTTAAGGCCTTTGAGCACATGTGTAAAAAGGTGTTTTGTTTTATTTAGCAAGCCTATAACTGCCTAGCTCATAGATTGAAAGGCCATTTACAGCCAGGCAAGGAAATGTGTTTTAAAGGGGTCATATAATGGTACATGCACTTTTTCAAGTTGATTGTACTGAAATGTGTGTTGGCAGTGCCTGTACACAACCATCATATAATGATAAAAATCTATCCAGTGTTTTCGTTTTAATCTCCTTATATGTTTTCCCCTGCCTCAAATTGAGCCGTTCGTTTTTGTGACGTCAATAAAACGGACGCCCCTCCCACGATTGTTGATTGACAGCAGCGTTTCAACACATCCTCGCCACATCCTGTCATCATAGTCCGTCATTGTTGACACGCTGGAGCAGAATGGCGTCTTAGCGATTGTGGTGTTCTGTTCTTGGGTGTAATAATGAACACAGTCATTTTGATGTTCCTAAATCCGAAACGCTGAAGACACAGTGGCTGGGTTTTGTTTTCGAAGGGAATGTTCCCCACGAGCAACGTCAATGCGTTCATGTTTGCGCGATTAGCGAATCATTTCTCACCAGACTGCTTTATAAACGAGGGTCAGTATAAAGCTGGTTTTGCTAAGAAGCTGCTCCTGAAAAAAGAATCGGTACCAACTATTCATGTCCCTGCTGCACCTCCAGAAGAAGTGAGTGTAAAATTGTATATTTTATATTAATCTTTGCAAATCGCTTGCACGCTTCACGATGAATGCGGCTAAGGTTTACACTCAGGGTACATTACGGCATGTTTTCTATGTACGACGTTCTCAATATAATTCATAATCCCACGTTTATAATGAACAACGCGCTATGGTTATTGTGTTATTACAAACTAAGTAAGTATACATCAGTAAAAACATAGCGTTCGTACATCTTACTAAGTTACTCTAACGTTACCCTGCCAGTACACAAAGATAGATCAAAGTGACATTATGTTAACCAACCATTCAGAAACGTCCTGTTCAAGCCTTATTTCTCGAACTTCTTTGCGGCCGTCATCTTGTTCCGGGTGCGACTCCGGTTCAAACTGATACGATTGCACAGATGTGTCCTCAGAGACTCCCATTCTCTCTCCAAAATATACCCTCAACTGTTGTCAAGGCAACACTTCACGTGCGTTGTCAAAACCCCCGCAGAACAGAGGGGCGGAGTGAGCGAAGCTCATTATCATTTAAAGGCATATGCACTGAAACGGCGTGCTGAGAACAGAACTGTTTTTGACCAGGTAAAATTAGTGTTTTCTTACAATACTGATGAGAATTTTTATTTAAAGTATATTACAAACTTTTCATTTAGACATTTAAAAGAATCAAATTAACTTGTATGAAAATGGCATTATATGACCCCTTTAATGATTTTTAATAGTTATGGAGTTTGAGCCACAACCATAGGACTAAATTGTGACTTTAGTTT
Source organism: Rhinichthys klamathensis goyatoka (assembly GCF_029890125.1). Lineage (NCBI taxonomy): Eukaryota > Metazoa > Chordata > Actinopteri > Cypriniformes > Leuciscidae > Rhinichthys > Rhinichthys klamathensis. The sequence goes on from NW_026606867.1 coordinate 334,497, forward strand.
TTTTTTAAATAATCTCCAATATTTAACGAACGATTCGATTGACAGGGGTAGTCCTAGAGGCAAAGTTGCTCAGAAAGAGGTGTTCTACCATATGGTATGAATGTCGTGGGCATGTGTGAAAAATTGTGTGATATACAATCCTTTACACACATAAAAACGCGAAGGCGCCCTTTGGTGGCCAATTTCTTTCGAATTTCTCTCAGGCCTCTAGGGCCGTGAGTCAAACAGGCCCAGTGAGTTTCATTTCGATCAGCCTCCGTTAACCTTGTCTGACAGCTACTCAAACTTCATTAGCTGACAGCGGCTGTGTTTTACAAGATACGTGAATGTCCTTTAGGCAATCACGGCACCACATGCCAGTTTTCTCGTCAATCGGACTGACTGTTGCGTAGCTATAGCGTTTTTTAATTAATTAATTTATTTTTCATTTTATAGAGCCACCAAGTGGCCAGTTTTTTTTTTTGCGACCACAGCCTGAGCCCATACATAGGTGTACCGAGTTTGGTGAAATTATCTCATTCCGTTCAAGAGGGATAGCCGTTTTAATAAAAGTGGCCACACCCACTTCAAGCAATTTTCCTTCCCGTCGCAGACGTAAACCGAAGTTTTAACCTTTTTTTTTTGATAATTATTGACAATCAGACTTCAGACCTGGTTTGGTTCCAAATCGATCAGACGAAAAACCTAGGATTGGTTCGCAAAAGTAGGTTTTTAAAAAAAATCCAAAATACCCAAAATATTTTCGCCTTAAACCAAGGATTCCAATAATATAAGACACTTGAGTGTGCGACAAACGGTTAAGGAGCCATTATTTACTTTTGATCGCTGTAGCACCACCATCAGGCCGATTGGGGCGAGCCTTGGTGACGTTGTAGATGGGGTGGGTACTACAATCCCTCAAAGTTAAAAATGAATGAACTGACTTGGCAAACTCTTGTTTGAATGTTCTGAAAAAATAAAAGCCTGGAAGTTTGAGGATGGATGGATGGATGGATGGATGGTTGGATGGATGTGGCCTATTCAATCCAAATTCCAACATATGAATTTAAAGGCAGAATTTTTCACAACCCTGTTAAGCAGCAGCTTAATGTAGAAAAGGTTTGGACTCATTTGAAGTGCAAAACATCTTAAAGGTTGACAGATGGGAAATTTTGCTTTGTGTATAATGGCCCACACATCTGTCATAACCATAGTAGGAAAAACGAGGTAACAAACAGTTCAGAGAAACCATGAAACAGCTACTTTCACATAACAGCCATGTTAATTAATGGGCCTTTCATAGGTACTGGATAAACAGGACCTGGTTTGTATTGGGCATTGGATTACTACAATGTATACATGCAATTGTGGTGCTCCAGTGAAATGTGTGTGAAAGATATGCCCTCTCTGTAGCTCTGGTTGCTCTGTACTACTGCGCACGCTTGTAGCCGTGTTCTGATGTGATGAAAATTCATGAAGCGTGCATGTTAACTACATTACAGAGTCTCCTGAGTTCCTTGACATGAATAAAAAAAGGCCTCATCTTGATGCCTAATTATTTTTGGACTTGACAGCCTTGTAGCGGCCAACGCGTTGTAGGTCACAATGGTTTCATTGGTTTCCTGAAAAGATGCGCAGCGGTAAGCAAACCCATAATTGCCACCCATAATGAGGACATTCCTGGTACACGGTGGCCTAAAGAACCTCTGGTGCACTCATGCCTGAGTGTTTTTCTAAATTCCAAACATTTCTGTGTTACTTTGAGATTGTAAAGCCCCAAGTGTTGTTTGTTGGAAGTATCAAAGGGCCATAAAGCCAAAGTTGTTTGTACGTATATAGGGTGTAACCAAGAAATCCTATCGGTTTTGATTATCTCTCTCTGTGCAACTGATGTCTTAGGTTTATGATAATACCTTATAAAATATTCTTTACCACAGAATCTTCTGAATATAAGCACACGCTATTAACCGATTTGGAACAGCGCAGATTCATGATGAAAATAGCTTCTATTGGTGAACGCGATGGTTTTAATTCTGAATGTGTTTTCTTATTGAGGCAGAATGCAGAGTGAAGTCTATGACGGACGCCTGTGGGCATTCAATCACAGAAGATGAGGTTTCCCAGCACAGCCAGCTCAGCAAGGCCCATGTCAGTCACATGGCTAATGACCGTTTCAGTGACGGCTTCCTATCAACATAATAAGAAGCACCTGTTAGCGGGGGAGCCCAAACTTCGAGAAAGAGTGTAATCAACCCCGGGGGACTGATTGAATCATTCCTTATGACGGTGGAGACGCGCTTCAGCGCAATGTTGCCTCCACCCAGGCCCACTGGAAAAGGATCTTCCTGGATTACCCGAGGACGGGCACACCGGATGAGCCTTATTGGTTTGTGATTGTTCCACATTAACCCTCTGATTGTTCAAGAAGACATTATTAAAGGCTTCCTGAGAGAAAAATTGCTATCTTAATCATCGCTCTTTTAGCATGACGACTGTAAACGTAACGCAAGGGAAGCCTGCCGAAGTCTCCTTGGAAAACCTGGGATGGCTCCTGGTCGATTAAAGCCATTGTGTAATTTCATGTCTTCCTAAGCACAATGAGCAATGAGATTAAGATCAATTTGGCCCTGCGCTTGGATTTCCCCACCTCCGTCAAGGCCCGAGCCCCCGCCGTGTCAACCTGGGCCCATTGGGAAATCAGCGATCTCCAGACAGGTCATCGCTGGCCCATGTATATATTCATGGGCTTAATCTCGCATCATTTCTATGGTGTGGGGAAAAGAAATGCATTCAATTTACACTCTCTCCATTTGCCTCATACAGTACACACAAGGGAGGCATCCATATGTGTGTCTAACATGCTAAGGATTCATTCGGTTAGTGCAAAACGTTTTGGGAGGCAGAATCCAGTTCGTGAAATTCAGCCTGTATGCTTTAACTCAGAGAGGAGCCTCAGTGGGAGTCTGTTGGTTGGAGTGGAAGGCTTCAAGTTGTCTCCGGCAGATGCTGAGTGTGTATTAAACAGATTAATTATTAAAACATGCTTGACAGATGAAAAGTGGGACCTCGGGCTAAAGAGAGAATGTTTATTCTTCTGCCATATACTGTAGTCATTTGGCTCCCGCTCACAAGTTATTGGGCACCTTGTTGAGGATTTGAGGGCTTGGTGTCATATGTGCGACGCACAAACCGTTTGGGGCTGTCCAGACCGGTACGGCTCTGATGGAAAATGTGAGGCCCTTTATAGACCTGATTTACTGATTCAAAGGGTCTGTCTGATGGTATTGTGTCTTGATGTGGTGATAGGATACTACAGTCCTCTCTAGAGTAATATATAAATAAATCTGTTAATAATTTACATTTATGTTTTTAGTAAATTATTTTATGTGGAAAAAACAGCTAAAAGATATTTTGAAAAATGTTGCAAAACTCTTTATAATATCCATAGATGGTAGACAGACAGACAAATAGACAGAAACTTCCATTCGGTCCCCCCAAAAAAAACACTGAGAATTTTTTCAGAATATCATATTTTGTGTTCAATTTCCATTTGGATGAATTATATCTTTAAACTGGTAGGGTGTAGCTTTTGAATAAAATCAATTTTCTTTTTCCACATAGATCTACCACACTACTGCTGGAAAATATGCGGGAACCAGAGGGAGAACATCCTCTTTTGTTGGTCTTCATGATAAATTTTGCATGCATATTAACCAGCAGGGATGGCTGCCAATGTCCTAAACAGTGGTGATTGCAATTTCTGTTTTATAGAAAAAAAGGAGCGATGTGTTGCAAGTGGCTCTCTCTGTTGTGTTTCAAGGCCAAACCGAGCTGCATCTGGCAGTGGGTCTGAATGCCACCTGCTCCGGCAAGTCCCTAAGCTTTTCCACCAGAACATGTGACCATGCAAATTGGGAACAAATTATTCTGTCCGAGAACGGAGTGTTTGCTGCGGCAAAAACGATCAAGAAAGGACCCTTCTCCCATTAGACAGCGAAGACATGTGGTGGCAGCCACCGGTTACCTGGCCTCCCTGTTGACAGGGCTGTTGCTGATGGCCCCCAGCCCCCCTGGACCCTGGGGAATGGGCCTCAGATGCAGATGATCACTATTAGGAGCCGGACAGCCCTCCCCTCAGAGCGATTAGCATTCCCCTGGCGTGACCTACAGGTGTAGCCCAGATTAAGTGAATAAATTCATCGCCCTGAGGATCACGGGGCCTGACCCCTGCTGCTGGCGCCTGAATTAGAATGTGTTTGGAGCTCGCGGGCACGGCGATGATTGCAAGCTAAACATGGACGGCGGCGAAAAGAGGGGGAAGGAATGATGTCGATGGCTAAGGTTTATTTGCAAAACAAACGAACTGTTTCATTAGATTTCTCACCCATCCGAGTACGAATTGACTACATCTTTTATTTTGCCGGTGTGTTTGAGCTTCATAGGAAAGGGGGAGGTGGGGGGGTTCAAGTAACTCAGGCTCATGTTTTGTTTCCTGTAATTTAATCTGAAACTAGCTTGTTTTTCTTTCCCCATCGGACTTGGCTGTTCTGTTGACATTTTTCCTGTTATTTGTATACTGCAAAGTGGTCCATTTTCCCCCCATCAAAACTGCTTTTCTCAGTATGTATCAGGATGTCTTTTGAATTTACCTTCAGCTCCTGACAGACTTTAGAACGGGGCGCATGTACACAGATGAGGGGAAGATTCCTTTGTGCCCTGAGCATTTTCGTGAAGGCAGAGCCTGGCTCAAAGGCTGTCAGCACAAACACTGCTGGTTTGCTCTCAGTTGCACTCCCTGTAAAGGTTGAGCAGTTGAAACACACATGGGTTAACGCCATGCTCATTATGTACTTTTTCATCTCAGTGTTCATCTTATTCAGAGAAAAATAGCCAAGGAAAATAAACCATCACAGTGTTCCCAAAACAGTGGAATATGGCTAAAGTAGGGCTATCTATCACAATGCAACATTTCATGATTTTTAATTTAGATATAGATGGATGGATGGATGGATGGATGGATGGATGGATGGATGGATGGATGGATGGATGGATGGATGGATGGATGGATAGATAGACTTTTATATTGATAGATAGATAGACTTTTATATTGATAGATAGATAGATAGACTTTTATATTGATAGATAGATATACTTTTATATTGATAGATAGATAGATAGATAGATAGATAGATAGATAGATAGATAGATAGATAGATAGATATAGATAGATAGACTTTTATATTGTTACAAGATATATATATATATATACATACATTTTAATAAAAAATATTTAAAGTCCCCCTGTAGTCAACAATTTGATCCCTTAAAACTCATGTTTGATCAACAAAATGACATATTTAAATGTCTCTTCCTTGATTAAAAAAATCTTCTTGCCTTAAAATAGCTTGAATGTAACTCTACACCCTTGCCTCGTTTAGTATATGCGGTTCTATGAATAGGAAATAAATTAGATTTTTTTTTAAAAATATTAAAATAGGAATCAGTTGTTTTCAATTGTTATATATGTTTGACAATATTTTTTACTCTGTTTTTTTTTTTAATTTAATGCTTGGTGAACATAAGAGACTTCTTTCAAAACATTAAAAAATCTGACTGACCCCAAACTTTTGAACCATATATTTTACAATATCAACTAATTTTCTTTTGCTCTCAAATATTAAACAATCCCCATTTTGGCCCTCAACATGCAGTGTAGCAGTAATAGAGACCAGAATTGAACTTAACTATTTACCAAAAGACTTGGCTTGAATTTACCAGGGCATACTTTTATTTCTGCGGTCTGTTGAATGCTGTCATCAATTACAGTACCCCTGTATTCATTACACCAATAATAAACCCCATTTATATAATCTTTTTCCTGCAGTGATTCATCCTCTTACATGGACAAAGTGATTGTTAGTGGAAAAATTGTGTTAGGAACTCATTTGTCCCAAGTCCAGATTTGCTGAAGGGGTTGGTTGATGGAACCGAACATAGAGAAGAGGCACTCAACGCAGCAATCATCACTGTATGTCTGTCATATGGACGAAAGAAGAGATTAATGATATTCTCTCTTTTTTGCCTGTATTCATAATGGCAGAACTGACTCTTTCTCCTCTTTTCTGTAGATGACAGTGATTTGCCTTTGCATCTTGAAGACATCAAACCACTATCCACTATCCGTGTTTGTGGTTGTTGTTTTTAACTTGTGAGTTGATATCTGTGAGCTCCATGCAGACTGCAGAGCAGATGCAATGGAGGGAGAGATCTTTTAAACCACAGCTATGCTCTTGTTGCGTTGCATCACACATAACTGCATAATTTGGTAGAGGCCCTCGGTGAGAGCAGCTATAAATGAGGGTTAACTGCTAAGTTCATCCCATCTCCTCTGGACTTTTTTTATTGGATACCACATGGTGACCACAATTTAAAACTGTTGTGTAGTCTATGAAAAGAAGTGGTTTTAATGTTTAGGTTATGCTTTGTTGTATTTTTCCTTATACTGTCATATTTTATTATTCAAAAGCCAGATAGATGCCCATGGCCTGCAGGGCTGGGCAAAATTCAGAATAGAAGAACTTGCTTCTTTTCAATTTGTAAGTTGAAATTTGAATCGAATTGGCTCCGTCTATCTATCTATCTATCTATCTATCTATCTATCTATCTATCTATCTATCTATCTATCTATCTATCTATCTATCTATCCGTCCGTCCGTCCGTCCGTCCGTCCGTCCGTCTGCAAGGCCAATAAACATTCATACTTCAAGGCTTTTAAAACTTTTTCTCAAAACTGCAGTTCTGTCAGGACCACTATCGTCAAATACGATTGACAATTAGCATACAGTTTGGATTGGCGGTATGGTTCCGTTCTGGGCGAGAACTCCCTGCGTATCCATGCAGCCTAGCATGGATAAGAGCAGCGAGAGCAGCAATAACCCCCGTAGGGTAAACAGAACAGAACCAACATGAATGTATGCAGATATCATTAATTCAAGATTTTTAAGTACAACATAATTTGAGAATTTATTCTGATTCAAGGGGAATTAGAATGCCAAATCCTGACTGGACGAGAGGAGGAGCTGGGGATGGAGTAGGGTAATTAGCTCCTGAGAAACGCGATAGCTGCTGATAATACTGAAGGAGCGTATATATGTATACAGTGATAGGCGTCTTATTCCTATAGGTAGACGTGGATCAGCTGAGAGTCAGCTGATGCGAGCTTGACTAATGTGACCTGCCAGAACTGACGCCACGCTTGATTTTGTTTTGACAAACTTCGTTTTTCTAGTCATTTGAATTTCTTTGACTTTTTTTTTATTCATTTTAATTATTCTGTACATTTAATTTTGCAATGCAATTCTGCATCCTGTTTGCTACATTGGTTCAAATCCAAGTCAAATTCAGGAAATGGAATTCTCAATTAAATTCTAAATGCTGCACAACCTTGATGGCCTGAAATAAGCATACTTATTCTTTTGAGAAAAAAAAAAAGGTTTTCTAATCATAAATTACTGAGCAAGCTTCCAATTCAAAGCCAGAATCTCCCAGTTTGCTTTAGTCAGCCAATTATTTGTACACTCTCTTATTATTAATTACATTGAGCTTTAGAAATGAGACATTTAAGGTCTAATTTAACCCATATCATTCTACATTGGCCTGTATTAAAGTATCCTCTTATTCCCTGTTGGATTTGGGGCTAAAATTTGGGTTTTAGACTCGTCTGGTCCGCCTCTTCATATGCAGTATTAATTAAGTAATGATATAGTGGCGTGCTGGAGATTATGTCAACAGAGGTGCATTTATTTCAATAGAACGGGGTGGATTAGGGCAGGTCTTGCCTGCATGCGGAGAAACCGTTTGAGGGCTCAACTGGCCAAAGATGAACATAAGGCCCATTTGCATAAAGGTCAGACCATTTGTCTGTAGAGTTCTCATCCAGATCTCACCAGCCATCTCGACCAAGTTTCAGGTACAAATCAAATTACACTACAAGAATAAACTGGTGGAAGATGAGATATTAAAAAAGATAGAGAGTGGTCGTGAGACATATTCCAGTCCCTTTATCCGTCTACTTCTTCAGCTCTTGTTGTTATCAAATGATACAGTTGCTCAAGCACAGCGTTTGAATCCTAAGGACCTTAGGGAGCGGATTTGTCTCTCACAAACCCCCTTCTAACGGGGATTAAGGGGATTAGACACCAGAAAATGACCAAGCGCAAACTCCCCGAGCAGCCTGGGCCTTCCCGGCGCACCCCGTCCAGGGATGGACCTGAGGCTGGTTTACAAAGTTGCTCTCAAAGGCCCTTCTTACCATGACAAAGGCCCCAACAATTCACCGATCCGCCAGAATGGCAGACAATGAACTTGCTGCGGTCCACCCAGCTCATTTTCATCTGAACAAATGGCATTACACTTGGCAATGACATTGTTCTAAATACGAACATGGCGCTCCTCTTTCTTCGCGGAGCTCAAGGTGTCATATTAATTATTTAAATCTGCAGAAAATTTCCAGCTCTATTCCTCCAAGGCCTTACCCAGTGCCAGAAGGTCTGGAATCTGCATTAGTTTTGTTAATTAGAGCTGAAACAAGGCTTTGATCTCAATGAAAATCAGAAAAAAGGAAAACTTCCAGAATGAATTATTTTCTTTCTAACCTATTTTTCTGCAACGATTCTTTTTCCTAGTCTCACGCATGTTTATTCCTGCTGTGTCAAAGTTTGATTTAACTGCAGATAATGGCAGGGGCAAGGTCAAGGTTTTGCGCAGTTAACCAGCTTCTGCTTTAGAAGGTCAATGATGCACACAATCGCAATATTACTTGCACTATGATTCTGTTAATTGACAACAATAATTATAATATCGTTTTATAGAGCAAAAGTATGAAAAATGTAATCAATTTGTTTACTCTTGAAGTTTAACGCAAATTTAAAGCAATTAGTCGAGGCCTTTTAAAAACTGTTTACTCTGTTTCCGTCATACATGTTTTCGGTAGCGTCCACGACCTTGTCAAGCTCCGTTTTCTCAATACCTCATATTTTGTTGACTCTCCCTCAGCGAGGGTCAGTTTAATCAACGTGCTTCCCGAAATAAGTGTTTGTCCACTCAGACAGCGTGGCCAATTTGGTCCAGCTTTATCCGCAGCTTAGATGGAGATCAAACTCCCTCATCTCCCGGTTTCCCCCTTCTGTCTTTCAAATCTCTCTGTTTATGTATACCCCCTCCCTCAGCTGCCCACGTAAAGATTTAACGATGGAAAGTGAAATAATTACACTGGAGCGCAGCTAGCCCATGGCACCGGGGCTTGATGTTGACCCTCCGAGCCCCGGAGTCAGCCCTCTCCCAAAGCTCACGCGAACAGGCGTCAATGAATACAAAGGATTGAGGGGATTAGCCCATAAGACATTTGGTAGGCATTGTTCTCTAGCCGTAAATGAGTTTCGCCAGTCGCATGCGGCACGGGCCAAAGTCGGGACATCTCGGTGAGGAATTCTTATAATTAACCCTCTCTCTCTTTCTATCAGAGAGAGAGAAAAAAATGACAGCTTTGGCCTCTGGATCCTGAATCTTGGACATTAGCAATTGAATAGAGAGCTTTCATACTGTATATCATTTTAATCTTTCATGTTTAGATCCACCAGATGGCTTATTATTAGCAGAGCTGAGGAGAAAGAGAGACAAATGGTCTTGTCTTTTTTAGGTAGAGATCAGCAGGAAAATGGCATTCATATAGGCTGAGCATTGGATAATTGTATATGTGGCTGTTCAGAGCTGCATCCAGCCTCTGCCTATAAATCATAAAACTATTAATAACAGACAGATGCAGGTCCAAAGAAATGATGTGCCGTTTGATAGGGAACAAGAAATATGGGTTGGAAATGGAAGATATATTATTGCCACATAATGTCATTCTCCTCCCAGTTTTGTGAAATATCATGTAAAAATGTCTTTATTTTTTTCCCAACGAAATCCACATATTTGAATGTCAACAGTGGAATATGACACTGAAAAGGTCACTCGTTCGTATACACACTGCGTTTAATTTAATGTGAAGATGAAAGTATTCTAAAAAAAAATGACATGAATAACAAATGTATTAATGCTTTCATATTTTAGTATTAAAAATGTATGTTTTTCTCCCAAGTCACTTTTATTTGTATAGATTAGGCCATTCATAATTTACTATTTGAGTATATTCGGAAGCATTTTATTGAATCTATTTATTGCATGATACACTGGTGGATTCTATGAGCTCTGGTCCTGTTTGATAATTGAATTTCTCTAAGATCTGGTAATGACATACTTTGGCAGACGTGTAATGTGTGATGGTATTCAGGGTGGTGTGTCTGGGGGGTGGGGGTCTCTCCTCTGTTTTATTTCATCTCTGTGCACTTTGCATTTGGCTGTCCCGCTCTCCACCTCTCTGTCGGCCCTCCAAAAGGAAACAATAAGGTTTAATCTCCTCCGCTGACAATGATGCATGGCGGGATGAAAAACACTTTTCAGGTGTTGTCATTAAAAAGCCATTTCTCCATAGCCCTGGTGAAAGAAACCCAAAGAAAGGCCCCAAAGTGTAATGCTTTAATACCCCTCAAGCTTTTCATTGGCATCTGCAGAGAACAAGCTGTCGGGATTGTCTTCTCTTTTTCAATTACCTGATCTTTTCAACTTTCTTCGAAATGAAAAACGCACCCACTGCGGAGCTCTGGTGCAGAATCCAAGTCCCTGTTTCCAACTGTTTTCATTCGGTGTGTGTGTGTGTGTGTGTGTGTGTGGTGTGTGTTTCTCTTAATCAAATTCTTATTGTTTATGAGCTGTTTAGCTAGTTGTTTTGAGCTGCTATAACTGTTTTGTGTTGATTCCAAACTGCCGAAACAGATTCGTTTTTGAAAATAAACTTGTTTACAGGGATCAAAATTCACACTTCTCAAGCACCAAATGCAAGTAAACTTGGGTTTGCAAGAGGACGGTAACTTTATTAGAAACCACAATGTTTGGACCTTGATGTAAGAGACGTCCACGATTTAAACCAAAAGGATACAACCCATATCTTGAAGAAAACATTGTTTGTGTACCTTGCTTGCACATATATGCTTAATGAATCCTTCGGTTTATCAGAGCTGACTTTGGTCACTTTTATGGTATAGCTGCAATGTGGTATAACTTTCTTACATACTTATGTCATACTGAATTGTTGGAAATGCATTCCAGTGTATTGTATGAACACAAACTATCATGATGAAATATTGTGCAAAAACAAGTGGTTCTGAACACAGCCCATAAATGGATTACAAACTCAAGGATTTGATGTAACCTGTCAAAACTTTCACAGTGCGAAACATAAATAAGCTCTTATGAGCTCCTCCACTATTAATTTGTATTAAATCTGCCATTGATATAATCCCAATGCATCACTGAAAATTAGATGATCAGTTTTTTGCTCACAAATAAAGGCGAAGACAGTTAGCCCAATCTGAAATAGAATAAATGAGTATAGTTTGAATTCAAGCTGTTGAAAACGACCCCACTGGAGCCTGTGCAGTCTTGTGTGTCGCTTAAGGTGAAACATACGCCTGAATATCTCCTTTAAGATGTTTGACACCTGTATCATGGTGAGTGTTTTGATCTGAAAGGGGCAAGTGGTTAAGTGCGCAAAACGTAATCCATGGGAACGGGGCACACGCTTTGGCAATGAGATGTCGTTTACTAGATCACAGCTCCGCAAATATTTATGTTACATGAGATGAGATTAAAGCCGAGCTTCTATGAGAGTGCATGAACTGCGGCACAGATCAGATGAAGAAATGCCTTCTTCTCTTTGAGCGCAACCATACGAGTTCCTTTATTCTACAAAAGATGCACAGCATTTTGCAAAACAAGTGTGGGTTTACACCCCTGCAGTCTTGCGCCAAAGCAGTTGCATGATGCTTTGGGGCAAACAGTGATACAGAAACCTTTTGATTTCAAAATGAAAAACAAAATGTGTATTAGTGTGTCTGTCTGTTTTTTTTTTTCCCTCCCCTTTGTGTGTTTGTTTTTTATTTTTATTTTTTTTGTCTGTGTGTGTGTGTGTGTGTGTATGGGTGGGTTGACTGCTGAAACTGTACTCTCTCCGTTCCTTTCAAAGACACAAATTTCTTCATTTTTCAAAGCCAGATGGAACCACAAGGGTGCCATGTTTTAACAACTGGTTGAAGTTCTGACTTTCAGACTGATGCACATATCGAAACGCTGATGTGGGGGCGTACAGATGCGCGAGACAGATGAGAGACGTGAGGAAGAAAGTACGAGAGCATCTCTCTTCATCTCCCATCTTCCCGGAATCTTAAAGCTTATATACAACCGTTTGAGCTTATTATAGGCATAATCCTAACTAATGAACATGTGTTTTCATTTAAGCAAGCTTTGTGAGGAACACCTCGGCAAAGTAACGCCTCTGAGTGCGACATCAAACGGCAACACAAATCGCAACTGCACTACTTTCTTTGTAAAGATGCTGTTTGTGTTGGTTTAACGCCCCCGTGTTGTTGCGACTCCGCTTAATTTCCCGCCAAACAAGTCACTTTATTTATAACAGCAAAAGTCTCCAGTGGCTAATTACAGCATGGCTCCCTCAGTTAGAGGAGCTGCACCCAAAAAATGAAGTGACGTTTTGCCAGTACTGTATTTGTATCTCGAAAAGGGCCTGTGTCAGAGTTCTGCTCGTTGCAAGTGTTTGGCCAACAAATCACTTTACACAGCTGCATGAAAGTGAGATCACACAGTGGCAAGGTTGCTTCCTACTGTGCTGTATTAAGAGGATCTGAAGAGTCTGTGAGAGCAGGGCTGGATCGTTGGCTCTGTACCGAGCTCCAGCACTTAGTAGATCATTAGCTGGAGTTTTATTGGAAAGTACACACACACTACACTGCACACACTGAAATGCTCACTCCTGCTGAGGTTTGGGGTAACCATGATGCCGGCCACCAGATGGAATAGGTGCAGTTAGGCAGTAGCAAAGATGTATACAGTATATAATGGAAACAAGGTATCTTACACTCTTGAAAATAAAGGTTACAAATGGGGGGTTTCACAGCGATGCCATAGAAGAACCATTTATGGTCCCTCAAAGAACCTTTCAGTGATGTTTTTCTTAGTGCAAAGACCATTTTAATAATGTAAAACGCCTTTTCCCACTATAAAGAGACTTTTGTGCAGTGGAGAGGTATCTGTTGAGTAGAAGTAACGTTGTACAGTGCATGTCAACAAACTCTCTTCAGAGTATTAGACTGTCTACTTAATATCTGCTAACACTTTATTTTTGTGGTAGATGTCAACTTCTTCTACTAACCCTAACTCCTTATTCTACTAACCCTAACCCTACTCCTAACAGTCTACTAATACTCAACTAATACTCTAATGAGAGTTAGTTGACATGTAGGTCCAACATTACTATAGTCAGCAGAATGTCTAAGGGGAACCATCAAAATTAAGTGTAACCACTATTTCTTATAATGTAGCATGCCCATTCATATCAACACAAAGTATGTGATTTGAAATCTGCCATTTTTGCTTTATTTGAGACGTCGCCTGAACTTCTCTAGGTCTACATAAGAATGACATCACAACAGTGCTGGTGACACCATAAGAACATGTGCAGTCCTACACTTTGCTAGTGGCTACTTCAGAGAACGCATGTCCATTTCACACTTTTACAGCCCTACAAAAACGGCTACTGCACTGGTAAAACATCTACTAGACCAGAGTATAATGAAATAGTTGTGAATTAAATGTTGAATGCTAAAAATAATTTAGTCAGAATTTTTGAATGGCTGTCACTGGTGGTGCTCTGCAGCCAGATGGTGTAGTTACAATAACTACAAGCAGGGGGTAACGAGGGTAGTAGAGTGATTACACAAAGTTAAGCTATTCATTTCACTACTTTTTCTCAGTAGTAAGATGGTAGGATCGCTAAATAAAGTTTTTTATTAATAAAAAATGTTTAGAAGTTTTATTAAGAAGCAATGAAGATTATGAGTGTTTCCTTTTTAGAATAAGAACTGGCAAAGCCCGATTTTGTGTATCAAACACACTTTTGAGGCAATCCTTTTCAATAAGTTGGCCAAACAGGTTGCACAAAAAGAGTGTTGGGTTAAAGGTAAAAAAAATACAATACACAGTTGCACACCAGCTGAAACGTTTGGATTTGAAGTGTGTGTGTGTGTGCGTGTGTGCGTGTGTGCGTGTGTGTGTGTGTGTGTGTGTGTGTGTGTGTGTGTGTGTGTGTGTGTGTGTGTGTGTGTGTGTGTGTGTGTGTGTGTGTGTGTGTGTGTGTGTGTGTGTGTGTGTGTGTGTGTGTGTGTGTGTGTGCGCATTATACATTTGAGAAGTTTATGTTAGGTCATATAAACAAGACGTACACCGCGTCTGGCAGTACAGTTTTTTTTCCGTCTGGTATTAGATCAAATTACAGCTCTTTATTTTTTCTATATTCTATATTTATAAAGCCTTATATGAAGTAGTGTATATACATGTAGCAGGCTCCTTTAGCCATATACCTCTAACTAGCTACTTTTTCTGAATGATAGGTTTCAGTCTGACTTTAGAGTAGCTGCTAGCTTAGCCTGTCCTGTACATGAGTGAGACGTTCAGGGAAAAAGTTAGCTCAGAGCCGGACTATGTGCAGTATGTGTCATTAATGTGCTCCCAGGACAGCAGCCACTCCTAGTCTCCCGCTTAAGGTGTGACATCACTAGCTGGCAGATTCCCACCCCGCTCAGAGTGGCCACCTGGCTCTAGAGAAGCCCAGTCATGTTCCTTCACCCACAGCTAAACCCTTAGACACACATACACAATCATTCCTTTGCCACAAGAGGAGGGCAGGAAGAATTGGCAGGCCTGTCCGCCTAACGAGGAGGGGCTCTGGGATCAAACATAGGCCCGCTCTGTGTCCCGCCCCGGCCGGGTGTATGTGTCCGTGGCACCCAGACACCCTGCCAGCACAAGGCGATCCATCAGCTCCTCTTAAATTCCTTGTGTCCCGGCCCACAATCATACACCTGCCAAATTGCTCCTTGATATAGCTATTTTGAGAATAGAAATATGACGGCTGAGATGTGTTTTCCCTGTCGCCGTGGTAACTGTGGCAGGGATGGCATTTAATTGGCCCGGGTTGTCCATTTCTTCTGCCTGAAAAAGACCAAACGGAATAGCTCGTGGAACCCAAAAGCTCTCCCTGCAGTGATTAAGACGCAAGAGTTCGACACGTGTGAGACGGGTGTTCGTGCCGTCCGAGGCCCTTAGCCTGGCTTCCACACGAGTCAAGCAGGTGCCGAAATCAGCGGCGTTAGATCAACTGACAACTGTTGCTTTCGTATGACCCTTTTAGTCTCTGATGAAAATGTTGTTTTCATCACCGCCGCCGTGAATACGACACCCCTGCACGTGCACGCTCGCACAGGCGCAAATCTGCCAGTCCGTCTCTGCGATGGCCCTAAAACACCCTTTCAAAAAAATCCCTGCTGTTGAGCTGAATAACAAGCAGAGTGCAGGGGCACATGGGGTTCGACCCTGCGTTTAGGTTATGTCTCTTTGTGCAACAGAGCTCCTCCATAATTCAGCACTCTGCTCTCTGCCTAGCTTTCTGTTGACAGTGGTGTGATCAAGGCCCGTAATCACATCTGACTTAACTGCACCAAAAGTTCCGTTTGATTGCGCCCCGGATAGGGATCTCATACGCAGGAAGTGGGTCAGAGTTCAGCTCCAGTGGCAGGTGTGTGATTTCCCCCCTGAGCGGGACCTGGGGACAGCGGCACGGCCCCGTGGGACAGCAAGCTCTGAGAGACGTGCGGGGTCAGGGGTGGGCGGATCAGTGATTGATTGGACGTATCAGCGGCAGGGTTATTTTCAGTGCTAATCCCTCCACTCGCTACCTGCTGTGGCACCGCATGCCCGCGACTGACTTAAAACAAGTGTAGTGTGCCAGTTATGAGGGATGACATTGAGCTTAAATTAACTGCAGCTGAAGGCCTCCCTCCCACAGTTGAAACACTATCTCTTTCCTATAGAATGGGAAAAAAAGGTTTAATATATTCAAAAGCAAAAGTATCGGAATGTGTCATTAGGAACATGCTGCTGTTTTTTATTTTTTTATGTGTGTATGAAACTGACGCAATATCCATATAACTGTGGCATATGGCTATCCATTTAGTTCGCTAAATTTACACAAATGCTGCCAGAGACATCCCACAGAGTCATCCTGATATATACTGATGTCAAAGGGTTGGATTTATATCCCACATACACTGTTAAAACTGAATGTCCTGTTGTTACTGTAAAGAGCTATTTCTTCCTAATCTAATTTTTTTTTTATAATTTATATTATTCAATTTATAATAATAATATTAATTCAAATATAGACATATTGTTATGCCAAAATAATTTTGAAAATATTTTGTATTTAAAATTATTACAAATTTAACAATCAATGTTTTATAATTTGAATACTATGATAATAATTAAAAAATAGATATTACACCAAAATAAGAATTATTTTAAACCCAATTTAAAATTTATATTCATTAGTAGTAGTAGTAGTAGTAGTAGTAGTAGTAGTAGTAGTAGTAGTAGTAGTAGTAGTAGTAGTAGTATAATTATATAATTATTCATTTTATTCATATTTAATAACTATTATTATTAGTTCTTATTATTAAATATAATGTTATTACTTATTAATTAAGAATCATAATAAATTAAATGGATGATCTTCAAATTATTATTATTATTAATAATAATATTAATAATAAATATTTAAAAATACAATTAGTATGAACAATAATAAATATTTAACTAATAAGTATAACATCTTTGATTTGAATAAAACCAGTACATTTTGTCACCACATGAATTGAAGTTCTTTTGTAAGATTTTTATTTTATAGCAGATTATATATTAATTGTAGATTATATATTTATTGAAATCATGGGGAATATCCTTCAGAACAGTTTGGGCATATTTTTATATTTTCTAGCTGCGTGAACTTCTTAAGGGACCTTGTTTTTACTGACAAAATAATTGAAAAATGTATCTTTCATTCAAAGCTGTTTGATTTCAGCTCTTGTTTCAGACAGAGGTTGTGGGTAGACACTGTTATACTGCAAGTTGTGGGTATGTAAGGATGTCATGGCTTGTTGTCTCACTATATCACATGGTTTCATGTCTCAGGGAGAGGAAGGGTTTGACATTGCACTTTATAGTGACAGTGCACTTTGTGTCAGCAGGGTTTACAAGGCCACCTCTGCTGACCCAATATGACAAATGAGAGATGATATCTCTGGCAGAGTAGCCATAAACAGACAACCACACCACTTACTTACAGCGTAAACCCTGTTTCACCTCCAGCCAGGGTTAGCCAAACCAGAATGCCATGTGGCGTTCATGTTACATCTCTAACCCCGGGATCAAAACTCTGATTCTCTCCCTCCCTCCTTTTCTCTCTTTCTCACCCTCACACATTTCTTATTTTGTCTCTTTCCCATTACCTTGTCAGATTTGTGTAAAGGCGTGCGTGTGTGTGTGTGTGTGTGTGTGTGTGTGTGTGTGTGTGTGTGTGTCAAACATGGATGACATATTTGAGCCAGCTGCAGTCACCTGTATCATCAGCGATACACAGGATTGTATGCAACGACTAGATTGTATTTACTGACTTGAATGTGTCACGGTGCGTGGTGTGGAATAAATCCGTGGATTCAAGTGCAGAGTAAGAAATATTTAATAAGGACCAAAACATAAAATAAACACAAGAAAACTACAACGTACAACCTTAATCCAGAACAAACAAGGCAGGGCAGGAACAGAACTCAACACGACGAATACACGTAACAAATACAACGAACGAGCACAGGACAGCAAACACAGGAAGACTAAATAGGAAGGCAAATAAGGTGGGTAACGAGGATAACAGGTGGGACAAATAAACCAATAATCAGATAACAAGGGGGAGGGACCAGACAATAACAAGAGCACATGGCCCAACATAACAAAACACTCAAGTGCATAACCAAGAAAGGACAGACATGTGACACTACCCCCTCCCTATGGAGCGGCTACCAGACGCTCCATAAAACCGGGGCGGGAGCGGAAGGTAACACCAGGGCGGGAAGGGAGGGACAGACCAGGGCGGGACGGACAGACCAGGGCAAAACAGAGAGTCCATCGACGGCCAGGGCGGTGAAGACCCCTCGGGCGGCCAGGGCGGTGAAGACCCCTCGGGCGGCCAGGGCGGTGAAGACCCCTCGGGCGGCCAGGGCGGTGAAGACCCCTCGGGCGGCCAGGGCGGTGAAGACCCCTCGGGCGGCCAGGGCGGTGAAGACCCCTCGGGCGGCCAGGGCGGTGAAGACCCCTCGGGCGGCCAGGGCGGTGAAGACCCCTCGGGAGGCCAGGGCGGAGCAGACCCCTCGGGCGGCCAGGGCGGAGCAGACCCCTCGGGCGGCCAGGGCGGAGCAGACCCCTCGGGCGGCCAGGGCGGAGCAGACCCCTCGGGTGGCCAGGGCGGAGCAGACCCCTCGGGAGGCCAGGGCGGTGAAGACCCCTCGGGAGGCCAGGGCGGTGAAGACCCCTCGGGAGGCCAGGGCGGTGAAGACCCCTCGGGAGGCCAGGGCGGTGAAGACCCCTCGGGAGGCCAGGGCGGAGCAGAGCCCTCGGGCTCGGGCGGCCAGGGCGGAGCAGACCCCTCGGGCGGCCAGGGCGGTGGCTCAGGCTCTGGAAAAGCAGACACCGGCTCAGGAACAGCAGACACCGGCTCAGGAACAGCAGACACCGGCTCAGGAACAGCAGACACCGGCTCAGGAACAGCCACAAGAACTGTAACAGTCACAAAAACAGACACAAACACAGAAACAAACACTGGCTCTGGAACAGACATTGGCTCCAGCTCTGGGACGGGCACTGGCTCTGCCTCCGGCTCTGGAACGGGCAATGGCACTGGCTCCGGCTCTGGAACAGCAGACACTGGCTCCGGCCCTGGAACAGCAGACACTGGCTCCGGCCCTGGAACAGCAGACACTGGCTCCGGCCCTGGAACAGCAGACACTGGCTCCGGCTCGGGAACAGGAGACACGGGCATGTCCAGGATCCGAGCCAGACGCTCCAGATAGTCCAGGTCCATGAAGGTAGACGGCACTGGCTCTGCCTCCGGCTCTGGAACGGGTACTGGCTCTGCCTCAGGCTCTGGAACGGGCACTGGCTCTGCCTCCGGCTCTGGAACGGGCACTGGCTCTGCCTCCGGCTCTGGAACGGGCACTGGCTCTGCCTCCGGCTCTGGAACGGGCACTGGCTCTGCCTCCGGCTCTGGAACGGGCACTGGCTCTGCCTCTGGAACGGGCACTGGCTCTGCCTCCGGCTCTGGAACAGCAGACACAGGCATGTCCAGGATCCGAGCCAGACGCTCCAGATAGTCCAGGTCCATGAAGGGAGACGGAACGTGAACAGTCTCTGACTGGGCAGACGGAACGTGAACAGTCTCTGACTGGGCAGAGGGAATGTGAACAGTCTCTGACTGGGCAGACGGGACGTGAACAGTCTCTGACTGGGCAGACGGGACGTGAACAGTCTCTGACTGGGCAGACGTGACGTGAACAGTCTCTCGCTGGGCAGACGTGACGTGAACAGTCTCTCGCTGGGCAGACGTGACGTGAACAGTCTCTCGCTGGGCAGACGTGACGTGAACAGTCTCTCGCTGGGCAGACGTGACGTGAACACTCTCTCGCTGGGCAGACGTGACGTGAACAGTCTCTCGCTGGGCAGACGTGACGTGAACAGTCTCTCGCTGGGCAGACGTGACGTGAACAGTCTCTCGCTGGGCAGACGTGACGTGAACAGTCTCCGAATGGACATGCGCAGGTCTCCTCCTCCTCCTCCTCCGTCCCTTCTGACGGATATGCGCAGACTTGGGGCTGGCTAAAACCATCGACGGAGTACCAACACTGGACGGATCCAGTGACAATGATGGAAGAGGCCAGTGGAGAAGACTCTGCTGCCCTCCTCTCCTCATTCCTTTGAGCGCACAGGGAGAAATATTTTAAAAGAGAAATCCCATTCTCCCTTTCTGCAGGACAAAGTTCGCTCCGCTGAATCCACATAATGGCTCGTTCGTTCTGTCACGGTGCGTGGTGTGGAATAAATCCGTGGATTCAAGTGCAGAGTAAGAAATATTTAATAAGGACCAAAACATAAAATAAACACAAGAAAACTACAACGTACAACCTTAATCCAGAACAAACAAGGCAGGGCAGGAACAGAACTCAACACGACGAATACACGTAACAAATACAACGAACGAGCACAGGACAGCAAACACAGGAAGACTAAATAGGAAGGCAAATAAGGTGGGTAACGAGGATAACAGGTGGGACAAATAAACCAATAATCAGATAACAAGGGGGAGGGACCAGACAATAACAAGAGCACATGGCCCAACATAACAAAACACTCAAGTGCATAACCAAGACAGGACAGACATGTGACAGAATGAATGCATTTATTTTAGACAGGAAGAAAAAATCTTGACAAAACACATTTTTATAACAAGTGTTCATTTTATTGTTTACTAATGAATAAACAAGAAATTAATGTTAAGTAACTTACATTTAAACACAGTATTGCCAATATTTATTTTGAGTGAATCATTTGAGTATATGAGTCAATGACTCACTCATAAAACATTGTGCAGATCTATTGCCCTTACACACAAAACGCTTATTTGAGGCTAATTGTAAACCCTCATTCATCATGTTCAAGAATTGATGTGCCCCGAAATCCCTTTCAAGAAAAACTTTCCAGTCTAAGTTAAATTAATTAGATATTACATATAATTTAGTAGTATATAAAACATAAACTGTTACACATTTTATTGGTGCAGAGATCAAATTAAAGCACAATTAAATTGCAGTCTGTTACATAGGGTACTAAACAGACATTTGAAAGTTTATTTTAAAGTGCAAAGTATTGAAGATCATAATATGTATATACAGTTAAAAGTGTACTTGCATTTTTATAACATGTTGTAGTGTGTCCAGTCGGGTAATTAAATGTTCTATTCACACACTTGAACACTTGGACCAAATACAAGAAATACATAATTTAAACAAATATCTGGTCAATTGCAAAAACCGTAAGTGTGTATTGGGACAGGCCCATTGACTTTTTCATTTCTGAATTAATCAATCAGCATTTTTTTAACAAACTGGTGCACT
This sequence comes from Rhinichthys klamathensis goyatoka, assembly GCF_029890125.1. NCBI lineage: Eukaryota > Metazoa > Chordata > Actinopteri > Cypriniformes > Leuciscidae > Rhinichthys > Rhinichthys klamathensis. The sequence goes on from NW_026606867.1 coordinate 355,703, forward strand.
GAATGATTCAGTGATTCACTCATGAAGGCGGTCACTTGGCATAAAAATGTAACATAGAAAGATTCACTGAAAGCCCATACACGAATGCACTGTCTGGAACGCATGAGAACCAGCAATAACTATTTTATATTTAAACTTACCAAAACAAACTGAAAAAAAATGTCCGATGTCATAAACACAAGTAAATGAGCACATGACTGCGCATATTTACATCAACATACTTGGCCTGTCCAGTCGTGGTGTAGCTGGATAGACACCGGAAGAAGAAGATACTATTTCTCTAATTGGTATTTAAAATCGATTGTGCCAGGTTTGACTGCAAACCCACAATCTTTAAGTGTTGTTTCTCATTTCATATACTGGTGAAAATGATGGTGGCTAGTATATGAAGCTAAATTAATTATGATTACTATTAGCACAAGAAACCTGAAATAAATTAATAGAATGTGACATGAAAGGTATGATATGATATCCAATCCAAGCTATTTTTGATATCTGTAAATGTTTCTTTCCTTGTTTATCTGTTCATCTGTTTCCATTCCTCAGGGTAGCTGAATGCTAATATCGATCCTCTCCTGCAGTACTTTGCCATCCATAATACGAGTCTGATAATGAAAAGGTCTAGAACCATGTTCAGATTGCGTGGTATTAGCTGGCCTCTCTCTCATCCTCTCATGGACTCAGCAGCAGTGTCCAGAGAAAGTGAGATAGTGGCCTGGCCGAGTGATAATCGATAGCTGCCCGCTCTGCCTGGATTGTGTTTCTGTTCTAGGGTTCTGTTTTAATGTTGCTTTTCCCCCCTCTTTGGCCTCATTAAAGGATCTGGTTACTCTCAAACAGCTTTTTAATTTAGCCTAATGATTTTTTGCATAATATAAGAGATATGTAGTAAGCCCCAGGGAGAAGATCTTCAAGGTGCCTTTAATGTATGTGAGCTTTGTGTTTTCATGGGGCTTTATTATTTTTATTCAACTAACTAACATGATATGTCATGAAACAATATACCAAATTTACATTAAAAGAACACAACATATTGTATAACATTATGTTGCATTAGTAATTGCAGTTGGCTAGAAAGCATTGATTATGATCCAATATCGCTTACATATTGCTTTCCCAATAACAATCAAAGGACAATGTTTCAAACTTAATTGCAGTTTGGCCACATTAACAGAGAATCCATCTATCTATCCATCCATCTAGTATCTATTTTTTAGGCAATACAGGACATGACCAAAGGGGAAAATACTAAAACCTTTAATAGCTCTTAATATGCATGTAGAATGTGTTCATCTAGTGAAATATTTTTTTTAGCTTGCAAGGGTTCAAGCAAAATTGCAACTGAACATGACAGCTAGTGACCGAGTCCTTTCATTGTATAAAAAGAAACTACTCTAGTGTTACATAGGGAAAAGCCATACATGTTTCAAGTGACTTTAGGGTGTGCAGTGGTGTTCTGAAATGAGGAGGTAAAGTCCTCAATTTCTTTTTATATAAATCAAATGTAAATTTATGTCGCAGTTAAACTTTGTTGTCACATTTTCCTGGTTAAATAAACATTACATTAAATAAATAAATAAATTAACAACTACAATTCTATTTTACATTGTATTTATTGATAATTCAGTTGTAATTAATGTTCTATTTATTAAAACTGAGTAAATCTCTGTTTTTTTTTAATGTTTTTAATCATTTTTACATTTCTTCAAAAATAATAACTAAAGGCAGTAATAATTTAAACAATGGCCTGAAAACAGTCTTGTAGTCGGCAGGAGTCCCCCGTTCCAACCCTTCATGGCGGACGGCAACAGGCTCCGCCCCACGGCGGCGACTCCTCCGCTCCCTCATGGACGGCAACCTGTTCTTCTCTCGATCTCCACTGTTGTCGCTCCTCCTTTTATGCTTCCGCTCCTCCGTGAGAGATACGAGAACGGTGCGTCGCGCAGGTGTCGCTCATTATCCCTCGCACCGCTCTCCCACGGCCCTCGGGCTCGTCCTGCTCGCCACAGTTATTTAAAGTCAGTATTTAAAGTCAAGTACTCTGTACAGTTCTTTTTTAGTTACTAGAACTCTCGTTTAAGTGAACTATACTAAGCTTTTGTCAGTACAACATACTATTCCTATTTCACTTTAATTTTTAAGGCAGTCGGTTTGCATTACAATTTGATTTTACAGTGTAAGTTGGCGAGTTGTTTACTTATTAATTTATCTTCCCATCAATGCCATCATTTTGTTCATTCAAACAGATTCACGAAGACACGAACGTGCACGGAAACAAGAGGCGGGATTCATCGCATGAACCAATCATTTCCAACCATAACCAATCATATTCAATATAGTGCAATCACTCTCACGGGACTTTCCCCCATTCATTCTCAATTATCCCCATCAAACCCAGCGTACGCTTTAGGGGGTCTGGTAAAACTCAATGGGCTCAGGGCAGACAAGAGAGACGCAGACTTCTGCTGTAACTTTACCTGCTGGTGTCGCTGTTGGACAGTGTTACTTTAGAAAAAACGAGTGACTTTTTAATGTCACATTTTGTAATATTTGCATTGTTTTATTTTTGTAATATAAATTATTTTCTCATCCACTTTTTTCTCCTCCCTTGCCTTCAGTTTAAAGCAAATGAGGTGATTTGTGGGAGATTAGACAAACACTCTTTACCTACGATAATCGTGGAAAGTATTTATCAAAGCTGCAATAATCCACATTTCCCCTCAATTTGAATGGGCATGATGCTTCTGTGTGTGATAGTGACTATTTGGAGCATGTGAGTTGTAATTCTGAGACTTGGGGAAGGATGGGCCATGCGTGGTTGTGAGCATTAGTCAAACAGACGGGCCCAGTCCCTGATCATCACTCATCCACTCTTCCTTTGCTCTACATGATCCCTCCCTGTCATTAGTGTGTTTGGCGTAAATAATTTAGCTGTGCACATGTTTGGCGAAGTCTAAACACAACCGACACTCAATGAGGCAAAGTGCTTTCAAGCCCCAGTTGATAGCTGACACACTCACAGAAATGGACTCCAAACAACAAACAAACACGCGCGCCACTTCAATCAGGCCCAAATTAAAGCAGGCTCTCAATATTCGCATGCAGACTCATTGATGTGTTTCATGCTTATTTTGGCATGCCGTTATCTACATGCCTCACAGACTCTGTATTCCCAGTCATGCCGTCCTGCCACTCAACATGAGTCCTGCTTCTCTCTGTCTGTGAGCGGCACTTTTAGAGGAAATGATGTCTCTCAACGGACAAAAAAAAATCCATCAGCCTTTTTCTGAGCTGCCAGAGCTGAATATTTGTGTAATCACCAGCGCGTGCATGCCGAACAAGGCTATTCCCCGCTGAAGAGCATTGTGCAGCGGCGGTGGCGCTACAAAAGATGACATCACTCGCAAAGTGGGTAAACACTTCTTGACATGTTTTCAATATGATTACATTAGAACAAGCAGTGTTTGATTGAAAAGCTAATATTCAAGCCATGCAAATCATCAATCACAAGGAGCGCCATATTAATTATTCAATAAAACAGTCTAATTCAAGAATCAATGTTGGGACCGGGAGAGAGACGAGGGGGCTCCCAGCAGAGAGACAGAGGGGGGATAATAAAAAAGGAATAGGGAATTACCCCTGTCTCAGAGCTGTGGCCCCACTCATCCCCAGCTGTCAAAAACAACTGCCGCGCCTCAGTTTCATCTCGCCAAGTTTAAAGATGACTTTGGAAACACTTGATTTCCCCATCAAACTCGTTAGGTCTTTGTACCTCATTAGTTGTGCTTTTCCCCCCTCTCCTGTCTCCTTGCCTACCTGCCTCTTTACATTTCCCAATTCTTTTTCTTTCCGTCAAAATCATCATTATTCACTCTAACGCCTCACGCTTGCAGTTTGAAGTTTGGAATTGGGGGCTGTGATCTCCAGCAATTACCGACCAGGCCACAATTAATCCCAGGGAATTCATTATTTACATTCCCTTAAACAAACTGATCAATCGGCCCTTCTGTATGGGACCACTATAACGAAGGGGGCCGAAGCTGGCAGGTCTAATCTCATCTAATACAAAGCCTTATGATATATTCTACTGATGTACAACCTCAAAGCTTGTTCACACCAAATTCATATGGCTGAATTTTTGGGGGGTTGTAAGGGTCTCATCTATTAGTTCTGAAACATGCAATATTGATGTCATAATTGAACCCAGAAGTCCATTCAAAGTTTAAGACCATTAAGGAGCTTAGTTTAGCTTCAGTCCCCTAACGAATATCTCCTGCCTTCATCCGTGATTGACTAGAGTTGAACACGTCCCAAAGCTTTCCTTGATCACACTTTCAAACTTTCCTATATTCTAGGACTGTAACCCCAAATCCAAGCTGCTGTAAACCACCAAAGTCATAATATGTTTATGTATATAGTAATTCATTATTGTGCTTATTTGTGCAGTTATCTACATCTTTAATGACTGTATAGTATGTACAGTAAATAGAAACTATAAATGCAAAAACTAAAAGCAAAGTTTGTCATGACAAGTTTGTCACTTACATTTAACAAGCCTTTAAGTTTGAAGGTTTATAGGTCTTAAATGGACAGAAATATTTATGGATGGATTGGAGATTCTCAGACTTTGTATATACTTGTTCATTATCCTACAAGGTTAGAGTCAGTTGCGATTTTGAAATGCAACTCAGGTCCTCAGGGTCCTTATATAAACAAGGTCATTGTCTACTGGAGTGCAAAAAAACCGGACCAGGGGTATTAGTGTGATTCTTTGACCAGCCTGGAGCCTCACGCACAGAGTTGCATCTGAAAGGCAATACCACAGCCCCTCACCGTGCATGTTAAATTATACTCTGACTGTCAACAATCACACGTTTATTAACAGCCACAGCCTCCACTGTATTTATTTCTATAATTATATCCCTAGAGGGAATCTCCATGGCATGTCAGACCTAGCCGCCTGTGGTATTTATGTGAAATTGTTTGTGTATATGAGCATACACTGTTAAACTGAGCAGCCTGACGATATAAAATGGAAGTATACAGCTGGGCCTACACTGAATTAACATCAGATTCACAGATATGGTATTGTGTCATATTTCACTGTCAGACCACAATCCACTGAGGCTCAGAAAGGGCTTAGTTATTGGCTTGCTTCAGACTGATGGATATATAGAACGTTTCAGTCCTTCACAAAGGGAAGTATTGATTGGTGTTGGCTTTGTATTCGCTCTCCATTTGTTGATCAGGCTTTTTGGCCTGAACAGCATGACACATAACCCCCGATGCTGGGTTTTAGACATTGGTCAAGTTGTACAGAGCGTGTGGAGGGGAATGAACACGAGAAATAGTGCTGATTGAATACTGGTAATTTATAAGGACCAATGGCATTAGTGCTGCTGACTGTCTGAAAATCTGTGAGATTTATTATTTTATTTTAGCTCTTACACAATAATAACCATGGCAATGGTGCTGATGACTTTGTATCTATTAGGTATTTTCTTTGGGTATAACATATACATAATAATACCCATTTTTGTGCCCGAATATGATATATATTTACTCAATGCCACTTTTCTTTCATGTTTTTTCTTATGGTTTTGCTTTTTTTTTTACCTGGATTGAAGGTTGAGTGGAGAATAGTTTCAGTCCATTGGTCTATTGCTTTATTGCAAATTTAAACTTTGCTAATGGAGTCCTCACCCAATGCTCTTTTCTTTTTTTTTCTTCTTTTTTTGCATGTCTAATGTAGAACTATATAGCCCATATCAAAACTTGAATTATTCACAGTTTAAAATACCAAGTCATTAGACCAAACTCAAACTTGACAAAAAAAAAAAAACATCAGAATTGTCAACACTTGTCTATGTTCCCCAATTTATATAAAAAAAAAAAAAAAAAAGTGGTTCTCCTTTTCATGTCTGTTCTTGGAAATAATTATAATGAGATGAAAGTGTTTAAATTCTTCGCCATGTTCTCTGCAGTTCAGAAATGTCCCCATTGTCAAAAATGGAGATTGTGTTTTATGTGGCTGTCATCTCCTGTGCTCTCCCTGTCTCCTGTCTCCTCCTCATTCCCACGCCAGAGAATGGGAGCAGGGATAACAGCGGTAGCTAGAGACGGTGAATTCCCTGACAGTGTGGCATGACGGTAGAGGAACTGTATTGGCATGTTGATACCATGCCGAGTTCAATCTAAATGCCAGGATCTCCGGTCTATGCAACTGAATAGAAAACAGGTAGACTTTGACTGGCACAGGGGAGTACAATTATAAAAAAAAATCTGAATATACACACAGTAGAAGGTGTCAAGAGGCCTGAACATTATCCTAACTGATCAAACAAAAGGTCAAAATGCCCAAGAATGAACATTTTCCACCCCAACAATGTGGCATGCCGTTTTAGTATGCAATCATTGTTAGAATATTTGTCATTATTGGGTGTATGCAACATTATCCACACAGATGTATCCTTTTCTTGTTGATCTAGCCAGTCAAAACAAGTTGAGTCAGACAACCGTGGCAGTGTGTATGATGCTGCAAAGACAACAACAGGACCCACTTTATATTAAGTGTCACAAACTACTATGTACTAGCATTCAAATTAATAATTTGATACATTGTACTTATATTTTTAAAAATACCTGCATGTAATATAATTAGACTGTTGACCCTTGCCCTTAACCCTAACCATACCAAGAAACATGTCCCTTAACCTTAACCGTATCCTACCTCAATACCTCCAAAAGTGTTGTGCAATAGAACATTAACATAGTAAGTACACAGTACCTAACAATTTTTTAATGCAAGTTTTTAATAAATACCGAACCAGTATAAGTGGTTATTTTGAGACAGCCCCTAAAATGGCCGACTCCCTGATCAGTGCCCTGATTACTGAACTAGGGATCTGATTGAGACACACCCACTGGCTGTGTCCGAAATCTTTGAGGTTGCATTATTTGAGGGGACAGCCATTTGTAGACGGCATGCAGCAAACTGTCATACAGAAGGAAACACATATTTTGACATATGAGAGGTCTTTGTACCATTAAAACATTGTGCAAGTTTGACCAGGGAGGAGACAACCCTTCAGGCGGCCAGGGCAGGCAGTGCAGGCGACCAGGGAGGAGACGACCCTTCAGGCGGCCACGGTGGAGAGGACCCTTCAGGCAGCCAGGGCGGACCAGGCAGTTTAAGGGACCAGGGCGGTGTGGCCTCCATGGTCCCATCAGGGAACTTACTGACCCCCCCCCCCCCCCCCCCAAATTTTCTTGGGGGCAGCTCTGGGGTTATGGACCGGGACAGACCCTGGCTTAGGAACAGACAACCGGCTTGGGAACAGGAACAGACACCGGCTCGGGAACAGGAACAGGAACAGACACCGGCTCGGGAACAGGAACAGACAGCATGGCGGCAGCCATCTTGTCCTGAGACACTGGCTCGGTGGCGGCCATCTTGTCCGGAGACCCTGGCTCGGCGGTGGCCATCTTGTCCGGAGACACTGGCTCGGCGGCGGCCATCTTGTCCGGAGACACTGGCTCGGCGGAAGTGACGTGAACAGTCTCTGGATCGGCAGAAGTGACGTGAACAGTCTCTGGATCGGCAGAAGTGACGTGAACAGTCTCTGGATCGGCAGGACTGACGTGAAGCTCAGGCTTGACGTGAAGGGCAGGCATGACGTGAAGCTCAGGCTTGACGTGAAGGGCAGCCATGACGTGAAGCTCAGGCGTGACGTGAAGATCAGGCTGGTCAGGCGTGACGTGAAGAGACTCAGACTTGGCAGGCATGACGGCAGCCATCCTGGGAATGAGAATCAGGCGTAGTCGCTTACTTGGCCGGAGATTACTCTTTAATGCTGCTGGATTCATCACTGGTCGGTCGTTCTGTAATGTTGAGGCAGGAATGAAGCGGAGAGCGAATCCAAATGCAAGCACTATTTTAATAATAATAATAATACAAAAAGGTAATCCAGGGTAAACAAAGAAACTCAGAACAGGAACTCAGAACAAGAACAAGGAGACAGCTACAAGCAACAGCAAACAACGACCGACAAACAACAACTGAAGCACAGGGGTTTAAATACACAGGCAAACAAGCTAAACAAGATAACAAGGGGTGGGGCTAATTAGAAACACCTGGAGAGACTAATAAACAAGAAAAACTACAAAGGACTACAAAACATGGCACAGAACAGGAGATAACAAAAGTCCACACAACACAAGGACAACATAAGACAGGAATCGTGACAGAATCCACTTTTGCTATTTTAACAACAGTAAAAATGGTCAGCATGCCCGGCGCATGGTCTAAAAGGGTTGTCCCTATTCTCTTAATGAGTAATGGGTGTGTTTTGGACGTAACATGCAATAAACCAATCAGAGTCTCATCTCCCATTCCCTTTAAAAGCCAGTTGCGCTCGCACCATGGCGGATTCGCTATTTACATGGCGGAATTTGCAAGTAGAAACACTGAACGCTTCTCCAGAGAGGAAACAGATCTGCTCGTGCGCGAGGTTAAAGCGTTCAAGCAGACCATCCACAGGACAAGCCGGATTCCACCATATCTTTAAGTACATAATAATAATCTTTTACGTTGTAATCCTTTTATTTTTAATATTTGGCATACACACATTGGGCATCCGCCTATAGGCTCATATTACTAATGCGCCCTTTAAATAACAAAAAAATACTGCGCCATTGACTTTAGACCAGGTTTTTGTTGGTCAATGGCGAAAATAGCAACGCGCTAACAATGCGCCTGAACACACCTCGTTTTCAGACCAGCACGCCCATGGGCGCACAAATGGGTGCAAATACATTTGCTATTTAAACAACGTGGCGCAGGACGTGAAAATGATAACTGCGTCAGGCTGAAACTAGCTAAAAACACTTGCGTCGCGCCTCATTTTAAACAAAACTTTTATTTAATCAAGTTCCAAAAACAGTTCGTTTGGATGTTGGGGGACTTGTGACATCCCACTGGCAAATGCATACACATATGCCAGCATCCAGAGCAAGACATCGACGAATAGTTTTACATCATCTTACCATAGGCCCCGCCCACTGGCGTTCAGTCGCTCAATGTATGTGTCATCCAGCTTCGAGTCAAAAGAAAATAGAACCCATTATAATCACTGACACTGGAAACAGTATGAGTATACAGATGCCTGTTCACTTTACTCCACGCGATTGAGTCTGCTGACAAGAGGACAATTGAAAGTAAATAAAAGCGTAAAGGAACTTTCACTTTGATGCGTCCTCTTTAAATAGCTAATTTGCATCTCTGTAGAGACTTCAGAAGGATACCAGCGTCAGGAACAAGTGGATGGTTTATTTTGAATTTCGTCCTCGATCACGTCGGAGGATTATATGTTTGTTCAGAGAATTTGTCCGCAGATTGTTTTGTGAACGAGGCACAGTGTAATGGAGAGTTTGCAAATAAACTTTTGTTGACACATGAAGCGTCAGCTCTTGAATCTGACAGCAGCTATATTCCAAATCGTAAGTAAACGATTACATAATGGTTTGTCTGTTAAATGACTGTTTTATATGGATAATGTTTCAAAACACTTACACATGCAATAACGAGTGACCATTTACTGACAAGCCTTAAAGTAGCAGTCCCTTAAAAAATGGATCATTTCAGATAGAGGGTCAGACTGAAATGAAAATAATTGTTATATATATGTATAATGCAAAATACCACGTCCCCACCATTGGCATGTACTGGGCAGAGTTAATTCTGTTTTGGAGTCCCTGCTTTTGAAAGTTAAGAATAACCAAAAAAGATACTAGATGCTGTGATTGTCTATTTTGGTCAGGATTGGCTGTTTAAATCTGTAAAAGTCATTTTTTCTCTGTGCAGGGTTTGTGTGAGGCCCTTGTGTTAGGTTTAAGTGAATCCCCTGTTGCTGGCTCTGAAGTGGAAAATGTACTGAGTTTTATTTAATAGGAAAATCAAGCAAACCGCTTATAAAATGGCCATTTATCATTCTCTGGCCCTAATTGGTTTCCTGTGTCCATGTGGTGCAGTAAATTGAATGTGTCCTTTATTTTGCAGCTCAAGCGTTGCGAATGTAGTAATCAGCTGCGTTCAGCTCCAGTACATATGGGCAGAGAAAATATCAAGCTAAACATGCACAGCACATTCCACTGGCAATTAATGTTCATTACGACTTCAAGGAAGAAAAACAGTCAGGTTGCTCTGTGCTGAATTTTTGGCCTTTATTGGAGAGGTGATACCAAGTGATACATTTGTCAAGGTATATCACATCATTAAATATGCATATATTGGCTCTGACCCTATGACCTTGCAAAACTTCAAAAGCATAAGATATGCCAACATTCACGCTGGAATTTTAATTCTTGTTTTATAATGGTCCAATATTGACTCAGCCCTAATACATTTTACAATACAAGTTCCTTTGTGCGCATGTTTAACAGGTGGCACAAATCTCCCCATGCAAAGCTGTGGTGTTTATGTAGCAAAGTTATAATGAGGTCTGTAAGGGGACCTAGTAGGGTGAGCAAGATCATGGGGTGTCCCGTTGGATTTATTTGGCAATGTAGTCCACATGCACAACACAAAACTTGTGCCACAGAGGTAATTGGTGGACTTGGTGTGGATAAAGTAATAGGGTTAAAACAGGCACATGTCCTGCAAATTCCCAGGAATGCTGTGGACTTAGTGAAACCACATGAAAACATAACAAAGCACACGTTCCACAAACTCATTAAGCAGCACCAGCAGAAGTCATTCATCATAGGCCCGTATGAGAAGGCTTCACACCCTTGGCGAAGACTCCAGAGGGAACCAGACCGGGCTCTTAGGTTAATGAAGGAAAGAGGGAGCTCCGGCAAGCCACAGGTTCGGCTCGCTGATGGCCATTCCAGACCAACCTGGCCCACTCGCAGCTCTGGAGAAGGGTGTGTGTCAAGACGTACAGTACCTCTAGTCTAGATTACTTCTACCATATGTTAGAGTCAGTCTTGCTCTATAAGAACAAGTTGTCATTTTACAGGTATGTCCATATGGACTGTGTCTTGAATAGATTACAGGTGTGTAGTCACTGGGTACTTTAACACTCCAGGCAATTATAATGTTTGGAGCTATCACATTCATGTCTTCGTTGGATGTCTCTTTCCTGAGGAAACACAGAATATTTTGAAATAGGGGAGAATGGGGGTAGTTGTCACAAGGGCTATGTCTCAGTAATCAAATTTAGTCAAAAGTCAAATTACACAATCGTGTGCTTTCTTTAGCAGTGGTTTTGTATGTTGGTTTCAAGCACCTAATTTAAAAAAATTTGTGACCCCCAACTAAAATTATAATATTGTCATTGCTCTAGCTGTTGAGTAACAAGTAAAAACTCACTGGAAAACATTCAAGATATGGTTATAATGAAGGTAGATTAAAACTGAAAGGTAGAACTAGGTGTTTTTCATAATGTCGAGGTGGGGCAAGATGGCATGTTTTAAAAAAATAATAATTATAACATTTGCTTTTTATTAAATACAAAATTTGTTGACTGTAACAATGGTTTGAAATTTGTATATGTTACATTTGACGTTTTATTTGTTTTGTTGTTTTTCATTTTTTAGTTTCATAATTGTTGCTTAAAAGCCTATAATAATAGCAGGTTCCTTTGTGTCAACATGCCCCGCAACTGGTTTCTTAGGCTTTAACAGTGGAAATATTTAACAGCTGTTTCAAACTTTCACAAATAAATGAGAATTTTTTACGAGTTTTGGAGAAAATCCCTATTCTCACAAAGCAGCACACCTCTTATTTATTTTTCCCATATTAAATACTTTTTTGACAGTAACAATGTATTGACATTTTTGTATGTTACACTTTACATTTCTGATGTTGTCATGAATTGTTTTGGTGGCTTAATGAACTATATGTGTTTTCTTAGACTTAAACAATGGATATATTCAACAGTATTTTGTAGATAAGACTTTTAAGGTATGTGCTTGAAGTTCACTTTAAACAATAAATGAGAAGCAACCAGCCTCTGTCTCTTCTAACTCCCTTTATGTAATGTAGTCCACTGGAGGTAAGTGTTGATGAGAACCCAAGTGCAGTTTATTTACAAAAACGTGATCAAACATAAAACGCAAAGCAAGAAACATGAATGTGAACGTGAAGCTTACCAACAACGGTTACAGTGAAACAATACTTGACGAGGAACAAGGCAAACATGAGGGTTTAAATACACAAGGACTAATGACAAGACACACCTGTGAACAATGAAACAATGAACCAATGACAACATGACACCACAGAACACATGGCTGGATCACATGACTAGAACAGGGGATCACATGACAGACATGAAACAAAACCAAATCGTGACATATCCCCCCCTCTATGGGCGGCTCCCGACGCCCAACATAAAACAAAACAAACATGATAAAGTCCACAAAGGCGGTCTTGGTGGAGGGATGGCGGGCCAGGTCCGCGCAGGGAAACAGGGCTAGAACCGTGGCGGTGGCCATCTCGGGACGAGACTCATGGCGTGACGGCCATCTCGGGACGAGACTCAGGGGTGGTGGCCCATTTGGGACGAGACTCTGGCGTGGCGGCCATCTCGGTACGAAACTCTGGTGTTGCGGCCCATTTTGGGACGAGACTCTGGCATGGCACGGGCTGGAGCCGATGTGTGTGCTGGCCCCACTCCAGAGCCTCCTACTAAGATCGCCGCCACTCCAGAGTCTCGTCCCAAGATGGCCGCCGCCACTCCAGAGTCTCGTCCCAAGATGGCCGCCGCCACTCCAGAGTCTCGTCCCAAGATGGCCGCCGCCACTCCAGAGTCTTGTCCCAAAATGGCCTCCGCCACTCCAGGGCCCTCTGCCAAGATGGCAGACATTATTCTGGCCCAGGTCCATTACCCAATGGCCCATTACCCACGGCCCAGGTCCTCCCACGCTCCACGGTCCAAGTCCTGTCCCCCTTCATGGGCCTGGCCCTCCGCTATGCCCCTCGACACTACCTTCATTAACTGTTTGGTGTGGAGCATCTGGAATCTGTTCCTTTAGCGGAGGGCTCTGTAACAAACTCAGTACTGTGCTGTCTGAGTTTCGGACTTTTATGTTGAAGTGTGGTTTTGCCTTGTCATGTCTTTTCTCACCTTGTGTTTTGCCCTCACTACCTTGTCTGTTACCATGATTACCCTTGTTAGTTTCCCCAACAACACGCCCCTCCCCTTGTTATCTCGTTAGCTCCCTGGTGTATAGACCTTATGCACCAGAGAAACGAGGGCCCCGCCATCTTTAGAATATTGTCTTTGCACTTCCGTTTTTGCGGTTGCTCTGTATATTTCTATGGCATCGCTGTCCAGGAGTAATTAGCTGGTGAAGTTGATTTACTTATTGTAGAGTTAACGAAAGTTATCATGAGCATTGTAATGTTTATGATAAGCATTGTAAAGCATATGTCTTAACAAATGGACCTTGGGAATTTTTTTTAACAAGCCGTTCATTCATAACTAGGCAAGATCGCTGTGAAAATACAGACCGGAAGTCAAAAGACAATGAGCTCAGCGTGGAAAAGGGGCGTGGCTACATAAGGTCTATAAACAGGACCATGTTTGAGTGAGCGTTTCTCAACGTATGTTTGTTGCGTTGTCTTGTCATGGTGTTCATGTCTCGTCTGGATTCCTCATCTCTCTTTATTCGAGACAACGCTGCAGATGTTACACTTTATATTATATGTATTTAGATACTCACTGAAAAAATAATAATAATCCATATTCTCACATAGCAATATCACACCTTTTTATTTTTCTCATTAAATACAATATTTGTTTACTGAAACAATGAATTTAAATTTTTGTACTTTACTGTTTACAGTTTTAATGTTGTCAAACAAATAAATGGTGGTAAAACAATAAATAGTTTTTAATGAACTATTTCCTTCTTTCTTGGGCTTTAACAGCGGATATATTCAACAGCTTTTTGTAATCAAGACTTTAAGGTATGTGCTAGAAATTTAATTAAAAAAATTAATTAAAAATCATGACAGCTCCTAACTCTCATTTCTATTTACGGTGTATGTATTTAGTTCCTTTCCGTTTGAAAATATCTATGCTCACACAGCAATATATCATTTTTTAGTTTTTGCACTTTTTGAGAGAATCTACTGTATCATTAAATATCATGGAATAAATTAACTTTAGTCACAAATGGCTTGCATAAAATCTGTTGTTGTTGCAACGTAACTAAGAAGGCTGTAAACACTGCATTAACATTGTTTGGAAATTGGAAAGAACAAACAGCTCTCATGGTTTTCTTGTTGCCCTGCTAGGTCACACAATTTTGTTTCTTTTTACCCTTTTTTTACCAGCCTTAATGCTAGTTTACAGCCAAAGGGTAATAACTTCAGAATAGAGCGTTCTTGCCATGCAAGTATGAATCTCAACTAGCCAGGGCCCAAGTCCATTGCAGCGCATACTGAATCCTAATGGTCGGCTAAGAAAGCCTGACAGCAATACTTGACATGGGCATTAAATCATTGCCCCAAGGAATCCTCCATCCTGCACCTCCTGACAGGAACACTGTCATCTCTGCCAGGGCATTTCCTATGCCTCTTGACAACACTGGATCTGAATTAGTCATTGCATTAGATGTAAATTGGTCCTGTTCAAGGATAATAATGAGCACCAAGATACATGTCGGTGTCACTGACATGACGCCATTTTGATACTGTCTCCCACCGGTTTATTATGTCTAATGGTATTCAGGCCGCGGCTGGCCGGAAAGTTTATTTTCAGTTTATGCACTTGTATTTTTGTGTTTGTTTGGACACTTCTCGGCACAAAGTGTCCATAGCGGAGCTCTTCTCAGAGGGTCAGTCTGGCAGTGTTTATCCAGCTGTCTGCATGATGGCTGACGGCTTCCCACTTGACATGGTTTGGCATTAAGGCTGACTAGCCAACAAGTCCTACTGTATGGGCAGCTCCATGCCACAAACTGGCATCACTACCACTGAGAGGTGAGACCAGACTATAGCTGTTGGCACTGCATTATTCACTGTGCGCATATGATCGCAGCCATATCATTGCTGGTGTGTGTTTAAATTAAACCTATAAATCACCCACAAACATACGTATTTGTAAAAAACAAACAAATGCTTTGACATTGTCTCGTTGCCTTTTTTCTGCACCAAGCTGGTTTACAAACTCCAGCGGTTTATTGTAGATGGCTTTGGGTTATTATTAATTAGGCTCAATTATAACTAAGTGCAGTGTAATTAAAATCTGATAAATATTTGATGCTATTTTTTTTTAAGATAATCGCAGCCTCGTTAATATGTGAGCAATGCTGAATAATGCACTGTGAAAATCATTATTTCAAATTGTTTTTGTTTTTTTCGTTGAGGGTTTTTCCCCCCGTCGAACGGCTGACAGACACACTTTTTCATTGAAAAGAATGAAGGGCATAAACCGATGGTTTGAGCGAGATGGACAACATGTGCTTTATATGGAGAGAGGGAGGTCTTCCTGCCAGACTCCTAATTGAGGCCATTTAGCAAACATACATTCAGGAGGCTGAATGCTGAAGTATGAGCCAGAGGCTCTGTTGAACCATTAGCATGTATTCCCAGTTGCTCAAGTTAGCGAAGAAAAAAATAGAGGTCTACCACTGAAATAATGTCTGCCAATTACCGCTGTACATAGTAGATAAGGATGTGTTTTACAGCTGAAAACTGACAAAAATATGCTGGTGAGAGAATCCGCCTCAGTGCTGGGAGTGGAGACTGTGATCAATATCGGTCAGCTTTGTCCTCTGTCAAGCTTATTCAATATTCAGCTAACCGTTGTGCTCTGTTTACGTGTTTTAAAGTGCACTGTAGTTCATAAACAGGGTCTTTAAAGGTTTTAAGTGTTTTTTATAGTCAAATACAATAGTGCAAGAAGACGTTCTGCTTGCTAGGCGTGAAATCCAGGTGGCCTCGTAGACCGGCACCGTGCTCGGCTAGAACTGAGGTAGAGCGCTGATGAGTTCCTGGGAGCAGTCAGAGGGCAGAACATGACTTTTGTCAGATTCCCAAATGGAAGGGAAAAATGTGTCCAACGGTGAACAAAGGCGATTCGTCTCTACGGAGTTTGCCCCCACATGATTTCAGGTCTAAGTTGTCCTATCACATGTCTGAGTTAATTTCGTGCAACAGTGCAAGACTATGGCAGTTCTGTCAGATTTATGTGGAAGTTGTAGGTTTCAATTCTGGAGATTCATTTCTGCAGCCTAGCACATGAGCACTTGAAAAGCTGTGAGATCTCCCCTTTCAAACATTATCATTCTCCTGTTGTATAGATTTTCCTCCCTGACGGCCGCCATTTGAAGAATTTATTTTTCTCGCTAATTACATGACAATATGATGGATTTTTTCCCCCAATGCGAACTCAGAATCGGGTAGAGGGTTCAGGAGGAGGTACATTCACTCTGCCCTTTATGCATGCTTTCCTGGTGAATGTGCTGATTGTGTTGCATTGTTTTTTTTTTGTTATGTTGCTGAGCTTTGAAATCCCATCCTCTCCTGCTGTTTCCCTGTGTTTTAAGTATCAGTCATACAGGTTAAGTACTGCGCAATAGTGACTTGGATGGTAATGCGTCTACGATGGAAAAACTTGTTCTCTTCCAACTCTAGCACTCTGTGTGAAAAGTGAAATTGACATGCCTTTCAATACATACTGAAAGTGTGTTATTGAAAGAGACATCTTTTATTCTCTAGCCCCTTGCATCACATTCACTTGGCCACATGCTCTGATCATTTTTCTCCATTGGGGGAGGGGGGGGCAGGGCAAATTCAGACTTGGTCTAATAAATAAATAAACAAACAAACAAATTGATTGATAAAGTGTTTGTTCTAAAGTTTACTTTTTTGGCAGAAAAGTTCATGGCGGCAACAATATTCATCCTCTGTTTTAACATGTGAAATGGGGTCATCACATAAGATAGACAATCATGCTTATAGTATATGATAAGCCTATACACTGCCCGGATTTGCCTGCTCATATTAATATTTGAGAATTTGAGTGCCAAAAGTTTACTTTGGTCTTTGAAGGTGCCCTTTTGAAGCTAATCCTATATTCAGAGGTGAATTTTCTTTCTTTGTGTTTTATAGTTTGTGCTGTACACATTCCAAACAACTTCTTCTGAGTTAAATGTATGTGTAATATAATTGTTGTTATATATATATATATATATCATTTTTTATTATTTTTTTTCTGTAGCTAACAATTGTATACCCTTTTATATATCTGACTTTAGACTGAGTTAAAGCTATATTTTCTTGTCGTTTTGAAAATGATAGTTCTGTTTATTTTTTGAGCTTGTGAATGAAATCGCTGGAAGTCACCAATACGTCATGATGTCAGCCATAGGCGGCAGATCACTGTCTGCACTCGGCAGTTGCCATATAACATTTGTTGCTGCTCATTTGCATTTGCAAGTTGAACTTTGCTCATGTCACCAGAAATGGCCAACTCTTGTGGCTGCAAATTGCTGTCAGTGTGAACACTCCTTTTGATGTGATAAGAAAAAAGATTGATATGTATTCATTATTCTTGATGTGCTGTTGTTTGCACACCTTACTCTGGGAACTAATATTTTTTTTAATACATATAAGTAATGAGACGTTTCAGTACCATCTGGATGGTCCATCACAACGCCTGGATGTGCAGGTGTGGTGGGCAGCGCATGAGAATGATGGATCTGAAAGGGAAAGCAATGAGGAGATGGTGCGGTCTTTTCTCTCTCTCTCTCTCTCTCTCTCTCTCTCTCTCTCTCTCTCTCTCCGAGATGCGCCTGAGATGCTGATACAGGAAGAATCTGACACGTGTCTTCCTCACGCATTTTAATGAGTGTACTGCTTCTGTGAAGCTATTAAACGAAATGAACCATTTGAAAGTGAATTTTAGATTTCCGGTCAAAGCGCTCTCTTCCAAGAATGGGTGAGGGGTTTGGCGATTGTCAAGTGCCCCTCTTCTACCCCCCAGTATCCACACTAGAACCTCTCGCACACAGCATGGATGATCAAAAGAGGCCAACGGCGGACGGCCATTATGCCAATGACACTTTGAGTAAGAGTCTAGAGAACAAAATGACATGACAGCCATTAGGGTTTGAAAGTGGAACTTTAAAGAGAGGCTGAAGGATGAATGTCAGGAGCGAATCAAAGGGAGAAAGTTAAATCTTCATAACGTTTGCCGCTCTCCACAGAAAAAATAAGTTCTTTGCAAACCAGCTCCAATTCAAGTCCAAAAACATGAAGACGAGTGTGTCCGTGTAGAATAAAGCAGACGAGGAAGTTGAGTCTGGAGGTTCAGACATGAAAGCTATAGGGCAACGAAACTCCATTGTGCAGGTGGTTGATCATTAGTGGACAGGTTTTAGTCAGCGAGAGGAGATGCACAACGATATGCTGTGCTCAAGTATGAGGAGCTCAAATTATGTGCTGGCTTCCAGACATGAAGTTACGAAGAAAAGAAAACATTGCCAAACAAAATTGCCAAGCTCAAAATCAATTGGATAGAACAATGGATTCTGAGATGTGTCCCTGGGCCTTTTTCTACTTCTAAGCCTCCTTTTTAACTTAATTGCCGACAAAATCAAAGACCTCTCCGCTCTCCGTAATGCCGTTTGTGCAGTTTCTAATTCCCCTCCTCAGTCAAACGCCACATTATGCCAACGAATGTGGCTGATCAGCTGGATTTTCTGGCGCTGTCCACGCGGCTCATCTCTCCCTGCCAGTGCAAGGAAAAATGCATCTAATGTGTCTCCATGTCACATAATCAAGGATTTTAGAGTGTAAATCTTTGATCTGGGAGAGCATTTTCTGATAGGATCAACCCCCCACCCCCTCTTGGCTGAAGCCTTCTGATCTCCCTCCAATTACTGGTGTCAAATGAGTCTGTTTACAGGCTGATTGGATGAGTGCTGTACTGACAGTGCCCCTCCTTCTCCCTGGAAAGCCTCGTTCCATCCTCGACCACCGTCGCACCGATGGCGAGGGCCCTGGCACACAGCTGGAGCTGTTTGGAGCCGATTCAGAGCCAGTTGTAAGGCGGCCAAGTTGGGGGTCTCGAGGGCCTTCCATCTGGTGTGACAGGGCAGGCTCTGGGGCTTGGCTGACAGAGTGCAAGAGCGAGAGAGCCCACAAACCTTACAGAGCCTCACAAATCTTTTATTTATCGGCCTGCTCGGCTCACATTTGCAGTAGTTAGTTAATATGCAGACTGGGCTCCAGGACTTCAAATGGCGCTGTGGAGTGAAGCTGGCTGGAGTTTAGGGGAGGTGGGGGCTCCTCAGCCAAGCGCCCCGCTGAGAACTAAAGGGGGGAGGAGGTCACTGTCCAGCTGCAGGGGAGATCTGGGGCTCTCATATTCAACCATCTTCATATTCATCACCACCACCACCATCATCATCATCACCATAATGAGAATCCCAGCTTGCTTGCAATGCAAAGGAGATCTTAAGAAGCATATGACTTGCATCATCACTGATTTTTATGCTATTTGCTGTGCCCTTAAGGGTACCTCCTGAGGAATTTGTTTTTACATGCAACAAATGAGGCGCGCAATTAAGGTCTCTTAAATATTCCAGCCTGGCATAAAAGTAATGCATCCTTTAAAGGGATAGTTCGCCAAAAAATGAAAATTGTGTCATAATTTACTCCAAACCTGTATGGCTTTCTTTCTTTCGCAGAGCACAACATAAGATATTCTGAAGGATTTTTGTTGTTGTTGTCTAAACAATGAAAGTCAAAGGAGTCCAAAACAACATTGGACTTCCCACTGACTAGTATTTTCTTTTGTGTTTCACAAAAAAAGAGGAAAAAAAGGTGAGTAAAAATGATAGAATTTTCATCTTTAGATGAACTATCCAATCCAGGCCTATTAAAAATAGATTGGCACCATTATACTTATCAGATATGCTTACTTTGCACACTCCAGTTAGAACACTAAGGTCTACTGGCCAGTTGTTTCTAGACTGTCCAAGGTCTAGACAAAAAACCAGAGGGGACAGAGCTTTTTCAATAGCAGGTCCTACACTCTGGAACTCGCTTCCTCTCAGTATTAGAGCAGCTACCTCTGTTGAGTGTTTTAAATCATTGTTAAAACCTTATCTTTTTGCACTGGCGTTCGAATATTAGCTGAGCTGTGACATTTTATTATTTACTGTCTGTTTTGGAAATAGTTTTTATCTCATGTTATTTCTTTACCTGTATAGCACTTTGGGGCAGTAGCGACTGCTTGTAAATGTGCTTTATAAATAATAAACCTTGACCTTAAAAAATAAGTGACTACATTTACAGGTGACATGTCCACAAGAGGCACTATAAGCGGTATAGTTTTATTCTCCATTGCAGATGTGGGTTTATTAAACTGCTCAGTTTGATGGAAATAAAAAATGTTCACTTCATAGTGAAATGTCTGGTGATTGGTGCTAAATAGGGTGTTACATTTTCTCAGAAACAGTTAAATGTGACTGTGGCGACATTTTATTACGTTGTTTAATGCACGGATCATGCAACATTTTATTACAACAATGCTGTTTTAGCTTCCTTCCAGGAGGCTTTGAGCTCTTTTTTGGAGTGTCGTGACTTGTGTTTCACGGGACTTGTATCCAAGCGCTCTGCATCGCAAGAGCAATGCTGAACTAAGTACACTACCAAGCAAGTTTGCTATGTCAGAAAAGCCTTACATATGGAGCTGGTTATGTGATGCAAACGTCAAAACATGGTAAAAGTGGTTGAGGTCATGCCATAGTATTGTGCAACAAACCATACAAACATAAGTCTTTATTAATCAATAATCTGCCCCTGTAATCATAACTTGGTCACACTTTAGATTAGGGTCCAATTCTCACTATTAACGAACTACTAACTACGAGTTTTGCCTCAAAAAACTCTGTATTACTGCTTATTAATAGCTGTTACATTTAGGTATTGGGTAGGAATTGGGTATGATTAGGGATGTAGAATATGGTCATACAGAATAAGGCATTCATATGTGACCCTGGACCACAAAACCAGTCACAAGGGTAAAACAATTTTAAATTGAGATTTATACATCACCTGAAAGCTGAATAAATAAGTTTTCCATTGATGTAGGCTATGGTTTGTTATGATAGGACAATATTTGGCCGAGATACTGTACAACTATTTGAAAATCTGGAATCTGAGGGTGTTTTACTTCCTCAAGTGTTCATTTTATCTGGAAACTGCAGTGAAATGTATGTACTGTATAGGAACATTTTTGCACTTTTGCAGAAATGTAACCCGAGTCACGTATTGGAACTATTCCTTTAAAAGAAGTAGGAAAGCATGTTCAGTCCTCATTTGCATAGTGTCAAGCATTAGCATGAATTATGGGATATTCCGTACTGCCACCTAATGTTTTGATATGTGAGTGCATGTGTGCGGACGCTAAGTATAAGTAATCAGTGCTGGGAAAAATTGTGTAAGAAGTCTGGATTAGAAGAAAAAAAAACAGACAATAATAGTTATTTTTTCCCACTTAGTGAGAAAAAAAAAGCCCTGACTCAAGTCAAAATATTAACATTTTATTCTTTCACTTACTAGAAAGTCCTGTAAAGAAAAACATTCTGTTCCAGGGAGACAGTTTCATGCTAAAGGAAGGTCAACACAGAGCTACGCGTGACATTTTCTTCAAATTTATGGAGTAACAGCGTGTCAAACTGCATTGTCATGCGATGACACCAATTTGATGTGATGGCTCTTTACGGCTGTCCCTTTCCTGTCATATAGTGCATGCACAGCAGATACAAGAGTTCAACAAGCGCTCCAAAGGGGCTGTCTCATCGCTCACATATACACATTGACGAAAACGAATGGCTTCACCGGCCTCATAATGCTGAGAAAACAGACTTGACAACAAATTTGTATACGATTTAAAATCTCCAGCGCATACGTGAATGCACGTTTTATACAGTAGATATATGGTTCAAACGTGGCCGCATTTAAGATGAACCACTCGTTGGGCCGCTGGGAATTTAGATAGAGGTGAAACGGTGCAGCCTTTCTGTGGCGTTCATGGGAACACAGATGCCAGCAGCACGTCTGCGCTCAGAGCAGCCAATCTCAGTAATTATTAACTAGGTGGCATCGAGAGCGCTGCTTAGGCTGTTCAACAGCTCCCTGAGCTCTTTAAGGAGCTCAAGACATTTTTTCCAGCAGGCCCTCTGGAGCGTCACTCTTCACACACGTACGCTCTCCCTCTCTCGCCTTGTCACTTGTCCCTCTCCTCCTTATTTCTCCGGTTGTGTCCTCTTGGATCCAATTTGCAACTTAGCATCACCCTTGTTTGCTGGTTTTCTTCTGGTCTTATCTTATCTTGTTACACACTCTTCAGGCTTTGTGGTTAAATTATGTATTAAGGTCAATGTCAAAACATGGAAGATATGTAATCTACAGGGAGTTTCCTTTTATTCATTATTACAGTGAAGGCTGAGCACAACTGTCAGAGAGCCGAGGATGTGCGCAGCATGGAAGCTTGCTGCACAGCGGGGCTCTTCATAGCCCTCTCTCCCGCCTCTCTCCCAGGACAGACCCCTTGATAGATTTACCCAGCTAACCCATCTCACTTAAAAAGTTCTCTCTTCTCTGCTCCAATCTGATAGCTGTCAAGCGCACCTATATGGCGGTGTCATTTATCTAAAGGAAGACGCGCACACTTGAGACGCGGGAAGATGTCATCCGTTCAGTTGCGTTTTGGAATCTTCTTACGGGGGACTTGCGGTTGGCTCGGATGGGAGGCGTTCTCTTTTTGGGAGGGTCTTGAGGAACGTGACACCCTTGTACGTATATATGTCTCAGATTAAACTTAAGTGACGTTGGGAATGGGACGTCTCCACTGCGTTTTGTCTGAAGGTGTACAGCTTGCGCTAACGTGACCCCCTATCGTGCTCATCTCCTCTGTAAGAATTGGGACCCGGACTGATGGGTAAATCCCATCTCTGCGGCGTGCTTAATGGAAAAAAAAGAGCTTGATAAATTTGAGCCAACTCTCTCTGGGGCAAGCATAATTATTTTCTGATTAGATTAATTCAGTTATACTTTGGTCCTTTCCAGAGCCACCGGCGTGCCTGGAAGAAGCGCACTCAGTCATGCTAACAATTACACAATTAGCTGTGCAGCGCAAACCATGCAGGGAAATTCAGCTCCAGCTTACAATCCACCCTCCTACATGCATAGACCATTACAATTATCATTTGTGGGGTTTTATGGTTCTCTGATGCTGATGGAGGTTGGAATAATGCGAGTTCACCCTGATGTTTAACCCACCCACTCCTCTCTCATTATTTCTGCTCCATTGTGAATACCATAAACGTCTCGATAACCGCAATGATAAACAGTTGAGAACGAGAAACAATCGTTCCCATTATGGGAAGTGTAATTGAGAATATCCCTTTCTCAGTGCTTTATAGATGTTTTTCAGGGACACATTGTCCAAACGGTCAACAGCAGCAATATTTTTCATTTAGATTCACTTGTGAATGTGATTACTTACGGAAGCATCCTTACTGGGTCTCATTATGCCTGTAATATAAAATCACTCTCTTTATTTTATATTGTACAGACACTTTCAAACACAATTACATCAATGCAGTATCTAATATTAGCTGTCAAATACTTACTTTCATAATAGCTTTTTTTTGTTTTCCACAGAAACAAGTCCTGCAGGTTTGGAACGACATGAAGGTGAGTAAATGAATTTTCATTTTTGGGTGAACTATGCCTTTTAAAATGTAACATTTTAGTGTGTCTGACCAACACCCTACAAGACTCATTTGACAACACCATAAAAATATTTTAGATGTTTATGTATTTGTTGACTTGAATACACCCATGATGCAATTATAATGATGCAATATTTACAGTCGCTAAAATGTGCTCAATCCACCACCCAAACTCAGCTTGTTCTTGCTCAATACAGCGACGCAATGCAGCAGCTCTCAAATGACAAAAATTTGTTTTTAAATACCCAGTTTCTGACACAAAGGCTTGGGAGAAGTCTGATTTTTTTTTTTCTTTGCAAACAGTGGACCTCCAATACATACTTGATCTCATGTGTCTCTGGAGCATTAGCATCTTTTTGTCTTGCTGAGTAGTTTGATGATAAATTCTCTGTAGCCGAGCCAGAATTCTCAGCAACCTTCTCTGAGCTCACAACCCATCCCAAGGTTTTTTTCACCGACTGGACGTTCGCAATGAACATGCCTTTTAAATTAAAGTTAGATTTAAAAAGTAAAAACATTCTCTTCTGGCCAAACGCATAATGAACGTATAGCCTGCTGAACTAATCACGCTTGTCCAACGCAACAAGACAGGCAATAGAGGCGAGAGATAGGAGCCATGTTTTCTTTTTATCCTTGCTTTTCCTCCTCTCGTCCTAGTGGACTTATAGCACAGTTGCGTTCTTAACCTCGCGTGTAGAGCGTGGAAAATAACTTGTGACTTGTAAGCCTAATTAAGGAATCCTCCCTGACCTGCACACCCAGGCCTCGTCAGAAATCCAACACCAGAGCTGATTCAACATGAGCTACACACCGGGCAGGACCCAGCACTAATGAATACTAATGAATAATAATTACAGGCTCTTTGGCACCCAGACGCACTGCAGGGACAAATGCTAATACGCTTTAAATGTACACCGCTAGGAATGACTAGCGGGTTCAACATGCGGCAGATTAGCCGAAGGGCCGATGCAAACTCAAGGTGAAGGATGAAACATTTCTCGCGGACGAAATTATGAGCATATTGGTTTGTTTTTCGGTGATGCAGGCGAAGCCATTGATCTAGAGAATTTAGGCCACATGAGAGCAGACGAATCTCGGGATGTGGCGCTCCTAGCGTGTCTGTTTGTGACACCTTTTAATTGGCAGCATTAGAGCTCATCAACGAGCAGACTGTTGTTTGTGAGAGCGCTCTCTCCTAGTGCTTTTGTACTCGTTCTCGCATGGCAGGGAAATTAAACTTTGTGGTGTTATTTTTTTCCCCACTGTTTATTCTTTTGATCTGTGTGTACATTATTCGCAGCTCTTTGAATTTAAATTTCACTGTCATGTTTCTCTTTTCATCACACTGATGGTTGCAGCTCTAATAATATTCAGCTTTTAAGTCACTGTAGAATGTTAATTAGATTCTCTCTTTTTTTAATTAATACGTCCCCGCAGGTTTCCTTATCAAATTGTTTTTAGCCACGTAAAATCATGCATTTTGTGTCAATAAATTACTGTAAAATCTTAGAATTAAAATGACATCAAAAACAATACAAAAATGAGAACTGTATGAGAACTGTTTGTGTAATATACTGCATATATTATTCAAAAATGTTCAGTACCACTTCTAAATCAAACCTAAGTCATGTGCACATAGAAGCTTAGTGCAATGCGGTTACCTTGCGCTTGTATTGTGGGGCATTAGTGGTAATGTGTGTTGCTCTGCCTCCCTAAATGCTAGTGTTGTCCAGCAGCTTCTACTGTCCCATCTATCATCTTCAGCGGTGAGCCAAGGATTCTGGGATAGAGGAGCCACGTACTGGGCTGTGATAATGAAAGGTCACAAAGGGGGTGGAGTGTTGAAATTGCTTTACTTTACAATGAAACATGCTCAGCCCAAGCAGTGCCATAGCCGAGGAATGCAGTCTGAAGCAGAGGTAGAATTTCAAATGGTCTCATGGCCGATAAATTTGTTTTCAGCACTGCGCTAAATGGAAGACACCGAAGCCCATTACACATTCACATGGGTTCTGGGTTGTCACATTTTGTATTTTTTTCGTAAGTGGAAATTATTTTTTTACATTCAGTTGCTTAATTTTTGTAACATCCTGTGAAAAGTTCAGAATTTTGATTCAATGACGTTGAATATTCAGTGCTCATGCTTGATAGAATCTCTTTGCTGTTTATTTATATATTTTAACTTTATCATTTTATGTATTTGACATCTGGGGGGGGGGGGGGGGGGGGTTATCATAGTGCAATAAACACTGTATGCCAGCAAAAAGAACTTTGTGTTTCAGAGTTTCCACGTATTTATTGTCAAAATCTGCTTACATTTATATAAATAAATCTGCCTTCATTGTGAGGTATAAAATCAGTTTGACAAGTTTCTCCCAAAAATATGCGAGGAAAAAGAAGAGGGGAAACATTTCACTGTGCTCACAGAAGAAAACGTATATTCACAGACAGAAAAATATATATATTTGCCGTTTATTATACTTTATAATGAACTGATTCACATCTTGCTGAGAGGTAATTAATACGGGGAAATCTTGAATTAAAGATGTAAATCTTGACACTTTGGCAGGGGGGCCGGTAAGGGACAGTAGTCTCTAAGGCCTGAATTATTCTTAGCATAAACCAATTAACACCATGTATCTTCTTTTATGTTCAGTTCAATTAAGAGCCTTTACAGTTTTTAAGTTCTTTTCTTCTTTATAGTTGGAGAGTGTCAGAAACACAGATCAAAGCCAAACGCAGCAGTCCGTGCACCATAGGTAAATCTGCTTTGCATAAGAATCTGCATGTTACTACGAAGGTTTTTATTATAATTTTGCATGAATTAAAAAACAGGAAGGGAGCAGAAATGAGGGAGAGAACCCACAAAGCAGTCTATTAATCTGCTCTCAAATCTCCCTATATCTACTACTCTGACAGCCGAGTACCTCGATAGCTCAAACCCCAGTAGACCGACACCGGCTGTAGAGAACAATTTTACTTTTTGTCATTCCACGACCGTTCCTTGTGTTTTATTTTGATTTTCAACCAAGCTGCCCGGGGTTGGAAGTGAATGAATGGACCTAGATGAAGTGGATTGTATCCTTTTTAAACACTCGAGTTCAGATTTGCAGTTTTATTTGTTTATAGTGATCAACAAGCTGTTATTTGTGTTATTTTTGGAGGCAACCAATAAGAGTGTTTGTCATTCTTTTATTTTTTATTTTGCATTATTATTGGACCGACAGTTGTGTTTTTCTCACCACAGGAGCTTCACACTTGATGTTAAAATTCAATCTCAAAACCAGGTTAGAAAATTACTGCACTCGCCAATTCTCCTGCTGGGAAGAGTGTCATGACTGCTTTATGCTTATATTTATTTTACATTGGCCACTGTAGATTTCATCCTTAATTATATTCCTCGGGCAGATGGATGGTTTCTTGAAAAGATCTCTGCTGCATGCTGTGTTAGAATCGTCCGATGATGTGAAATGGTCAACATATATCATAATCATATTGAGAGATGACATCCAGGGAGGGGCACAGCCTCAGGGCGGATAGATGCTTTCAGGGCAACATAATAACACAAACAACCTGTTTTTCAGCACCCCTAATTGCTGCGCTTTAATTGCATTAAGCAGTGAAATATCAATAAATCAATGGGCAAATGAACTGGGCAACTATGAGCAATGACTGTTTAGTGTTGCTCTGTATTATTCTATTGATGTTCCACTAACGGCCGTCCTTGAGATATTGAATGCTATTCAACCCAGGCGCTGACATCATAATAGAAGGCAGCGTTGAGCAGTCTGGCCGCGTGGACAGTCGGCCTCTGCGGCATGTTTTTCTCACTTGTAGACATGCTTTTGGAACCCTAGAGTGACACTAGTTTTATAAAGAGTACATTTGGGCTTTTATGTGAATAATACAAGTAATTGTCTCTAAAAATGTTTTATTTTTTTAATATATATATATATATATAATGCACTGTCTTTATTTATAGCCAACATTCACTGTGCAACTGATCTGTCCCTGATTGTCTCTTAGCTGTGAGATCTGGTTATATGGAGCCATATATTGACACAAGACAAAAGTAATTGTAAATATATAGTTAAGACCAGTACATAAAATGAATAACTTTCAATCACTATATATTCACATAAATGTAAAGGTGAGACTGGGGTTGTCACACAGGGATGTTGTCATAACATATTGAGGCACAAGTCCAATTATCTATTTGTTTAAATGAAATGGTCTCATAATAATTTTGTTAATTCTATTCTCCAAACTACAATTAGGGCTACAATATCATTGTATTTTAAGCTGTAGGATGACATAACAAACTGCACTAATATATATTAATACAAGGCTCTAACTATATGATCAAGGGTACTTTTCAAAAATGTTGGGGAAATTTTTCTCATTTGTTTTTAAATGTTGTAATTTTCAGGAATTATTTATTTAAACAAATGTATTAATTCATTATAATATCTGTTGGCCAAAACAAGGGTTTGATTATTTTGTATATAGGCTATATTATAGTTTAAAGTATTTCTTTTCTGTTTCTTGAATTTGTGTGCGCTTCATAAATGTTTTATTGGTTAAACTTTGCTGAAAAGTCATCACATTGTGACAACGTGCTCAAAGATCTGTATCTTTTTTATGGGTAATAACATTATAATTGTTTAATACATTTTTATAGTAAAGACTTTAAGGTTTGTTTTATAGAAATACGCAGAGAAACATTCAAAATGTGCAATATAAAAAAAATAGCCTATATTTTCATTTCAGGACAAAGAAAAAGTCTGTGACCCTTTCTCTCTTGTAATGAGTTTGACAGAAATGCTTTTAATGTTTGATATCTAGGATATGTAAAAAGTCATGTGAGAGAATTTTGTCAGCTTGTTCTTGACCCACTATTTTTTAAGAATTTGTATGATGTGTGTTGTAATAAAAGCTGTGATGTTTTTTTTTTCTGTGGCAAGTTTATTTTAAGCCTGTTTTAGTGCACTTTCACCTTCATGTGAGTGTTTCAGACTGTTGACAATTGCCATTTTAATCCAATGTTCAAAGAATTTTTTGTAGGATAGCAGGCTAATTCAAATATCAAAATATTTTGGCAGGTATGATTTCTTTGTTGGTTTGTTTTCATAACCTCAGTGTCTCAGAGTATTATTAAGTAAAATCTTTACTCTGCTTTCTGTTTGAAGATATAAATAGCGTGTACTGCCATCTAGTGGAGGAATTATGCAACAGTGTTTTTCAATTTTAAACTGACGCTGTATGCCAGTCCTCAAACTTATGACTAGCTGTTCCAGTGAGGATAGTCTACACACATTCTTGCTATAATATTCAATCGTTAAAAAAGTCTAAAATTCATAATTAAATTATGTGTAATGTGTAATGGAGGCAATTTTTTAAAAGCCTCTGTTGATCTCATACACGTATCAACGTATCAACGTCTCATACACGTTCAATTGTCTCGCAATTTGAGTAAACAAGAACAAAGAACTGCAAAAACGAGCAAACCATGTTGCAAATCAAACATGCAAATAAGAGGATGTATTCGTATATTCTGCACAAACTAGCTCAGTGGGAATCAGTCAGGCTTGTTCTCGATGGCCCTCTTCTTTCCTCTTTTTCCCTGCTGTGAACAACGTGCTCTGTCAGTGATTAGCAAACACAGACAATGGATGTAATTTCGGTAGGAGGGCTCACGTGCAATATCAGACCTTTAATAAGCACACACACACACACACACACACACACACACGACACATTCTTGTTCTCTGTGCCTGAGTCCCATACACAGGTTGCCTACAGACAGTTTAAGACACGTTTTTTGATATTCCACATCTGGGTGATTGTATGCCAACAGACTCCTGCAAAGGCTCCTGCAGTTGCAGATTTCCGCAGATGCTCGAGAAGAGCAGAGAAGGCCATCACTGGCGCCTCCATTGTCTATATGCTACACAGGTACACACACATGCTGCCTACTCCCCGGGTTGCTAATGTAATGGCTTTACATTGATTCTGTCCGACTAGATGGCTTGTTTTCATCCATTTTAGGGAGCAGGGCCAAGGTTTTAGCCTCCTGTGATGTGAAAAGTGTGTGTCCTTTTCACCACGTATCAAACAGATAGGCTGCTACCTCGATATGTTGGCTGATACTGTCCTCGGAAAGATTTTTTAATGTATAATTTTACCATACAGTCAGACATATCTGTTGCCATGGTAGCATACATTTGTTACTGAAGCACTTTGAGTGGATTGACTCACGGCCTAATTATAAGAACCAGATCTTTACATCCCAGACGTCAAGACAACGTCTCTGATAATGTGAGGTGGAATTATGTTTTAGGAAATAGGCCTAAGTTAGAACATGAGATCATGTGATCTGACAGAAGGCCCTGACCTTCAGATATATATTCAAAATTTCAGACAAAATCCTTTATCGACAAAATGTCCCAACAAAAATGGTAATATCCAAAATCCTTGTGGGGACATTTTTTTGTCCCCATGAGGAAAACAGCTTAAAAATCATACTAAGAGATGTTTTTTTTAATGTAAAAATGCAGAAAGTTTTATGTGATGGGTAAGTTTAGGGGGGGGGGGGGGGGGATTTAAATTTTTAATTTAGATATAAATTTTAAATATCTTGGTTACCTTTAGGTGTAATATTCGCATATATCCCTGGACACCAATCAGACGGAAACACTTCTGGAATTTTTATCACATATACTGAAGAAGATGCTCACAAATTAGATACTGCTGTGGTCAAAGGAGACATTCTTTGGCAGAGATAAAGAGAATATTGGCTCTATTGAAAGATCACAGTTAGCTGCCTTTGATAAGACATCACTGAATTTTCTTTCTCATTAAAACTATTTATTTTCAATGTGGTTCTAATTTCATGACAAATTGTGGCCCGTTTAAAATAATAATAACATAATCGCTCACATTAAATGTTATTATTAATACTTACGCAGAAAAAAATATTTAATTTCGTATTACTGATGACAATTTGCCTTGTTCAATTTAAGATCTGATTTTGTAGGTCATTAATGATTTTTAATTGCAGTCTCTTTAATGTTATTACATAAGCTACTTCTTTTTCTGTGCATATGGTGAATAAAAGTTACATTTTACCTATAAAACTAGATTAACTTTATAACTGTTCATTATTAACCTTGTCTGTCTACTTTGATCAGCCTTGAACAATGTTTGAAAAACAATTATTTAAAGACTAATTGCAGACCCACCTCTTTATTTGAAACCATTGCCTTTTAGGTTGTCCATTACACAGTTTCAGCTCAAATTCGTCTGATCGTTCGCACTCTAAAAATCTGAACATGAGCTGTACTGAGCTCAGACTGTAGCCCTGAATTACAACATTTAAACTGTATTTATGCTTCCATTGATTTTCGTGATGCAGAGGTGAGTTAAATTCTCAATCTACACCTTGTCACTCACATCAATGAGATATTACACCACAGTAAATACATCTGAACCACAGCTACCACAGTCTGCCTGAGCACAGATCCACTGATAACTATGATGGGAGTTGTTGGACTGATTCTTCACTCAGTCAAATCCAATGCCTTCTAATCTTCTCCTGCTTTTTCTGAATTATTCAAACAGATCTTGAAGCAACAGAGGCGTCTCGACAGCGAGCAAAGCTCCCTATGAGAGAGCTTCAGATAATGTGAAATGAATGATGAAATTCTGGGAGCTGAAATGAAAGACTGATGTGATGCATTTTCAAAGGTGGGGCCCGGGTCCCCAGGCCCTTGGGGGGCTCAACAAGCCTCTTTTACCTTTTTTTTTTTTTTAACCAGGGATGAATATGCTGTAACGTCTTTGGCAAAAATAACCAAAACCTATTTCCACATTCACGTGGCATGCGGGCATGTCAGGGAAAGAAACGGCTCTTTGTCCAGCATTGGGAGCAATCGCACAACTTTTCTTCTCATGTTTGAGGGAAAAAAAAAACAAGATTGAAATCTCAAGTCAATTAATAGATGAAACACATTTTTCTAAAATAGGTTACTCATTTTTGTAGGAAGCATTTAGGGGGCAATTTAGTTAATGCATGAAATAATTCACGCCATGATGTAATGTCCATTCCTTTTTATCTTGAAAGGAAACTGGCTTATCTGCCTTTTAATAGCACATCAACAAACAAATAGCTTTAAATACCGTGATGTTCTTCGATTAATATTGATGACATGCTACTTGATCTTGGTACTTGAGTGTGATTAAATAAAACAATAAAAGGAATATGCGCACAATTATGTTTACAGTTCAGTACCTTGCTATAAAACAAATATTAAACTTCTCTGTGAACTCAAAATTGAAATTGTTTTTTAGTGCAGTTCGCATGCAACATGCTTGTAAAGCATATCCAGTGCTGAAGTCCAAAACCTGAAAGTTTCCCCAAATTTAAAAGCTTTTGCCCAGTCGTCTGATACTGTGTGTGTGTGTGTGTGTGTGTGTGGTTGTGTATTAATGCATACTACCTGATATATCATTCTAATCATTATGGACTAAATGCAGTTATACTTGTGTGTATGTGTGCTCTGGTGAAGTATGATCTCTGCAGGTCATACACTAATTCATTCATGTATTCAGTGTTAAATCAGACACTTCTTTTCTGAAATGTAAAAATAAAAAGACAGGTGCAATTACAACTCAACTCGATCATGATGCTTGTCTACTATCAGTAACATTTTCTTTTTGAAATTATATTGGGCAATGAAAGTTCCTCCTCCATATGTACCGTTAACATCAATATAGCATGAGAAAATCTCCATGGATTTTCAAAGGCATGATCATCATTCCCATTCCCCATTGTGATCTCAAATAAAGAAACCAAACATCTGAGAGCAATTGAAGTGTCTTGTGAAATCTGTTCTTCCCACCAAGCATTGATTTATTATGTGAATTACAAATCTAAATGTTTTTTTGAATAAAGAGGGTGGGTGTCCTTTTGTGCTTTTATTAAAAATCATGAGGTACAGGGTGGAATAACTATTAAAGGATTTCAGACTGTGCTGTAGATCATATGGTTTTCTGTGTTTCCCGAAGCATAATGGTATTACAGCAGTAGTCTTGTTTAAACAATTTATACACAGCGATGGCTGTAAGGAAATCATTAGATGTAGGCCTACAAGAAGTTTCTTTCTGTTAAGTGCAATGCCTAATGTGGTGTTACTGTAAATTTCAGGAACATTACAGGGGGCTCCATATTACTAGTTTGATCAGTCTAACATTGTGGCCATTAGAATTAATTTATCAGGACACTGCATGGCACTAATGCAGTAGTCTCTAATGCAATTTCCACTGCACTTTGATACCTTTTTGTTCAGCGTCATATTTAAATAATATTCTACTCTTAAACAGAATATGTTCACATAGGCTATTAAATAAGTAAAGCAAGTGAAAGTAGTATTCTAAGAGAAACTTAGTTTATTTAATAACAGGGTAGCACATCAGATGAATAAAACACATTTTAAATATGAGTAAAAATCATAGCTATCATTGAACAGACATATTTTTCCCTCATATAAAAATCTATAACATTTGCTGATGATGGTGATGATGAAAAAACATGGGGACTGAGCACTATCTAGCTAAATACATAAATTATAATAGTTCCAGAGCATTAGTGAAAATTATAGTTTCCATATAGATCATCTTTCAATATGAAAATGTTTTAGAAGCAGTAGGCTACATTTTTGTTGTGAAATTTAGCAAGTAAGAAACACAAATTAATAATGTATTATTTCCCTATATTCTCTTTTGAGTAGGAAATAGATAAACCGAAAGAAAAGTCTTACAAAATAAGACTGGATAAACATTATCAAATTTAACCAAAATTTCTCTGCGTGGGTACATTGCCAAAACAAGTGAATGAAATCATCTTCAGAAGAGTGACAAAAACAGCAATTCACTTCAATGTCTGACTTATTTTTCGTAAGAAATGCTCTCTGTTATGCTACTTTCAAACGGCAACTCACACGATTCGAACGCTTTCTTCTTGCGAATCGGTTTGATTGATTCTTTAAAAGAACCATTTCAAACGAAGGACTCGTTCGCGAATGCACGCAACTCTCGCGATATAAACTTTTCCCGGTTACCTGAGGAAACGAGAGTTTGATTCAAAGTGTACCCTTATATGAATGAACGAAAACAACAGAAAGTCATCTTAATAATAGGAGGTAGAGTAATGCAAACTAGTTATCTTTAAATCTGTACTGTTTACCGATTAGATATACGTTTCTTTATCTATGTTGTGGAATACTGGTGATGTTTATGTAATTATTTACCCGTTGTCCGTTAGCTTTGGAAGTGTGTGCTTCGCGGAGTCAGCTAGCAACAGCTATAAACCAGCTTAGTTCTGTCATATTTCAGCTATGGTTCTGTTTAAACACTTTCTCTGGCTTATGTGTGGAATTGTGAGAAAAACAAAGTGATATTGGCGTGTTCTCTAGTTTTGTCCTCCGCGGTAGATGTTTAGTAACCATAGTTTACGCCGCAATATCATAGCAAACCGCATTTATTATGTAAAACCATAACGTTAATGTAGTAACGTAAAATACGACATCTGTAAAACCCATTCGCTATCGAGTTGAATTTCTAGTATTTTTGACACTGGAAGCGAATACCAAGTTACCACAGTTTTTAGTAGTAGCTACTAACAATAATTTGTTACTAGTTAACTTACCTTATTTACTATAGTACTTTTAGTAAAGGGTAAATTGATGCAAGCATCTTGGTAGTGAGTGAAGATAAGCAAGCCTTTGATTGTGCTTTTTATGTTCTGTTTGACATTTACATGAAAATCTTAACATAAAGGTACACGCACGCATATAACGTTACGTCGTGTGTGTGTGTGTGTGTGTGTGTGTGTGTCTATGTGTCTATGTATAGATATATATACACATACACACACACACATATATATATATATATATATATATATATATTTACACATTTTATATATATATAAATCAGTCATTTGTGAATTGCTTAGTGCATGGTTCAAACATCTAAGTTTGGCAAAGGTGTTTTATGGTCTTTTCTACTTTATCCTTTAGGTCATTTTAATCTTTTTTTTGAGAGAGAGAGGATCTTGGCTGCATGAAGATAACCAGAAATGGCATCACCACAAACGCTTCAGCCTGTCCTGAAGATGAAGGTCGACGAGCTCTTCCTCTTTTGGTTGAGTGAGCCAAGTACACAGGCGATGCTAAAAGACTACCTCAACAAAATCAAGAACGGGGAAGAAATAGATCTAAGCCATGGTGATTTTAAGAGCACAAGCACTTTGGTATTAACAGAAAACAACAACATTGCATCAAAGATTAATGGGACGGACAGAATGACTGCGGCCCTTGGTGCTCCATGCAGCCCTCCTTCCGCCTCGCTGCCATCTGCGAGTGGCAGCAATAACAGAGCTGGAGTGAATGCGAGGGCCCTGCGACGCTCTGTCAGCACTAAGAAGGTAAAGCACCTGTGTTCAGCAGTCTCTTCACAATGCAGCATGACCCTTGATCTATCACCTTGCAGACTGTTGTATCCAGGGCCAGTCAGTCTAAAGAAATTTGTATTCTGCCAATTTTCATACGTGGGACAGTCTCAAATCCATCAATCCCTCATATCACAAATACAAACATAACAGTTTATTTTATTTTTCAAATAGTTAGCATTTCAAGTGGTAAAACGAATTTGCCAAACACATTTTTACATAGTTTAACATAGAAACCGCAGATTTGAAGGTGATTATCTATTATCATTTATGATGGTGCTGGCCGTTTTTTTTAACAGCGACTTAGAGACGGTTAAACAACTTTTTCCCGGTTTAGCCACAAGAGGATGCTGAATGGCTTTTGCAGCTCTTGCTTAGTGCATGTAGGGCTCCTGCTCAGGTCAGATGAGCTCTGTGAACTCTGCATGTCTTTGTGTGTGAAGAAATCCAGTACATGTGTTCAACCCTGGCCAGAGGTGGGCGAATCTCAATGCTGTCAATCCCTGGAATGGTAATGACTGTCATCATGTCCTGTCCAGTGACTCTGGTGGACTTTGCTGCTGAGGTTTCAGAGCTCATAAATTGGATTATGCATGGATATCTTTTACTAAAGCAATGCCTTGATACTTCCTGTTGTCAGTATCAGATCAATGTGTCATTAAATTCACACCTCACGTATTGGCCCAAAAAGAGAAAACTGATATCAAGACAACTTATTCATATAATAAGTAGTATCGATGCACCTGCTGTGGAAATTAAAAAGATTGCGATAAAATTAGCTTCTGCTGTGGAATGCAAGAAGACTCTGTTGTGCTGCTGTGTCCACGTTTCAGGGAAAACTACATTTTGTCTAGTTTGTATTAGAAAAAGTCTTATTTTAGTCACATACCAAATTTGTTTAAAGTTTGAGGGAAGATAATATAGAAAAAATGTAAAAGTAGAAACTGCCAAGTTTCTTCAAGGATGACACATATTGCATTTTGAGGAAAGACATCTTTTGCCAGTAAATGTAAATCATGAGTATTGAGTAAGGGATGTTATTTGACCAGTGTGATTCTTTATTGTGAAATGTTAAGCAGATGTGTGTGGAAGCTTTGATTTCTATGTCTAGTTATTCTCACATGCTTTGGTAATCCTTCATGCTGAAGGAACAACTGTTGGCTATTTTATGGTTTCTGGCATGGTACAATCAACGTGTGCCCACAACTTGTCACAATGAATTTTTTGATCCTGTATGTTCTATTTTGAAAGGCTATAGGAATTCCAGAATACAAACACATTCTCTAAAGTATTACTTAAAAATTCAATTAACGTCATTCTGATGCTCATCGGAGCAACTGTTCCAGCGTTGACACAGGACACCAGTAAAGATAGCCTTGGTTCCTCTGTGCAGGAATTAACTACTGGGAATTTGGCTTACACTTCATTGTCAGTTTACATATTTGTCCATGGTGTAATACAGTATGCGTAAACTCAGTCAGATGCTGTTAATGGTCAGAATAATTTGGTGTCTGCCATGCCTCACTCCTGTTTGCAAGGTGAGAGGTCATTAAGACATGTTGCCTAAAAAATGTAAGATAATTAACTGATATTTGTTTATTTATGTTAAAGTCAAAGGTAGAAATCTTGCCCAAAATACATAAAAAAAGTCAGGTTAAACCAGGTTATCCCGGTATATTTTTCTGTTGATATGAAAGATCAGGTAGATTTAGCAATATAGCGGGTGTATGATGTATATTACGATGTTATGTTGAACTATATGCCTTTCTCCACTGACGTTTTGAGTTGTTCAAAGCATTTCTGATGATTGTTAGAAGGCAGCTGCCTGACTCTGAGATGGGGATCGATCGGGAACATGGTTTGTAACATTAGCAACATGTTATTAGCTGTTTGATAACGTAGTCAAGCAAAAGGCCAATCATTAATTACATTTATGTGTCCGATGTTGTTAAGATCGATACCATTGTGCCAGTGGCGTAGGTTTGATTTTGAAATTGGTGGGGACGGGGACATCAATATATAAATATATTTTAAGTTTTGATCGATTATTGCTAGGGATATATCAGTCACTGGATATTGGTAGGGACACGTCCCTAGCGTCCCTACTAAATTCTACGCCCCTGCATTGTGCAGCATTTACCTCAGTAAGTTGGCTGAGTGAATCAATGAGCTGGCGTGAGTGGCGGCGGGGCTAATTAGCATATTCATGATTCCATGTACATATGGTTGTAACGGTATGGCGGTTAATCGCGATATTGACATGCACGATTATCATATCTTGAACATTTGCTTATCCACGGTTTTGGAAACAAAATTAAACCAGATCTCACCTGCGCGTATGCAACTTCTTTCCACTTGACTGCTTAGACTACACCCATACATGTACAGCAGAGAAAATGTCATAACAGAAGCTGCGAATACTAATCTCTATCCCCCGCCGAAAAAAAGAGTTAAAATTTGCAGTGTGCGAATACTTGGGTATCCGAAAAACGAACGCGGGGTTGTCCATGAAGATGGATATCCAGTTGTGTCCAGAAATGTCGACGAAGAGTGGCTGCAAAAGGAGGAAATACGCCGAACATGTTCTCCCATATTTGCGAACACCATCAGAACTGCAGATAGTTCCATTTATAACTTAAGGCCGTATTATTTCCGTGTTGCAGAGGGAATTTACAATAATGCAGATGTCACGTAAAAAGCGCGATTTTATAGATGGATGAATAAATCTAAAATATAACTGTGCAAAAAATCATATGCACATATCATGTGCAATCAATCGCTATATGAGTGTGTCTATTAATATACAGCGCAAAAAAACTGCTATACTGTAAATCTATATATTCTGCGTGTCTGTGTGAATGAGCAGCGCCGTTTCGCCTAGTACAACTCAAGTATGAATGACGCTCATGGTGGGTGCCTTGTGTAATGTCCGCCAAAAAATAAATTCATACTCCACATTCCATACCAGATGGGTGCAGTATACCTCCAGAAAGTGAGTTGGTCTACTCTAGAGTAACAAACGAGAAACGGCATAGTCTCTATGCTCCGCCCCTACCTTTACAACGACCCTAGAGCCATAGCCGAAGCCGAGCCAACTCCAACTCTTTTACTGTCTATGAAGCCGAGCCAACTCCTAATAGAGGACGTTTTGACTCCAGAGGAACGTTGGTTGATGTCAAGTGATTTTTAAATATGACATCTTCAAGCTACTCCTTCACCTTTACCAGTGAATATGTTCATATTCGTTTTGTTCATATTACATTTTTATTGTTAGTTTGAATTACATTAATTTGACAGACAGCATTCGCTGATGTTGACCAAGCTAGCACCATTCAGAACTGCCAACTCTCACGAATTCACTGTGAGACACACGCAATTGACACTTTTGACACGCTCCCACGCCACACATCAATTTTGTGACGCATAGAAAAATCGCAAAGCAAAGAGGACATGGAGACCGACAGACTAGACAGAGCAGGTTAGTTATGATATAAAAAAAATCTCAGGTCTCAGACTGTCAATTTTATTACGCAATTCAAACAAGAAATATTGTTTTGGCGCTTGTAAATGTTACACGACAGATCCCTAGCGCACGTGAACCGATCATCTCTACTAGTAAAAAAACACGAACACGGTTGAAAGATACAGTAGGCTACAACTTACCAAAATGTATTCCTCATACATAATATCGACCAATCATTTTTTTTTATCAGCGTGCAGAGGTCAATAACATAGCTGGAGAACAAATGTCAGATTTACCTCAGGAAAGCGATTAAATAAACATAATATAGGTCTGCTCTCTTCCCTGAACTGAAATGTAGTAGTGGGCTGTACTTTCGACACGATTGACATCAGGTTCAAGTACGCCCACAAGCCGTGCGAGTTATTCGTGTATTGCAGTTTGGCTGGTGGTTATGTTGCCCGCATACCGCCTCCCATGGCCGAAACTGGTATTATGACCCCTATCGGGCCGTGGCTAGTAGTTTAGCATGCTAATTCAGGTTGATATCTCTGCAGCACTATAACTTGTCATTTTTTTAATGACATCATCACCCTTATTTCTTCTCATTCTTTTGATGCGTGTAGCTCATTTTTTGGATATTTTTACCTCAATTCTAACACATGGCACCTTTAAAGCGTATGCCGTGACCTTCTCACTCACTATATGAGGACGTGAACATATCCAGAGCTGCTCTGAGAGAACTTAATGAGCATTTCATAATTTTATTTAAAATAATCATCGTCAAATTAATACACTCTGACTGAAACTCATAGGAGTTTAGTACAACCTGTCAAAATAAAAGTTTGGTTTAGCTTTTTGTTTAAATAATGACTGAAATGTATTACTATTGTACAATAGAATGTAGCCGACTTAAAGTTATACCAACAACAATAATAATAGTTTATTTAAACATTATTTAAG
The DNA here is from genome assembly GCF_029890125.1 of Rhinichthys klamathensis goyatoka. NCBI lineage: Eukaryota > Metazoa > Chordata > Actinopteri > Cypriniformes > Leuciscidae > Rhinichthys > Rhinichthys klamathensis. The sequence goes on from NW_026606867.1 coordinate 395,398, forward strand.
AAATATAGTTTTTGTCTCTTTTAATTTAGTAAACCTCTGTCTTCAGACAAACAAAAGTTGTTACATTTCATCTGATTGCATTTTCAATAATATATTTGTATTAAATCATAGAATCCAGACAAATTATATCAGACAACCCAGAATTTCTGAGAAAATAAAATACATTTCAAAATATTATATTATCTTATAATTATCTTAAATAATAATTAATAAATTAAGAATAAAAATAAGTTAAGGTTTTATGAATTCAGTTGTTAGACATGTTCAAATGGGAGATGTGCAGCTTTATTTTTTCAAAAGGTATTCTCATACTTCCATAAAGTTTTTTTTTTTTTCATTTAAGTTTGTTTTAATCAAATAAACCATATGTTCAACCAAAAAACCCTATCTGTTTTCATTCATTTAAGGGTCATTGTAGCTGATGATTATAATAATAATGATTGTTTAATACCATACCGTGAAACCGTGATATTTTTTGAGACGATTATCATACCATGAAAATCTCATACCGTTACAACCCTATGCAAGAGTTGCATTCAAGCTATTTTAAGGCATTCATTTATTTTTTTTAAATGTCATTTTGGTGATCAAAGTTGAATTTTAAGGGATAAAATTGACTACAGTACAGGGGGACTTTAACAACATGTCTCAAGACAGTTGAGTTCTGTTTCATTCAATTGCGTCCTGTCTTCCTTTCTGTTTTTCATGCAGCTGCAAAGGGATTTTGTCTTGTGTAGGGATGCACGATATATCGGCTGCCACATCGGTATCGGTATTCATTTTTAATGTTACCGTTATCGGCCCGATAAGAAAATGTGGCCGATATATTAAAGTTATAATGGTTTATTTCCTTCAGCTGAGACACTTCAGATACGTACTGTTCACCGTGATGGTTTTGAATTGCTTGAAATATGATAGGAATACACAAAAAAGGAAAATAGATTTAAGTGCAACATTTAAGTCTGTCATATAGGCAGCAGGCTACATCAAATTATAATAAGAACACTATAATTGTGTGCTTGTGACGTGGCTTTTAATGATGAGACTTGTTTTTGTAATCAGGCTCTCAAAGATATAAAAAAATTGGATTTAGATTTATCGGCCAACATCGGTTATTGGCTTTTGTATATAAAGAATTATCAGTTATTGGTAGCGGACGACATTTTCATATCAGTGCTTCCCTAGTCTTGTGACTTTTATTTGGAAGTTTAGTTTGACTGTTTTGTTAGCAGTTTATAACTCTGTTATCTGAACAGTTATCACATAGTGTTTATATTTTTCTCCCCTCCAGCATTTGAATCGTAGCATGTTTGTTAGCGCTCCCCACTTTTGCCTTGCTGGTCATCCTCTCTTCAACCACTTGGCTCTACTGACTGGACACAGAGCTTTGTTTGGAAATTGGCACTATCTGCACGGACAGCTGCCACCTCTTGTTCAGGCAGATCTTTTTCTCGTTCTGTTTGTACCAGCTTACTCTGACAGTGGAGAGTTGTTTTACGTATAGCACAAACACAGAGCCAAATGGTGGGGAAAGTGCTGTTAGGAGAAAACTTTCCAATAGACCCAAATGACAAACAAAAATATTGACAAGTTCACCAGTGAGTTTACTTTGGCCCTTTACCCTTTGTTGGTTTTCCATATTTCTTTAATAGACTGATGAGCAAAGTACAATAAAAGCAGTGAGAGGATTAGGCTTATCAAATGTGTGCAGTATCCTGCCATTGGACGACAACAGGAACTGTTTATTACTGGAATGAGTGGAAGAATGCGGACTCGATGATCTGACATCTAAAAATACTTATTTAAGCCAGGCAGGGCTTTATTTTTGCACCACTTTGTTTGTTAGATTCTCTGGCTCCAAGCCTTCAGTGCATATTCACTCACTTTTATGGCAGATGATCAGTTGTCACTAAAGTCTCCTTTTATTAATCCAATTAGTTCCAGTACTATATGTGCATAAGAAAGGATTTTCAGATGCACAACGCCCAGCCGCAGAGACTTAGTTTCTTTGGATCAACACAGTTAGAAGGAATTGATGTAATTGCAGTCAGTCTGGGAACGGATGTTTGTTAAAGGACTAAAGATACATTTGTTTCTTGGGGTTGCCCAAACAGAGCATGTTGGGTCTTTTAATAGTCCTCAACTGCTTCAGCCATCATTCTTTGAATTCAATACTTCCACGCTGTGCTACTAACTAAGACTTGTCATCTATAATAAGCCACAGAATGGCTGGAAGCTGTAGCCTTGGAAAGCAAAATAAACAAAACATAGGCAGTAATACTTGTGTAATTTTTTTTAGTTAAGTTCAGTTTAGGCTTTGTGTTCTGCTATACAGGATTAAATTGACCTTGGGTATGTAGATGGTAACCAGACTTATTTATTCAACTATTTGTATATGAAATCAGAAGAGACAATCTTGAGACATTGCAACGACAGCAACCCTACAGCAATGATAGCAATAAATTAGTGTTGTGATTTCTTTCCTTCACAGTGGGACACATTCTTTCCTCCCTAAAAAAAAGCCCAAACGTAACGTCCAAATCAGCTAGATTTAGTCTATTTTTGCTAAACTGTAGGACGTGATCGATAATAAAAAAGAGTTATTAAAACGGCATTAAGTCGCAAAAGTGTGACTGTTCTTCAAGCGGCTTTCTGTGGAACATGGACAAACAAAGTAAACTGTGAGCTTCAGGTTTGCGCCTAACGGGTTAAAAACACAGAGATATGTAAAAATCCCCAGTTTGGTGAGAATTAAACATCGTCGGTTATGTCTTAAGTGAACATAAACAATTGGGAAATAGTCGCATGTGTATCAGTATTTGATCCATGCAATCGGTATTAAAGTGACAGCAGCCTAATAGTCCTACTGTCTGTGTCATTGATGTTAATCAATCAAGAAAAGACAAAGAGAACAACACTAATTGCTCTTTAGTAGATTTACTAGCATTAATCTATATTTCATTTATACTAGGGGTGTCACGATTTCGATTTTAAATCGAAATCGATCGAAATTAATTTTTTTTCGAATCGATCGAATTAAAAAATGGAATCGCCGATACTGCCACGCCCCATGTCACGTCCGGTCGGCGTGCCAAGCGGGAGAAGAACACGCGTGTTGAAAAGCTGCGAGTATATGGTCAACCTCCTCTAACTTAGCTACAGCCATTCAAAAGATAGCATGGCAACTGCAGCAGATGCAGGAGACCCATCGACAGAACTTAACATCGGCAGCTGTAACAGTGCGCGCATCCGAAGATGAACGACTTCGAGCCGAATCTGGCCGAGCATGTATGTCTCACCGCACCGGCATCCAGTTTGTGCGTCTTAAATTAGTTTCTTACATTTACAAAATGAGTCTATAGCAAACATAAGCCATTTTAATAAAAATAAAGTTCCATGTTTTATAAAATGTCCATTAAACTTAATTAAATGTTTAGTGAAATAAGAAAATATTTAAAAGATCGTTAATTGAGTTGTATAGCCTACATCCTACATACGTTTTTATATCCACATATTTTGTTCTAATGTCACAATAATAATCTCAGGGTTTACTGGATTTTACACGATTCTTTTTGTAGTGTTATTGGTGGTGATGTACTAAAATAAACATTGTCACGTGTGGACCTTTCTTCTTCTCACATTGATTCCTGATGGTTAAGAGGACAATTACTTTAGTCGCCCCCTGTCGTTTCACAGAATAGCACAACGGCGAGCGCGTCGAGTATAAGGGCCTTTACATAGTCAACGCGAGCAACGCGAGCAAGCAACGCGAGCGACGCGAGCTACGCGCTCCTTTTCATAGTACACAAGCGTCACCGGCGATGCGTGAAATGCAATACACCGATCGCGCAGCAGGGGGTAGTAGAGTCTAGAGTCGGGTCACGTAGTATTCAGATCAAAATGGCAACTGAAGAGGAGTGCATATTGCTGATTTTACATCGGCGGCAACAAAGGATGTATACGAACAAGCTCGCATAACTTTTCCTCTTCGCCCGCCATTGTATTCAAATCTTCTGTAAACATAATAATATACCTTTTTATGTACATTACTTGCAATGTCGCCCCCACCGACAACGCATAGTATTGCGTGCATCGGCGCGTCGCGTATCAAAAACTAGGATGACACATTTGGCTACGCATCGACGCATAATGGCGGCCGAAGCGTAGCGATGTGTAGCCTTGCGCACGCGTATGCGTACCGATGCGTTGACTATGTAAGGGCCCTAAACGCCTCGTCCGTTTGGAGAGGCGCGCGCGCAGTCAGCGGAGACCCGCGCTCTTGCGGACGCGTCGAGTATAAACAAGGCTTTAATCTCTCGGAATGAGCGAGCGAGCGAGCAAGAGCGCGCAATCGCGCATGTGAGACAGAAAAAACTGTGCTCCAAACCGTATAGCGCGCGCACAGGAGAGAGCGAGAGATCTTGCGCATGTGCCTCATGAAGCGCATTAAGACAGAGAGCATCCTGATTGGCCGGTTTCGGCTTTGAAAAAATAAATGTAAAAATCGAGAATCGAATCGAACCGTGACCTTAGAATCGAAAATGTAATCGAATCGAGGATTTGGAGAATCGTGACACCCCTAATTTATACAGTGAAGACTATGCAGTGTTTTTAGATTTGATTACTTTGTTGATAAAGACTTTTTTTTTAAAATTATCATTTATTTCACACAGGAATGCTATATGATCGATGTTCCTAATCAGAAAGCGAGACTAAGCGAGAGAATGGAATATTATTTTTATATTATTTTCACTATCAGCCATCTGCCAATTGTTTAAAAACAGTCGATTATCAGGGCCGATTATATCCTGTCAATCAAAAGGGGCGGGAAGATGTGTCAGACTGCAACTCTGTGTGTGAAGAAAATCTCTCGTGTTGAATTTAGGGAATTTATAATCATTCCTCTAGTAACACAGCTTGTTATATTAAGGTAGGAGTTATACATACTATTAAAGAGTTAGAATTAAACTGTGCAAGTCAAAGCGCACAGCTCTGACAAACCATTAGTGTGACCATTAGCTGCATGCTATACATTTCTCAGATATTCAGTATAGAGTCCTTATTAAACATTCCACACACATCAAAATGAATGTGATGCATCATGGTAACACCGTTCATGTGTACCTGCACTTCATGTGGTTTTTTTTTTCATGTGTGTAATCGGATAGCTATCCAATCACGAAAAGACTGAAAGAGAGGACATTTTTTCGCAATCCAGATGAAACTGGACAAAGTGCATCTGTTGTTGAAGTCACAAATGTAAATTTTTCTCCTCCTAAAATGGTAAAAACTAAACATGCAAGCGTTTTTTTTAACGACTCCCGCAGTACCCAGGTATGACAGCGCTACTGCAACACGCATCGCCCCAGAGAAGTAGCTGAGCATCCTTCAGGAAGCCGCCGCTTAAACTTCTGCACTTTAAACAAAGTTCGGCATCTCATCCTGAGGCACATAGCTGAAGTAAAACACATTTTATGAAAAATGTATTCAGAAATAGGCCTATTTAAGTTTCTGCTCTATATCCATGTTAGCCATTATTAATATTTAAAATATATGTGTGTATTTATTTATACATATTGGGGTGGGGTTTTGGCACTTCATGATAAAAAGGTTGTCGACCCCTGCTCTAAAGTGATTTAGATTCAGAATGGGTCCATAGTTGTCTTTAATCTGTGCTTTTCTTCTAATATCCTACACTGTCTTATAGCCACCCCACACAGATGATTAGTTGATGTTGCACGTTTTAGTTGCAAAGTGCATTCAGCTCTTATCATATAAAAGCACCAAACATGCAATGCAGTGAATTAAATTAGCTTTCCAGGGCAAAGTTTTGTTTACGTGACCTGGAATAAAAACAAAAACAATCCATTTATTAAAAACCCTGTTAAATTACAATTCAGTACCACTAACGTCCACAAGACGTGCAAAATAAGAATCTAGGCCGACAGCCCCGCATTTCAGCCATGTTTCAAGGAAGCTGTCTGAGATCACACAACAGACTGAGGAGGACAAAGGACATATTGCCCTTTTTTAAAAACATGTTTAGCTAATGTCATGTCTTTTGGATCAACAGTTAAAGGGATGTTTCACCCAAAAATTGTGGTTCCAGACTTTCTGCGGTACACAAAAAAAAGAAGTAACACCGCTTTGAAACAAAATGAGAGTAAATTATGACAGAATTTTTATATTTGGATAAACTATATTTTTAATAGCTGATTAATAATGGTCAGTATGTTGTTAAAAGAATTCGCTTCCCAAATTGTACATCTTTGGATTGCTTTCTATAGTTGTGAAAGTATGCTGATCTATCAAAATGTTGCATCCTATTTAGGGCTGCAACGATTAGTCGACGTTGTCGACAACGTCGACAATAAAAATTTGTCGACAAATATCTTTGTTGTCGAGTAGTCGTTTGATCTCACGTGACCTAATGTAAGGGCCTGCAATCCCGCGATTTGACCGCTACGGCGCTGTAGCGCTAGAGTGTAGTGCAGCCCTTACAAATGCTATTGCGATAGAAGAATAAACAGCGCGAATTATGACAGTGCAAACGAATCCGAACTAGCAAGGTTTAGGTTTGGGAAAGTTTCACAAAACTTCAAATCAAGAATGCTGTCGTGTGCAATTTTCACGGGAGCACAACATGCATGTTGGAGTGCAAGAGGACACATCCCGGCAAAAGAGGAGCCGGTGAGAAGTGAGTGTTCTCCAGCTGGAGCTTACTAACCAGCGGTAAATCTCTCTTTATTAGAGAATGCAATACTACTAATAATAGTAATAATATTATCAATAGTAATATAATTACAGTAATGTGATGACTTATTTTGTATAGAATAAAGCTTGATCGAGCTTAGGAGTCAGGGCTGTTTTTATTATTGTAACTATTAGTATATTAGGTATTATTATAGTCTTATCACTTGCCTGTATTTTGTTCAATAATCATGAAGACTTACAAAACGAGATGTTATAGGCCTATCCTTCCTATGATATAGGAAGAATATCATGGCAGTTACTTTTTCATACTATAAATTAAAAGGTGAATGAGAACGTCTCTGTCAGCTCAATTGTCATGTAAAAAAAGATTGTAATTTTATAATTATAATAATTGTTTGCAGATTAATATTTTACCATTCTTTGTGTCCTGAAGTAAATGTCCCTTTTTCTGTTTCAGTTCTAAGAAAAGCAGTGGGCCTATTAAACAATGCTTAGAGAGCATTTGTGTGTGATTTGAGTTGGACCGAAATCTGAAAACTTAAAGAGAATGACCTGTTTAGTTGGCTCAAAGTTCATTAAAACAACTATTTCAAAAGCTGAAGTGATTTTCTTTTTTATATTATAGTTAGAATATGTATAACTCAATGTTTTAAATAATTGAAAAAGCTGAATAATCGTTCCAAACTTACTGATTAGTCTGCGAAATAATCGATGATTAATCGTTCTAATAATCGTTAGATTAATCGATTATCAAAATAATCGTTTGTTGCAGCCCTAATCCTATTGCAGTTATCAGTATTGTTCTTGGTAGCTGCTGGATCTCCTGCAATCACAGGGTTCCAAGTGAACAGGTTTGTGACCTTTACATAACCTCTATGAGAGCTGTGGAATGCACACTGAAAAGGGCAGATCCACCTCCACACCCCCCCAACTCCACTGCTCTCACACAAACACCCTCGTCCTATCTACCCACAGTGACTTTTCAGGATAGGACTGTGACCTCTACCAGCCACTATTGGATGTGTGGAGCAACAGGCAGGGCTGTGATTCAGGCTACTGCACGGCTGAGGAGAGCAGCTGCCGCTCACCATTAAGAGAGCTGGTGCTTTGATAAAGACAGGCAGAGGAGTGTCCTGTGGCGGGACAGTCACTGGACAAGATTATCCTGACCCCAGAGTGCGTACTGTCTGCCACACTGGCTCCATTAGCTGACAGCAGTATGAGAATGAAGGAGATCTCTTTACGACAGGACCCTGACCTGAGGAAAGAGTTGGCACTGCTGGCTCGCGGCTGCGACTTTGTGCTGCCCTCTCGCTTTAAGAAGAGGCTCAAAGCCTTCCAGCAAGGACAGGCAGGTTGTCTTATATGTTCTGTGTGAAACCATCAAAGCTTTTGTTTGCTTATTGCTGGCACTTGTCAGTCTCAGTGACGAAGTGATCTGATGTTTGCGTTCCTGAGGTGTGTAATTATAGCAATGGCATTTTGCAAAACAAAATGTTTTACATATATAAAATAACTTAGACCAGAGGATTATCAGTGTTTTTATAGCATCCAAATGTTTAAGATTGAGCAAGAGGCTCTGTCTGCCCTGTGCTGGAGTTGATGATGGTCATTCCCTTTTATAGACATGGCTGACACTGACTGGAGAAGGCTAGATAAAATGCATGCATCTCTCACAGTGGGTTACACTGAGCAGAATCCCCTGCATGCCACATCAGAGAGAGACTTTCTAAATGCGTTAAGCTTCCAAACTTCCATATAGGGTACTATAAGTTAGTGTTTTTAAAAGCAAAAGCTTAGTTTGTTGCATATAAGTTGTCACTACTTTTACTGATTAGTAACAGTTTACTGCTGAACATACGTTGTGGATGTCTCTAGAATGAGATCGCAAGAGACTAAAGCAAGAAGTAAACAACAGTCAGGATTACACGACACCTAAGATTATAAAGTCATCAAATTTTGTTAGACATGTAAACAGTTCCTGAAGGTGTTTACTGAGAAGAAATACGGCTGTGTCCATGTGCTGTTTTTATTGCTCCATATAGTGCACGAAGTAAGCTGCCCAGTTGATAATTGAAGTTGCGATATGGATTTATGATTTATTAAACCACAAAAAGCTGTATTCTTTGGAATCAAATTTATAATTGTAAAAATTGTATATATAAAATGTAACATTTATATTTATTGGAATAAAACAATTGTATGCTAGATGACTATACAATGTTTTCAATTATACAATGTAGCCTATTTTTTGTTTCAATTGCATCATTCACAATCATTTTTGGAATGAGTACCGTAATTGAAAATAAATCAATTACACGGTCTTGTAAGATTTGTGGTGTTTTGGTTTTCAAATACTTTTTTGTTTTGTTTAAAATTATTAGGATTCCTACCTACGCAGTTTGGAAAAGTATGGATGGAATTTAATTTGAGTAATTTCCAGGTCTGGAATCTGGATAAGTATGGAAAAATATTTTTGTTTTTCAAGACTATTGCCCCATTCAGTTTTCTAAAATATAAAATTAAGAATTTCAACAACAACAAAAAAAATTGTCTTACAAGCAGGGTGTTTTCATGGCGCAAGTTTAATGATCGTTTAGTGATTATCGAACATGACTGAATGAATTCAAGGCGCACATTTTCATTACGCAAAACTGTTTGTCTTTACCATAGGCGAGTCTCTTTGAACCTCACTAAAAGAATGTGTGTGTGTGTGTGTGTGTGTGGCTGTGCCACTCAAACTAGCAACGGATAAAGGAGAAAATTATTATTTAAATCAGACTGTACTTTACTCTTTGGTGATTGTGCCACATCAAACCACATTTACAGAATTCAACTGATGTGTCAGAGCAGAGGTGAATATATTCAGGTTATAAAGCATTTTAGGTTCTTCTCATCATGTAAGGGCGTGTTAACAACTTTGTGAAAACCAATGAAAAAAATAAAATAAAAGTATTACAGATTACAGTATTATATGCCAAATATAATGCTGAAAATAATGCTGTATGAACCATTTATGTTAAATATTGTGTGAAAAATCTACAGATAGGTTTGGATGTTTGAGTCTGGAATAGTATATAATTTTTAAATAAATGTGTAGGAACCCATATATCCGGTATAAGTTTTTGAAATCTGAGGGAAGAAAATAATTATTTAAAATATATAAGCCCACTAAATTAGGTGTTCACTGTTGCTTTCTATTGCATGAAATGCATTTGTGTATGCAGCACACTCCAGGTCCTGCTTATTTAATAATTTATTACATTTAATGTCATGTCAAGTTAGTGAAATAAATTCAATTTAATGTGAATGCACCAGAGCTTTGTGGACTGAGAGGTTTACCGTGGATTTGGAAGGAGTAACATAATAAAAATTAAGGATCACAAAATATTGTGATCCTTAATTTTCTGCCCGAATAAATGATGGTTATGATCAGCTTGCATCTCACAAGAACCAAATATTGTCACCTAAATCATTGCCTTGATGTACAAATATTTGCATCCCTCAGTATAAAACTGCTGTACAGAAAGCGTCAAGTTGTCTGAAGTCTACATGTATGTGTCTAATACAGAAATGCTAAATAATTTATTCAGTGTAATGTTGCTTATTCCAGAGAGTGGGCTTTGGAGTTTTTTTCTCCTCTGTGTAAGTTCTAGGGGGTCAAGATCTTCACAGCTGCAGCTTGACACTCAAATAGTTGAGGTTTTAAGTTACTGTGGGAAGCTGAGCCTTTGGAAAATCAGTAATATGAGGAATTTAACTACAAGTGTTCACAAAACATTTGGGCATGAAGAACGTTTTGTCATTGAGAAAAGTGTACACAATAACAGTATGATGTCTTTGTCCAAAGTCCCCCACAATTTTTTTTAAATGTAACTACTTTGGAGTTTTCAAACTACCTCCCAACTCTGCAGTCATTCAGCCTGTTCCACAAATTTCAAGGTTTTTTAAACTACTTGAATGTTTCAGCCAGGCATGGCTTTGCCAAGCAAATACCAACATTTATCTCTGATTGTTCCTCTTGTTTTATAAACTCTTTTAGATTTTTTTTTTTTTTTAGTCAGTGTAATTAAATGCTTTACAAAATGTATAACCAATCCAATAGTTTATATCTGATGCTGTCCTAGCAAGGTAATGTATCAAACAGAACTTACCCTAACTGTTTACCCTACCCTTACCCTAATGTGCTAACCCTAACTTTAAAACTGTTCTTTCAGAACATTCCAGCAAATAATTGACAAAGGATAACAGGTTAGCATGGGGTATCACTCTGCAGAAAGTTTTCTTATTTCAAGTTCATCCAGACCCAGTCAAAAATCATAGTAGTTCTTAATTACTACAAAAGCAATTATGTCCTGTGCCTTTTTTCTGTAAACAGGTGGAAAGTGTTTTTTGTTTTTGTTTTTCATCTATTTGAAAAAAATATTAGTATATTTGATATATTAGTGTATTAAGATCAATTGAAGGCATTAATTAATCACTGCTAATGTTTCAAACAATTATCCACGACATGTTCTTATCCTTGTCTTGGGTACTGCATCATGTGGAATGGGTATCCCAAAAAATATTGCAAGCCTCAGCCTCCTCAAAGTCATTTGCGAGGTGTGCATCTGTCAAAATTCTTTTGAATTGTGTTTTACGCATACTGGCAAGTAACGCGACTAAATTAAACCATCAATGTGAAATGCTGATTGAGGTGAAATTTTCAGAGCAACCATACATCTCTCCCACGATGAGTCTTGTGGCTAATGGTTATTATTTCTGTCTGTTCAGCAGGCGCAGGTTAAGAAAGAGGAGCCCGTTACACCAGCTTTAAGTGAAACCATTCCAAAGTTCTACTTCCCTCGAGGGCAGCCCCAGGCCAACATCAACATAGACAATCTCATTTCCAAGATAGAACAAATGTTTTCTCAATTTCCTGATGAAAGAGTCACTATTAAAGACATGGGGCTAGTCGCCAAGGTAAGTGTGGATTGTAACGTGCCACCTTTACCTGCTCAGCAAATTGTTCATTTGTGTAACTAACTTATAACTGTTTACAAGTTGAAAGGTTTTAATTTTCCTGTAGACAGTGGAGAAATATCACCTCTGTTATGTGTTGAATTATTTATCCTGAGAAGCCGCCGTCTAGGTTAACGACAGGGTTCAGAAATTTAAACAGAATGATTTAAAAACATAATCTTTGCTAATTAGCCCAATTTATAGTTCCTACAGGATATGTGAAAGATGTAGTCATAGTGTTCAAGCACTTAGCAGAAACCTCTGATTGTGCTGAATTGCTTGTTTAAAAGAGAATGATTATAGTGTTGCAGAAGATACTCTTCTGTAACTTTCCGATCTCAAAACTTTACAGTTTGTTTGGCACTTAATTAATTAGATAGAAATATAACGTTTGTTTTGAAGTACATGACATCTTGACCTATTTTGTCACCCTGAGGTCTATTTCTGTGTGACCCTATTGTCTCTTTGCAGGCCTGTGAGTGCCCACTCTATTGGAAAGCTCCATTGTTCCATGCTGCCGGAGGAGACAGGAGGGGATATGTGTCCGTTCACAAGTTTGTGGCAATGTGGCGAAAGTAAGACAATAGTTCTCTTCACATGGCCCTTTCGCATTAATGTCTACAGTGGTCAGTGGCTACACAAGTGCGTGAATATCCTTTTATCAAGAGCTGAAGTGATGTGAGCTCTCTGTGTACAATTTTGGTATGATACTGCAGTTTATTTTAGGTGTCCCTGCAGAGGTTTGTGGTTTTGTTTTTGCTTTTGGAGAAGGGGAGGGGACTGTCTTGTCTGTAAAGGTAAAAAAAAAAAAAAAACTTGTTTTATGATTATTCCTCCATTGTACATTAGATCTGGCTGAGCGTGAATTCCAGAGCCTCATTTGTAGATTCCATTAATCCGAAGCCACATATTTAACGTGAAGGGTTTTGGAGACCATATTGCTTTTTGAAAGGGTGAGATGGAGCCTGAAACCATCTGTTTCCTCTCCACAGAGTGCTTCAGACCTGTCATGATGACGCATCCAAATTTCTTCACCTTCTGGCCAAGCCTGGCTGCAATTATTTGGAACAGGAGGACTTTATTCCATTCCTGCAGGTACAGAGTGTTGGACCTACCACTGAGAACACAAGTCAAAACACGCTGAGCATCGATATTTCGGCTTCATGTTATTTGCTCTCTCATTCCTTGTTTTTATGTACTTGCAAAATTCCAAATGTGGCACTAAATGTCCTAAAATAATTGTGCGCAGAAGTGCATTCTTTGAGTTCAGTGATGGACATATCATTTATATTCACTGGCGGGATTGGCCGTGCACGGTGGAAGAGATCTATTCTGGCGTCTGCGCTTTAATTTGTATTGTGTAGCTTTAGCAATTGCTTTGACCGTTTTGATGAATGAAATAAGTATTGCTATGGAGTAGATTGGCCTGTTCCCGTCTGCTCCTTTACAGCAGTGATTTATGTGTTTTTCTATTGTTTAATTTCACATTAGGTAGGGTCAAAGAGTCTCGCACCTCCCCCAAAATAAGTTGTCGCAATTTATCACTTTTTACGCATGTATACCAATATTTGACTATGAAACATGCATGAGAAAAATCTTTGCTTCTCTGCTGATGAACGCACTTGATAGGAAAAGTCAGTGGGCCATATATATGCAGAGACTGAAACTGAGGCCTTAAAATCAGCCCTTTGTTCTTAGAGGTTTAATACCTTTAACATTTCCACACGTCTTGTACCAAAACATTATCCTCTGCAAGTGGACAGAATGATTCGCCTTTTCTCTGTAATCTAATCCAGAGCCTCTTCGCACACAAATGGATTTAACATTAGGCTTTTTTTTCTGTAAGCAGTGTCAGTTATTATATGCTGACTTTGATGTTATATTGGTGTATGAATCATTTTTATGTTTTTTTTTTTTTTTTTTTTTAAGGATGTGGTGGATTCACATACAGGTCTGGCATTTCTAAGGGAGGCTTCAGACTTTCACTCACGCTACATTACAACTGTAAGGAATTCTTCCAATATTTTTCTAGTTACTAATCAGCTGGTAGTAGTATTTTTCTTTTTGTATATGAAACATAGATTTGCACCATTAACTGAAACTTCAAATAACATGAACTGACTATTTACACAGTTATTGTTTTGTGCACCATAAGTCTGGACAGTTGACAGATGATTCAATGAGCCTGATGTTCAACAAAGTGCTGCTTCTGCCAACAGGTAGTCCAAAGGATATTTTATAATGTAAACCGCTCGTGGACTGGAAAAATAACATGTCCAGAACTCAGGCGAAGTACTTTTTTACAGGTAAATATGTTGCGACTCTATCTAGGACTGTAATGAACATTTGACAGTTAATTGTCATACTAACTGATAGATATAATTGTAACTAAAATAAACAAAAAGATAGTGTTTGCTCAATATATAGTGTTTTAAAATGCACAGCTGTTTCTTTTTTTTAAACCTAGCCCACATTAATATTATTTTAGATTAATGGCTGATTTATATACTATTGTTGTTATTATTGTTATTGTAGATTTTAAATATGATTTATGTTAATTACTATCAATAGTAATAGATTTAACTCTCACGCTGCTTTTTAAGGCTATCTGGTGGAAGCCCCTAGTTTTCATTTTGAATGCAATATGGGAATGGAATTTATAGTGCTGATTTGATTTTTCTAAAACAATCATAACCAGGCAGGCCTACCTATAATTTATGTGACTAAGCTTTTCCGTTGTGTAATGGTAAAAATGTTTCCCAACAGAATGTGGCATTACTGGAAGAGGAGGAAGAGATTAACCAGTTGACAGAGTTCTTCTCCTATGAACATTTTTATGTCATCTACTGTAAGTTCTGGGAGCTGGACACAGATCACGACTTGTACATAGACCAGAGAGACCTGACGCGACACAACGATCAAGGTACCCGTCCACCCGCTGCGGTTTTAAGACCATTTCACTTTTCTGACATGCTGTTTAACGATTGGCTGCTTATTGCTGGAGGTGACTTTAAATATCCATCCCCTCCAGCAGCACTTGACTGCATGTGTTTCTGTTTGCTGCAGTATGAGCTTAGAGGAAATTGATGTTCAAATTTCAGCGCACTTCATTCAATTTACTACCATGACGGCATGTCTGGCACTCTAATAATTTTATCTCCTTTCAGGCATCGTTGTGTCTTTTTAAAATGATAAAATAAGGATATTAAATCACTGTGTCTTGCTGTTGCAATGTACAATATTTACAACCTTTGACAGCGAATTATTACCCTATTTAAGCATAAAGGATAAGACTGTCATGTGATTTTTCTGCTCTCTTTGACAGCCATTTCCCACCGAATGATTGAGAGACTATTCTCTGGAGCTATATCCAGGTACCATCTTTCATTTTACAGACTTTCTTTTTTTGTTCCCTCGTGTAGCATGCGTGTAATGTATCATATTGTTATAGATTTTATGAGTGCTGTGGTTAATTATTCTCTGATGCTCAGGGACAGAAAGGTTCATAAAGAGGCCAAGCTAAACTATGCTGACTTCGTATGGTTCCTCATATCTGAGGAGGACAAAAAGACTGAGACCAGGTAATTTTTTTTAATTATTGCTTGTAGATTTTGTAAATGGTTTAGTGGGTTTTTATCAAAATGTTAGGGCTGCAACTAACAACTGCCTTGATCATTAATTAGTCAATTCTTTCTTATTTGTTCCTTTGTATAGCATAGAGTACTGGTTTCGCTGTATGGATCTGGATGGGGATGGAGTTCTGTCCATGTATGAACTTCAGTACTTCTACCAGGAACAGTGTCAGAAGCTTGAGGCTTTGGCCATTGAACCATTGCCTTTCGAGGACTGCCTGTGCCAAATGTTAGATATGGTCAAGCCAGAAATCCCAGGTATTATTTGAAAAGATGCATAACTTTTTCTTGGATCAAACTTCCTAGGTATTTTTTTATTTGCATGCTCATCTGCCATCATTCTGAAGTAGTCACTGAATTAGATCACATCCTCCTAGCAAAAGTAAGCAAAACAGTGAAATCACTTGCAGCGTCTTTAACCATGTGCTCTTATTTTTGTTAGGAAAGATCACTCTCAGGGACTTGAAGAGATGTAAGCTTTCCCATATTTTCTTTGACACGTTCTTCAACATTGAGAAGTACCTAGACCATGAACAGAGGGATCCCTTAATGGCTGCAAGGGTAATGAACAACAGATTATTTATATAATTTTATTGCTGTTATGGTCATTTAGATGCTGTAATAATTTTGGTGTTCTTTGTATGTCATTTTATAGGATACTGAGACAATGGGACAGGAGATTTCTGACTGGGAGAGATATGCTGTAGAGGAGTATGATAACTTGGTGGCAGAGGAAACTGCGAACGAGCAGTATAACGATGGGTAAGAATGTTTCTTATAAACACAGACCACATTTTTATCAGTGCGCAGCATCATAGATGAACGTGCAGCACTCACGTTCTCTGCTGGAAACAACCTCTAAGCTGCATGTCTAGACTCAGTCCTTCACCTCATGCTGCAGTTTGATAACATCAATCCACTTGTGTCATTTGCTGCATTGTCACTGCACTGAGTCAGTGATCGGAGGGCTGATGAGGTTTTGTGTGACGATTTTAGGATCAGCACAGACTTCTAATGGCAGGATGAGTAGAGTTGAAACAGGTAAGACACTGTAGGTGCAGGTTGAGGTTCCTTCCATGTTCTCCTCCACTTCTGTTCCGTCGTGGGTTCCTCCACGTTTTGCTCATCAGATATCGGACTAAAGTATGTTTTACATGCTAAAATTTCCAACAAACTCTTTTCAGTATTGTCAGGTGTCTTTTTTTACATCAGTTCCTTATCCATTTGCCATTTAGTTGGTAGTAAAATTGTGTTTTTTCCATTTTTCTCCACAAGTATTGAACCAAACTGGCCAGCTCTGAGATGAATCACTGCATTATAGGGCTGGGTATTGACACAAATTTCACAATTCGATTTCGATTCACAAGCTTGCAATTCGATTTCGATTCAATATTGATTATTTTGGATATCAGGTACAATACATGGCAAATTTTCTCAAGGAAAACAAATCTCTTAACTAATGCTGTAAACTATGGGAGTCAGTTGTAGCCTACTTAGGCTTCGTTAGCCTACTATAATATTGAAGGTAAAAATTAACTGATTTGTAGCTATACAAACACTTAAATTACACTTTTATTTATTTTTATAATAATAAAGTTATATGAAATATAAACATTTAAATGGTGGCTGTAATAAAAACTTGCCAGATTTATTCAAACATGCAATATATCGAAGAACATTAAAAATTATAATGAATATGTAATATGGTGCCTATATTTAGCAAAATGCTCCTCTTTAGAGTAAATTAGTCTAGCTGACTAATGAGTTTATGGTCAAATATGGTTTTTCTGAGGTAAATGTGACGTTACATGACATTGTTTACAAGTTGTTTTACTGACATCTTTCCATGGTTGAAACACTAATTGAGCGATTCCATGTGATATGATATGGATTTCGATAAGTTGTACTCTATCTTTTAACACACTTTCAGATGCTCATTCATGTTTATTTCGCGCTGTAACTGGTATTATTAAGGCAGAGGAGGAGATCATGTGCGCTCCGCGCTGCTGCTTCTCTTGAGCTGAGCTGAGCCAGAGCGATCTCACGCCAAAACGGTATTTGTTTTTGAATTTCGTAAGAAAATGGACGTACTTAGAAATCTGAGACTTTTAGTATCAATAGTAACAAAGCACAAAGATTATTGCGATTTATTGGATGGGATGCGCACTACAAGGTTCCATTCATTCATCAAATGAAAACAGGGTAACTAATCGATTCTCAAGATTTAAGAATCGATATCGGTTCGTAAAAATGAGAATCGATTATTATCGAGAAATCTATATTTTTTACCCAGCCCTATTGTGCATTATGATATTTTGTAACACAATTTTGTGTTTTGTTTTTGTTTTTTTAGCTATGACAATGCTCTGGACCCAGTTGATCACATTACATGTGCTTTTGACCTTCGGAGCGAGAAGAGACATCTCTTTGAGATTCCCAACCGTCACAGTAACCTGGACCTGGATGAATACGAGGACGATTTTGAATGACAACACAAGTAAAGGTGACTATCTGGTAGTGTGTAGAACAGGATGCGGACTGATCCTGCTCTCAAATACTGATACTGCCTGGTTCAGCTAACCAAGGCTCAAGAGCGTACGGATGCACTCCTTCAGCCGCTGGATGCCAGACAGTAAACCAGCGGTCTGGCCAGGCTCTGTTTAGCAAGACGGATTGTGCTGGCCCAGTCTATCTGTCAGTGTGACATCTATGCACAACCAGGTCTATAAAATGTAGCTGCACTGTAGGTTTCAAGCAACTACACTGGAACCAAACCAGGACACTTGAAATATTGAATGTGCACTAAGTTTATAAATATTTACGTTTTTACTCTCAGAATTGGTTTATAAGACATTCCAGAGATTCACCAAAGTGATTTCAGCTTCATTTCATGGAAGGATGAAATAATGTGGTGATCAGACTCTGACATGTCTATGTGAGAGGTGTCTTTAAATTATAATGTATTTATATGTATTTGTAAATATTTGTTGTTTTTGCCTCTTGTTTGTTCAAAACCTTTAGGCTGAGTCCACTTAAATGTTTTCAACAAATTATGTTTGTCATTTCTATAGAAGTGCTTCCTAAAAATATGCTTTTATTGTAAAAACTTTTTTGGTCTTAAAAAGTTCAATAAAGTATTAAGACACAAGTTTTTCATGCATTCTCTACAGGATGTTATTGCCGTTTAATCAAACTTTATACTGAAACTTTATAATGTACACATTTCTTGTTGCTTTTTTAAAGTATTGTTTTTTGGGTTTTTTTACACTCTAGGACCTCAATACATTGGTCACTTTTTCAAAACTCTTCATTCAGTTCTCATCAATTTTCAGCGTGACAGTGCTTTCTGAATGTGAAATGATTTAAAAATAACATATTTTATACATGTCTCAAACCAACTCATTCTTCCATAACATAAGAAAAGGTTGTCATCCAACAAACACACTTTGTCACTCATAAAACAATGACAGACATTATGCATAATACTTGTATTGATATAAAATAGTGGAATGATCTTTCCCTTGTTATAAATTTAAACAGTTGTTGGATATAATCCGAATCCTGCTGCAGTATCTCTCTTGATAGTGTAGCTCATGGCATTACCATACAGAAGAGCATATTCCTGGTCTCATTTTTGCTTGTGAACAGCATGACTATGCTGGTCGACCAACATGGAATTCATGCGGGTTAATGCTGGATTTTTCAGCAGGGATGTTACATGGTCCATGTTTACAAAATTATTCCTAAATTGCCTCCTTTTGTATACAAGGTAATGAGAAAGACTAACACATGTGTAGGTGATGGCATTTAATTTTTATTTATTTTTTTACATTTAGAATATATTTCAATGAGGTATTACTGTAGAAATTGCTGTCTTATTCAATTTTGTATTTTTAGGTTTTGAACTTGTTTAAAAGTTGGTAGCACATTTACAGTCTTGTTCCCCATGTATGTTACTATGTACTTACTAGAGTAATTACAATAACTAGGTACTAACCCTGAACCTACGTCTAAACCAAACCTTAACCCACGTGGTTGCCTTATATTTACCCAGTACTTTTTAGATACGTGCACGACACGTACTGTAAAATAAAGCGCAACCTAAAAGCTTTGAGAAGAGTATGTAAATGTAAGCACCCTGTAGGTACAAAGAGTTTTAGTGAGTGAGAAAATTTGTTTAATTTGAAAGATGCAGTCATTCAATGTGTCTTGTGCCAAAATAATCCACAGTTTAGCCCACATAGAGTACTGTTGTGCTCATTGTATGAATAGTTTTGAAAAAGTGGCCTAAGTATATTGAGAAATGGGTTCTAGCAATTGTAAAACTTAATGTTTGTTAACTAAAAACAATGCAGTCACACCTTTGAAAACAGTGTTTATAATTAACATGTTTCATTTTCTTTAAGTCAAATTTGTTTGAAAGATTTAGGAAGTGAATATGAACTCCCTTCCAATACTTAATTACTTCAAAAATAAAAAAGGGGGGGAAATGTGCATATTACATAATGACAAAAGATATGTTCTCAATTTACAACATAATTGTAACTTATTTAAATACCCGAATGAAGGTAAACGCATTATGATTCAGAAATATGCAACAAAATATGTGGTCTTAAAGTACACAGTGCAGTACATAGGGGGGGGGGGGGGAAAGATTGAAGTTTCATATTGGAATTTTATTAATTTTAGCAATACAGTTAGTAGTTTTAAAATCAAGTCGATTTGAAAGTGCAAAACATTTTACCAACAGCAATGCACCATGTATTTCCATTCTTTACAAAATATTTCAGCACCACCATACTAGTTCTGAATCTGATTATTACCGTATTCCCATTTTAAATGGCACAATTTTCATGTACAGGACATTATGCAATAGTGAAACTGTTGTCCACCACTCAAAAGACAGCAAATACAAAAACAGATCCATGATGACAGATGTGAACTACAACTTTAGACATCAATATCTACAGTGTCAACATCCACCTCATCACTGCTCCTTGGACCTTTATCAGACACGAGACTGCTGCTCCGCTGCTCTCTGCCCAGTGGGGCTGCGTGGACCTTTGAGTCTTCACAACTACACATGGAAGAAAAATACAATAGTATGTAACTCAAATGACTGACAGGTTCAGACTGTCAATAAGTGTTTATTGACCTCACCTTTTCAAAAGCTTGTTTCCTTTTGATTCTGTCAAGGGTGAAAGAAACCTTTGGTCCCCTGGTAAAAAAATAAATAATAATAAACTTTACATTATAAAATACATTGTTCTTAGTAACTCTAGTAACCAATATATACAGATAAGTTCACAGATATATTGTCTGACAATAAAGTATTTACTAGAGCAAAAGGACTAGAGCAGTGTTATTTTTTGACCACCTGGTAAGAACTTTGAAGCATGACAAGCTATAAGTCATCTAAAATTTTAAACAGCATTTTCCCCCAAAACTATATACAGTATATACACACACACATACATACATAGATGCTCCAGATGGAAACACGATGCATTAAAAGCTGGTGGGGTGAAAACTTTTGAACAGGATGAAGACGTCCACATTTTTCTTATTTTGTTTCAGTACAGTCCTTCGGAAGCAACAGAAGATACTTACATGTTTCCCTGAAGACAAATTAAGTACAATTTATCTTAATCTTAAGTTTCCTTTATTTATATAGCGCTTTTAACAACATTGTTTCAAAGCAGCTTTACAGTGATAATAGGACATTAACAGAGATTGTTTTGGCTTTACAGCAGCTCTAGAATAAAGTTATTGTCCAGTTAACGTTAGTTTTGCTTGATTCACTTCCGTTGCAAAGATCATCAGTTATTAATTTAGGGGCCGCTAACACGACACCGTTCTAACAGGAAACCCTTAACACGCTCCGGCCGCTCATTTGCACAAAACAGCGCCTGGTGGCTCGAGAACGCAAACCTTGAAATAGATTTTTTTTTTTTACCTCTGCGCAAGCTTTAAAAACGCAAACCTGTGAAAACGCTGACGGCGTGCACATGCGTATTACGTGTTTAGTCTATAGGTATGTGCGTTTGAATATATATATGTGCAGGCGTGTATTCTTTCTTTACAAATTGACCACAACAAATGACTTTTCTGGCCTTAAAAATTTATAATAGAGAATTATTTATCTCTTCCACGACGTAGCCATGTGAACCGGAACTATTTTGACAACGTTTTATCTGTACAGAGGTAAAGGGAAGGAGAAGGGACAACTGCTCAGGACAAACAAGGGACTCAAGAACAAACATCACAAAACCAAAAAACTTTTGTGGATCATCCAGGTAACGGGACAGCATTAAGAATCAAGGGTGTGTTAACTTTTGAACGGGGTCCTTTTTTTTTATTTAACTATATTTTTATTTGACTATATGTAAACATATTTTATGTAAAATATCTTATTCAGTACAGTACTAAACAAAAAATAACATGCATTTTGTATGATCCCTCTTATTTTGTTAAAATAATTAACATTTTGTAGATTCTGCAAGGGCACAATATTTACTGAAGACCTTGAAATGTAAAAAGTTAACGATGTTATCTGTTAACAACCCTTTTAGAAATTGCATTACTATAATCCTGGACCTAAGAGGTGTCTTACCTTCAGAGTTGACTTGTCTGATGGACGGTGATCTGGAGCGGTTGGTGAGGGAGGGCTGTTTGTTGGTGTCAGAGCTGATGAAGGAGGTGGCATCTTCTCCCTCAGCCGTGCCCATCAGAGATGCTCTGTAGTAGATCAACGGCATCCAGCTCTCCTCTCTGTTACTGATGACCTGCTCACCAGCAAACTTCTGCAGATAACTGTAGCTAGAGCGGAGATAACCCGTTTATAAAAGCTATTTGTTAACTGACATGACTGAGATACGTAGTTTCAGCAGATAAAGAGACTGAGGCAAAATGTCATGTGTGTGGAATTCCTTTAGGTTTAGCTTTAAGACTTACATAGTCTTCTTGTCGAGTTTGAGCAGTTTGCCGGAGAATTCGCTGAGGATGGTGAGGTACGAGACGTGCGGCGGAGAGTGTTTCTCAGACTGCTGAACGAATCCTTTGAAAACGAACTCAATGCCGTCCCTGCACAAAGAAATTCAATATATTCATTCATACTAGCAAGAGGACATTTCCTTTTAAGACCTGAATATTCCTTCTCTTATCCATCTATATTTGAATTCTAATATAAGACCAGGACTGCAGCTGCAGCACTGAAATAACCAAAGATGAGACTTTTATGTACTGGCTAAATGAAGCCATGCAGTGCAGCATCTTGATGTAACTATATTTATTCGAGGACAAACATAGCAATCGTTTGGGTTTTGGCTATATCACTATGGCAGACATCTGAAGTGAACTTCTTCGTCAGCAGTTGAGTCAGTCGAGTGGACTGCGGTACCTGTGGATCATGGCCAGGGACTCGCGGGATTTGATCTGGTCCCATCCGAAAGTGAGCGAGAAGCGTCTGGCCAGCTCCTTGATGCTGCTGTAGGTCTGAACCCTGGAGCTGCATGTGTTCCCTCTGTCCTGCTCCTGTTTCAGCCTCAGGTACAACTGAACACACACACACGTCACAAGATACAGCTTATATAAAATCTGCCCTTATTTCTGTGTAATTACTATGATCATCAAAATATATTGCAGCTTTTTACTTTCCTCAGTTCAGAGGAGGGAAACGATGTTTATTTCCTGCATATTAACATATATACAAAATATATTCATGCTGGACATTCGGACTCGAACATGAGAAATCTGATATAATTCTGAATTATAATGAACGCACATGGTTAATTTCACTAGTGCAAGACACAAAAAAAGGCATTGATCAGATCAAGTATTAATTAGATAATAATTAATAATACAAGATTAATTTCCCAAATAGTTTTTATTTAGTTATGAGCAATTCTAATGAACAAAATTATTTAATAAATAACAATCATTTTTAATCATGGAGCAGCATAGAGGTTGCTATTGCTAGTGTTATATTATAAGATACTATGGTCCAAATTATATATTTTTAAAGATTCCAAGTTTCATGGTTGTCTAAAATGCACTTTTTACACATTACATAACTGCATTAAATTGATCAAAAGTGACAGTAAAGAGTCAAGACTGAAAACACTAATACAAAAAAAAAATCAGTTTTCAAATCAATGCTGTTCCTTTCTAATCTTCTAAGAATCCTGGGGAAAAAAAATTTAATATTCCAAAATATTAAGCAGCAAAACTGTTTTCAACATTGATAATAATAAGGAATGTTTCTTTAGCAGCCAATCATCATATATGAATGATTTCTGAAGGATCATGTGACACTGACTGGAGTAATGATGCTGAAAATGCAGCTTTGCCAAGTTTTTTTTTAGATATCATATATTGAAATATGTATTATTTAAAATTGTAATATTTAAAATAAAACAGTTTGTACTAATTTTTTTATCATATAAAAGCAGCCTTGATGATACTTCTTTCTGCAATGTTTAAATTAAATGTTTTTTTTAATTATTGTTTTTAAAAACAAAAGCAAAGTCTGATGATCTGTGCATGAGTTTGTGTGTGAGCACTGCTTCCATTTCCTCCGTCAGCACACAACCTACTATTAAGCTATTCAAGGAGTGGAAGAGCTGCTAGAACATTCCACACAGAGCATGATGGGACGGTGGGAGAGTGTCTCAGAGGTGTCGACAGCTGCAGGGAGCAGAGAGCACAGGGGCCTGGGACAGTCAGCTGAGCAGATGTGGCACACAGAGGCACGTCACATGACAGAGAACCCTCCATACCTGCTGAAGGCACTGCACCAGCGTGAGCGCGCTTTCGATCTTGTCCATCTGCCGTGTCCTGTTCAGGGTCTCTTTGATGATGTCGCCGAAGTCATTGTAGTACTGCAGGGGAGAAATGACGGCAGTGAGCGATACGGGCTGTGAAGAACGCTCGATGTGGCTTCATGTCTGCCATATGGCTTCACGACTAGCAATGCAAGCCTGTGGCATACTGAGAGCACATTACCCATAAGTCTGTCTGTCTCTCAGGAAAAGACTCTGGTCTAGTGTAGCCTATTAGTCACGAGAGGTTGTTTCATGCAATGTATTCTACTCCATGAAATTATTAGAGGACTCTTTAAGGTTAAAAACTATTTGAGATATGAATTACCACACACGATTATTTTTACTAGTCCCTCAGTTTGTAAAAACAACAGAAAAACGTGCAGTAATGCAATCATGCAATGAACGTCTATGGGGAAAGTTGACCGGCAGGTCTCTCCATCAGGCTTGTATTTTTGTCAAAACACTTACATGAATTATTTTTTTAAATAACTGAGCTATATAAAGAGTTAAGGTAGTTGTCTATTGATCCCTGTTGAGGTGGGACTACTTTTCAAGGTAGATGAATCTCTGGTTATGCATTACTGACATAATTCCAGGACTTCTGAAATGACGAGTCAAAGTGCCGTCTCTGGGTTTGGGGTTTTAGTTCATTATACACTACTGTTCGAAAGATTGGGGTCAGTAAGATTTTTAAATGTTTGTAACATTTGTAACAACACCAAGGCAGCATCTATTTGATTTGTTATTTTGTGAAATATTGTTACAATTTAAAAAAGCTTTTTACTATTTAAATATATTGTGAAATGTTATTTATTCCTGTGATGCGAAGCTGAATTTTCAGCATCATTACTCCAGTCTTCAGTGTCACATGATCCTTCAGAAATCACTCTATGCTGAACCTGGTGCTCAAGGAACACTTCTTTTTTTAAGGTTTATTTTTGGTGTTTTTGCCTTTATTATGGAAACCATGATACCGGTAAAAAGATTTCAGGATTCTTTGCTGAATAGAATGTTCAAAATAACACAGCATTTATTTTAAAAATAAATATTTTGTAATATTATAAATGTCTAGTATATACAGTTAATGGCACTTTTGATCAATGTAATGTGTGCTTGCAGAATAAAAGTATAATTGATTACTGACCCCAAACTTTTGAACGGTAGTATATATGACATGTTGAATCTTTCCATTCAATGTTTACACAGTTTCCAGGTTTTAAGGCTTATGGAACCCCTATTGTCAAACATCAACCTCCATTTATTACCCTCTATTTGCTTTAAAACATTCATTCAAGACGCTCTAATCGGTCATGAAAGTTGGCAATGTCAGACAGTTAAAAGAAGTGACTGCTTATTACTGATATGAAGCTATTCAAAATAGGGCTTTGTGACGCACACCAACTTAACGTTATTTGCCTCAGCTTTGAAAGCTGTCATTCAGAGTAAGAATGTGTGTGTGTGTTAGTCGTAGTTTTCACTTTGAACGCCTCATCAGGAAGAATGTTGCTAAGAGAACGCTGGCTGCTCTGTCCTGGCCGAGGCATGCGGGCATTCCAAACATGTCAGCGTGTCAAACACACACAAATACACACAAACACACAGCACTGTAAATTCTGCATGTTAACTCGTAAATTCAAAGCCTAAGAGCTCAAGTTATGAACAGAGTCAAATGAACAGATCACCTACATCTAATACTTGAATGACTTCACACCATATAAAGGAAAATACTCAGCCTAATCCAATTATTAATATGCTAAATAGAGTTTTTACAAAATAAAAAATATAGCATTTAATATGCATAAAATAATTTAAGATAAGTGTATAGTACTTATTTATATATATTTTATATATTTAAATATATACATAGTAAAATATATATAGTATATTTAGTCATATAAAATAAATCATATATATTAAATAATATTAAAATATGTATAATAAAGTAAATATGCATTATGAATATTTTAAATATATAGTATATGTAGTATTTAGTATATAATAATATAAAATAATTAATATACAGTCGTGCTCAGAATTAATGGTACCCCTGCTAAATATGATCTCTTCAGTTCAGCCCACTCATTTTCTATAGGGTTCAGGTCAGGGACTGGGATGGCCATTGCAGATGCTTGGTTTTTTGCTCACAAACAGGCTCTGTCATAGGACAGTTATCCAAAAACAAACATCAACATCAAAACAAAAATGGGTCACTGAGCACAAAACCAAGCATCTGCAATGGCCATCCCAGTCCCTGACCTGAACCCTATAGAAAATGAGTGGGCTGAACTGAAGAGAAGCACCAACATGGATCTGGGAGTCTGAAGGATCTGGAGAGATTCTGTATGGAGGAATGGTCTCTGTTCTCTAAACTCATCAGGCATTATAGGAGAAGACTCAGAGCTGTTATCTTGAAAAAAAGGAGGTTGCAAAAAGCATTCAATAAAAGGGGGCAAATTAATTGTTCCAAATGTGTTTTGGAGAAAAACATTTGTGATTTTCCCCCCACTTTCAATTCTTTTACTTCAATGAAAGGTTGGATTTTTGCAATTTTTTTTAATTAAATATCAAAAGGATTAACAATACAGATTTATTTTTTACAGCCATCTTTGATCATATTTACCAAGGGGGCAAATAATTCTGACCAGCACTGAATATTAAAGTAAATAAATGTATTATAATAATAATAAAATATATATATATAAATATATATATATATATATATATATATATATATATATATATATATATATATATATATATATATATCAATTATCATCTATTTTAACTACAATGATATGAGTTGTTCTGAGATTTTTTTTTTAAAAAGTTACATTTCCTGTGAACTGTTATTTCCTGTTGAATGCACGTTGTGGTGCTATGTTTTAGAGGCCCACCAAATTACTGTGCTTTTCTATAGACTTTATATTGAGGTAAAAACTACAGATTAGTATAAAAATATTGATCTAATTGATTAACAGATCTCTTTGGTTATGAGCTGGTGTTTACCCTGGGCAGAGTTTACTCTAAAGCGAGAGAGGCAGGAAACTTGAATGATGAGTGAAGTGTCATATGTACCTTCACATACTGCTTGAAAACCTCGGCAGCCATGCTCATCTCTAGTACACTGTGCACTATCAGCTTGCAGTATGATGCCAGAAGATTTCTCCTCCGATGCAAGTCTTCCAGCAGTCCCTCTCCACACTCACTCTCACTGACTGCACAGACACAGAGAGAGAGAGAGAGAGAGACAGGGGGAAACAGAGAAGAGCAGA
The DNA here is from genome assembly GCF_029890125.1 of Rhinichthys klamathensis goyatoka. Taxonomy (NCBI): domain Eukaryota; kingdom Metazoa; phylum Chordata; class Actinopteri; order Cypriniformes; family Leuciscidae; genus Rhinichthys; species Rhinichthys klamathensis. Next base: position 422,839 of record NW_026606867.1, read on the forward strand.
TTCAATAAGAGAGCGGTACAATTATGATACTCAAATCTTATAAATGAAATGCTTTCCTGAGGTGAGCTAAAGTTAACAACATTTTCTGCTCTGGAAACAGAATGTGTCTATCGTCGTCCTGCCTGGTCCTGAAGCCATCACTTAATAGAGAGGTTTCATAACAGCATTAGTGACGTGAAGAAAATCCAATAACTAAATTGCTTTTTATTACATGTTACCAGCAAAAGCTTATATTGCATTTTTCAAGCGGTAAAGAATTTGTGCCAGCGCGAATCGACGACTCTCTGAAATATTTATAGAATTGATCTGATTTGCTTCAGTCATACTTGATTTCTAATCAAATACCACAAATTCTGATGTTATCTCATATGCTGCTAGTGTTTGTCTTAAAGCAGCACAAAGGCCAAAAACAACATAAAAACTAGTTTAGGAGACATAATATTGATTTTTCAGCAGATGTAGTCATTCTGTATATGCCTACCAAAGCTTCTTGTATTTCGTGTGGACTTCTAAATATAATTCCACAAGGCTCTGTTCAGATCTAATTACCCGTTCATTTACAAGCCCAACTTCTTTAAGATCTCAAGTAATAATATCATAATGGATTATTATCATAATGCATTATCTGTTGGACTTACACTCCTTTATTCAGAGGCATGTTTGATAGGTCAGTGAGAAGGTCCGGGTGCAATTAGATTAACTAACCACGAACAAATACTGTGTTCTGCAAGAGTAATAGAGGCTGATGGAGTTATTTATGTGATTATTTGTGCCTGACGTAGGCTGGTGTAGTGACTGACTGCCATCTGCTGGTGAACTTGAGACTATTCTGATCTATCCGGACACCTTTGTAAGTACTGTGTGTGTGTGTGTGTGTGTCAAAAGTTTGCAGTAGGTAAGAAGTCTCTTATGCTCAAAGGCTGCATGTATTTGATAAAAAATATAATTAAAACAGTACAACATTGAAATTACAATTACAGAAATAACTGTTTGCAATTTGAATATATTTTGAAATGTATTTCTGTGATGGTACAGCTGAATTTTCATTATCCATTACTCCAGTCTTCAGTGTCATGTGATCCTTCAGAAATCATTCTAATATGCAGATTTGGTGCTCAAGTAACTATATAGAACTATATTTTGCTATTTTATATATATTTTTTACAATATATAATTTTTTTTTTACAAAACATATTATGAATATATAACATTATTAAATATGAATTATGTAGCTGTTTTTCCTATCATATTTCTGACAAACAGCACATGTCACTGTGTCACTCAGAGCATCATATATAGAATGAGACAGTCTCTGTCTCTCAGGAAAACTACGTCTGTCACAAAAGCATCAAGAGCCGTTGTGATTTTGTTCCTCATGTTTTCGTCTCGGTGGCTTAATTGGGCCCAGGGGAGAGGGGGGCCCACACCCACACATTAAAAGTTTGTCCCGGGCCTAGTGAATTTTAGAGGCAGAATTTTATGATACCTTAGGTATTCTAGATAATCTTATAAGGATACATTTTCCACCAAAAAAAAAAAAAAAGATAAAAAAAAATAGGCATCAGATGTTTTCTTCATAAGACGTTTGATTTGAACTCCAAACTAGTCAGATACTGTAGCTCATAAAGTTAATGGCCAATTGGGAAGTAATTTCACCATTTCATTGACTTCCCACAGCCATCTTTACTTGTATTTAGCACTTGGTAAGTGTTCATTTTGGGCCTTTCCTGAAAACCATCCTGTGAGCAAACCCCACGTTGAATGCGTCATTGAGTTTCAAGAACATCAAAGTTTTCTCATTTTATGCATATTTTCAAAGAACCCTCAAGAACATGCAAAAAATCTGATCTAAAAGGCAACGCTGGATCTGTTGAGGCCGCCCACATGTCAGCCCACAGCAGAGCACAAGCCAAACAAGGACCCTTATGATTTACTGTAAATGAAAAGGGAAGAGAACCTTTACTGCTGTGGGTGTCCAGCTCAGGGCTGGTGAAGACATGCTCCAGGACGAAGGAAAGAAGAGCTTTCTGGAGTTTGGGATCAGGGGTGTACAGCAATGGAGTGCCTGCAGACGAATCCCACATCTGAAGCTGGTAATTATGAGCTATGAGAACGTCACTCAGACACATGAAGGCCTTTGTGAAAAACAACATAAAATAGACAGTGCCTGATCAACAGATGTGATATCAAGTAGACAACATAACAAAAAAAAAATCGTATCTAAAATCTACTATAATTCTTAATCTAATTAAAAGTGCAGTTAATCCGTGTCACAATTACGAGATTCCGACTTGTAAAAAGCATGCACGTCCTTCTAGAACTCATAACTTGTAAGAGAGCTCTGAATTTTCCGAGAGCTCTGACTTGTACCACATGACTGCTGTACCGCTTGACCCCCACAAATTAATTTAGGTGTTGATTGTGTTGCCATTGAAATGCATAATTCAGTGAACGTGAACAGCTCTGAGTAAAATGTCATGTGTTGTCATTGTGGCAATTATGACACGGTGTGAACACAGCATAAATAACCATTCTCCAAAAAGAATGTATTAATGATCTGACATTAATCCGATTGATTCATTGACAAATAATTGATGTGATTAATTATTTTTGATTAAAATGAATATAAATGCTTTAAAACTGTGACATCAATTCCCAGAGAACATTGACAGTTCGAAGCAGTCTTAAAATAAACAGATTGCCAGGAACTTTCATTAGGTTTAGTTTCAATCAGTGTGTTTTTCTGCTGTCAGCTTGCCCTGGCATGGAGTGAGGATTCATTAAAACACAACGCAGGTGCCAAGGGCACTCCGCAAGAAATTAAAGTCAAAACAAATAGGATTCAAACAATGCCAGCGCATCGGCCCACTGGCACACATGCTACTGCTTAACACACAGACAATACGCTCTGATGTGTCTGGAATGATCCACTTTGAAGAAAAGGCTGAACCGAGTGGCATGCCATGAACAGAGAAAGAGAAACGTGATGCTCACTTGCTCTCGTACAAGCTGCTCAGCGTGCGAGAGACAGCGCTGGCATTTCTCACAGAACGCACGTAGCTGGTTTCTCTGCTGGAGGGAGGACTCCTAAAACCACACACAAACACATCCATACCAATGACAATTATGTTTTATTTAATTATTACGCATGCAGTTTTTATGACCATACTGATTGAGAAAGTACACAAAGCTTTGACATTTAGGGGGAAAGTCATGAATTTTGAGCGACAGGAATGAGCAGAGTATAATTACGCAAAATAGCAGAAACGGAAAGAAGCACAGCAGGCTCTAACTGATGTAGACTGATGAAAGCGTCATTGCAAGCAGTGCCGCCAGAGTCGTGTGTAAAATATTCTTTCATAATTATGTGCACGTGGAGCTCCGAGGTGGACGTGCCGGATCGGTTCCTCCATCCCACGTAGTCGTAATGTCAATTCAGCTAAATGACTCTTTTTGAAACCGACATACATCCCAATTGTATGCTGAACACGTCTCCCCACCCCCCCCTTACCTCGGGTCGCCATTGATATTAGAATTGCAGATTGAGTCGAGCTGCCGCCTAAGCCCAAAAATTGCCGCCTGCGCTGTCAGTTATTGATGACGAGGCCAGAGGAGCAAGCGGCCATTCCTGAGCCAGCATTGAGCACCTCTTACCTACAGCAGTCTTAATGGCCGCCAATATTTCACTGCATAAAGGTTAGAGTTGGGGAGATATGATTACACCGTGCACTGCATGGAAATATAGGTCTAATAAAAGGACCTGCTATTAGCGTTGAAATGCTCACATAACAGCGAACCATTACGCCCCCTACAATCCATCACCAGCATCAACTTTTCCGTAAGACTCACGATCAAGCGCTTTCTATCACTTATTAAAATCCGCTAGACATACCCATAGAGCCTCTGTGTTGATATTTGAAATGTAATGTGGCAGGTTTAAAGGACACGGATCTTCGTGATGGATCATATGCAACTCAGTAGACAGACAGTCTCGCATGCTTAAAAATGCTTGATTAATTAATCGCCCAAGGGAAAACTCTGTGTGTATGTCTGTGCATGTAGATGTTACCATTCTAAGCGTGATCTTGGCCATCTATGACAGCAGTCACGCTCCAATCAGAGTGGAAGAGAAAAGTATATGGCTCACCCTGGAGGTCACACCTTCTCCAAAGGTGTTGAGCTTCCACAGAACGCAGCTACACATACAGCGCAGAGCCTCAACCGTCACCTATGAGAATTACAAATTAGAAAGATGAACCTGCTGACGGAAATAAGAATGATATAGGTTCTAGGTTGTTCGGTACAGGGCTAATAATGTCACCTCCATGGGAAGACCGCCATGTTTTATCTCTGCCTCCAGGAGTTTGGTCCCCAGCTCATAAAGGCTCCATTTAGACAGATCCTGAGCACTAGACAGATTTGATAAAGCAACAGACAGAAAGTCACATTAAGAAACAGAGCCTATTTTGAATAATTCTGTGTATAGTTCTTAACTGAACAACTACTTGTTAATGGTGCAATTAAAAGCACATCCTGGTAACATTTCCAGAACATTCATTCAAAAAACGTTCTTTAAACCATAAAGGCCTGGTTTCACAGACAGGGCTTAGGTTAAGCCAGGATTAGGCCTTATCTTAATTATAACATTTAAGTATCTTTTATAAACGTGCCTTAGAAAAAAACATTACTTGTCTGCATCTTGTGACAAAACAATGGCAGTGACATATTTTAAGATATCAGTGCAAGTTGCGTTCAGTTAAAACAGCTCAAACATGCATCAAACATGAAACCAGGGGGAAAAAATACTTTTTTGAATGTTTGCAGACCTTTCAAAAATAACGTTTTCATAACCTAATGTTAGGAAAACATTCTTAGAACATAGCATTGTTAGCAGGGTATGTAAAACACAGAATGAGTGGGTTCGATTTTACAATAGAATGTGATTATCACAAATGTTGCAGTGTGCATGTGGATAAAATAAACTAATAGAAACTGCTTACATGTTGAACGCAGTAAGTTTCTTCAGTATGGACAGAATTTCCAAAGTGTTGTCCTCGCTTGCAGTGAAACAACCGCTCTGTACATGAAAGGAATAACTTTTAATTAGACTCTATTCTGTAAGGTACAGTCACAATAAATCAATGTCATAAATAAAATGATTTTTTTTTTTCATGTCAAGATCCAGATAAAATCCATTTATGTATCTGGTACAAGCTTGTAAAAGTATGGAAGATTGTTTCCGCCACAGAATGAAAAATAAAAAAGGTAATTGCGACTTTTTATCTCACAATTCTGACTTTTTTTCTCACAATTGTGAGATATAAAGTCAGAATTGCGTGATATAAAATCGCAATTGCGTGTTATAAAATCAGAATTGCGAGATATAAAGTCAGAATTTATTGATATAAAGTCGCAATTGCAGGTTATAAAGTCAGAATTGCGTGATATAAAGTCGCAATTGCGTGTTGTAAAGTCCGAATTGCGTGAAATAAAGTCGCAATTGCGTGTTATAAAGTCAGAATTGCGAGTTATAAAGTCAGAATTGCGAGATATAAAGTCGAAATTGCGTGTTGTAAAGTCAGAATTGTGAGATATAAACTATTCTGAGGGGAAAAAGTTTGTCTTTTTTCCCCCTTAGAATTGGCCTGATAACTCGCAATTGCGAGTTTATATCTCACAATTCTGAGAAAAGATGTCAGAATTTCGAGATATAAACTCGCAATTATGTGTTATAAAATCAGAATTGCGAGATGTAAACTCGCAATTGTGAGAAAAAAAGTCAGAATTGTGAGATAAAAAGTCTTTTTTTCTCGCAATTGCGACTTTATTTCTCATAATTGCGACTTTATATCTCGCAATTGCGACTTTATTTCTCAGAATTGCGACTTTATATCTAGCAATTGCGACTTTATATCTAGCAATTGCGACTTTATTTCTCAGAATTGCGACTTTATATCTCGCAATTGCGACTTTATTTCTCACAATTCTGACTTCATATCTCGCAATTGTACGGAGCCCCTAAAGGGACCTTTGCAAAAAAATTTAAAATAAAGACTATCGCATGCGCACGCGAAACACATTGCGTGCGCACGCGATAGTTTCTCGTGCGCACGCGATATGTTTCTCGTGCGCACGCGATACGTTTCTCGTGCGCACACATTACAATTTCCGGTTTGCATAAAATTTTACTATGAGGAAAACAAGAGCATGGATGTCAAGGTTTAAACTTCTCCTCTAGATTAAAAAAGACCAAAGTGTTATTAACTGTTGGTTGACCAATAAATCCTTATTTTTAAGGAATTGGTTTAACAGGGATATTAATAATCTTATGAATATGTTTGATAATTATGGAAATATTTTAACATACGACCAATTTATGCGAATCCATAGTTTTCCTGTGCATTTTAAAGAATTTAATTCTGTCATTAAAGCTATTTCCCCTACTCTGATTCATCTTATCAAAAGTCATATTCAATTTAACTCCACATTAATGATAAATCCAAAATGAATTTTAAATGGCATTGAATTGATTGATAAAAAATGCAATAATAAACATATTTGTACAATATTTCAAATACAAAATAAAATAGCACCTAGAGTTTTTTTTTAACTCTATTATTGATAATATTAATTGGAAGACTGCTTGGTTAATCCCCTTTAAATATTGTATTAATAATAAAACCAAAGAAATTGCAAGATACTCTGATATTGACGATTTATGTTCCTTTTGTAAAAGTGGGAAAGAGGTGTTGACTCATTTGTTTTTTGAATGCAAAATTATCCAAAATTTCTGGAAGAAATTGGCAGAATTTATCTTTAATTTAGTAAAAATGAAATACTGTTTTACTTTAAAGGATATTATTGAATATTATGAAAACAATGTTAACAAAGGTCTTGAATACAATGTTAATTTATATTGTTGGCAAAATTTTATATCCATAAGCAAAAATATTTAAATTCATCCCCAACTTAAAAGGTGAAACTAATATATAACAGACTCATTACATGCAAAGTGAGATATTTCAAGCCGTTATTTGTTATAATTTTTATGATTATGGCTTACAGCTTATGAAAACCCCAAATTCAAATTTAGAATACTATGAAAAGGTTTTCATAGCTGTAAGCCATAATCATCAAAATTCTAACATGTATAGTATGCAAATTTTTTAAATGTATTTCTTTGGTTTTATTATTAATGCAATATTTAAAGGGGATTAACCAAGCAGTCTTCCAATAATATGATCAATAATAGAGTTCCAAAAAATTTCCTCTAGGTGCTATTTTATTTTGTATTTGAAATATTGTACAAATATGTTTATTATAGAATTTTTTATCAATCAATTCAATGCCATTTATTTTGGATTTATCATTAATGTGGAGTTAAATTGAATATGACTTTTGATAAGATGAATCAGAGTTGGGGAAATAGCTTTAATTAAATTGTTTAAAATGCACAGGAAAACTATGGATTTGCATACATTGTTCGTATGTTAAAATATTTCCATAATTATCAAACCTGTTCATAAGATAATTAATATCCCTGTTAAACCAATTCCTTAAAAAATAAGGATTTATTTGGTCACATTGTAACCAACAGTTTAATAACACTTTGGTCTTTTTTAATCTAGAGGAGAAGTTTAAACTTTGCCATCCATGCTCTTGTTTTCCTCATAGTAATGACAGTGAAGCAAACCGCAAATTGTAATGCGTGTGCACAAGAAACGTTTTGCGTGGGCACGAGAAATGTATCGCGTGCGCACGAGAAACTATCGTGTGCGCACGCGATACGTTTCGCGTGCGCACGCAATAGTCTTTATTTTTTTATTTTTGCAAAGGTCCCTTTAGGGGCTCCGTACAATTGTGAGATAAAAAGTCGCAATTATTTTTTTAATTTTTTTTTATTCAGTGGCGGAAACAAGCTTCCATATAAAAGAGCATCTACCACTGGCTATCAGAGTTTAAGGTTCTTTAGTATACTCACACTCAGTGATTCTCCTAACCATCTTCCCAGTGTGTTTGTCCAGTGCTGGATGAGGCGGTCAAAGCTGGGTCGGGCCAGGGAGTGCCAGGGTGAATCCTGAGCACAGAGGCTCTGGTAAGAACGAGCAGCCGTCTCCAGCAGCCCAGTGTCTGTGTGTCTGTCCACCACAGCTTCCAAATCAGCCAGCAATGCCTGCACATACTACACCAAATTGCACATTAAAAGCAAAAGAGAAGTGCTCTAGAGAACGGTATCTACTGTTCAAAAGTTTGGGGTCAGTAAGATTTCTTTTGAAAGAAATGAATCAATTGATTCAGCAAGGACATTAAATTGATCAAAAGTGACATTAAAGACATTTGTACCGTTACAAAAGAATTATTTTTCAAATCAATGCTGTTCTTTTTAAGTTTCTATTCAAATCCTGAAAAAAAATGATCACTGTTTTCATTTCAACATTAATAATAATGAGAAATGCACCTAATCTGCATATTAGAATTATTTCTGAAGGATCATGTGACACTAAAGACTAGAGTAATGAATGCTGAAAATTCAGCTTTGCCATCACAGGAATAATTAACATTTTAAAAATATATTAAAATAAAAAGTATTTTAAATTGAAATAATATTTCACAATAATACTGTTTTTTATACAGACTTATTATGTTAGATCTATTATTTTATACAGTGAATTCATCAGTGCATCAGATGACACACAAACACTCACCTGTAAGTTTTCAAGATCACAGGTGTCCGTTTGGAAAAACTGAGGTATTCTTAGGAAGGAGGTCAGTTTTTCAGCATCCGCTGAGTACTAGAGTATGTGATTAGATATCAGGTGATCAGCTGTGCTCAATTTATGGGGAAGCAGTCATGGTAAAATGAACAGTGCACTTATTTTTCTTTTACCTTAGATAACAGCTCAGGCAGCACTTTAATGAAGTGTTCAGTGAGTGTAGCGCAGACATCAGTTTGTAACTTTTTCTCTTTAGTACTTATCACCTAAAAACAAACATAGATATGCAACTAGCAATTACTTAAAGCCAATCTGTAAGAAAGTGAATGGCTGGAGTCTAAAAATAAAACTAAAAAATATCTGACAGCCCTGTTAAATCAGCGCCATCTAATGAAAGTATCTAAATGAGAGATTCAAAAGAAAGTCTCACCTTTTTACCTGCTCCTCTCCCCGACAAAGGTGGACCCTCTGCAGCCTGCCTGACTGATGCCAACATGAGCTCAATCACAAAGGCTTCCTCGGCACTGCTCAGAGCTGCGGTTCATATACATACACACATAAATATATAGGCACAGCACAAAAAAAAGTGGCAGTTTCTTTTCTCACAACGGGTTTCAACCAGTGGAGATAATTCTGGATAGCAATCAATTATTTTTATTTTATATGTAATCATTAAAACATATTAGTCAAAACTACAGTGTAGTTTGAATATTAAAAATAGGGTAAGCTGTTAAAGTGTACTAGCCTTGTTCTTGACAGGACTTGTGAGGTAAAAGCAGTGAGGTAAGACCGGTCCAGTCTTTCAGCAGAGTTCCAGCACTGTCCCACAGACTATCAACGAGGTACAGCACATGCTGGTGCAGCTATAACACAAGGGAGAGAACTAAAATCATTATTTTAAAATAACAAAACTCTGACCCATGTTTGATTATGGCTGGGGTTATTTCCATATCCCACTTTTCTTTCTTCTTCAATTGTTTCCTGTCCTTTCTATCAATGACACAACAACAAAAACATGCTGGATGTGTTAATGATAGCTAAGTCCACTTACAGTAAACACAGGACACATTCTTGTGTTCTTTCTGCAATATTTTTAGATGACTGGTTAATGTCCACATGCATCATAAAAATGTTTAAAAAAGACAGCAGGGTATTATTTTTTACATGGTTTTCATTTTCATATTTAGTATTCATATTTATTTTTTATTTTATTGCACCATTAAAAAAGGTTATATATATATTTTTTTTTTAATTAAGTTTATTTTGATTTAAATGTTTATTGCCCACACAAGCACCTCCTTGTGCCCATTCACTACTCACAATATGCTATTTCTAAGTTAAAAACACAAACAAAAACACACTTGGAGTTAACAAACCTCGCTCTCAGTGTGGAAGTGGATAAGGGATCGCACTCTGGCTAAGAGTAATTCTCTGTGTCTATCCTGATCGGAGGCTCCTTCTCTGGGCCTTGATAATTCAGGGTTACTTAGCAGCCTAAGAGCAAAGAAATTACACCATGTTACACCAAAATTTACATATATGTACATATGGGAGACAAATGGGAAAGGCTTTTGTAGAACGACTCATAAGCAGTCAAAGACAATCAACACATACCTATTGTAGAGGAATTCACCCGCAGTGATAGCTAGAGGTCTGTGAGAGCAGTACACAAACTGGAAGACGTTCTTGTGGTCATCAGGACTCAGAACATCCTCACAGGATCTGGCACAAAAGGGAATAATTTCAGCAATTACTTGAGGAACAGTCACGAATATGCTTTGCAGAGGAGAAGTCAAAGTTTGGATGATCACACTTTATGAGGAATAGTCAGCACGAGGAGCAAGGGGGAGATACTTACTGGGACATGACCATGAGCAATCTCACGGCCTGTATGGCCACTTCATGGTCTTTATCCAGAGTCAAAGAGATCATCCTCTCCTTCAACAGAAACAGCAGTCAATCGCTCATGTAAACACTTTAACTACCCGCTATGAGAGCAATCTCTCAAAAACCTACAATAGGACTTGAGTTAGAGACCCACGATGCACTTAAACAGCTCTTTAAATTACGGTTGTGCTAATGTACTTGCTGTCGTTATTGAGGGTATGGTGAGGGTGGGGTCCTGTGGGAAGCCATCAGGCCAGTGAGCCCAAGGCAAAACCTGAGGGGCTTTCTAGCCTGTCAATCAGTAATCCTGCCCTCCTGCTGGCCCACTATAGCTTCACTGGACCTGAACTTACATACTGCCAAATAAGCTTACAGACTGCATCCATTTGAGAAGTTTGGGCAGAACAGCATGACTGCAAGAGTTTGAGGACAAACTTACAGCCAGTAAACAACTCTCCAACTTTATTTTTTTTTTACAGAAGTTACTCTCAGGAACGATTTGAGCTTAAAACGGTCACAGTGTCTTAACCGGGTATGTGATAAAATCACAATACAGTCATGTTAATTTGAGATTTTGTCCTAATCACTGGCAACAGCAACAAGCTGAACTTTTGTAAGTTGCTTTGTTTCTGTAGCATCATGCTGAGTAACTCCACTGCAGCTCCACTCCAATATCCCTGATCCATTCAGCTGTGCTGCACAAAACTGTATATCATAAATCAATTATGTTCCAATTGGCTGTGATTGTGGCGTGGTGTACAGCATTTTTGTGTAGAGTTCATGGACAAATTAGCAAGAAACTTATTGTTATTGTGCCTCGTTAGGACATGATATGTATTCAGATTTTTGCCACTAGTCTATGCCATTTTTAGTATAAACAGTGTGAGTAGTGTTAACATTATAAAAGTGCACTTCTAATACCCAGATGATGCACCTAATTAACTCAAATAATGAAGTGTGGAATGTTGGACACTTCATTCACTCAGCTGTCACAGCTTTCATTGCATAGCGGAGGAGTAGGAGCTATCAGACTTCCGTGACAAAATAACCATAGAAAAATTCACACACTACACGGTTAAATAGTTAGAGCATTATTTGTGACACAACTAGTGTAAGAATGTGGAAGCAGTTGTTACCTTAAACCGTATCGTAAAAAGGTCCATTTTGGAACTACTTTGGTCCTGATAAAGTCCCTGTAGACCCAGCACGCATTTCAGACGCACATCAGGTTGCTGTAGAATATACAACAAATAAAACGTGGTCAAATATCAACTCAACTCATCAACAACAATCGGAAAAATAAACTGTTCTTTAAACACTAGACTACTGGGTCACCCACCTTGTCATGCATCATCCATCCCACATACTTCAGGTAGCTGTCGTTCAGAAACACAGAACTATACAGCTTCATCCACACCATCAGTTCCTCCATACAGATCGCCCTGATTTCAGGAATCACGTCTCTGAAATTCACCACACAGAGATAATGGTACAAGGTTTTTATTTTTTTCAAGGAAGTAAGGGCCATAAGAGTGGTTAAATTAAAGATTACCTGTATCTCTTCAGGAAGACTCCTTTGAAAATGGCATCCATCATGTTCTCAATTTCAAATTTCCTGTCTTGTAACTGAGGAATGAAAGTAATTCGTTCAGTTTGGTTATTCACATATTGTGTATTCATATATTGTTTCCTGTACATCAACACTACCATTCAAACATTTGGGGTTAGTAGGACTTTTTTTTACTTTTATTCACCAAGGATTCTAAATAAAAGGATTTACTGTTATTTGATCAAATAAATGCAGCCTTGGTGAGCATAAGAGACTTCTTTCAAACACATTTAAAATCCTACCAACCCCAAACTTCTGATTGGTAGTCTATATCATTTGTATATTTTAATATTCCACCTACAGTATAAGTTACTACGTGGAGGTCTGGGGCCTCATTTATAAACGTTGCGTACGCACAAAAGAAGGCGTACGCCGCTCTCTACGCAATAATTGGTATTTATAAAAAGCAAACTTGACGGTAAAATGTGCGGTCCTTCACGCAAGCTCTGACCCAGGCGTACGCACAAAAACGGGTGAACTGAGAAATGGCGACACCGTCGGCAGATGGAAGAAACACGTGAAAGTGTGTGAAACTGTAGACCGTTGTGTAAAATAAATGGCAATACTGCCTCTCATAAATCATAAATAACTTCACAAAGCAAGTCTTACAATTAACAGCCTACACGAACACCCGTTTGATCGATCTGCAACAGAAATGCAAATTAACACATATTTGCAAAAAGAAAAGTGAAATATGTTCTGCAATAATATTGGCATGTTATACAATTCATCCTCATAAATAAGATGGTAAACAGAACGAAATAATGTACAAAACTGATATTCTCGCCAATGTGTCCGTCAGGCGGAGCAGATATAGATGCAATTAGATAGATAGATAATTAGGGAGATAGATAGATAGATAGTAGGGCTGTAGCGATACACTAATCTCACGATACGATACGATACACGATATTCGGCTGACGATACGATATATATCACGATATTCAGCCAACGATACGATTCGATATAATTCGATACACTTACATCATTTTCTGAAAGATTTAAAGGGGACAGAGTGATTTTGGTGACATCTTGTGAGTCTTCCATTTACTTGGATTGAATTAATTGAACTGAAAACTGAAAACATCATTTACACAATATATGTCTCTGACTGGGCAGAGAGTACAGCTTGCAAATGCTGGACAAAATGAATCAAATATGTGTAGAGAAAATTAGTTCTATTTATTGAAAGACAACAGTGCAAACTGTAGCTTATAAGCCTTTGTTAATTGCAATACTGCACTTTATTTACTTTTCAATGGAGAGTTAAAAGGTGCAGCAAGTGGCCTGTTGTGAACAGTTTCTTTGCACTGCCTTTTCTTTGACAGCTTTTTTAGCTTGACACTGAACATGTGACGTGCTTCAGTTGTGCGCGAGGTCAAGCCGTCGCACGTCAGGGAAACTCTCTCCGCGCTGGCCAGGGAGGCTTTGACGTGTGCTCTTGCCTGAGTGTACAGCCTGGGAATGCAAACCTTGATGAGGTGTTCGCGGGTTGGAATAGGATAGCGGGGCTCCATCGCGTTCACCATGCGCCTAAAGCCGGCGTTTTCCACCACCGAATACGATTTTTTTTACATTTTTTTTTTTTTTACTAAGCCTATTTAAAATCGTATTTGATTGCAGAGCGCCGCAGCGCATTCACGCAGCACTACCTCGCTCTCGCTCTCTCTCTCTCTCTCTCTCTCTCACACACACACACACACACACACACTCATCCGTACCTCGCGCACTTTCTCACTCACGGAACACCGCTGCACAAATCTGTCCAACACAGCGCTGTCAATTTCGGAGACCCAGCTTTAAAAAAAGCTACTAGCCAGCATGCAAGGAGCCTAGCCAACAAGGAGAGCTAAGTTGTTGTTTGAATACAGCTGGATTTTCGTCAATATCGATGCACGCGCGCAGCTGGCCACTAGCGGCTGGCTGACCAAATCACTCTTCATGCAACGCGAACGGGTTTAACACGGGGGATTTGAATGGGACTTATGTATCGATACTCGCGGCCTAAAAATCGATACTTTCTTGGGAGAAAAAATATCGATTTATATCGCAGAATCGATAAAATCGCTCAGCCCTAATAGATAGATAGATAGATAGATAGATAGATAGATAGATAGATAGATAGATAGATAGATAGATAGATAGATAGATAGATAGATAGATAGATAGATAGATAGATGTATTATTTGTCCACTGGGGAAAGTTGTTTTCATAGTAAAAAATAACTTCATCAGCTACGGAATCATGGTATTCATGCATATGCCTTTAGTTTGTTTTATTTTTGATAAAATAACGTATGACGTAGACCTATGTCTCAACCATTCAGAAAGCTCGAAGAAATTACATTTGCGCTGAACTATTTCCCATTTCCAAGTAGATTATAACCGACATCTGTAGCTTGTCATTTCTTTTTTATTTCGGCCACAGTCCGAGGTTGTGAGGCTACAGCATTTACGGCGTCTGCAACCTTTTGCCACTCAAGTGCCTTTTTGGCATTAGTAGCCTATATGCCCACACTGTGCCCTCCAAACAACATTTTTCTCCTCTTTTCCACCTCGCCAACGATAACTTCTACTTCACATTGAGTGAAGTTACGTTTTTTTGATTTCCTCTCTATGTTTGCCATGATTTTGCAATCGATGAATATTAACTTATGGGCGTTTCACGGACTATTTATGGGCAACTATGGGCGTGACATGAAGCCGCAAAAGCTGCGCTACATTTAGAATTGATTGTGATTTATTAAGGGAAAGGATGTGCGTGCGCACGGTTTTATAAATCCGAATATTTCTGTGCGTACGCACGTCCTATGTTTCATCCGTACGCCACTTCTGACGCAAATCCTACGCAAAGTTTTATAAATGAGGCCCCAGGTGATTTAAAAAAATACCTTGGGTATCTTAAAAGTTATTGGAAGTGCAAGTCATGTACTGGCGTTAGCAGACATTTGTATGACTGTTTGAATTGTGCATGTCACTTACATCATTGAGTGTCACAGTATAATATACAATGCGATTCAAAACATGTATTATGTATATCTATAGTTTTATGTACTCACCAAACCCAAATTTTACTCACACTTGGACTTGGCGAGTGTCAGTTTTGGACCCTGACTATACTTCAGAAAGAACTATGTATAGAAATGTTGAACTCTTGTTGTCACAGTCTAACCTCACTGATCTTTCTCTGGATCCTGTCCAGCCGCTGAGAAGCCCGTTTGCTGGCCATCTTAGCCAGCTCAACCTCATACAGCCGCTGACTGTTATCAACACTGACACTGAGGTTGAGAGCCACATTCACCAAAGCGCTAAGCAGCTTCACTGCTGCAGAGACACACACAACAGTGGCAAAACATCAGCATTCGGGATATGCGTGTGGTTCAGCCAGGTCAAGGGGAATTAATGTTCAGAGGGGAACTTACCTGCTAGCGTACAGGTGTGCCTGAAAGCGCGAACTCTGGAATCGGAGAGCTCTGTCAGCAGTGAAATGAGTGTGTTCAAGAGGTAGCCATCAAAGATGACAGAGTTCTGACACTGGGCCACTAGCACCGATACAAACTCACAGAAGTGTGAACGAAACCTCTTCCAGTACAGGCCGGACATGATGAGGGGATACTCGCCACTGTCCTGAGGAGGATGGAGAGACGACAGAGATGGAAAAATACATTTACTTTTAAATTTAAAATAAGTTTGGGGTTAGTAAGATGTTTTTAAAAGAAATTAATACTCTTAAACCGTACCATGTCAAGAGGCCACGTGACAGTTAAAATCCACGGAAATGCAAGGAACTTCTTAAATTGTAAACCTGTGTCCTATGATTAAATAAAGGCAAATAAGTCATCAGTAAGAGCAAAGAACATGGGAAAGCATTCAATGATGAGTATGCTGAATGTCTAACCTCATCCAGATCTTCCACCATTTTACTCATGACGTCAGTACCCTGTTTGCTCTGAAACATCTCTGCTGTGACCATCCCTACAAAACACACATAGCATTCACATCCTGAACTATGATATTTGTTAGATACAAGCCACAAAAACAAACTAAACAACTAAAAATTAACCAAGACCATCAAAATTGTCCATTTTAGACGTCATTACTATTTTTTTAAAAATATGCTATTATGAAAGAGAGCACAGTTACCTTTGCATCCTGAACACTGGATAAAGAAGCTGATGAGATCGAGCAGTGCTGTGTCTCTGTCGACGGTGTACGCATCAATCCAGTCATCCACCACAGCCTTGCACAAAACAGACCAAACATCCATATAATATAGATTTGTTTAAACTTATATGACCTAAATAGAACATTTATCTGTAACAGGGCTGATCTAGATGGATGTACCTGCATGGCGCTCCTGCCCATGCTGACCACCTCAAACAGGGTGACGGCTTCCACATCTCCATTTTTGAGCTGTTCGTTCTCTGCTCTGCCCAGGCTGCCATTACTGCTCTTTGAACGCTTTCGCTTGGCATTTTCAGAGCATTCCCGGGCTTTCCTCTTTCCTCTCTGCACACAACAAAAAATACTACCAGATTACAACTGATCTTACAGTATATCTCAAAGGAAATTGTCTGTGCTATAATGAAAGTCTATGAGATGTAACATGTTGTAAGGTTGTTGTTTTTTGTGTGTGTGTTTTAGTTTTTGAGAGAAAGGAGTGGTAGCTCTTACCACAGTCTTCTGTCTGTTTTCATTTCTCTCACTTGGGACGTGATGCACCGATGCACAGGAAGAGACGTCGACTACTGAGTTCTCTCTGAAAACAGGATGCACAGGCAGTTGTTTCTAAGTACACATAGCAGACCTAAAATATATAATGTAATTTAGAAAATAATGCAGAGGTAGTTTTCATGTGTCTCACTTTTGCACCGATCTGGACAGTAAAGTTGGCTCTGCTATCATCTCCTCTTAGATCATAGTTGGACTAGGAACTGATGCTCTTCTGAATTACAACAAAATTTAAACTAATTATAAAAGTGAGTATCATGTGAGTACTTCAATGTTCCTATATCACTGACAATAATGTTACTAATATTTGTTACACACTAATCATCATAAAATATAAGAACAAAAATGTTGTTATATGCAATTTGTAATAAAATGCAACATCATGCATCTAGAAAGAGATCACATATCTTTGCATTTTATTTACACAGTTCAGTTTTGTATTTATTATTTTACTATTTATATATAACAAATGAGATTATATACAATTACAGTACATACAACAGAATTAAATACAAATACAGCTGTGAACCTTCTGAATTTGTAAATGTATTATATATTACAATTTATTTTACTTATTATATTTAATGATTATACACTATAGTTTAACAATGTTATTATCACTTAAATACTCTCTTTTAATACATTTAAAAGAGTTACTTTTCAGGATAACATTTTCAGTGTTAATAACGAAGTTGATCTCAACCTTTTGACTACCATTGTTAATATAAGGCAATATTTGAAAGCCCCTATGTAAGATAGGATAATATCTGGTACTGTTAATGATGACAAAGCTAACTGCTTTCATATGTTTTATATTCACAGAAGCTAGATAAAAAGATTAAACACGAGCTCTTGCAGCGATTTTCCGTGATTTTTACAACAACCAACCCTTCATTTACATAGTAAATGCAAACGTTCAATATGTTTGTCAAAATATTTCAAAAACGTTTCACTTCGATTTTCATTGATACAGACATGAACATAAACTCGGAAAACACACAAAAAGCATTAAGTGACAAGTGACTTCTTCTTGGATGCCATTGGCTGAGATGCACGTCAACAAAACAAAACCAAAAAACTGATTGGCTAGTTTGAGTGTCAATCAAAAATCTCTCATTCCTCTGTTTCTGTGTCATTTTTTATAACAAAAGCCTCAAATGAGAAGAACCTGCAGTTTCATTTATCTGAATGTTTGAACGGCGCAAACCGTTGCTGTCAGGTTAAAAACACACCTTGCATGCCATACGATTTATTATTTAAACCAATAAGCAACGAAAAGATAATCGGAATATTAAGCGTCTGTTGACCTCTTTGTTTATTATATATCACGACAATTATGCAAAAACGCAAATACAGCTCGATGAATCTTACCAGTGACAGCCGTCATCTGGATTGGAAGATTAATGTAAACTGTCTGCATGTATAGATTAGACTACTTCCAGTTCTTCATAGCCGCGTGCACGTCAACGAGAGCGCGCTGTAGGCTACGTCTGACGTCAGCCCATGGGAGGTAGGTAGGCTATATATTACATAATTTCAGCATAAAAAAAACCATAACTTCAGCATATAATTTTAGTAATAACTTGATTCAAACAGCATTTTTCATAAACTGCTTAAATTTATGTAAAGACGTATATATATATATATTATTTTATACAGTATTTTAAAGTGATAATATTATGAAACTATAGGCTAATGTATAATCATTAACTATGATAAATAAAATCAACTTTAATATGTAATAAATGAAGAGATTCAGAAGGTTCACAGCTAGTTTGATTTACAGCTGATTGATTTTGCAGCATTCTGTATTCAATTATATATTACAAATATATTCTTATTTTATTAATAAAGTTTTATATATATATATATATATATATATATATATATATATATATATATATATATATATATATATATATATATGTATTCGTTCTCTCTTTTTTACTGTTAACCAACATATCTGCTTCTCCTGATCACCTTGTTTGAGTTTATTTTGTGACAATGACCAGGCTACACACTATACATTAGAAGGGTGGAGATATGAAATCACACATGTAATGCTGATGATCACTGCTAGCACTCATCAATGGGAAGAACATGTGCAACAGTCACTTCAAGTATACAGATGATTAATAAAAAATAAAAAAACATTATTGCATTTTTTTTAAAGAAAGAATATGAAAACTCAAAAATCATGAGCAAACAATGCAAAAAAAAATCTAAGGCTAAAATAAATTACTCAGAAGTGGCAGTACTCGGAATGTAAACTTTATGACAACAATGTTTCAAGGTCTTAAAAATAGATCTGTATAACATTATCACAGTCTTATCTGTGGTCTATAGGCTACAGATGAACAAAATCAAGTGACACTCTAAATGATCATTTTTTGAGAGAATCCCTTTTATTCTGTGACATTTTCTCTCCATCCACTTGAGGCACTGTGGATCCAGCTGTTAGGAGAGGTTACAGACAGATTCCTTGAACGGATTGAACTCTTCGCTGAGCTCTTCTGAGAGTGTCAGTACCGTTGATATAATGTTTTGTGTTAACTCTGACACCCTGTGAAAAGTAAATCCATTACTTATGCATGATTACTTTCTTCTGATTCTAACAAATGGAATCAAAACCACTCTCACCAGCTCAAGAGATGTGCTGGCAACTGAGGATCCAGCTTGGACCCGTCCTCTTTCGAAAGAGACATTTTCAACTGCTTGAAATTGGCCTCAATATCCTTTCTTATGATGGATAATGGCAAGATGTCTTTGAAAGACTTTAGCACTTGCTGTAACAGAGACAAAAAAAATTGAATGTTGTCCAGAATCAAACTTTTTTTTATGCTTTTTATGGATAGATAATATTAAGTGAATGAAGATTAAGTCAAACAAACTCACATAAATTGCTGATAGCTGATGTGCGATGTACTTATGACTCCCCAGATGCTTCACATCTTCATTTACCTGTTGACTGAGAACCAGCAGCTGGTTCAGCCTTCCAATATAAGGAAAATAAGCTGAAAAGTAGAAACATTTTAATCAACATTACTGGGCTTTGCTTCATTAAAGAACACTATTTTATACGAGTAAATAAATAAAATCTTCCTCCGCTTAAAATGTGAGATTCTAGCACTTTTTAAATATGCATGTTCGTTCATTTTAATATAAATACATGTATTAAGGAATCCAGTTTGTAAAAGAATGCTAAAAACTAGCAAATTACTTTTCTGAAGCATTCTATGAATGAATTATGTTGTCTTATTAGTATTATTATTATGTTTTAATTTTTTTTGTTTTGTTATGCATTTTATGTATAGGCCTACTAATTTTATTTTTGTATTGAAATGGATATTATTTTTAATCTTACTTTATAGTAATTATGGTATTTGTACTTTTTTCATGGTGCTTATTGTAATGCTTTTTTATTGTAGAACACCATAAGCTGCATTTCTTGTATAAAAGGTGAAATACAAATAAAGTTTATTATTATTATTACCCAGGTATGGTCTCAACCATTGGGTGGTGAATGTTACAGTACCGCATTCCAAAATAATTACCATTCTAGCCAATTATTCTGTGGTCTCACCATCTGAAAGAGATTTTTCCAGCATGTCAATAGGCCTTCCGTGTATCATATAAACTTCCACTCGAGGCAATATAGCGAATAAATTTATAACATCCAAAAATTCCTAAAGAAATGGAAATAAATGGGAACACATTATCCAAAAATTATAATTGAGTTAAGAGGAATGGTTAATTGGTGATTAGTTAGCCTACCTCAAGCTGAAGCACCGGTTCAGACGAATGTTCAAGGCACTGGTTCATCTGATTTATTATCTCAGCCCCTATTGACACAACCAGATTCAGAGGTTGTACATCATGTGATAGCAATTATACTAATACAGTAAAGTTACTATTGTCACCATTATAGTCTTAAGCTTACCATGTCTCTTAAAACTTTCAGACTCCTCGGGACTAGAGTCCTGTTTAAGATTCTCCTGAAACTGCAAATGTTGATTAGATGTTTGAATGTTGAGACAAACACACAAATATATGCAGCATCAGTGTAAGTGTCTCACCTGGTGGACCTGAGCTCTGATCAACAGATCCAGCTGGCTGCAGAGACACAGCATCTCCAGTGCCACTTGCTCACTGCTCAGGTGAATGGGCATCAAGGGCTTCCTCACACACACATCAACTGTAAACAACGAGAAATAAAGCATGTGTTCATATTCAATCAGATGATCATTTCATAAAAAATAAATAAATAAATAAGCAACTGTTATTGAAGAGATCGGCATTACCTTTGAAATGTGAACGATAAGAACAAGGTTTGCAAAGCGGATCCGTCAGACTCACAGCTGCCATTGTCACCGTAATAATCGCACCAGTGACACAGATTTATATGATTAATACTGAATTTATTAGGTTATTTATCCTTTAAGGGCGTTTGTCACTCTCATTGCAAAGGGGCATTTCAGCGGTCCTCCTCTCCATTGTGTTCATTCATTCACACCGCGGCATGAGATGTAAATAAAAGGCGTGGTCAAAACGACGAGAAACCACGAGAGTGCCGGCGTTCTGTGACTCTGCAGTGATAACTGCCGTAGAAATAGAATAAAGTCGCTGGAATAGCCAGTTTATGACACAAGTGTCGGAATGGGCGGGTTTAGTGGACCAGGCTGAGTCGAAATTAAAAAATATATACATATATTTGACGTTGTGTATTTTCAGTTCATATGCTTTAATGTTTCTCAGTTGTATTATTTAGGAAGATTTAAATTTCTATAGACCGCTAGTGAAGCAGAACGTTTATTGAAATGTCACGAGGAACCGGTTACTTTTCTTTGCGCTGTTCGGGATGGACCAATTACAGTCGTTTGTAGTTTAAAAATAGATATTTTCTGGGTGGTGACGTGCATTGTTTTGCACCGCTTAATTAAACCCTCATGGTTAATTTCTCATTCATTAGTCACTTTAGATCTATGCTCCTAAATGTAATGGAACCTCATTCATTAGTTAAATTACGAAGATAAACCCCTCTGGCAAATGATTTAACTTACCTTTTTGTGTTACATTTATCATTGTCAGAAGATAATATATGTAATAATTCTAAATGTTTTTTTTAATATATTTTCATACACAATTTTATAATTCTGAAAAAGGCACGACGAGAATTATGATGATGCATAATTATGATGTATAATTACACCCAAATGCCAGACATCTCTGTAGTGACAGATAAGGATAACATCATTTTGTTTTCTAAATATATTTAACTTTAACAAAAAATAAGGAATTGTTAATGAAAGGGTGGAGTTATTTCCAATGTTTATTAAATAGTAATAAACAGACAAGAAAATGTTTTAGAGCTCTTCCATGATTCCAATGAATTATAATAAAACACGGCTTATTTAAATGTGTCTCCTATTTCAAGTGACACAAGAAATCAAAGTAATGCAATCAAAATAAACATTTAAATAGTGTGCTGATAAAGAAAACATCAATACTCACACAGTACTGATATTTTGTATTACAAAAAAAAGACAAGAATTTTTCTGCAAAGTCTCAAATAAAAAAAATACAGCTGTAGTTAAACATTTTTTCTATCACAATCATTTCCATAAGAAGTGCATCTGAAAAAAAATAAATGCGTTAGCAGAACTTCACCAAGCTATTTTTTTAAAAAAGAAGTCCTGCTTTTGTTACAATTTTTAATTTACATGCTTCATTATACAATAAAAAAATGTTCCATCATATTTCTGCTCCCTTTTTTGACGATATGATACACCATTCAGAAGAGTCCATTGGCTGCAGCAGAAAACCTGAATCTCCCCGGAGTTAGGGATAAATTTATTAACTGACAAGTCTGGAGAAGTTTCCTGAGAGACACCAAGTTATGGCCGTCCACCAGGGTTCAGCGTGAGATTAGCCATAAGCTCATGAACTGCTGCAAATATTGTGCACTCCCCTGTTAGAAAAAGGTTAGAGTTAATATTGAAATGTGAATGAAGGAAAATAAAATGTACATACGTTTTAAAAATGTATATTAAATAAAACAAATAAAAGATGCATATTCAAACATTCAAAAAGCACTGATCTACATTAGAATGACGTGCGGACCTGATCGTGGTGGATGGTGCTCATTGAACCTCCTGAGGATGGAGCTGACCATCAAGGCCGCGGCTCCGGAGGAGCTGTGCTGGCGGGGGATATCGGCCTGTTGGGTCAGTCCAGTAGCCATGTCGTACACAATGGGCACTATGATGCTGATGGGCTCCTGGGGTACCGGTATCCTTTGGGTCAGCTGGAGCTGTAGAAGAGCATCTCTTCAAGTTAATATATGTCAGGAATCAACAGTAAATTCAAAACACAGAACATACAGACCTGGTGGGTGTACAATGGCCAGAAAATAAATCAGAATTCAAAAGATCAGCAGTAGAGCAAGAGTTGATTAATCCATTGAGAATTGGTTGTATACTGAAAGTGTTGAAGGAGTGATTAAAATCGCTTACAAAGAAGAGCATCTTGGTCTTCAGCACCACAGCAATGGTTCCTGGTGGGGCAATGGGAGGAGCGCTGGGTGGGATGGTCAGACAAAACTGCACGTTCCAATTCAGCTGGGCCGCTTGGTCTGGGAACTAGAAGAAAACGGTAGGGGTTATGTTTGGGGTCATATATATATATATATATATATATATATATATATATATATATATATATATATATATTTTATATCTTTCTCTTTTTTTTTATGTTTTTGAAAGAAGTCTCTATTCAAAGTAATTGACATGTATTTTAATATATTTTAAGGTGTAATTTATTCCTGTGGTCATCAAGCTGAATTTTCAGCATCATTACTCTAGTCTTCGGGAAACTCAGTATATTTGTGCAGTGTGTGCATGTCAAAAGATTATATCCGATTTGAAGCTTGAGACATATTCCCCTGGTTTCACTGACAAGGCTTAAGCCTTGTCCCAGATTAAAATGCATGTTTGAGCCGTTTTAACTGAAAGCAACTTGCACTGACATATCTTAAAATATTCCAGTGCCATTGTTTTGTCTCAAGATTCACACCAGTAACGTGTTTTTTCTAAGATCGTTTATAAAAGCTACTTAAATCTCCTAAATGAACTAAGGCCTAATCCTGGCTTAATCTAAGCCATGTTTGTGAAAACAGGCCATAAACGTGCACATCAACCCGACTACTTTATTAGCATTCATGTAAACACTTTGTTTCAATCCGAATGAAATCATTCCGACTGATGAATCCGAACATAAAGTGTCCATGTAAACATGGCTAGTGTCACATGCTCAAGAAACATTTCTTATTATTATGAATGTTAAAAACAGTTGTTTTGCTTCATATTTTTTCCGGGATTCTTTGATGAATTAAAACATTTCAAAAGAACAGCATTTATTTTATTTTATTTTTTTACAGTGTAAATATCTTTGTCACTTTTGATCAATTTAATGTTTCCTTGCTGAAAACAATTCTTTAAAAAAATCGTACTGATCGCAAATTGTTGAAAAGTAAAGTAGTGTATGCTTGCACAAAAAAAAAAGCAACATTTTTTCAAATAAACAATTTGTGCTTACCAACTCCAATTTCATGATGCGAACACAGTCTCTGAGTATGTTGGTAGGAGCTCCCAACAGCTTCGTGAAGGCATTTAGTGTGTTGTATTTAAAGGGTGGTCCTGCAACCTAAGGTGAAAGTGAAAGAGAATGACTAGTACTTGCATGACTGGGGAATAGCTGGCTTGAATTCACTTGGCTGAGTGAACTGATTTTCTTTAAAAGGTAAAAAAAAAAAACACTAATTGCACCAAACAGAATAGCAAAAATATGTGTTTTCAAACTAGTTAAATGTGGGGTAAGCAATATTTGAAAAACGCTGTTTAAAAAAGTTGGCTGGATCGACAACCAGACACAACAAACGTGTAGCCAATCAGCATTAGGGGGCGACGGGTCGTATGGCGGTGGAGGAGAGAGAACGAGCAAGAGGGAGATTTGAAGAAAGACTGTAGAAAGAGAGATGGCTGAGAGACATAACAAAAGAGAATAGCTCTTAAGAATATCGCTGTAAAATGAAGGGTTATGATCAGGAAACAGCTTTAGGACCAGCGTTAATGTTAGAAAAGCTTTCCAGCGCTGAAGAGAGCTAAGCAGGAAGGCCTGAAAACAGACACTGAGGTTGCTTTGATTCCACTCCATACGTGAGTAACACTGGGTTTGAGTGTCATTGTTTGTCTGGAGCTGCTGTGCTGTTGGCAACTAACAGCAAACTCTTGTTTGTATTTACTCTTGTGTATGTATGTAAATTTGCTTCCTTGTCGTTTGTTCATCATCTTCGCTTTATTTTTCTTGAAGCATTACTTTGATGCGCTTCTGCTACGATAAATAGACATCCACTCTTGCATTGCGTGTGTAACGGAGGCCAGCTACTGAGAGTTGTGCAGGCTGATGACTGCTAGAGAACGCAGTGTTTACTGTTTAGTGTCCTTGTTAGTGCACCCGCCTCACATGCCAGCGATCGGGGTTCGAGAGTGACTCTAAGCAGGGCCGTTAGGATTGGAGGGTGAGCTTTGGAGGTGGAGCAATAAAGATAGGGGTGTGTTTGTTTGGGTTGATGTCAAATATAAACAATATCCAGCAACAACTTTGTTCGAGAAATAACATACTGCTCCTTTAAGCAGGTATTTCCAAACTCGTGACATTGGTTGAGCCAATGGTGTCAAAATAAGCTCATCAGGGCACTCAAACAAACAGATTGCAATTCTGTCTGCTGCCACTTTCCAAAACGTAATGAAAAAGAGGAAATTTGAGCTTCACTGAACGTCACATCAAATGATAGTAAGCTAGTTGATGCAAGGAGTTCATTTCCTACCCTGGTCTCAAAGAACTTCTCTAGGACCTGCAGCTCCTCCTGCGACCAGGGTCCAGTGTTTTCTGGTGTGACTTTTAGCTGCAGAGTCTGGTAGGATTTGGGGTTGAGTGCCACTCTACATTTAAGCACGTCCGTCTTAAACATGATGACGCCTGGTTCATTGGAGTTCACAATAGTAAGCTGCAAAGAGAAAGTAGTCATGTGTAATTCAAATAGACTATACAAGCAGAATCAACATTCTGATGTGTCAAATGATGTGGTTATAATAGCAATATTTTAATGGTTTCTGACTCACGTTGGGTTCTATCTGGATGATTCTCTGTAGGTGTCGCCTCATGATGACAGAGCCAAGGAAGCGCTCGAGAGGTGAGCACAGGTAGCTACCCGCCAGCCCTGGCACCGGGCACGGCATGGGTGAAGGCAGAAGCAGCACATGTAGTTTGCTGTGGGTGAGGATGGTTGGAATAGAAGCAGCCCAGGACCGTTGTGGCAGTTTTCGAGGAGGGGGCATTGCCTGTGAACCTGCACACACACACACACACACACACACACACACACACACACACACACACACACACAGTGAGTGACAATTCAGATACTGCATATTGTTTGACGAAATACTCAATTGTAAATGAATTTAAATTATTTTATTTACATCAAACCTAGTGAATAATAGTAATTATTGGGTTAATCTCACATACACTGTCAGGGAAATGTCTAGGTAATATTTTACCCCAGAATTATTTATTATTATTTTTTTTAATCATAAGAATTCTCTTTTTATAAAATTAACAGTCTAATTTTAAAACCATCAAGATATTTTGCATTGTAGCATAATTTTCAAGACAATTAAGCAAAAAAAAAAATTAAAACTGCGATAAAACCAAAATGCATTCTCCTTATAATTTATTTTTGTTGAAAACATTGTGGTGCTTAATATTTCTCTGGGAATCATGATTAAAAAATCTGGATTCTTTGATGAATAGAAAGTTCAAAAGAACAGCAAATGTTGAGAGAATTTTCATTTTTGGGTGAACTATCCATTTAATTTCTGTCCCCAAACTTTTGAACGGTAGCGTATGCATATTTTAAAAATTTTAAGTAAAATTCTGGCTTTAAACATTTGATATGACAGATCCATCTCTATGGACTTACTGGTACCAGCTCGAGGGGAGTGGGATGGGTCTGGAATGGGTGAGTGCAAAGAAGGGTTGCCTGGTGACATGCCAGTGATTCGTGCACCGGGGGAGGGTCCAGAAACCTGCGGGGAACCTGGCCAGGGGGCAACTCTTGGGCTGGTGGACAAAATTGTGTATGGTGAACTGGGGTCAAGAGTTCCTGAAAAAAAAAGAAAGAAGAAAAGCATTTGGACCATAATTCAACATCTTGAGGTGGGTAACAATTTCCATCGACAATGAAGACAGTTATTTTTTTTTAGTCCAGAGCAGTAACGGTGCTCCACACAGCCCCCAGTAATGCACATCCCTACTGAATAGGGGGAACTCTGAAACCAATATTTCTCTGTGAAGTCAGAGATGGTTCTATGAAGCACCATAGTATGATGTGATCAAGGCAAAAACTGATGCCGCTGATTCACTTTCTTTCACAGTTTCAACAGCAGACCAGTTATGACATTCTGACACATCAAAATGTATTGCAACTAATGTGATGTAGTAGACAATACCTATCCCCAATTTACAAAAAAAATACACTATCATTCAAAAGGTTGGGGTCAGTAAGATTTATTCAGCAAGTGTGCGTTAAATTGATCAAAAGTGACAGTAAAGACTTATAAAAATTTGGTAACATTGTAAATTTCAAATAAATGTTGTTCTTTAAAACTTTCTATTCATCCAAGAATCCTGAAAAAATGTATTGTAGTTTCCACCAAAAATTGTCATCACAGGAATAAATTAGATATTAAAATAAAATATATATATTTTTAATTGTAATAGTATTTCCCAATATTACCGTTTTTACTGTATTTTTGACCAAATAAATACAGCCTTGGTGAGCATTAGATAATTCTTTAAACAAATCTTACAGACCCCAAACTTGACTGGAAGTGTACAAAACAAATATTATAAAACATTTATAAAAAATTCCAAATAAAATAAAAGAAAGAAGTGGCCCAATCAATCAGGCTGAATGGCAGTACCAAGATTTACATTATATATATACACTCACCGGCCACTTTATTAGGTACCCCATGCTAGTAACGGGTTGGACCCCCTTTTGCCTTCAGAACTGCCTCAATTCTTCGTGGCATAGATTCAACAAGGTGCTGGAAGCATTCCTCAGGGAGTTTGGTCCATATTGACATGATGGCATCACACAGTTGCCGCAGATTTGTCGGCTGCACATCCATGATGCGAATCTCCCGTTCCACCACATCCCAAAGATGCTCTATTGGGTTGAGATCTGGTGACTGTGGAGGCCATTTTAGTACAGTGAACTCATTGTCATGTTCAAGAAACCAATTTGAAATGATTAGAGCTTTGTGACATGGTGGAAGTAGCCATCAGAGGATGGGTTCATGGTGGCCATAAAGGGATGGACATGGTCAGAAACAATGCTCAGGTAGGCCGTGGCATTTAAACGATGCCCAATTGGCACTAAGGGGCCTAAAGTGTGCCAGGAAAACATCCCCCACACCATTACACCACCACCACCAGCCTGCACAGTGGTAACAAGGCATGATGGTTCCATGTTCTCATTCTGTTTACGCCAAGTTCTGACTCTAACATCTGAATGTCTCAACAGAAATCGAGACTCATCAGACCAGGCAACATTTTTCCAGTCTTCAACTGTTCAATTTTGGTGAGCTCTTGCAAATTGTAGCCTCTTTTTCCTATTTGTAGTGGAGATGAGTGGTACCCGGTGGAGTCTTCTGCTGTTGTAGCCCATCCGCCTCAAGGTTGTGCGTGTTGTGGCTTCACAAATGCTTTGCTGCATACCTCGGTTGTAACGAGTGGTTATTTCAGTCACTGTTGCCCTTCTATCAGCTCGAACCAGTCTGGCCATTCTCCTCTGACCTCTGGCATCAACAAGGCATTTCCGCCCACAGAACTGCCGCTCACTGGAAGTTTTTTCTTTTTCGGACCATTCTCTGTAAACCCTAGAGATGGTTGTGCGTGAAAATCCCAGTAGATTAGCAGTTTCTGAAATACTCAGACCAGCCCTTCTGGCACCAACAATCATGCCACGTTCAAAGTCACTCAAATCAACTTTCTTCCCCATACTGATGCTCGGTTTGAACTGCAGGAGATTGTCTTGACCATGTCTACATGCCTAAATGCACTGAGTTGCCGCCATGTGATTGGCTGCTTAGAAATTAAGTGTTAACGAGCAGTTGGACAGGTGTATCTAATAAAGTGGCCGGTGAGTGTATATGTATATATATATATATATATATATATATATATATATATACACTCACCTAAAGGATTATTAGGAACACCATACTAATACTGTGTTTGACCCACTTTCGCCTTCAGAACTGCCTTAATTCTACGTGGCATTGATTCAACAAGGTCCTGAAAGCATTCTTTAGAAATGTTGGCCCATATTGATAGGATAGCATCTTGCAGTTGATGGAGATTGTGGGATGCACATCCAGGGCACGAATCTCCCGTTCCACCACATCCCAAAGATGCTCTATTGGGTTGAGATCTGGTGACTGTGGGGGCCATTTTAGTACAGTGAACTCATTGTCATGTTCAAGAAACCAATTTGAAATGATTAGAGCTTTGTGACATGGTGGGAGTAGCCATCAGAGGATGGGTACATGGTGGCCATAAAGGGATGGACATGGTCAGAAACAATGCTCAGGTAGGCCGTGGCATTTAAACGATGCCCAATTGGCACTAAGGGGCCTAAAGTGTGCCAGGCAAACATCCCCCACACCATTACACCACCACCACCAGCCTGCACAGTGGTAACAAGGCATGATGGATCCATGTTTTCATTCTGTTTACGCCAAATTCTGACTCTACCATCTGAATGTCTCAACAGAAATCGAGACTCATCAGACCATGCAACATTTTTCCAGTCTTCAACTGTCCAATTTTGGTGAGCTCTTGCAAATTGTAGCCTCTTTTTCCTATTTGTAGTGGAGACGAGTGGTACCCGGTGGGGTCTTCTGCTGTTGTAGCCCATCCGCCTCAAGGTTGTGCGTGTTGTGGCTTCACAAATGCTTTGCTGGATACCTCGGTTGTAACGAGTGGTTATTTCAGTCAAAGTTGCTCTTCTATCAGCTTGAATCAGTCGGCCCATTCTCCTCTGACCTCTAGCATCAACAAGGCATTTTCGCCCACAGGACTGCCGCATACTGGATGTTTTTCCCTTTTCACACCATTCTTTGTAAACCCTAGAAATGGTTGTGCGTGAAAATCCCAGTAACTGAGCAGATTGTGAAATACTCAGACCGGCCCGTCTGGCACCAACAACCATGCCACGCTCAAAATTGCTTAAATCACCTTTCTTTCCCATTCTGACATTCAGTTTGGAGTTCAGGAGATTGTCTTGACCAGGACCACACCCCTAAATGCATTGAAGCAACTGCCATGTGATTGGTTGATTAGATAATTGCATTAATGAGAAATTGAACAGGTGTTCCTAATAATCCTTTAGGTGAGTGTATACAAAATCAGAATATGATTTGGATTTGGATGTTTTGTCTTCCCAGTCCCACCAGTCAAAAAACAGAAATAATACAAGTATCAAGAAAGTGCCCATTTAAGCCGACTAAATCCTCCATGCGGAAGGTCGAGTGGTAGCAACAAATCAGAACTCTTTCACCAGCCCATCAAAGATTGAAAGCCTTGGACCGCAGAGGTAAGAAGGAAGGCTAATCAACAAAACCCTAGATCCAGGCCTCCCATACACTTACCATGTGGGCTGGCAAAGTTGGAGGTCTGCCCCATAGAAATACCCAGAGAGGACGGAGAAGGGATGGGCCCAAAGGGAGAAGGGGCCCGCAGAGCTCCACTAGGGGAATTGGCTGCGTGGATGTTCCCTGCACAAAATTAACCAATCAGTGGCCTTATCAACATCTGACAAGAGTTCCCTTTCACACACGCTGCAGCTAAAGCGTGACAGGAGCTGCAGGCCCCGAATGGAGATGGGTGGGCACGTCTATGACTGTGGGCATGCTTCTGTCAGGATGCACGGTGATGGTGTCATCAAACACAGACTGACCAACAAAAGCATGCATGTCCACAGACAAGAAGAGCTCGTGGGACGGTTTTGCAATGAGTGGGACACCAATGAGAAAATGTTTCCTCTCCTTTTGATTCCCCAACTCCATGGTGGCATGACCAGCACGGCACAGACAGCAAATGGACAGAATTTGACACGAGAAAAGACACACATATATACCTGGAGACTGCGTTGTCATCATGGAAGGTGAGGGAGGCACGTGGTACGGGTTGGGGGGCGATGTGAGGGGTGGGTACACCCCTCTGCCTGGAGGCTGTGTCTGGGTATGAGGCATGAAGGTGTCATCCATGCTTATCGGGGACGGAGGATTGTCGTCCTCATTGACTGAGCGTCTGCGTGCATCCTGGTTACTATCCACAAACATGTTTAAGAACGTCTGTGGAAAATAATGGAAGAGTGAAAATTAAACCCATGCACGCCTCTACTACTCCTCTACTGGATAAAGGGATAATGCACCCATACATTTAATTCTGTCATTTACTCGCTCTCAGGTTGTTACAAACATGTACGAGTTTCTTTTTCAGCAGAACAGAAAAGACATTTTCAAGAATGTTGGTCACCAAATAGTTTAGGTTCCCATTGACTTCAATTGTATGGACAAAAAAAATGTTGTTACCAACATTCTTCAAAATATCTTCTTTTGTGTGCAGAAAAAAGAACGTCATATTTTTGGAATGACATGAGGGTGAGTATATGATGACAATTTTTTGGGTGGACTATCACTTTAATAACATGATTTGCTCCACCCACCTTCAGTCCAGGGGCAGGGTAGAAACCTTCAACTATCTTGGTGTTGTCAAACAGACTGTAGGCCCCGTCACGAATAGCTACCACACCTCTGCTACGGCAGTAGATGTCGATGCAGTACATGTTGCGGAAGGCCAGTCGGATGTGAGTTGGTGACTGGGGCAGAATGGAGAAGCACTGGTACGCTGTATTGGTCCTTTGGGTGAGTCCCAACATAGGCACTGTGGGTAGCTTGTTGATGGCATTTAAAGGAGCTAGAGTGTCTGAGAGGATCTAAGAACAGACAAGTATGTGAAAATATTACTAGCAGCTACTAATAAATAGCACTTCAAATTGGTCAGTTCATTTTGTTTTGAAAACATACCAACAGTGTATTTATACATAATTAATAAAACTACAAATTACGGGTCATCGACCAGTGACTGCTTAGATTTTAGTAAGTGAATAAAGTAAATTAAGCTTTATAGTCCCAAGGCTCTAGTAGATACCTGTAGAAGTTGTACTACATTGGGTGTCTTGTTGAACATCTCTTGAAGTTGGTGGAGAATTATGTTGTGACAGTTGCTACAGCCTGAATTGGGCCCAACAGTCCCCAGGGCCAGATGGAAACGCTGGGTTACTGAATTCCACTGTATCGTCACCTAAAAGAAACAGGATGGATCTTGTAGTAAATAAAACAAGTCTGATTTAAACTAAATCACTAAATAAAGATTCAACATGCATTTTAACAAGTTGAAAAGGTTTTTACCGAGCTGCCTTTGGTACTGCCATAACATAGAACCAGCTTCCGATAATTATACAGTCGTATCTCTGAGAAAAGGCTCAAATATGAGGGCATCTCTGGAAAATGTAGACAATTAATTTTTAATTTTAAGCAATACAAGTCATCATGTATTTTCCCATACCAACTTTACTTTTCAAAAGTTTGGAGATGGTGAGATTTTTTTTTTATGTTTATGAAATAAGTCTCTTATGCTTACAAAGGCTTTATTTGATAAAAACAGTGATAAAGCAATATTGTGGAATATTTTTTAAAATGTAAATAACTGTCTATTTTAATATATGTTAAAATGTCCTTTACTCTTGTGATGGCAACGCTGAATTTTCAACAGCCATTACTCCAGTCTTCAGCAGCTGCGTTTACATGGACACTAATAATCCGACTGTAATCGACTAGTAGCACAGTCAGAATAAAAATAAAATTAAAAAAATCAAGTCACATGTAATCACATCAATCGGAATGAAATCGTCCAAATCCAGATCTAATTCTAATCCGATTGAGAGGACCAGTAAACACTTGATCAGATTGAGAACCGAAACTGGAAAGTACTGTGCATGTGCAATAACAGAGATGGCGTAATGACGTTTTACGAGTGGAACGAATGAAGTGCAATTTTTTAGGGCACGTTAAGGGATGTTTTTACTGCATGATATATATAAGCAGCACAGCACAACAGTTCATGTGCTCATCTCCTATTAGGACCCGAAATGGATAAATATTACCGTAAGTCTGCTCTTTAAAACAAAGAAAATGTAGGACAATAGTACGCCCAAACAGGGGGAACTATGTATATTCGTGCAGTGTGCGCATGTCAAAAAATCAATTCCGATTTGAAGCTTCTGACGCGCACATCAACCCGATCAATTTATTAAGCGTTAATGTAATCACTAAGTTCAGATTCATCAATGAGTAAATGCGTCCATGTAAATGTAGCCAGTGTCACATAATCCTTCAGAAATCATTCTAATATCGTTATTTGCTCAAGAAAAATTTCTTCTTATTATCAATGCTGAAAACAGTTGTGCTGCATAGTACCTTTTTGTGGAAAGAAATCTTACTGCCCCCAAACGTTTGAAAGGTAGTGCAGGTCAATATCTCAATCAATACAAAATTACCAATTTGTCAGCTAAATTATAAAACAACAGTAAATTATAAAATTAAAACAAATAAATGTACTATGACATAAAAGGAATACACGTTATAGCTGGTTATGACAAAAACTACTAGTGATTTACCTGGTTAGAACAGTTAGTTACATACCAGGTAAAGAGCGTGAGAACTCCAGCACACATTCATAAAGCTGACTAATGCTGTTCCAATCATTCAAGAACATCTCCACCACTTTCCTGCCACCTACTGGCTCTGATAGGGGATTTTCATACGTCAGGTAGACATGCCGCATGGAAGCTGAATTGAAATAGAAAATATTGAGAAGAAAAAAAAATGTGATCACTCACACATCACTGTATTGTTTTGAAAGCCATTACCAAACAAGGAACTCTTTTTACCTTGCTCTTTGTTGGATGTGCTGTTTAGTGGGCAACTGGAGAAAACCAATTCTGCCACCCAGGTGCGATTATTGCGGCCCTGTAGTCTGAACGTGCAGTCCAGCAGGGAACGCTCTAGAGTTTTTCTCGTTTCCTCACTCACTCCCTTACAAGGTGGAATTCTGAGAAAGGAGGAAAGCAATTAGTACACAATTGTTCATAAGTTTGGGGTCAGTACATTTTTTCAGTGTTTTTGAAAGAAGTCACTTGTGATGGAAATCTAAATTTACAGCAGCCATTACTCCAGGCTTCAGTGTTGCCTGATCCTTCAGAAATTATTCTAATATGCTGATTTGCCACTCAAGAAACATTTATAATTGTTATTATCAATGTTGAAAACAGTTGTGCTGCTTAATATTTAAGGAAACTGTGATAAAAAAAGTGTCAGGATTCCTTGATTAATAGAAACTTCAAAAGAACAGCATTTATTTGATTGAAACATAAATCTTTTGTAACATTATAAATGTATTTTCTGTAACTTGTAATCAATTTAATGCATCCTTGCAGAATACAAGTATTAATTTCTTTAAAAATAAAAAATAACAACATACTTTTGAATAGTAGTGTACATGGGACAAAGACCACACTAATGAACAAAAAAATTGCTATATATGCACATCTACCACATGTGCCAGTCTGGTTTATCAACTTCAGAGACGCTGAACTGACAGCCAAAGACAAATCTTACTTCAGAATACGTATAGCGTGGCTACAACCGTCTCCTTCGACCTGAACTCCCTGATGAGGAATCTCCATATTCGACAACTGCGAGTAAAAGACCATTCAGTAAACACAAAATGTGACGTTTACGAGAAATAGCTTCAGATAATACAAAACTGCCATCACCATCTAATGGATATACAGTTACAGTACCTCACAGCGTAATCCGATGAGGGGCATGTTGGTGTCACACATAGCCACCAGGTGGGCAAGCTCCTTATTGAAGGCACACATTTCTCCTGACCTCTTGGGTTTTTTCGGTTCAATGGCACTTTGCTCTCCAGACAACTATGTAGTGACAAAAACAAGAATATTAATTACATACAATATAAAACTGAACAACACAATAGAGACAGTAACCTTTTTTCTGTATTGTTCTTGTATTGTATATACATCTTTGGGGGCGGGGACAATCGGTTTTTGATTGAATGGAGGCAGATCTGAATGCAAACTTGCAGATGATTGTAAGAAAGTGGTTTAAGGTTTAAGCGGACCAAATGATTGGAGAAGTCTGGCAAGTCTCCAAGTCTGTTGCGTAACCGGAAGATCGATTTATGATCATTTAATTTAAAATTACAAGGTCAAAACATTTTTTTTTTTACAAAAATTAAACATGCATGTATGAATTGTTGACAATAAGATCAATAACATGCCTTTAGAATATAGGTAGGGTGAATTTCCATTTCATGCCGACTTTAAAGGGGCACCCGCCTCACCTCTTTAAATACAACACAAAGTGGTTTAAGATGTTAAAGAAAAAGATAAGAAATATTTTAGGTTCTGCGTTAAGTATTCAGCTCAGAATATTTCGTTGAGTATCCCACCTTCCTCTTGGACCCAGGACGAGTCATTCGACCAGATGAAATGTCCTGCACAAGCTCCTCGAGGTTGGGCTTAAACTGTTGTAGCAGCTGAGCAGCAGGCAGCCCATCCTCACTCTCCATCTGACTCACAGACAGGAAGTAGTACTTATACTGAAGCTCTGTCGAATTGCTGGACACATCAAACATCTCGACCACCTGAGTAAAGACAAGGGTTAATTAAATGTTTATTTACATAAATGTACAAAAATCTTCATCGGTGAGATAAGTAAATTAAATATTGAAGTATTTACAATATAGTATTGTGGGAGGCGGGTGAGTTTGATGAAGAGGCGATGTTTTGACAGGTTGCCCACAGGATGCGTGGTTAAGTTAGATAAATGGAGAGTGTCTGCACACAGTGTGGGAAGATGTTTCACAGACTGTCGACATCTCTGCTCGCCCAACCAGAATCTGTTCAAAACATAATAGATTAACAACAGCCACCGTCATAATATGAAACGCACTCAGAACAGGTAGCTTGACTGATTACTTTAGCTGTTGTAACCAAGTGACGATGCGCTTCATGTCATCGTTGATGCTCTTTTCAATTTCGTCCAACATGGACTGATCTGGAAAGAAACCAGCAAGGTAGGTTAAGTAGTTCAAATGATCAAATGTGGGCCGAATCCAATAGATATGTGACTAACCGACGCCGTAGAGCATTGGCTGAAACATTCCTGAATGCAAATCGACAAATATGTGGAGGCACTCAGATCGCCCGCAGGGCTCCAGTATTGGTA
The DNA here is from genome assembly GCF_029890125.1 of Rhinichthys klamathensis goyatoka. NCBI lineage: Eukaryota > Metazoa > Chordata > Actinopteri > Cypriniformes > Leuciscidae > Rhinichthys > Rhinichthys klamathensis. The sequence continues at coordinate 459,284 of NW_026606867.1, forward strand.
TGACTAGTGTGGGCAGTGCAGTCTCTATGAAAGCTGAAAAATAAAAACACAAAGCACATGTGCGTTATGCATGCATAACTTATAATAGATTTACCCTTCATCTGTTTTATAACTATTAACCTTTCCATGCCGGGGACTGTTTTCTAGTTGAAAGATGGCAGATCAATTTTTTTTACATTATTTTATTTTCAGTATTGACACTAACAGTATGAAAATGGATATTATTAATTTAGATATTTGCTTCCCTACACAATAAAGCACAGCCTCAGGTAAATCAAGCAGGGTGAAGATCTCTGTGGTGTAAAATACTCACAGTTATCACTAGGGTTGCTACTTTTCAGGATGGCTTTGAGTTCTTGCAGTTTCTGATGCGAGCGGGCATGCACACTATCGATCAAAAGCTTTTCCACTGAGAGATGATCGATCTGAAAGAACAGCCCACAAACAGCCCTAATAAGCTTTTATCCTCATTACTGTTATTATACACAAACTTTACAAAGTTTGAGTTTGGTAAAAAAAAAAAAACATATGCTTTTGAAAGAAGTCTCCTATGCTCAAGGCTGCATTTATTTGTTTAAAAATTCTGAAAAAACAGTGATATTGTGAGATATTACCATTTTAAATAACGGTTTACTATTTTAACACATTTTTAAAAAAACATTTATTCCTGTGATTGTAAACCTGAATTTTCAGTCGTCAATTCGATTACACACTGTTTATATTCATCCCTAATCTTATCATCATGTTTCACACATAACTAAACTCTAGAGCAGATGCTAATGGCTAACATGGCATCGCCGCTTAATACGGTTGCGTTAATACAGAATTTTGTTTTTACGAGAGCAACAACTACACATTTTCAGGACTCACAACCGGATTCTTGATAAAACCGTGCTGAATGACGAAACCGCACTGGAACTGGTTGTCTGCCACGTCATATAATGTGAGAGCCACAACTGTATAAACATGAAGGGTTTAGTTTACTCACGGGGACAAAGAAATGATTAGCATTCATCTGTAGATCCACCAGAGCTACAGTGGGTGCGAGCTGCGAGGCTCAAACATACTCTCTGCACTCGGTTACTAAGCATTTAGTCAGTTTTTTTTTTAGTTTTTTTTTTTATATCTGATGGATGAACTCATGCCTTGATTAGACTCATTAATTTAATAACACGCTGTCAATTGTGATAAAACTTCCCAATGTTATGGATATTGCCATTTTTGATACGGTCGCTGAATGTGGTTGTGGGCCCTGAAAATGTGCAGGCTCGTATTAAGCGGTGCTGCCATACTAGCCATTAGCATCTGCTCTAGAGTTTTGTTAGAGTGTGAAACGTGACAGGGGATTAGGGATTAAAATAGAGTGCGATCGACGTAAACAATTATGTCGATGTGTCGTTCCAGTCCTACTATCAATATCACATATATATATATATATAAAGGATATTAGTTTAACCAGTGACACTCACCTTCATGGCTCTTTCCATTAATCTGGAATCACAGGCAGGCAGCGGAGGCTCATGGGAAATCTGTAATGGCTTGGAACCATCCGTCTCATCAATTTTAATGGTGACCTTGTGCACAGGTGCTGTGCCAGTCTTTCTACCCAGGACCTGTTGACTGAAAGGCAAAAATCAAGAGATGCAAAAACAAGAGTAAAATTACACAAAAACTCTGTAGTGAATTTTGAAACTTACTTCCAGACTGACAACGTGAGGCACTTGGCAGGGAAATAGCGCTCCACCTGCACTAGATCACCCCATCGCTCTCTGATCAACATCAGAGTCTGCGAATGCAACACCTCCAGCTGTAGTGATAGGCAAAACGAGTCTGATACAAGTCATCAAGGAATGACTTTTTGATTTAACACTTTGTTTGGGCTAGTAAAACAAAAGCTATACATTTCCACCCAGCTGTACATTTCCGCTAAACGCGTCATCCAGTGGACTTTTGACAGCTTCAGGGCTTTCATGAAAATGAATTATACTTACGCATTTTTGTATCCAGGCCACAAAAAGTTGGATCGACAGAGGGTTATTAAGAAAACAGTTCCCATAATACTCTTTAACTCCAGTGGTGACTCATCAGGGGAGGCAAAGCCAACCCAAATTTTAGAGGTGAAAATGAGAGAAGGACGATTTAATGTTAATAAAATTCATTTCATGTTTCAGAATGTGTATTTAGGGCCTGAGCACCGATGGTGAGAGGACCCTATTGGAATTGCTTCGTTTGTTCTTGTTTGTAATTTCACCACGGTAAGAGTAACCACCGAGTTCTTCCCCAAAAGTGCCTTATCTGCCGATGTAATTACAAACATTTTGCAGCTACAAATTACGTTGGACAGCAGCTACAAATTAAAAATGAAGGAAGACCCCACGCCTAAGCTGTATATACAACATGAATCAGCTTCCCTAAACAGTCGAACGTACTTTTAACACGAACATTTAAAAGGACAGAAGAATGGGTTTTTGCTTCAAGTGATTGGATAGGTGAGTGAATTTTTTTAATTCTTGCACCTGGGAACAATACTAGTTGATTCCATTATGACTACAAAGCTTGCTAAGTATTTCCTACTAAAGCACGGCACTTTTTGAGTCCGGTGTTTTTTTTTTGTTTTTTCTCTGTTTTCTATGGTCGGGTAGCACAGATTTCTTTGTCTTTTTTTTACTGTACAAGCAGCCACGTTTTATTGAAAGCCCATTTTGCAGGTGGTAAAGTACCCCTTTAAGCAACCAAACAAATGCTCTACTAAAACACAACAATCTTAAGTCTTGAGCTGAAAGGATACGGAGGCAGCTGTACATGTCCTGAAGTGGCTTGTCATCTCCAAACAGGCGGGACTGTACCAATTCATGGATATAATTCACCTGCATGCTGTGAACCAATGCCCGTCCATCTAAATAAATAACAGAGATGTTATTAATAATTAAGTTATGAACATACATAAATACACACTCTGGTTCAAAAGTTTAGTTACTTTTTTTTAAAGAAATTATATTTTTATTTAGCAAAAATGCATTAAATTGATCAAAAGTGACAGTAAAGACTTTGTTTCTTATAAAAGATGTTTCAAATAAATGCTGTTCTTTTAAACTTTCTATGGATCAAAGCATCCAGAAAGTTTTTTTTATCACAGTTTCAACAAAAATATTAAACAGCACAACTGCTGATAAGAAATGTTACTTTAGCACCAAATCAGCATATTAGAATGATTTCTAAAGGATCATGTGACACTGAAGACTTCTTTTGTCACAGAAATCAATTACGTTTTATATACTAAAAAAACAATTATTTAAAATTGTAATAACATTTCACAATATTACAGAATATTATTCTATTATTATTGGTGAGCATAAAGGAGGCTTTAAAAAAAACATTAAAAACAACTTTACCAACCCCAAACATTTGAACTGTATAGTAAAAATATATTTATATAAAAAATATTAGTTCTGATGCCTTATTAGCCAACACATTGAGAACATATTACCTCCAGTTTCCTTGTCTTCAACTAGAATCTCTAGTTTAAGAAGTCTCCAGGGGATATCAGGATCATCCCCCATCACTGTCAGTGTGGCTTCAAATTCTCCCTCAACTCGAAACTTCACTCGCCCGTTGGCTTGACATGCAAAGAGTTCATAAAAACAAGTAAGATCATATGTTGTAAGAACAAAACACAGCAAAAGGATAAAAAAAATGTATGGATAAAAATGTTTGGAAATATATAACATATATGATGTGTAGAAGTTGGAACTTACCCACAGTTAAGTTGGCCAGCTGTGGGGGCAAGTCAGTGGTGACTAGTCGGTGTCGCAGGATTTGATTCAGCTGATTTAGTGTGGTCTGCTTCTCTGTTTTGGTTATAGGGTCAGGAGGAATAATTTTGTCCTGAAAACAAATAATCCCATTATTTCCTGTTTTCTACATCCACTTAGATGCTACTAAACATTACGTTTGACTACTCACTCGGATGCATGTGGGCAGACGCGGATAAGACCCGGTGGTTAGTACATCAATGGCAAAAGGGATGGCAAAACTAGGCAAACGCGCATGTACCAAGGCGTCCCTGGCCAGTGATGCCAGTCGGTCAGCCGTGTCAACAAATAAATATGCTTGTTGATCCAGAAATGAGGAGATCATCTGTAAACAGAGCTAAGAATGAATACTACATAAACAAGAATGAAAATAACTCAGATTGGAGGTGGGAAATAAATCACGTACCGCACATTTCTCCACCTTCCCGGCATTACTTGCCCATTTCACAAGAGCAAGCAGACGTACAAACAGCTGCCGTGTCCGACTGGCAAACTGAACAATTTCAATTTTCCTGTAAGAGACGTCACGGGTTAAATCAGTTACGTTTATATGCATGCATAATGTACGCCAGGGGTTTTCAATCAAAGACAGTATAGACAGAATATAGATAGATCATTTAGATATAGTTTCTTGTATAAAGATCCAGTTTATGCTGTGAAAAAAAAAATATTATAAATGTCTAAAATATTATTTGGAAAATATTTAGTTTCTATAGTTATATTATTATGTTTTTTTCTACTCATAGTATAGTACTGTTAGATGTATTATTTATGCATTTTCTTTAATAATTTAATTTATTTACTAACTTATTAGTTGCAAGAGGGTTCTAGTTTGAAAACCCCTGATGTAACCAATATTACAATAATGTTTATTGGAGAATATAAATGGAAACTGCAGGGCAGTTTCTTACCTTTCCATGTCTGTTTTTCGTGGAAGTCTGTGAAAATCATAAAGATATGGTTAAAAATATCAAATGACAGCACAAAGCATTTTATATCTTACATCTAGACAACTTCAGAGAAGTAACAAAGATCCTTTGCCTCAGAACAAACATAAAAGTGCAAATCTCCATATCTGCTCTGATTAAAAGCAATGCAATATACTGGGATAGCAATATATCAACTGAATATTACAAGATAAAAGTTCATGCCTGGGTCACCTGCCATATCTCAAATTCATCTAGGCTGCAAAAAGCAGAGAGTAACTTCTGGAGCCAAAGTCAAATATACTAGCTTTATGTTAAAATATATTATATATCACTTTGCCATGGTTAACCAAATAAGAAGTCACATAATATTGTTAGTAGTAGAATGCAGCAACACTTCCATATTTATTTACTACCAATTTACATTCAAGACCGTTGTAAAGTAAACATATGGACCAACGCTAAACTAAATCTAACTTTATTTAACCATGCCTGACTAATGACCATTCAAAACAACCAGCCTCTCTCTCATGAACTCACAGCTCAGCCAACAGAGTGATTTCATGGTAGGTTCGCTGCAGCAGAAACTCAATCAGGACGCTCAGTCGAACTCCTTGAGTGGCCGGGGCTCCCGGAGGAGGCTGTGGGGCTGAGGTCGGACCCCCGGCGGGGACCAGCTGCCCGTCCGAACCGATCTGAACTGGAGCCATTTTAAATACAGCGGGATCAATGTATGGTTACGGGTCCGACCCTTTTTTTTACTCGCGTTTACCGCAAACTAGGCCGAGAGAATATGTTTACGCGTACGTCCTACTGTTTATATCCTGCTGAAACCATTTCAACCCATGGAGAAAAGAAGAAATGAGCCTGTAAGATGTGGAGAGATGGAGCTCCGCCATCACCCACTGGAGCTGAAGCAGGAAACAAAACTCTTCTTTCCTAAATGGCGCTGGATGAATTATTTAAAATAAAAGTCTGATAGCCAAAAACGTGACTTTTAAAAGGATTACATTTATTTTTATTTCTCTTTATGTCTTTCACAGTAAATTATAATGGAAAAATAACTTAATATTTTAAAAATACATTTCGTCTATCTAAGGAGTCCAAAAACATTTAAGTAACATTAGCTGCTTAAAATAGGAGAGCCTGGGGACCTTTATTTTGCCAAAGCAAACTGACAAAAAGAATATCCGTTTTATTATACAGCAAGCATGACAAAATAAAATGAATTAATTTTATGAAGTGTATGTTTTTATTTGTTTTTGTTTTTTACAGTGCTTTTTATTTTTCATTTTGAATAGGACTTTAACTAACTAAAACTTTATTCCGGGTGATTTGAGGAAAAAATATATGGATGAAATACTTTGCCAAAATAATGACATTATAAACACAAACTACATTTATTCAAATGTTTGCATGTAATTGTATTGGTTACTGACGCACAAAGTGCAGTTCATTACTAAATAAATAATATTGGGTATGGGCCAAAGTATTATTTATATTATATTATATTATATTATATTATATTATATTATATTATATTATATTATATTATATTATATTATATTATATTATAATTTGATTTAAAAACTAATATAATAATATTTCTAACAGGATTGGTCTTAGCCTAATATATTTATAGCTTTTCAACCATGTAGAACACAAGTTCCAACATGAATTATTAAAAATATAATATAAATAATTTAAATCATACAAATTATTTTAAACGGACTAGCCCTCGAGTTAAATTATAGACTTACTTATTCAATTGCACACAATAAACCAAACAGGTAAAACGCAATTTATATAGCCTATAAAAAAATAACCTGGGCATATGACAGGTATAGGGGAGGAGTTTATGTAAACAGCTCGTCTCAGTTAGTGCCCGCTGCAAGAGACGCGCTAAACTCTACATGGAGAATCACTTTAATGATCAAAGCAGGGAATGTTCTGCCAGTTCAGACAACAACGACTGCAAGAGGTATGAATGTAACTTTATATTGCTATGATGAAGTGATAGGCCTTATATCATTCGCTTTATTATTGATAGTGACGGTCGCCACGAGATGTGGTCCAAAACACCTGTGCGTCAGGTGATGTTTGCGTCAATGTCATTTATAAAAACACTTTTAAGAAAGTTTTTTTTAAGTAAAGAAAATAATACTGAACTCATAACTTCGTAATTTTACGGTTTTAAGTTTTTATTTTGTTTATTAAAGTTTCTGTTGTTCTTGTTTCAAAGAATTCCCACATGTGAACCAAGTCTGTAAATGTGTTTGTAGGGTAGACCCATATGGATTTGAGAGATCAGAGGATTTCAGCTATGAATCCAATGAGGAGCTAATGGCCGAGTATTTAGCTGTTCTCACTAGGAGGTCAAAGAAGTGGTCTAAACTTTTGCAGGGCACTGTGAAAGTGGAGAAGAATCTGAAAGGTGGGCATTTCCATTTTATTTTTACTAATTTTATTATTACTATATTTTATAAGACAGAAAGGTTCACATTTGTGAAGCTGTCGTTTGGGTTTGAAGTGAAGCGATATGTGAGGAAGGGGGTTCCGTGTGAACATCGCACTCAGATCTGGATGGCAGCTAGTGGAGCCCAGGACCAGTTGGAGAGGAATCCTGGGTACTATCATTCTCTATTAAAGGCTGAGCATGACCCTAAAATAGAGGAGACCATACTTGCCGGCAAGTTACTTTTCATGAAACCATATAATTTGAAAGTTTTATACTAATTCAATCCTGAATAGAGATTGAACAGGTCATATTGGAAATAAAATACTTCTGAGATTAATTTTCTTTTCCAGATATGCACAGAACTTTCCCTGACAACATTCAGTTCCGTGACTCCTCACAACCATGTTTACAAAAAGCTCTGTTTAATATACTTCTGGGTTATGGACACCACAATAAGGATGTTGGTTACTGTCAGGTACTACTGTCATATACACATGCCCTTTTACACATAATTATTTCTTAAGTGTCACTTGAATCCAGGATGTATTGAACTTCCTATGAGTATCTAAAACTATTGTTGTGTAAGGATACTAGTGAATAGTCAATTATAACAAGTGAGGAAGTAAGACACTGTTGTAATTTTGCGTTGTTTACCCTGTCAATATTATGACAGAACCTGTTGTACCCGTCTGCATTCAAATCAGTAGGCTACTGAAATCGAAATGTGTCCCTTGTTGCATTTTTAGGGAATGAACTTTATCGCTGGATACCTCCTCATCATCACCAAAGATGAGGAGAAGTCGTTCTGGTTAATGGATGCTTTACTTGGCAAGATCTTACCAGGTCTGTCACTTTTACCCACTGTCGTATACACTATAACCAGGACTTCTTCAAAACATCATGCATAGGTTAATCATTACATTAATCAAAATGCAATAACTTGTTCCGCCTTTGAAACGACTTTGTTTTTGGAGTGACATCACCTAGACCTTGTGAGCGAGGACAATAATGTTATATATAAAATAACCAATAGCCAAAAAGCTATTTAGTCATTGTTTTAGGCTATTGTTGTAGGTAATTTAACCCAAAATCTTACCTTTACTTAAAGGGATAGTTCACCCAATAATGAAAATTCTGTCATCATTTACTCACCCTCATGTCATTCCAAACCTGTACGACTTTCTTTCTCCTGAAATAAGATATTTTGAGAAATTGCTCAGTGTTTTTTGTCCATACGGTTGAATTCAATGGTCACCAAAACTGTCTGGTTACCAACATTCTTCAAAATATCTTGTGTTCTGTAGAAGAGAGAAAGTCATACAGGTTTGGAATGACACGAAGGTAAATGATGACATAATTTTCAGTTTGGGTAAATTATCCCTTTTAACACAGTAGATTATTATTGGTTAAAATTAAAGTTAATGTAATGAATGTAATATAGGCCTAATGAATGAAAGTTGTCAATTGTGTGCTCAAATCACCCTGCCACATACATATGGGACATCTGAATGTCCTGTTTAACTCGTAAATACTCAGAAATTATGAATTCATCGTAATTCCATTCTGTATCATGTTCCATAATATATATATATATACACACACACTATGCATAATTATTATGCAAGTTGATATATATATAGTTTTTTTTTATTTAGACTATTACACCTCAACTATGCTGGGGCTTAAAATGGATCAAGAGGTGCTTGGGGAGCTTGTCAGGATGAAGGTTCCTTCTGTCTGGCAGGCCATGAATCGGCACAATGTAATGTGGACCCTGGTGGTCTCGCGCTGGTTCATCTGCCTATACATTGACATCCTCCCTGTAGAGGTGAGGATGAAAGTCAAAGGTTGTTCTTTGTGAAAAGAGATCAATGGTAAGCTGTGCAGTCATTCAACAATTTTCAGTCCTTATGAAATGATTAGCCAGTTTTATGGAGTGTAAGTAGAATTTTCGATGCCAATATTGAACGTAATGATCGGTAACTGTGTGCTTCTCTCAGACAGTGCTGAGAATATGGGACTGCCTTTTCTACGAGGGATCCAAGATCCTGTTCCGTGTGGCTTTGACGCTGATTGGTCACCATCAGAACCTCATCTCACAGGCACAGAGTCTCCCAGAAATCTGCGAACGCTTCAAACAGATCACTCATGGGGAGTACGTAGAAGACTGCCATTCATTCATACAGGTACATTCCGTGGATGCTACTTATACACAAACTAAGCTAATAATACTAATTATAATTTTGCTCTGAATGATGTTTATTTGTCCTATAACTTTAGAAAATCTTTATGGAGCCAGGAGGTCTTTCCACGGAAACAATCACTAAACTCAGGAAGATGTGTAGAAATCGCATTACTTCTGCCAAAAACCCTCCTTCACAATAAATGCTGAACATGGACATAAAGTTCTGACAGCATGCGAGATCTATTATTTACTGTGTGGAAAAAAACAAAACAATTGTATGTCAATAAATAACTATATGAATGTTTAAGAAATAAGTGTCAAGGGATACATTACTGTTCAACAGTTTAGGGTCGGTAAAATGTTCTAATGTTTTTAAAAGAAGTGCCTAATGCTCACTAAGGGTGTGTTTGATTAAAAATACCATAAAATACTAATATTGTGCAATATTTCAATTTAAAATATATTTATGTTTTAAGATGTATTCATGTGATGGCAAAGTTGAATTTTCAGCAGCCATTACTCCAGTCTTCAATGTCACATGATCCTCCAGAAATAATTTTAATATGCTGATTTGGTGAATTTTTTTTTTTTTTTTATATATATATATATTTTGTTGAAAACAGCTTAATTTTTTGGGGGAAACCATGATAATGTTTTTTTTCAGGGTTCTTTGATGAATAGAAAGTTCAAAAGAACAGCATTTATTTTAAAAATAAATATTTTGTAACTTTTTAAATGTCTTTGATGTCATTTCTTATTCATTTAATGCCTCCTGGCTGAATAAAAGTAGTAATTTCTTTCCAAAAAAAAATTACTGACCCGAAACTTTTGAATTCTGGAGGGATGTTATTCCAAACCTGTATGATTTACCTTTTAACTGGAAAAATAAAAATGTTTTGCCTATTGCTTTGTTGTGTTATTATAACAATCGGTTTTCTGTTCAGATATACATACTGTTGATGAAATGCAATGTTTAACTAATAAATATTTAGGAGGCAAACTCATTTTCTTGTGTTTTATTTTTCATTTTATTTAGAAACTTAGAATCGCATTCCCTTAAAACAACATGAACTTCATAGCAATCAAGGCAACACTTCAATATCCACAACAACTCCATCTATGCAGTCCTTCCATATGAAGGCGTCAGAAAGGAGAGATTTATCCACTATATGATAAAGCATGTTTCTCTCAGTTCTCTCCTTGAGTTTGTAACAGTTAACCATTTACCTAGGTCTATAATAGTCTAAACCTACTTCAAGTTATTCAGAACTTCCTGCTGTGTTAGTGTCAAATGTACCCTTTGCCCATCCAGTAGTGCAAAACCAGATTTCCTCATTCTAGTAGAATTTCCCTTTTAACGTTTCTGAATGAATGCAAATACAATGCTAAATGGATGCAAGCAGGCTATATAGTTTTGATATGTGGTATGAGAGAAAAACGGGACTAGTTTGTGTTATTGAAGGGTATTCTACTCTAGAAAGTGGATATTCAATTTAACATCAGTTCACAGACTCACTTAGCAGATTTGGAATTTCATTAAATATTCATTAAAATGTAGTACCAAATTAATATCTGACTCAAACCCATTATGCAAGGCTTTGTTGACAGCAATAAGTGTTTTTTTTCCTCCAATCTGGTGAATCCCAAAAGCTGACCAGTATTTTACAGTGTTTAACTCCAAAAGTGAACTTTTAGCTAAAAATCACAAAAGGTAGTCAGGATCAAGATTAGAAAGTAGTGTTAAATTTGTAGTCCCTTTTAGACCGAGCATGTAACAGTAACAACATTATCAGCTTCCCTAAATCCTCCTATTTATATAAATAAATGCATAACATTAAATTAACAATATAAGGTACCAAACAGATTGTATGTTTCCCAAGACCCAGATTAAGCCTAAATGACAACAAACAAAACAGATTCCTCTAGGTAAGCATAATCTGGTTCCTGGAAACAATACCTTAGCATGACCTAGACACCTTAGATTTTGCCCTGTACCCTTACGTGTGCATTAATTATACTATGTTTAACATAATCCAACTCAAAGTCCAGGAAACTCAAATCCACCTGAGCAGTGGCAGCGTGAGACACCAGCAGAGGGCAGGGCAGGTTAAAAATCGGGTTAAGGTATCTGCAGTTGTAGTAGTGTTGTTGAGTCCAAATTAGAGCAAAAATCGGTGGTGTCGACACATCCTGGATTAAAGATTACATGAGGAGGGTTTAGATGGTCTGGTAGCCTGCATGACTTCTGTTCCTGCCAATAAGGTAGGCCAGGATCACAATGAGCACTAGAACAGCCAAGGCAACACCCACAATGATGGGAATCAACATGTCGTCCTCATCTAACTCACACTCCTCAGCTAGAACAGTGACAGAGCGAGAGCAGGGAGGGGAGAGGGTGGCAAAAGAAGAACAATTTGAAACAGTTAAGGAAAGCAAAGCAACATATTCAATCAATCATATCAGTATTTCAAGATCTAAATTAATGATCATAATGTGTGTACCTACCTACACAAAGACAGCTGTTTTTATATAATGTTGATTATCATAGAAAATACTAGCTTAAACACATGTACGCATATTTAAGCAAAAATCAAAGTAGAAAATGGTGTCCCAAAAAAAGCCTTATCTTTTTTTGTTAAATCACTAACATTAGTTTTCAACAACAAAAAAAAAAATCTGAATTGATTTGTTTTCCATTTCCTTTCATTTCTGTTAAAGTGTCCCTATTATGCTTTTTTGAATATTACCTTTAATGCAGTGTATAATATAGCTGTTTGCACAACAAATAAAGTTATTGTCTCCTAAAAGAAAGAATTGATTCTGAAATGCTGAAACGAATCGTCAGCAATTCCAGTCTCACTTCCATAACATAACGACGTAGGTTTGTAAAAATGTTGCATAATGGCAGCCTATGGTTTTCATTGGCTGCCCATGAACAACATCTACTTTGACCCACCCTCAAACACTGCAGTTGGAGGCTGAGAAGCAACAAGTTGTAGCAACATGTTTTGTCGTCAAGTAACACAAATGGTTTTAGTTAACTATAAAAACCCTGGATGGGACTACAGTTCTTAATGAATAAATAAATGCATAACATTAAATTAACAATATAAGGTACCAAACAGATTGTATGTTTCCCAAGACCCAGATTAAGCCTAAATGACAACAAACAAAACAGATTCCTCTAGGTAAGCATAATCTGCTATTAATGCTATTATTTAGCATTTAAATTCCTAAGGTACTCATTTTGTATTTATCTTTCTAATGTATTAAAATTCTTTTCTTTCTCTATTTGTTTCATTGTTTTTTCATTGTATTATGTACAGGATTTTTGAATTACATATGACCTAAGATTTAATTGTTCAAAATGACAGAAGAAAATAAATAACTAACTAACTAAAATAAAAGACTCAGTATACTTGTGTGGACAAAGTTACTGGCTTTATCAGCTTCACAATGTTATGACAACTGAGATTTTCATGTTGCCTTTTATGTGTTGAACCCGAAACATTCCTTGAAGAATGAAAGGACAAAACTGAGAAAGGGTAAGAGAGAGAAAGAAAAAATACCTGCTCCAAAATCTCCATTGACGCTGAAAGGTTGCACTTGAAGCTGGAAGGTGTTAAGAGAGAAATCCTGTGTAACGCTCAAGGTTTTCTCCTTCTGACACATGTAAGAGTGGCCCAGTGATCCCACCATGTAGTTCAGAGTGGTGTTACCGACAACAAAACGCTCTAAGCAAAAATAAAACAAAAAGGCTCAGCTTTTCAGAAAACTTAACTAAAAAACTACAAATTCTATCATACATGGGCTATTTAAAACTGACTTACTAGCCATATCAGGCAATGCAGCTGACAGCTCCAAACCACTAAGATGATATTTGTTTGATGTGGAATTCTGAAAAGCAATTAAGTATATTCCATATGTGATGATGACATCAGTGTGGTCTGGGTAATTTGAGGGGACATTAGAGGAAATAATTAGAGATGCACTGGTCGGCCGGCCATAAATCGGAACGTTTCCAATTTATGGCCGTTTTTTCCATTTTATTTTGGCCGATCTCTATTCCGTACTTGCACAATATGTAAATTGTGCGGAAATATTACAAGTCGATAAACAGAGCGCTACCACAGGACAGAGATGGGACACGATGAAGACAGACGCAAAGAGAAGAGCAGACGTGCCAGCAGATACTGAAAAGGGCACAACAAGCTCACTGTTTGCGATGCTCAAAATAATGGAAGAAAAATATAAATATGGAATTTAGGGTGGTTTTTTTTATAAAAGTATCTCTGAAGGGAACTGACTGTCTTCCGAAAAGTTTCGATGGCATTTTCTTTTCCTCTTACCACTGTATAATGTATAATATTGTTTTATTAAAACTGTTTAATATAATATTCTGTATAATAGTGTTTATGAGTGCAAATATGATACAGCACATAATACAGTAGTAGGCTAATATATGATACGCATTATCCTGATTGTTTGACTAAATGTTATAAAGAATCTTCACTGTAAGTTATGAGAGAATCAAATGTTTTAAAAATGTGGCTAAAATGTTGTTATAAGCATTGTCAAACAAGCTTTCTGTTTTCAATTAATGTATACCCCAAAGGGGGCAACTTATCCTGGGGGATACAAACATTAAAATAAAAAATAAAAGTCATGTTTTTAAAACAAATCATGAAATTGTATTATTTGTGTCCTATGTCTGCCCTTTTTTAGGGTTAAACAAAGAGGAAAAAAAATTCACAACTGTTATCAAAATCTTCCAATTTGGTTGTAAGAAAACAAACACGGAATCTGAATTGGCCATGAAAAGTCATGATCAGTGCATCCCTAGAAATAATAGGAGGAGATTCAGAACTTACTAAAGAGAAGCTGAAAGTCAAAGTAATGTTGTCCTCTGTCAGTTTGAGAGTTGCAAAGTCTGGCGCGCAGGATCCAGAGAATTTAATCAGGTTCGGATGCAGGTTCAAGACCTCCTGGACAGTCTGAAAAGCAAAGTATGTTTACATTTAGATTACATTTAGAAATGAGGACTAAACCTTCCTTACTCTGAATTACTTGCATACAAATCCCTTTATCCCAGCAAATACCTTTATTTACACAACAACCCATGGAATTTTAATAGCAGCAATACATAATGGTATTTGTCATAGAAATAAAGCATATAGGTGTCCTTTTTCTATGTGCCATTTCAGGCTCCAGTAATAAGCTGGAAAAAGGAATGGTTCAACCAAAAATGAAAATTCGGATATTCTCTACATTTAAAATATGCTTGTTACCCACCAAAGAGAAAAGTAGATAATTAGCAGAATATTCCAAGCTACTTTTGTCCCATGAAAGTGAAAGTCACAGTATATGTGCCATATAGTACCGTGCCATGAGAGCTTGAAATAAAGCTTATGTTGAGCTGCAGGCCCATCCGTGCCAAGAGACAGACAGTGTCATTGGCATTGGTGACATTGTAGCTGCCCCGCTCAGGGGGGCCGGGGGTTACAGGAGAGGCCGGAGGAGAGCTGGTTTCAGGGGCGACCACAGTGGGCGATACATCAGTGGTCAAAGTCTGATGTATAGTTAGAGCTGTAATGAAAACATTATTATTTTAAAAGGTTCTAGATGAGCTGTACCACTGGTTAGGGTTAAAGGTGTACTCAGTAAGTTGTTGTTATACTTTGTTTATTAATTCCAATAGCAAAAGAGGTTTTAGAATTTATACTACTGACCCCTATCAGCCTGGATGCATGATGTTTGTTTGTTTACCAACTTCTGCTGCTTCACACCAAACCTGTTTTATTTATAGTTTTTATTAACATGATTATTACTATTATTATCATTATTATGTTATTTTGACGTCAACATAAGGGGGCGACCCGTTCACTGATATAATACTGAGTCTTCATCTTATGTATAAAATTTCAATTATATTTCTTATTTCTTTATTTGTAAAAGTTTTTTTAATAAGCAAAAAAATATCTGGGTCCACCTTTAAACGTGTAGAAGCAGGTAGCACCGAAGTCAAATACATGATGGTAGTGGTTTTCAGTAACGAAAACAATTAATTGTTTTAGAAGTCATGTCTGTTAATAAGTTAAAAATATTTTTAATTCTCAGCTTTCCTTACACCGCAGGCCTAACGTTACTTAAGCCACGGCATTGCAGGAATAAACATTATTATTTAAAAGGAAACAAAGCGTCCTCCATACATGGGCTTGTTTATTCTTATTAATTAAGCAATTCATTAATTAATTAACACATTAATCAAAGTAACCAGACCAAACATTCCTGCTGCTCAAAATACACTATATTAAAATCAAACTTACCTAACAGCAGGCAAAAAATTGCCCCGGCGGGCATGTTTTGTTTGCGGATGATGGGGATCATATTTCTTGCCAAAGTAACGTAAATCAAAACACACACGATACAAAAACAGATGATACCAGACTGTGCAATCTGCGTCTTCAAAGGGGCTCTTCAGATAACTATTGTTATGGCGCATACGTATACGGTCGGTTTGAGCTACCGCTGTGCCAAATCTACATCTAAAAAACGCAGTAGGTCAGATTTGTTTAGTTTCTCGTAGCCGCAGTAGGAAACGCCACCGTCATGTCATGTGAGCGACTTCTAAAACGCGCAACAGCAACAACGCGCATGCGCATGTTTTTCTCGTTTTTAATTTATTTTAATTTATGTCTTGTTTTTGAACCAAAAGACGACACATGTTGCTTCGATTAATAATGATAATAAATAAACTTAGTAATAAAAGTACTTTTATTATACATATTTGCTATCCCATCTTTCACGCACGACAGTTCATGATTTGTCACATTTCATAGATAGCCTACTCTGTAAGTGTTGTGATAGGGGTTTTTTTTGTTTGTTTTTTGTTCCTGGATAGTCAGCGAGTCGTGAAATAATTTATTTAAAGCATTTCATTGTGTGATTGAACAAATACAATGTGCAACATAAAACGACTGCAAAACGACTGCTCTTTGCATTTTATTTTGACGGTTTTTGCCATGGTCATGTTGACAATAATGAACAAATTAGTTATTGCTTATTGTATGTTTCCTGTGGTTATGCCATTAATCTGTATTGAAAAATGTTGAAAACATATAGATGCTGGTGCTACATTTAACAGCACACATAAGATAGGCCTACCCAGAGGGCCTACCTAAATGAACGATGTAAAGAGTAATGGAATGAGGATGCATGTGACTGAACTGTCACATTACAGAGACAATTTACAAAGAGGCTAAAGATTTTAGGACCATTCCAGAATGCCATCACAGAAGTGTGATACCTGATCTTTTGGCCTTTTACTATGTTTCTTGCAATGGTGTACTGAAAGAGCCTGATATGTTGATCTGATGAAATTAATCAAACACTGTTTATGGCAGCAATTAGGGAGACTGGCGCCAAACTTTTTACTCCAGTAAATATTTCTCAAGGTAGGTTTACTTTGGAAAGTCAATTTCTGTATAGACACAATATAAAGACTTTAAAGCTATAGAACATTTCTAACACTACCCAGGAAATATATAGACACATAGGCCCTACAATTAATTGAATATTGGCATGATGTCACTCTATCTATATGAAGTAAGTTGTCACAGTGGAACCTAACTTAAAAAAAACTATTATCAAAAATATTTTTTTTAAATCAGCAAAAAACAAAGGTAATGTACAGCAAATATTGTAATTAATAAATAACAAAAAATTATAGCATACATTTACACATTTTACAATGAAAATGCTATTGTTGAATTTGCTTGATCTGACATTTATGAAGTACTTCAACATTTAGGTTAAAATCTGCCATCATCATATAGTTCAGCGGTTCCCAAACTTTTTTCCTTGCGCACCCCCTTCTATGTCCCAACCGGGTTTGCGCACCCCCAATCCCCACTTAAAAAAAAAAAAACGCAACAAAGCTTTGTTTTATTGCCATATAAAGACTCATGTTTTATCATGCTCAAATAACCAGAACACACATCATGACAATAACAACATCAACAAAGTTTCAATATAATGCAACAAAGCTACGCACAAGCTTCCACTTTTAACCATGACTTTAACCCTTTCACACCAATGCGACCGTTATTTAGAATTTGTCACTTTAATGTTTCCATGGTGACGCGTCATTGCTTGTCACGGGACACAACGCAACCACAACACAGCGCTGAATGAATGAGGATCTGCTTTTATGTCATTTTTCCTTTTTTATCAAAAATATTCACAACAAAATGTATTAGCTATACATGAAACAGTGATATTCCGATTGTCAAATATGTGTAAGTGGACGCGTTGTGTTGTTTAAACGCCTTCATAACGATTGCGTTAGTTGAGCTGTATGCGCGATGGGCGGCGTCATGTTAGTTTGTGCCACAGTTCAGAGAAGAATCGGATCTGTTGGATTTACAACACGTCAGTTTCTCCCCCCCCTCACGAAATACATGAACGTAGGAGGCTGGTGAACTGGGAGAAGAATAGGGTAAAATGTGAAGCTACGTTCTACACAATCATGTGTAACGTTATCTGATATGAATAAAACGTGTCATCTTATAATGAAAAGGATTATTATTTCCTTATCCATAGATATCAGCAAAATAAAAATCATTGTTTTGCTAGTACTTATGTGTATTTAAATGTGTGAAACTTAAAATAAACATTATGTGGTTGAAAACACTCAATAGTTGTGATATAGGCTATGACAGCACTGGCTAAGCGCCAGCCAACGCGCGAAAGCACATTTGAATTTAGAAGTTGATAACGTGACATATTATAGCATAGCGGCTGCAGAGCAGTGTTTAGAAGAAGACAGCAGCTGTCTTATACGTTTCTATTAAAAACTAATAAATAATAGTTTTTTTATTTAAAATTACAGCGATTACAAAGGAAATGTTTACTGTTCATGTTTTTTTTTTTATTGTATTGGAAAAATCCCATTTAAAAAAACAGACCGCCATTGCATTTTTCCTCTCGCGCACCCCCTGGTGACAGCTCGCGTACCCCTGGGGGTGCGCGCACCACACTTTGGGAATCCCTGAATAGTTGAACCTTGCTAAAAACATTCTAATTGATTGAACCAAACCAACATACAAAACCACACCAATGGCAAATGCAAAACAGCAGGGGGCACAACATACAAACTACCCTGTCAACTGGAACTTGATATGTAGGTCTATTTTTAATAAAAATATTTATTTTTTATGAATTACAGGTGAAGGTTTATGATCTCTGTTCTGAAAATGTTGCCTGGTTATGTTTTTCCTTAGCTGTTTGAACAAATATTTTGTGTATAATTTCCTGCAGGGAAATCTTTTTATTCAAATTTGTTTACAGTCCAACGTTGTTAAAAAAGGAAACAACAAATTCAACAGACAGTGGCTGCATGTGAAGTAACCTGCAACACTGGTGAAAGACGACTTATAGCGTGAGGGTCTAAAAATATACAGGAAATGGTTAGACTTTTTTGAGATGAGAGGACAACTCTTTGGTGGAGGCAGTGGTTGTCATTCACTAGAACAGAAAACCTAGGGCTAGGGCCACTTCCTGTTAGGTAAAAGTTGACAGTAGAAGCAATCAAAACAGAAAGGCTAAAAAAACTGTTGCACATCACTTATAGGCCAAGCAACAGGAAGGAACGGCATCTACAGAAATATAGTTTCAGGGAATGTAATGGAAATGAGCAGGACAACCACTGTATTGTTCTTGGCCACACATGTGTCTTCTGCAGGTAAAATCCTTTCTCTCTTTACATATTTGTTGCACAGGGTATCAAAAATATATAACATTCAGCGCAGAGTTTTGATGGTTTGTGGTCTCGGCCTTTGTGAAATATGTACTTGTCATTTAAGTAAATGTTTAGAAATTGAATATTATAAAAATTTTATTATGTTTATGTGTGTGTGTGTGCGCGCACATTATCTCCTGTAAAGAAAGATTGGGGTCATACACCTCTTCATGTGGCCATTTTAGTTTCCATGCACAACCAGCAAGAATTGTAGCATGGCATGTTACAACAGTTTTAAGTGCAATATACTTGTTTGCAACATAATGTCTAAAAGATGAAAGTTTTTGAAGAAAGACAGGCTTTTCAGTAGTGCTATGATGGTGTGTAACTGTCATCTTTATGTTTAAATGTTGTTTCCTGAGATTAAAAAAACGAGGATCCAACAAAAGCAACTCGAAAACCTACACTCTCCTTTTGCGAAACCTGAAGCCAAAATTGAAAGATCAGTAAATGGCGGCTTTTCAAAAGTCAACAACATTAACGACCGCGTAGACACCCAAAGTATAGGATACTTTTTATTTCCCATATTGAATTTAAAATAAATAATAAATTAGCAAGGAATTGTTATAATAATTTTATTATTATTATGTGTAGTGGTTGTTGTAATTATTATTTTAAAAGTTATACTAAAACAGATACAGCAACAAAACATGCACAAGCCGATTATGTATTCAGTAATGTATAATTAGGCAATTAGATAGACGGCGTAACCCTTTACATGTTTTGAATGCACAACCACATTCAAATCCACATCTACTAGATATTTCTGGTATTTGGAAAGAATTGCAAAATCATTGAATCTGGTGTATATAATAATCCTCTCTTAACAGTCAGTACAGCCTAATTTATAAAACTATGCCTATTTTTCTTAATTCATCAGTTTTGATAACTGTCATTGAATTGAATCACACTAGGTAAACAACTTTATTTTAGCATTAATAGCTTCTTCAATGTAATTAGGGTCTTAAAATGATAAAGCCTAGAATCTTTTTTACTACCGATTTTAAATTTCTAATCTATCTAAAGCACCTTCTTGTGTTTATCATTCTTTTATATGAAGCAATGCAGAAACATAGAAACACAGCTTATGATAAGGAATGCATTAGTGATAAATGTGTAAAGATTTGATTTGATATGACTAGACCTTTATACTTTATATTGATTGTTAATAAGTCCTTGTTTCTGTATGCAATGCCCTTGCAGAAAAAATTTAGTTTGGCATGTGAAATGTGTGGTCAGTTTGCTAAGCTTCATCCACCGGCCCCCATTAACACCTATTTGATCTGCAGTGATGCAACAGGACCTTCACTCTTTTGTGCTCATTCTTGCACTTAACTAGACTCATGCAGAGAAACCACCAAACTAGATTACACACACACACATTTACACAGAGATCACAGAGAGACAGGTAGAGGAGCTTGGGCCCCTGTTGCCTCTAACAGGAAGGCATGAGTGCAGGGTTTTGTTTTTTTCATAAAGGACTGTTTTGTGACCCACTCAATGTTCTTAATGTGGAAATAAATGACAGACGAGAGTGAGGAATGAGACTCTTTATTAATTATGGAGGAATGATCTAAAATATTACTGGACCATGTTTCAGTAGGCTCCCAAACAAGCCAAGTTTTAGTTACTTTCTTTTAATGTCTTTTATCTACCTATCCGAAACATTATTTATATTTTTCAAAAGAAGTGGCGTGGTGGGTTGACTAGAGCAAGGTTTATTTGGTACGAGAGTCCTGCAATTATCTTTGTCTAATTATTTGAGTGTTGTTTTTTTATTTGTCCTAATGATAGGTATCATTAGTGCAAGAATGTCTTGACATCTTTAAGAACTGATTACAGTTAAAAGTAATTGATTAAAGTTAGATATTGAAGTTTATCCACTAAACCTTGCTAAATTAATAGATTGCAATACAATAGCCTATTCGTAAAGTTTTTGGATGTGGCCCCTTTTATACTTTTTAAGAGGGATAATAATGAACGCAATATATTGCGTATGAAAATGCCATGAATTTAAATTCGAAGGCATTGTATCTCCAGTTTTGTCTGTTTAGTTGAATTTTTGGCAAACATGGTGCATATAGTTACATTTTCATATCCACAGTTATTTCAAACCACACTTGCTCATAATTATGTTTTATTAAAAAAAGGAATTTATACTTGTCTGCCCAATCAAGACATTTACGGGCTTCAAGAAACATCTAATAATCTCAAACATTGTCTATAGATTTATTTTGCCTTGTTTATAAGAGATCTCGTATAAGCAAGGCAAAATAAATCTATAGACAATGTTTGAGATTATTAGATGTTTCCTGAAGCCCGTAAACGGCATATTGAGCAGTATTATCCGATTAAATGTTCTATAAAGTGTGCACTGTTAGGTCACCATCTAAAATACTGTAAAATGTGATCCATTCAGCTTTGATCGATTCCTCAATTATGTCAAGAAGTTTTAACTGGTCTCAGTGGTTTATTTTTGTAAAGCCAGTTTGCATTCTATTCATCCTGATAGTTGATGAGTTAAAGTGTTCTCGACGTTATCTAGCAGATCATTTGGCTGCCTCGGATTAAACCCACACTTAAATATGTTTTGCAAGAATTAACATGAGAGGAAGTCTTCGTATTAAACAGTGATTCCAGAACTAGACATGAAAAGCCTTGGGATACAGAAATTCTTAGTTTCCTCAAAATTAAATTAACCTCTTAATGTACTGTAATCTAAATATATAACATTTATCTCTGTATTTAATCATCTGGCGGTTTAGGTTCTAGAGGTGCTTCTCATAAATTGACTGTCTTTCTCATTTTTCAATTCTTTCTTGTTTTATTAACATTACAAAACCAACTACTTGGGAAAGGAGACAAATAATTCAAAACCTCGATAAATAAGAAGAGCCACCACATTTTTGTTGAGTTTTAGTAATGAAAGTCTTTTTAAATGGTTTGTTCTGTTCGCAGAGGCCTCTTTGAGCGACCCAACAAATTGCTATATTTTAGATGTTTTTCTCCTGCTGTATTCTATCATTTTTACTGCTCTCTACTTCCGAGAGAAGGTAAGTTGAGCTCTAGCATGCACAGTTTGTTCCAAGTGAAGAAATTTACCTCACGGTTTTAACCACTAACTTGTGTTCTGCCTTGTATGCTTAGTTTACAAAGGAAGGGCCTGTTCCTCCAGAGCCTGCAACCCCGGCCCATAACCCCAATGAGCCTGTCTATACAGTGAGTTATCATTAATACATATCTCACAGATCATGTTCAAGGTTCAAAATGTACTTCATGTGTTGACATGTGTTCCTACTATGAAAGTGCTTTATATTTGATAAAACATTAAACTCAATTTTAAATGTGAAAATAATATTTATTAGTTAGTCACAATTAAGTGAACATAGGTAGGAGTTTTAAACAATTTTGTTTGGATGGATGTTGCTATATTTGTGATGTGCATTGTTGCTATGCACTTCTGAACATATAAATGTATTTATTAGGCTATAGTTACTTCCTTTTACCTTTCTATAATCAAAAACTTTTTTAACATTAAGTGTTACTTTGGCTATCTGTTGAGTTTCATCTCAAGCAACACAAATTGTCTTTTTGGCACCCCTAGAACAGCTTACAGTTAGCTATTTTAAAGTGATGTGATGTATATTTAATATGTAAAGACATAATAAAGTGATAAATAATGGCAGTGTTAATGTTTTGTCGAGCTGTTTTGATCCTAACAATAAACATTTGAGCGTTGAGCGCTGTACTATTACCACAATAACAGCGTTCAACGGCTTTGGCGATATCTGTTCGCTAGGGTCTTTATCGCCAGGTGAAAATATGAGCCCTGGGGCCCCTGTCTAACTTTAAATCTAACATTTGTGGTTAATGAAATGGTTGGGAAAAAATTTAACATAAATACTTAAATGTAAAAAACAAATAGATATAGTAGGCCTACCTTCCAAAAAAGAAGATATTTTGAAGAATATGGGTAACCAAACAGTTGATGGGCCCTATTGACTTCCATATGTTTCAGTCAGTGGGGCCCATCAACTTTGTTTGGTTACCCATATTTTTTCAAAATATCTTCATTTTTTGTTCAGCAGAAGAAATAAATTCATACATGTTTGGAACAACGTGAGGATAAGTAAATAACAAAAAAAAATAATATGTTTGCACACACAAACACACGCTAAACATTAATTTCGAGAGTAGGAGCTTGGACAGAGCTTCTAAAAGTATGGTTTAACCCTATATTAAAATAGTTAAATTACAACAGAATCATATTGATTTTTAACGCGACAAAATGCAAATAGCACTACTTAACATGAATGACCCGATGAATAAAGACTTTATACAAAATGTGTGTGCTGTATTTCTTAGGACTTGGATCTGCCTCAGATGAGTTCCGATTATCAGCAACTGGATAGACCGGTGAGATTATTTTACGTTTTCATTTAATTTAACTAATATAGCCTATTTAAATTAGCCACATGGCAGGTTGAGCATATCAGTGCGTTAACAGCAAATATAGTGTATTGTACACAGACTTTAGGCCTACTTCATGTCATGATATCCAATCCTGTTTGTAATCTGATACATTATATAAACGTGAAATTGCCATTTTGAAGGAAAGAAAAAGTTGTTTTTAGATGCCTACCTTCATCTAATCAATATCAACATATTTCAGATTAGAAGACGGGAGCCAGAGACACATTATCAGGTAAGAAGTTAAACCACTTATTTGTCAGAAAGGATGTGGAAAAGATCTGAGAAACAGATACATTTAACCAGATACAATTTTCTTCTCATGGTAAAGCGACAGCTTAATCCCTGCTGCCCTCCTGTGGTTGTTTATAGTTGTGCACTTACATTTGTTGATCGTTCCTCAATGGTGGTTGGTGTATTTTCTAGGAACTAAGAGGAGCAAGAAATGATGAATACCAGGAAATAAGACCAAAAGGAGCCAAAGTAAGTACACGGATATGAGAAACTGTGTGGGTTGTTGTACCGGATAATGAATCATTTCACCCAATGATGAGGCATAATATCCTTACTATGCTTAGTTGGCAAATCAGCATAAATTGCTAATTATTTTCTATTTCTGCAGGCTCGCAAAGCCAAGAGCAAACCTGATGAGGTAATGTAACAATTCGTTTTAAAATCTTGATTTGATATAGGCCTATAGCTACTTAAATGGCATTCATACATTTTTTTTTTACATAAAAATATCCTTTTTATGGCCACTTTGTATATTACATTATATCTATTTACAAATTATATACATTCGAGCTTTTTTTAATCTAGTTTCTCTTCCCTATTTTACTCTCTATATTTACTTAAGCATCTGTTATCAGTGTTCTAGGTAATCAAAACATTGCACTGCTTGGTAGGTTTTTACACAGACTGCAGTTTTGTTAAAAGCCAAAATTCATCAGTTCATGTTATTGGTTTATTCCTTTAAAGGCTCGAACAGGGAGAAAAAGGGATGCAGCCGAGGCTGTGGAGATGGAAACTTTTCCCACAACACACAATTAACACACAGCACAACCTCAGGAGCAATTTGTATATCTTCCAACTTACAGATAAACTGTGTATCTTTGTTGGATGCATTTATGTGTCTTGCTTTATACATATCCTCAAAAGTTTGGGGTCAGTAAGATTACATTTTTTTATAGAAATAAATACTATAATTCAGCATGGATGCATTGAGATTTTAAAAAAGTGACGGTAAAGAAAAGATTTATATTTCAAAATGTTTTTGTTTTGTTTTACTTTCTATTCTTTAAAGAATCCTGAAAAAATGTATCATGGTTTCCACAAAAACATTAAGCAGCACAACGATTTTCAACATTGATAAGAAATGTTTTGTGTGCGCCAAATCAGCATATTAGTTTGATTTCTAAAGAATCATGTGACACTGAAGACTGGAGTAATGGCTTCAGCTTTTCCAACCCAGGAATGAATTACATTTTAAAAGATATTAAAATAGAATTACCATGTAACAATAAAAATTAAATCAAACAAGCTTTGAGACTTTTCAAAAACATTTTAAATAATCTTACCGACCCCAAACTTTCGAACGGCTGTGTGTGATGTATGTTATGATGTATGTACGTGTATATATAGTATATATGCAATTTTTGGTTGCAATAGAGGATCTTGTATGTTAATGCAAGGCAGGAAAAGATCATTTCAAAGCAATTTTACAAGGCAATTTAAGAATTAGACCTCTGTCTGGAGAGGTAGGAGACAGTGCTCTTATTTTCTACATATGTGTGTAAAATAGTCCATTTGACTGATTACTGTAAAACAAGGGTAAAATGAAATAAAATTATTATCAATTCTGTAAGTTCCTCCATGATCCGAAATATGGCAAATATTAAAAGACCAAAGACTTATTAGAATATTAAAACACTTGGAAAATGGTTTAATGATGTTTACAACAAAAGAGAACTGTACAGTTACAGTAAAAGATTATCTTTATATATATATAAAAAACAAACAAAATACAGCAGACAAATGCATCAAATCTACCATGTATCCTGATTCACATACTTATATTCTACACAATCATTCAGTTCTAAGCTACAGCGATGTAGCCATTTAGCGTTCAGTCTTGGGTGTATGTTCGCTTGATAGCAGGCCACGAGTGGCACTAGAGTTCAGGTCTGTAGTGATACTCAGAACCCAACCAATCATCACTATTACAACAGTGAGTTACAGCGTTCTGAAGGGAGATATAGAAGTACAATCTACAGTATGAGACAGAGTGAAAAATGGAACATTCCTTGAGCTTTAGCCATAGGAAATATGGAAATGAGAGTATAGAGAGATTTCTTTTGAAACCAATGACTAAAGTATTATGTACATTGTCTTTTTTTTTAACTTAACCTTTTTTCTGTCTTTTGTTTTAAAAACAATGATAAGTTGGGCAGTGAAACTGATATCACATACATTGACACATCCAAAAACATACAAAAATACTATTTCTTTAACCTACAGTAAGACAGTTTTGCAGTTAAATTCCATGCTGTGACAGAAAAAGAGCAACAGATCCAACGAACAAGAAAATTAAAAAAACGACACACTTTTTTCCCCCATAAGCATCTCAGGAAAATACCAAAATATACATCTAAGCTTTGGATTACTGAGGTTAGGACTACTGTCAGAGCTGGGTTCTGTTTCTTAATACACAAGCTGAAGGGTTTGGGAAGGAAGAGGAATCTTTGGTATCTGCATTTGTAAAACATTTCATATTTGGATATTTTTGCTTTGGGATAGAGCTTATAGTTGCTTTGGACCCTCCACTTGCAATAAAAAGATCAAAATCCATCTGAAAAGGACCGTGTCACACGGACGCCGCCCTTGCAGGATGGAGGACAACGATGCATAGTTGATGCACAGCTGATCAAACCAATTAAAATCATGACAGTGGAAACAGCAAAGCTAGATAAAGACATCGACAGAACAGCGAAACCACGGGACGACGGCACCTAAAAGACGACTATGGAGAGACGTTGCATGTTTTCTGTAGACAATCATAGAAACAGTTTTGCCTTGCTGCAGCCACAGAGTGGAACTCCAGAGGACAGTTTATCCTGAGCAGGTTGCAGTGAGCCCAGGACATCCTTCAGCGTATATTAATAAACATCACCCAGCCCGTGAGGGGTTACTTTAAGTCCTTTCCAGAAGCCGGCAGAGCTGTTTTTCTTCCTCTTTCTACTAAACCCCGCCCACTCAGCCACATGCTTTGATCGATGATCTCAAACCCCAAGCTAATGGTTGAGGCAGGGAACTAGGAGAGAGTTTAGTCCATACAATCACTTTGAAAGTCTTTGGTTACCACTGAGAAGGTGAGGAACAAGCAAACCCAGAACGAACAGCGCACACCATGCGAAAGATTCAGAATAGTTTTTGGGGTTTCATAAGGCGACGATTGTCAAATCATAAAAAAAAGCTTTGGTATAAAATGAATAAGGAGAACTTAAATTTCTATAAAAGTTAAATATAAATAAGTGGGATGGGCTTCCTATATGCATGAGCTTGTGCAGCCTTCTAGGTATCCTCCGGTTCCTCACTCTAAACTTTAAACAGACATCTGCAGGCTTCTGTTCTAGGACAGATCTTTGTTTTTTGTTTTTTTTTATTCCATCTTTTGAAGTAGATTAAAGCAAGTTTTTACTCAGTTTCGAGTTATAAATGAGGTATACAACAGCTCCTTTACTCAGACCAGCTCTCGCTCGGCTCTCTGGCGCATGACCTCTTCTGCAACTATCCTATTTTGTTACTAGACTAAGGGTCTACAGTGGCAAACCCTGCTACAATCAAGAAACTATCCAATCACAAGTCAGAGCATCCACACACGCCAAAATCAAGTGCCAAAAACAGGATCCGCAACAACTTCACATGTACAGAGCTGTTGCCAGGTTCAACACCCTTGTGTAAATCCCATCTGAAACATCTCATGTGCACACAGGTTCAAAGGGATATCATTTACAGCCAAGTGGTCAATTGCATCAAATGATGTATGATGCTTCCTTATATCCACTTACAAAAAAAAATCCTGTATTTCCGAAAAAATGAGTCACTTGAGATATGACCTCAGACAGAACCTCTCTAAAATATCATCTTTCAAAGTAATGCACCACTAGCGCCCCCTACATATCAGCTGGAGTTGAGTTTTTAGTAAAGCTTTCAACAGGTATCCAACAGCCTTGAATTATACCTACATAATAGGTAAAAACACTTCCAAAATATCACAAAACACAAATAAAACTCACAGCGTTATTTTCATGGTTGATATGCACCGTGTGAGTTTTGACATTGGTGCATGCCCTGTTGCATCATCTTTCACTCATGCACGCACACACAAATTCATAACCAAACAAAATCATCTGTAACATCAACATATTACAGTTTGCTACAATGTGTCAAACTCTGAAATAATAGTAAGGCATAAATGATAAACGCAAGTTTGTCAAACAAAGAAAGCCAGTGACGTTGCTCCCTCATGATATACAAAAAAAGGCATAAAGTAATTAAATTCAAATGATTGTAA
Organism: Rhinichthys klamathensis goyatoka; assembly: GCF_029890125.1. Classification (NCBI taxonomy): domain Eukaryota; kingdom Metazoa; phylum Chordata; class Actinopteri; order Cypriniformes; family Leuciscidae; genus Rhinichthys; species Rhinichthys klamathensis. The sequence goes on from NW_026606867.1 coordinate 487,507, forward strand.
AAGATTGTTAAAAAGCAACATGGCAAATGAAATCCATAAAAAAGCAAAAACAACAACCAAATGTAAAAAAAATAAAAAAATAAAAATTAAGAGTAGTTTGGTGCTATCAAGTCTGTTACATCAACTAAAGCTGGGGGCTTTCCTTTAGAGCACCATCACAAGCCCCACCCACTCAAACAAACGTGTTAATGTGGGCGGGGCACACAACAGCCACTCCCACATCACAAGGGTGTGGTCGCGATTTTTGGTCTTGACTTTTTTTCTTAGAATAGCTATCATATAAATGAAGTAATTTTTTGTTATTTTTTCCTTTTAGTGAATAAGCATGACAAAAACACTACATTCAAACTAGATATAAGTTCAAATATAAAATATGAGCATCTTACATAAGTGAATATATATAGAATTTAGAAAAGAAGTTCTCTAATCTTGAGTCATTCCTCAGATAAATATATCAGTAACTCCCCACAGTCCCGGCGACCACCGGGTAATGACACTAATGCGCAAAACAACACATAAATCTACACATCCAGAGAGGCTACGTTGAAATTTCCGGACAGAACCAGCGGAATGAGCAGCAACAAGACCCAGCCGCAAAGACAAAGGCTTTTTTTTTTACTTTGGCAAGTAGGATAACAAAATATTACAAGTTAACCTGGACAAACCCTTTAAGTAGTAGTACTTGAAATAGCAGTAGTAGACTTATGTGACATTATTATTACAGATTTTCCTGTTATACTTTGTAGTTTTGTTTTACACGTTGGTCATTTAAAAATGGACTGTTAGAAACAGCTTTTGTACATTCTGGAGTTGACTTCTGGTGTTTTGCCTAAAGTGAACCTTTCATGCAAGTGCTGCTGAGGTATTTCAAATCATATTACAATAAAACAAATAGCGATGCTAACAAAAAGAGAGTCATAAAAAAAATTACAGAAAAGGAACACAGTAACAAACCACAAAAGGGACAATAAGGGGAGACTCTGATCTCTTTGTGACAGAATAAAAAAATGTGACAGAGTTAAAAGCAATGCTAGAGAAATGAAATACTACCGTAATTCTCCCAGAATGCCTGTATTTATTGGTGATTTAAGAAATAAAATCCAAGTCTAGACAATGTACCAATGCAATACTTAAAAATCTACCTTGTCCCATGGAGCAATTTCAGGGCCTTTTTGCACTTCCACAGGTTTTTCTGGATTTTAAATTAAATTATCTTGGTGGACTCTTGATATTTCTATTGCTATTCATTTGTTGAAACACAGCATCAGTGTTGAGACCCAAGAGATCACATCCAAAACAAAGACTCACCGAGTAGGTGAATGAATGAAACGAAGGACACAGACTCCCAAAATCTCAACAGCACTTAAACACAAGGCCCTTAAGATTCTCTTTGGATCGTTAAATGCTTCGATATCGAGAGCTAAAGCAAGTTAGCGCTGCGCTAGAGAGGGTATATTTCTTCATCAAGCCAAACACGATTTGTTGGTCAATGCAAGATGAATGAATAGGGTTTAAAAGAAGAGTAATAAATGGTAAAGTTTGTCAGTAGTGAGTAGTGAAAGTGTGGTCAGCATTGCACTGGCCCACACAGGCACAGCAGCTAGTGAGAAATCGACTTTGGTTCAAGCTTTACATCATGGCTGCATTACATTGGTAGGGAAAAACAAAACAGACCATCCGCCTAAACCCCCTAATTATGTTCCCGCCCCATTATAACGGATATTTCAGACCCAGCACTGTCCTACATGGCTGTGGTTGCCAACCCTGAGCCTGGAGCACCCCCATCAGTGCACATTTTTGATGTATCTCTTATTTGACACACCCATCTGAGGTCTTGGAGTCTTTACTAACAAGCTGATGAGTTGAATCAGGCGTGTTTGATTAGGAAGACATCTAAAATGTGCTGGGGGTACTCCAGGACCAGGGTTAGGAACTAAAGCTCTATGGCAATGGCTTTCAATCCTGGTCCTGGGGACCCATCGCTCTGCACATTTTGTATGTCTACCTTATTTAACACACCAGATACAGATCATCAGCTCATTAGGAGAACTCAACTGACTGTGTCAGATAAGAAAGACATACAAAATGTGTAGAGCCGTGGGTCCCCAGGACCTGGTTTGAAAACCACTGCTCTATGGTATAGCCAGCACATTGGGCCTGGGGACGAGAAGTGTATTTTACAGAGGACTGAATCTGGTACCTTGTAACTACAAAAAAGGGAAATATTCAAAAAGCCTGTCAGGTAAGAACACACTTGCATTACTTCCAACACACGCACGTTAACAATTTTCAATTATCTGAAACAATGGGAAGAAGACTCCCCCATTTTTCTCACTCAAAGTCCTCTTGAATTACTCGCAGAAGGGACAATCCCAAACCTCAAACTGGTACTTTGCTGTAGTATCACGCCCTACTCTCACCTCGACTCGAATCTATTTGGTTAGTTGCACTGATACTACAAAACAGGAGGGACAGCCATCTCAACAAAAAAAAAGAAAAAGAAAATAACTGTTTTCGTCTTTGGAAAAGATCAAAATATTGCATTATATTTCCTGTGGTCTACCGAGAGCCTTTGCTCATAAATATTTAGGCTTAAACTACGCTACAGTAGCAATATACAGCAACAGGTATAACAAAGATTTTTGGTATATCTTGAAATGGAGGCAATACAAAGACCTCCGAAATAAAGACCTCTTAAAGCGTGACTGCAGTCTGCTCGGTTTTTAGCAGAACTTCTGTTCTCAAATCCAGTTTTTTGGTACAGATACTGTGCACAAGTAGAAAATCAAAGACCCTAAAAAACAAAAACAAACTTGAATATCATCCACCCCAACTCGCTTGACCAACACCTTCACAATCAGGTGGTGATACCAAAAGTACATCCCATGTTAGGAAGACCTTGAGGAGGTTTACCTTACGTGGTTACACAGTCCTGACGCTAACGTAAGAGTTGTGAGCTCTGAGTTACTGAAGCTCCAAAGTAGACGGCACTGTGCTCAGTCACTGTTGCCCACGCTGAACAACTCCTCCTTGACGAATCATCTCATAATTCGTTAAAGCTTTTAGTATTAAATAAGCCTGTGACTAGGTCAGAATTCAGACCCAGACTAGTCTTCTGCTACTGAGTAAACTACGAAATTATACAAAAACAATATTCACTAGAAAGAAAGGCCAGTCGAACGATTCCTTAAAGCAATGAAACCGCATCACAGCCGCTTATTACTCCATTTAAAGCCTTGTAACCACAAGTTAGTAAGATATAGGACATAAAGCTAACCCACTGTTTGACAAAAATAAATGATGTACATCTAAAAAGGAGATGTTCCAGGAGGACCGGAACATCTGTAAAGCAGGATCTCCAGTGGAAAGAGAAGAGATCATAGACAGAAGAATATAAGGTGTCCTTTTTCTACGGTGAAGAAGAGGTTACTGTCAGCAGTAAGAAGGTATCATTCAACACAGAGTAAACAAAGTTTTTTGGTTAAAAGCATTTCAGAAGTACCTCTGAAGAAGAGGTATAATGTGAAAATGGGAGAGAGTGAGTTTGCTGAAACGAATATGCTTTTGCGTCACACAGAGACTTGCAACAATGTCCAGGGAGGTTTCTGCTCTCCTGATGCAAGCTCTGTGGTGACGCCAACATTCGCTTATTGTTGATTTGGTTGAAGTCAACCCGACAATGAGGTCCAAACAACGTAGAGTAATGTGTGAAAAAGATATCTGAAAAGTTAGAACATACAAACTTAAACGGTAAAATAACGTTAAAACAACATCAAATCCTTTTTAGTGGGTTTGTTTTTGGTGGTAGCAAGAGATTAAAGAAAGGGGTCTAGAAGAGGAGAGGAGTGGGTTAAACTTTCACTGGGCCTTAGAGGCCGTGGTGATGGTGGAGGCGGGCATAGTTGCCGTGGTAACAGCGCTCTGGTGGGCATCAGCGGTGATGTGCAGATTGAGGGCTCCGGCAGCACCCCCAGCCCCTCCCGCAGACATTAAGCTGACCGGGTTACTGGCAAGCAGTGACAAGTTCTGAGGGTTCAGAAAGAGCGGTGTCGTCATGAGGTTAGGGGTACTGCCAGCGCTGGTGTTGGCAAACAGAAAGTTCCCGCTCCCGTCCAGTGATGTAATGGGCAGAGTGCCACTAGATGCCAGAGCTAAAGAGGAAGACAGAACAATATTAGAACTTCAGGTGTTGGAAACAGAGCAGTTGCCTAAATAAACTAAATAAATTACTAGAACAGAGATGCAGCAATATAGGAATTTTGACTGATAAGATGGTTCACACCTCTTTTTACAGTTCTTCAGATTCCTTGCATGTTCATTTATGAAATATTTGAGCTAATTTGTATACGTTTTTAACAACAGACAAAGGTCAAGTATTCTTACAATGCATGGTAAACGCTAAGAATTTTAACACATTATTTTTTCCATAATTAAATCACACCAAATTAACATGTTAAATCAACAGCCCCACAAAAAAAATTATATTTTTTCAACAAAACTACAAAATGGCATTCCAAATGCACCCAAGGTGATTTGCATTTAATGCAAATAAGTAATTTACAATGTTTGAATTGTACGCAAATATGTTGCATGCAGAACGCTTTTGAGGGCTTCTTAAACTCGGTCCTGGAGGGCCACTGTCCTGCAGAGTTTAGCTCCAACCCTGATCAAACACACCTACCTGTGAGTTTCTAGTGATCCTGAAGACCTTGATTAGCTTGCTCAGGTGTGTTTGATCAGGGTTGGAGCTAAACTCTGCAGGACAGTGGCCCTCCAGGACCGAGTTTGAGTTACCCCACCAGTGCCACTAAAAACATGTTTGTTTTACAAACAGATAACTTATACTGCCATTTAAAAGTTTGGGGTCAGTAAGTTTTTTCAGAGATTGTCCTATTATTGTGAGATGAAAGGGTATGTAACTCTTTATTATTGTAAAAAGTGTAACGGCTATCTTGGATCACGTGAGGCACCTCAGCCTATCATATAATGACAGTGACATCAGTTACAGCTTATGTTAAACAGTTTCTTGTGGATTAGCGCGTTTGTCTTGTGAATAATGTTCTATATTTGGTGTTATATCGCTAGTAAACCTACAGTAGGACTGCAATGTTTGTGGAATGTGCTTTACTAAGCGGAAAATAAACAGCACAAATTGCTATAAGCTCATATTTCTGGTCACTACAGTGCGCATAAAAACACTAGGGCTAGACCCGAATATCCGAATATTCGTTCGGTGGGTTGGTATTCGATTTGAAAATGTGACATTCGAATATTCGTCTTTTTTTTGTTTGTTTTTTGCACACCTGGCATCCCCCTCGAAACGGTTCTCATTAATCAGGTTAACTCTCGGTTAACTCATCAAAGTCAAATAACAAGAGTTCAGTGCATGGACATGACATAGAGTGAATCTCAAACTGGACTGTTTTCGCGTTCTCATTTAATTCACGTTTATGAAAAACACCCCTGAAAAACGGTCGGTTCTCCACACAATACCGACTGTGACGCAATAGTCGGGATCATTAATATGTACGCCTCCAAATATTTGCATAATGCCAGCCCTCAATGCCAGGCGGAACTGCGCAGCCGAAGCATGGCAGTTGCTCAGTGTGGATGTACACATGAACACAAAAGTATTTTTTAGTTCCTTCATCTGAGCCTCTGAACAAACAATGGGTTAATTTTATTTTCTCTGGAAATTTTCAAACATTTCACCGACTGTTTCCTCAACTTGGGCCAATACAGAGCTGGCCTCGGATCGAGCTACCAAGCAACACTTTCTGATGTGTAATTGTTCAAGTTCAGACAGGTAATCTTTCTCTCAAAATCGTTCAATACTGTTTATGCATCAGTAAGTCAAGCCAGTGACTAAAATATCAGCTTCACATCGTTTCTTTTAGTAGGATGAAAATAATCGTATTTAAATTGTTAACAAATTATATACAGAAAGCGATCAAAGAACAATCTTTCCACACAGCGCGAGTTTCTGGACACTTGCCAAACTCGTTATGAAATCAATGACGCACGTTACTGCACAACGAAGCTCTTACTGTATTTACATCGTGTTTGCATTGGTGAAAGCAGAGAGAGTGCAGAAACTGCTTTGCAATGATAAGATCTTCATTCTCGCGATCAACACACTGTCATCTGCTCAATGCTCATCACGGCAACATTTTATGTGATGGGAATAGATCTAAATACTTTAAAAACATCTCACGACTCGTTAATCTCGATAGCTGTTATAGTAAAAACGTATAATAGCAGTAGTAAAAGTATTCGGGAGAGAGTTTCACATGTAATGCGTAGCTATTTCATATGCAAGCATGTCAGCCAATCACAGCAGTGGCCGCGGTTACACTGAATCCCACAGCAGACACGCCCCTTCAAACAGTGTTCAAATCAGAGGCTAAAATCAGGCTAGGAAAAATGCCATTTATTTCTAAATTATGATTATTTTTTATCTAAAAAAACATACTAACATTATAAGGGTAACCCAGGAAACATTATAAAATAAAAAATAAAAACATTCTAGGGCACCTTTAACATATCACTTCGTTATAGCTTCTTAACAAATATATTTGCTTCTTCTTGGACTACTAAAAGTGTTCCTGCAACGGGAGTATTATCTGGCTATAGAGCGGAGAACAACGGAGTTTGTATGGACAGAAGTGCATGCCTGAGCTTGTATTTTGGGTTAAGCTGCGTTGCTTTGACATTGTGGAAAATAGAATAATAGAAACAAAATGTATTATCCTTTTTACCCGTTATTATCAATCTAAATTAATCTACTGCGAAATATAGGAGACTTTGAGATCTTACTGGCACGTCACGACACAATTTCGTTTTTATTTATTTAAATTTCATTTTTATTTATTTAAATTTCATTTTTATTTATTTAAATTTCGTTTTTATTTTTTATTTATTTAAATTTCGTTTTTATTTATTTAAATTTCGTTTTTATTTTTTATTTATTTAAATTTAGTTTTTTATTTATTTAAATTTCGTTTTTATTTATTTAAATCTACCCTACTTTGTCAGTGAGAAAAATATTATAAGACTATACCTTATTAAAAATATTGCTTAAGTTAAAAGACCTGTGTGTGTGTGTGTGTGTTTTATACTAGTGCAGTGTCCATTCTCGGAGCATATAAGCCCTGCTCGCGTGAGGCGCGCCGCTTCCTTATTTAAATCTACCCTACTTTGTCAGTTATTTGTTAGTGAGAAAAATATTAGACTACCTTGTTAAAAATATTGCTTAAGTTAACAGACCTGTGTGTGTGTGTGTGTTTTATATCACTAGTGCAGTGTTCTTGGAGCATATAAGCTCTGCTCGCGTGAGGCGCGCCTGCTTCCCGCTCGCGCTCTTCTGTAGTTTATTAAAATTTTATTAATTCTGAACGTGCCGCGTCTCACCTGTCTATCTATATTGTACCAAATATGACACTGCACTCCCTTGTGAAGTCGTTTGGATGAACGGTTCTCGAAATAATCAAAATGCAAACGGACAGACAGACATAGGCTATAGAGATTCCGAAGCTTTGAATATTCGATGTTCATTACTACCGAAGCTTCGAAGCTCAAAAAATGGTATTCGGACCAGCCCTAAAAAACAGATAAGATTAGATTTGAATCTGTTCATTAACAAACAGCTTTTTTGGGCATACATAGTAGTGATACTAGTCACTAAAATTGTAATAGTAATTTAATTGTTGAAATCTGAAAGCTATAAAGAATACATTTATTTATTACAATTTTTATATTTTGTTTACCTTTATTCATTAAAAGCATTGTATCATTATTAGGAATGCACTGCAGTCATAAATCATTACAATTCAAGTCTAATTTATTTGTTGAAACCTGGAAGCCATTGAGAGATTTTGGCTTTTTGACAGATTTTTAATATAATATAATATAATATAATATAATATAATATAATATAATATAATATAATATAATATAATATAATAATGCCTACGACAGATTTGCTGATGGTAATGCCTTAAACGAATCCTATCTGTCGCAACATTCCCTACTCTGCCTTCTCTTAAAAAATAACATTTTTATCAAGGTAAAATCTACATATAGTTCCCAATGAAAGTATTGTTTAGTGTAAAACATGTTAGCAAGATTTTAACAAACATTTTAGCGATTTATTCATCGTAGTGAAGCCTCTCCTCCTTTGATATCCATTTAAAAAAAAAAAAACAACAGCCTCGTCTCCTTCCCTGTGTACCGCCAAAGTGTTAACGGTTACACTTTTTTGGCTAACGGTTGCAGGCTTGCCTTCCAATGGCTTTAGTTTTTTTGTTTTTAAATAAATTAATCCTTCTATTCAGCAAGGACAGAATAAATTGAAAAAACTAATAGAAAGTTCAAAAGAACAGCATTTTGTTGAAATATAAATCTTTTGTAACATTATAAATTAATTAAAGACCTCAAACGTTTGAACAGTAGTTTGTTATTTAAAGGGGTCATATAATGGTACATGCACTTTTACAAGTTGATTGTACTGAAATGTGTGTTGGCAGTGTCTGTACACAACCATCATATAATGATAAAAATCCATCCAGTGGTTTTGTTTTAATCTCCTTATATGTTTTCCCCTGCCTCAAATCGAGCCGTTCGACCGTGTGAAGGTGAACGTCACAGTGTGAACGTCACAAGCTCGCACGCCCCTCCCGCGATTGTTGATTGACAGAAGGGTTTCAACACAGACCCGCCCTCGCTCATGAGGGAGCTGTCAATCATAGTCTGCGCGGCGCGGACCGGCGCGGTCATTGTTGATATGCTGGAGCACTGTCTATGAGCAGAATGGCGTCTAAGCGATTGTGGTGTTTCTGTTCTTGGGTGTAATAACGAACACAGCAGTCATTTTAATGTTCCTAAATCCGAACCGCCGAAGACGCAGTGGCTGAGTTTGTTTTCGAAGGGAATATTCTCCACTAGCAACGTCAATGCGTTCATGTTTGCGCGAATCATTTCTCACCAGACTGCTTTATAAACGAGGATCAGTATAAAGCTGGATTTGCTAAGAAGCTTTGCTAAAAAGGATCGGTACCAGATATTCGTGTTCCTGCTGAATCTCCAGAAGAACGGAAGTGAGTGAAACGTTTTATTAAACTTTATATTAATATATTAATCTTTGCAAATCGCTAGCTGCATGCTTCACAATGAATGCGTCTAAGGTTTACACTCAGGGTACATTACGGCATGTTTTCTATGTATGACGTTCTCAATATAATTCATAATTCCACGTTTATACTGAACGACGCGTTATGGTTATTGTGTTATTGAGTTACAAACGGTGTAGCACAGAACAGAGAGGCGGGGTGAGCAAAGCTCATTATCATTTAAAGTCATATGCCCTGAAACGGCGTGCTGAAAACAGAGCTGTTTTTGACCAGGTAAAATAAGTGTTTTCTTACAATACTAATGAGAATTTTTAATTAAAGTATATTACAAACTTTTAATTTAGACCCTAAAGAATCATATTAGCTTGTACAAAAATGGCATTATATGACCCCTTTAAAACAAGCTGGTGACACCAAGATTAACAATTGCATGCAGAGCCATAATGTAAATACAAGTGTACTTGCCGCTCCACACACCTTGGATTGTGGCCAAGGTGCTGTTGCTCATCAGTGCTGGACTCAAAGCGCTTCCGAGACCACCTGGCGCCAAACTAAGAAGAGCCCCGCTGCACAGGAAACACCAGAAAAAAGATGGAATTAACATTAAACACAAAGATATCCCATTACAAGCGTGTCAGAAAAATAAAAATACACTTACCCAGGATTGAACTGCGAGGATGCCATGAGCCCAGGGTTGAGGCCAGCGGCTGCAGCCATGGCGGCGAGGCTAGCGCTGGTGGGCAGCTGGGCGGCTCCTTGCAGAGCAGCCGTGAGGCTGGGGGACGCCACCATCACCTGCCCAGTGCCCAGAGTGTTTGCCAGGGAGGAAGATGCCTGACTTACTGCCGCTACTATCTCCTGAGCTGAAGCCTGCTCTGAGGACGTCTGCACTGCGCTGGGGGAAGGGCTGAGCGAAGGAGAGGATGCTGCGGTGGTGATCACAGGTGCAGTGGAGATGACCGATGCCGTGTTAGTGGTGGCCGAGCCAATAGTTGTGCCTGCAGGAAGAAAATCATCTTTTAAAGATTGTAAGGTGAACAACAGGAAAGTTTCAGGCATTTTTTCAATCATTTCAGTCTTGCTTACCAGTGAAACCGACGCTAGTGCTGGTGAGAGACATAATTGGGTTGACAGTCATCGTAGTCGGTGTGTTACTGGTCACAAGACTGGCTGTACTCGGTACCTGAAACAGGGGATAGAAGGAAGAGGTTTAGGACTATTTTAAGCAGTCAGACCTGTTGGTCTGAATGAAGGGGGGGCATTTTGACGTACCAGAGTTGTGGTGTGAGGAAAGATTGCTTTGATAGGGGTGCTGCAGATGCTGCCACTGCTGGGTGGGTTGATCCTCTTTTCTTTCTGTCTGCGGTTACAGAACCATACTCGGATCACCTCTTTCTCCATGTTGAGCTGGTCCGCGATCATGGTGATCTCCTCAGAGGTAGGTTTTTGGTTCTGCTTGAAAAGGGCAAATGCACAAGAAACGCCCTTACGGCAAAAACAATTCACAAAGACCTACAAGCCTGCAGTCCACAGTTTGAGGAGGTAATAATACAGCAGGAAAATTTGAGGTTGGGACAATATCAAATGTTTAAACAACAGTACACAAAAATACTCTCACACTACATATCTTTCAGTTAAAGAGGAGGCTTTTTATATTTACACAGTTATAGAACACTATTATTACTATTATTATAAAATAGTAATGATTATTTAAGTTTCATATTACACTGTTATTATAATTATTATTATAAAATGGTAATAATTATTTAAAAGTACACTACTACAACAACTATACTAATAAAAATTTTAATTTAAACCTGTGAAAAACTAAATTACAGAAATTATTATTTTACAGTAAAATTATTAAACAGTAGTAATAAAAGTACACTACTAATAATAATAAATGATGATAATAATAAAAAGCAATGTAAAATAAATCTGTGTAAGCTGAATTACTGCACAGAAATACTAATTATTATTATTAAAATAATAATAATGAACAATACCATGTAATATATATCCGTTTATAAATACATAATTATTATCGTCAATAATAGTGTAAAGCATAAATTATTATTTTGTATTAAATAAGTACAATAAATAATAATAAATTGTAACAACAATATGTTTGTAATTCAGTTTCATATTGTATTTATTAATAAGTGTAAATTATAAAATAATAAGAATAAGAATTAAATGCAAAATAAATCTGTGTAAACTGAATTACAGAAAATAGTTTACAGGGATTAAAGTGAAAAAAATTCTTCTGACGGAATCTTTTTTTCAGGCCAAGTCATATTCCTTTAACTTTATTTAAATAGTCGAGACCAATAGTGTTTTAAGTGGAGATGTTTTAAACCGCTTTAATATTGCCAGTTTGCATATTTTAAAAGCTATTTTACTGGGGCTGTAACGATATGCGATATAAAACCGAAGTCGCCTTACTCAGATCGCGACACACCTCTTCCAACTCCCAGAGTTATCCTTCACATCCAGATCCAATGCTACCACATCTTTAAATTACTATTATTTGAAGTTAACATTATAAAATACGTAGACCTACACCACAAAACTAGTTGAGGATAAATTAAAATTGGGCAATTTCAGCGGTATGGACGTGACATTTGCAGTCAAAACTTGAAAAATCAATTCTCAGAAAATGCATTTAATACCAATATTGAAACTTCTGTATATATATCCATACTCCCTAAATAAAAGAGTCCAGACATTAGAAAAATATAAGTCTACACATGCATTTTATATTTAATATGAGGGAAATACAGATGCGTTACGGACGTGACACAAAACATCTTTAACTTTTAGGGTGGCAAAATATTGTTTTATTACCTAATTCTGTGAATTACACTGCACAAACCAAAAGTAATACTACCGTATGAAGAAGGGTTGGTTCTCAATTGGTTCTTTATTTTATTTTTCGTGTACGCATTTATGAGGAAAAAACAATGTTACGGACGTGACATATTGGACGTGAATAATCAAGAAACTTTACTGCCGTACCATGAGAGCAGCAGGCGTAATGATATGACGCAGCGCCTGAAAATAGTCCCCAGCTCGATAATTTCCAACGTGACCGGGACTAACTGCCTGCGCCTGCTGCACTCATGGTACGGCAGTAAAGTTTCTTGATTACTACGCAGGAATGAGAGTATAGTTCCTAGCCATATCAGCCTAGAAAATCGCAACTTTACATTTTCCGTCGGTCTTAGTGCACGATGTAACTACAGAAGAGTCAAGTTTTAAATAGGAAAAATATCAAAACACTTTGGTCATTTTTTAATGAGAAATGCTAATGGTCTTGTCCACTTCAATGATGTATGCTAAGCTATGCTAAAAGTGGTACCGCCAGAACCGGAGATCGGCTGAATGGATTCAAAAACGGTAAAACTCAACAGTTTAACTCTGGGGGAGTTGTAAAATGAGCCTATTTCCAAAAAAAGTGGAGTATCCCTTTAAGAAGCCTATGGAGGAGTGAGACAGCTCTCAGATTTAATCAAAAATATCTTAATTTGTGTTCCGAAGATGAACGAAGGTCTTACGGGGTTGGAACAACATGAGGGTGAGTAATTACTGACAGAATTTTCATTTTTGGGTGAACTAACCCTTTAAGGACAGACGGGAACCCTGCAATTGACGGAAATCCATCATAGACTCGCTGCAATTAACGGAAATCCGCCGTAGCGACGGAGAACTTTAATCCCTGAGTTTATTATTAAATAATTTATTATTGTTTAATAATAAGAACATTTTTCTGTCACAATTTTAATTGTCATTGCCATGTGGTCGGGTTAAACCCTCGAGTCTTCGTTGACCATGAAAACCAAAGGATGATTTTGTGCCATTAAAACTTAAAAATCACGGTCTCAGAATAAGCTCTGATGTGAGATGTCGCTCACCTCCAGAAAGCTCTTTTCTAAGGCCACTCTGATGTTGGTCTCGATGCTGGTCCTCTTCTTGCGGCGGCGGTTCAAGCCCTCTATGCCCAGCCCAGGCGAGCCAAGAGAGCTGGGACTGGACAGGGCCTGTTCAGAAGTCTGGTTCTCTGCACAAACAGCGCACACAAAAGCACAAAGAGAGACTGATATAAGCAGCTGTGGCAAACAGCAATGCAGACATATCTCAGAGCATCAACTGTACTACTTAGCAACATTATTCAAGTTAAAGATTTGCTTTATATAACAAACCACCGACGCATTCAGAAAAGAGAGCTGAGAGCTGTAGTACCCTGAGAGGAGCTCCAAAACTAAAGAGGAATGCGACAGGAATCTTCATATCCTTTCTAACATTCTTCATGGTATGTAATGTTATTTTGAGAGAGGAGGGAAAAGGAGAAAGACAGCTAAGAGCAGAGAAAATATATACCTGCATCATTGAGCCATTTTTCAAGAAGAGGCTTCAGTTTGCACATGTTTTTAAAGCTCAGGTTCAAGGCCTCAAAGCGAGAAATGGTGGTTTGGCTAAAGTCATTTCCATAAAGTTTTCCCATGGCAAGGCCAACATCCCCCTGGAACATACAACACAACAGCATAAAATAACGTTTAAACAGTGAAAATGTCAGGCAAAATTTACTCGAGTCACCTAATGAGTCCCAGTTAAAGAAGAAATGTCTTTAAATTATTAAAAATAAGTCACGATTTCTGCAATGACCTGGATGACTAAACAGCAGAGACTTTTGAATAGTGAAATCAACAACAGACAACACAAACTGTGAGACCAGTGAAGCCTGGTTTACCTGCGTGAAGCCCAGTTTGATGCGTCTCTGTTTAAAGGTCTTGGCAAACTGCTCAAGCTCCTCCAGGTCGCTGGGCTCCTCTAGGCTGGGTGTGTCGATGTGCTTTGGTGTCGTCTGGCTGTGAGCGAGGGATTGGATGGGGGTCGCCGCTATCGTGCGTGTGGGTGTCGCAGGCTGTGAAGCGTAAGGATAAATGTATAGAGATAGACAAGGATGGTTGGGCAATAGCAGCTGAATTTTATAAAGAAACAATCATGAAAACGGCAATAGTCTAACTGGTTTGGTTCCCAAACTTTTTCTGCCAGGGCCCCCTTTTGTAGAAAAAAATATTTATCCAAGGATGCACCTTTCTCCACACTGATGCATTAAATAATCCAAAAGTGACACTAAAGACATTTATAAAAGATTTCCGACTCAAATAAATGCTGTTCTATTCTTTAAACTTTCTATTCATCAAAGAATCCTGAAAACTGTATAACGGTTTTAGGCAGCACAACAGTTTTCAACATTGATAATAAAAATATATATATTTCTAAAGCACCAAATCAGCATATTAAAATAATTTCTGATTCTGAAGATTTTTTTTTAACAAATAAGAGCAGTAAAATAGAATAAATAACAGTCTGGAATGGATTGGACTGAATAAAAATGGATCCAGTGGGTAAATGGGATATCCCTGACCTGTGTGGCAAGTGTGATGCTTGGCTGGGTATGCAGGAGGTTGGCTTGGCTTTGAGGTAGTTGAGTTAGAAGGTTTTGGGCTTGCAGGAGACCTGTTTAGTGCAAGAGGAAGGGCAACACAATCAGATAGACTGATCATACTGAGGGACAAAGAGATCTGAGGAGGTTAAGAGGACACAGGACTCACTCTGCTGGCCCTGTGGCGTCTGCGAGATGATGAACTGCGTGGGCTGCAGCTGTGTTGCGATGTGGTGGCCCGGTTGGACCAGCACGAACTGCTGCAGGTTGAGGTTCTGCTGCTGTTGCAGCTGCTGTAACTGCTGCATTGTTTCACACAAACACACATATTAAGAAGAATGTTAGTATGCGCCACTTTTCCAGAGTGCACCAGTGCAGCTATGGCCATGACAACCTCATCAATTACAATGGATTTGACAGTAAAGACATTTTAAATTTTGTTTGAAAACGAAATTGCTGTTTCCATTAAAACCAGCAAAGTATATAATTTAAGCAAATGATACACTGTTTTCTGAAATATTTTATCCCTTGTAAATTCCTCCTCTTTGCAAATTTACAAGTGTTTAAAACTTTGAAATTTTATCATATTTTGGGTACAATGATTCTCCAAATACTTTAGATGCAGCTTTCTTCGTGTAAATAGCTGAAGAGCTGGGGGACATGTATTTTGTTTCTGCAAATTATAAATCCTTATAAAAGCCAAATCTTTCAAACTTCATTTGTTATTAATGTTAATTAAAAATACACTTCACTTTAACACTTGAGACATCCCCAGGACAGGTGAAAAAACTGCCAGGGCAAATCCTTATTGTTGAGCTCTGTGAATTACAGTTAGTTTGAATTATTTATTAGTAATTAAGTGAATTAAATGTAATGTAATTAAATTTATTAGTGATTACATTTCAAAAGCTTTTTCGTTAACGTCTGTAATCAATTTGTTTTGCCTTTACTGAAATGCCATTTATTCAAATGAAAACATAATAATGAAAGAATGGGGCTTCTTCATTAAAAACAACAGCACTAGAAAATTCAGCCCCAAGCAAAAGCACTGAATAAATCACTGGATAATTTACATTAAACGTCATTATAGTTTCAAATAAAACAAGCCCCTTTTAGGAGCGAATGAAAGTGTGTCTCTCTTACAGGTGTGATCTGGATGGGTTGAGAGAGGGTGATGGGGGTGGCAGCGGAGGCAGAGATGCTGGCTCCTGTGGTGCTACTCTGCTGGCCGGCTGAATGCTGCACCGCTGCTGCCAGGAGCTGAGCCTGAGCCTGCTGTATCAATAACTGCTGCTGCGCTGGAGTCAAAGTCAACTGGACACAAAGAGACAGACAGGAATTCATTTTATCTATAATGACCACATTTTTCACAAGGCCCACACAAAATTCTACAGTCTTCCATAGAATTCCTACGGTGTAAATTAATCCATTATTCAAAAAGCTTTACCCCAACTATTTATAGTATATTTATTTTACTAAAAGGCATAAGCAATCATTTTATGCAGACATGGCAGTTGCAGGTATTTTCAGTTGCCATTGTCGAAATGTGACATTTACAGTTAACCACGATTTATAATTAGGGCTGTTAAGCGATTACATGTTTATCATCTAATTGCATGCGCAGATTAATTAATCTAATTAATAGCACATCAATTATGGCTGAGAAATTACCCCCAAAAGATTATGTAAAGTCATTATTGTGTTAGATGAGCACTGAATACACATTTCAAAAACTAGCTTTAGAATTCAACATTTTGATTCAACAAAGAATTTATTACAATGTGGCCATTTAGGTATATTTGCACAGACTCTTTTAATGAAGCTCAGAGGTGGCATGTATATAAATGAAAAATGAAATGATACTCTAAATATGAATCTTAAACCGCCAGTAGTTGGCGGCAAGTCGCTGTCTTAATGAGTGAGTGAGTCATTCAGTCAATCATTCAACAGATTTATTCAAACTTTATAAATGGGTCACTGAATCATTGGCTCCCTCAATTTTGTTAAAAACCACGGATTAATTCAGTAATGAAACACTGCTGTGTTGAAAAGCAGAACACAACAGTTCTGCTGTAGCTTTGTTTGGAACAATTTTTATTGGTGAAATTAAGAAGAAAAAAATGCATTCCAATAATTAATCATTTTAACGCGTGGTTCGAGTGCAAATACAAATTCACCCCATAGTTAATCGCAACAAATTAATGCGCTAAATTGACATCCCTATTAATAATATACTTGTTTATATTTAATATACAATTATTAACGTGTGTGATAATAGGGGGTAGGGCTGGGCGATATGGCCAAAAAATCATATCTCGGTATTTTTTGGTTAAATGGTGATATGCGATATATATCTCGGTACTTTATACGTTTTTCTATTTGGATAAAGAAAATCTGTATTTATTTAAAAAAAAATTCTGCCCAATGATATCCTACAAACAATGTTGATATTGAAGGATATGGAAACAAATATAGTGAATGTAATGTAGGCTATGCAATTTATTATGTGCAAAAATATTTTGTTTTTCATTAAAATATACTTGTAGGTTTATTCCACATATAGTACATTTATTGTCTCCAACAATAAACTACTATTCTATTGTGCTCCGTCTGTTTGACGCGCATGCGTGCGGCGGCGCTAGTTCACAGAAGCTTGAATTTTAGCGGAGATTCACTTGCAGAAGCTCGTCCTCTCCTGACAGTGAAATGGACATATTTGTTTGACTAACATTTACAGATGGAGAATATACCTGTGAAATGTAAGTTGAGCACTGAGGAAAGCACCACATCTCAAACGCATTAATCAGCGCAAGTATTTATCTGTCAGTCAGCAACAGTAGCTATCTGTCAGAGCATCTGACAGGACAAGCTGCTTTAAACTTGTTAACTATATCTTAGGCTACCAGTTATTTTGAAGCCCTTAATATAAGCTTGTGTCATGTTTAGGACAAATTGTACTATGTAGCTACTTTCACTGCAGCAGCTCACACTGCGACCTCCGCTATTTTTTTGATATGTGCTCATATCAAACTACTGTATCGATATAAACGGTATTGCCTCATTCCATATCGTTTCAAAAAAGTATAGCGATATATCGTACAAACTCGATATACCGCCCAGCCCTAATAGGGGGTCACATACATAAAGTATGTAGTATTTGGCTGATCATGTGATCTTAACATGTCTAATATATAATATATATTTTGTGCTATTGACTAGTAAGTTTCAACCTAAAGGTGATTGTTCATGACACAAAAATGGTCTCTATCGCCTCAAAAATGGAAAAGAAATGTCTAGGACAGCACACCCTGCTGTCTGGAGGTCAAAACAGATTTAGACTAGGGACAAAACACTGGGTGAGTCAATTTGTGGCCCATAATGAATTATTCGTGAAAGTGCAAGTCAGGTTCCGGAAGTAAAAATCCAATACATTTTAACCACATAGGAATAGATTTTTAACGATAACTTATAAACCTTTAAAGACAGACCTACTGTGAGCAACGATGGTATATGCTTTTGTTGAAGACGTCGGCCCACATTATTTCAACTTATTTTTTAAATAATTATTTTTTAAACAGAATCCTTGGTGACAAACTACATTACCCATGATTCTGCAAAGAAATCTCCATTCAGAGAATCGCGCAGCAAAAGAACACTTTAGCACATGAAGTACTGTGAGGCGTAATAGTCTTCCTTTGCTCTCCATAGATTTTAATTCAATTTTGTCATTCGCAATGCTTCAAGCAAGGGATTGTTCTTCTTTCGCCTCATTGAAGTCGTTCAGCACACAGTCTTGTAACTGTATTTTTGTCTGATTTTTAAATAAAATGTTTTGATTCACCTCGTAGCTGGTTGGTTGGTTTGATTCATGGCTTATAACTCTTTAACAAATCCCTGTGGGAAAAAAAATTAGTGGGAAATATACTTCCGGAACCAAGACTGCTGACAAAAAGCGGATAGAGCACTGTTGAACTCTATTGCACAATGTGGGTCATGTTTTTTTCCTGGTTTAAATGTTCCAGTTTGGTAGTAGAAGCAAATAAGGACTAATAAAGAGTGCTTTTCAAATATTGTGGAAGTGGTGTCAGAATGCAAATCTAGATTAAGACCATCCCAAAATTGTATTTGCAAAAATACTTTTTGTTTGATGCTCATGTATGGTGATATAAATATACCGCAGCCTTCTGAGACTTCAAGCGGAGAGCAGAGCGGGTATGCTAATTAACGAAACGGTTATGCAGTACATGTAAATTCTGCATAGATTTGCATATTCTCAACCATCTGTTTCCGAGCAACTGCAGAGCAGCTAATTAGCATATGGGGCCCAATAATTTCCCCTGTAACCAGGAGATAAAACGTTGTGCTTTTAATCTTTAATCTTCAGAGTTGTGACAAATCTCACACATTATATACAAATAGACAAAACAATTCATGACATCAGGTGGAAAGCCTGAGCAGTCACTCCGAGACATGATCATCACACATGCAGTTCAAGACAGTGGCAGTTTAGTGACTCAGACACAGGAGAACTATGTCCCTGGGGACATCTTTAAATTCCTATAGCTCTTTCATCCATGACACAGACCACAAATGTGTGTGTGAGCTCAGAGAAAAAGATCATACCTGTTGGAGCAAGGCCTGTGCGTGTGCGTTGGTGATTGCGCTTGTTGTTTGCACAGTCTGCCTCTGAAAGTCCAGTCCATTTGTTTGGGCACCTGGAAGAAGAAAAGCAGGCAATGCCACAATAGATCAGGGACACACAAAAAGGTCTTTTCAGCCAAGTTATTCAGCTCCATGGCCTTTCTTATTTAAAAAAAAAAACTTCTGACTGTGATATATATTGAGAGACATTGTCCTGATTGCTCTACCTCAGTCAAAGCTGCACAAGCGACCCTTTAGAACTTGAACTGTGAACTGATAGTCTTTAACTCACTTATGAAAATGTAAAAGAAAGCTGTGTTGGAAGGATCAGGCCAAATGATCTGAGCAATCTATGGGGAAAAATACATGAAAGGCACAACATGCAAGCCAGACATCTCCAAAGAGCCAACGGTTCCTTGGGTAACTCACCAGTGTTTTCGTCCCCGCTCTCCATTGCACATTTACTTGTTTCCGATGGATTACTCATTCTAGAATCTACAACAGACAGAGGAAGACCGGACTTTCAGTTTCTCCAATCATTGACCAATCATTCAGTGACTTTCGAAAGTGAGACAGCATCCTCAACATCATAAAAAAATGAATTCATTCCCATTTTTGATTTCAAACCATATGACCTAAAAAAAAAATTTAAAGTGAACACTTAAAAAATTCCTTGGTTTGAGTAGTGGACATGTTTGGTTTGTTAATTAGCTACACCATTTGGATTTACAAGCCAAACATGTCCACTACTCAACCCTAGATAGTAATAGCATCACTATACAATAAAACAGACCTTAAAATGTTGTTGCTGACTACAAACATCACTCACCAGCAGCTGCTGCACTTGCCTTCTCAAGCGTCTCTACGAGCATCACAACAAACTTAGCACCCCTTTCGCTGACAACACTCAAAAGCAATGAAGTCTCTGTTTAACTAAACGGATTGGAGTGGAAAAACAACACACGTGCAGAGCACAGCTAAGCTTCGCTGAAACTGTGGCTGCCTTTCTCTCAGTCTCTCCGGCTTGCTTGATTTGCTCTCTCTCACTCTCCCTGTGCCATGATTGTCATAACAACTAGAGTGTGAAGAAGTTCGTTTTCATTCTGGAACGAAACAGAAGCGGAGCGGCTGCCAGTGCCGTAATAAAGCATAATCAGTATGCAGCTGATTAAAGCCATATGCAAATCTCCCTCACTTCATTAGACGAGCAACACTTTGAAGTCCTGCAAGCAATTCATTTCGCACGGCGCTCTGAGAGCTTTCTCCCTAATTTAAATGTTCATAAATATTTATCATCTCATTAGCATATTAATTGGATCGCTTTGGAGGGAAAAAAGAGGAATGGGGGAAAAAAATCCGGAGTGTCAATGCACAAGCCCAATTACCTACGGAGTGCTGGTTAAATTAGGTGAAACAGGTGAGCTTTCTGTCAATGCGATCAAAGGGGAAAAAAACGGTGAGGTCTGTATCTGGACATAAAGACAGCAGGTTGCGTTTAGAAGTGTTTCTTACACATTTCTAAGCACCAGAGGTTGAGGATGGAGCTGTTCGGGAAGTAAATTACTTGCCATTCTCCACCATCCTATTCACACAGCCCCCTGTGACCCAAACACTTCACGGATCAAATTCCGTGACTTCTGTAGCCGTATTGTCTGGAAAAGAACATGAAGTCTGCTTTGCATATCCAGATTAACTGTGCACCTCATTAACTGATATTTCCAGAGCTCGGCCTAATTACAACAGAGATTTACATATTAGAACAAACATCTGACGGAGTAAGCATAAAGAAATCAGCCCATCCATAAGGAACTTTTGCAGACACTTAAAATACTTTTTCAGAGTGCTAAAATTGACTCAAACAAAAGGAGGATAACAACAAGACTAGCATTATTATCCAACAAAACAGATAGTTATATTTCTTAATTTTCCTTTAGTAGACAACTTCGTGTCCAAAGGCACACTTGCATGGAAACCATGCGACAATTTAGTTGAAAGGCTAAACTAACCTGGAGAGCTATATTCAAATTAGCAGAAAAAAATTATGCAAATATTATACTTTTAAAACAGGCATTTGAAGCATTTCATGAAAAAGATGACTGAACGCAGCACAGAGGATAAACTAAATTCAATTTCATTATGAGAAAGCATGAACAAATAATAATATAATTCATATTCAAATGATATATTTGAAAACATTCCATTTGAGTTTCAGAGAGGAACTGATGAAACACTAAAGACACTTGATAGTATGATGGTTGCTATTCACATACCACAATTCTCACACATGAATTGTAACCTAAAACCATTTAACTATACAACAAGACACAAAAAGCATGAAGTCACTCCAATTTGCAGCAAATGAATACAAAGAGGACTGTTCGACAAATCTCAAAGGCTGACAAAAAAAAAACACAAACTCTCACTTGATTTTAGGTCTATAATCATTTTAATTAACTGTTAGCCTGCAGTGTTTCTGCATGTTCACATTATCAGAGCATGAAGAAAAGCACAAGAACAAGAAAAGAAATAGACAGATGGTCAGAAAGAGATGCAAAATGTCATGAAGTTTCACTACTACATTTGATAAGTCTCAGTTACAACTAAAATAAAAGTAAGAATTTATGTGGGTAATTTACACCTTGGGTATGAGCTGTGGACACAGGAAACAAACAAGTTCCGGCATGTCATTGCTTCTCTAGGCACTACACATAAAGTGAAACTGTTATCAGATAAAAAGCAGGGTCTGTTACACCTGACTCAATGACATGTCCAAAAGCAGACAATTATATGTGAATTTAAATTGCCAACCAAATAATTCCCATGTATCAGAGAATTCATGTTAAAAGATAATTAAGACTGATGCAAAGGATTTCAAAGCAGATTCAACAAAACATGAAACCATGCAGTAAATTAAAAAAAACAAATGCACATTTGTTTCTCTTGTTGTGAGACACCAACAGAAGTTTTAAAATTATTTTATCTTCTTTGGCCAAGACAATTTTTGCCTTAAATACTCTGTGTTGATTAATGGGATAACTGCATAAAAGCAATATTACTGGATGGGGTTATGTCCAAAATCTTAAACCCAGATATGCACCATCCAGTGTTGTTATTGTTAACTAAAACTATTACAAATAATTGAAATAAAGCTGAAATAAAATATTACATTAAAAAAATTGATAAAATAAAGACAAAGGAATAAAACTGAAATAAACATAAATTAGGGCTAAATAAATATATAATAAATAAAAAAAATGACAAAAGCAAATAACAAAATTACTGAAACAAACTCTAATTAAAACTAAACCGTAATATATAGATTAACAAAATCTAATTCAGATAATAAAAAAATTAAATGGTAGTATAATAGTACTAATATTATAACAATGGGGTTATTTTAATCATGGCAACAATACCTAACAATAATTAGATTATCACTACACCAAAATGTTTTAAACTGAAAACAAAATCTTTTAGACTTCATAATCCTTAATATCAAAACAAAACAAATTGCTAACTTCAATTGACAACTATTATACATATATCCAACTTTACCCACATAAAGTGATATTTACTATAGCAAATCTGGTTGATCTTTTATATCGTTAGCAAATGTAAACTTGCCTCTATAGCCCAGCTTTAAACTGCTAAATGTGGACTATAAGATATCACAAACATGTTCAGTAAAGCGGGTCTGTAAAGTATTGTGAAAAGTGCTATACAAACAAAACTGACTTGACACTCCCAACTGTGCATTAGTTTTGAATATCATCTCGACTGTGATTACTTGTGCCCTTGTATCTACATAGAATCACAGATATTTAGAATTACATTATGATTGGATTGAGAGTGTTATCTTTATTAATGTAAGCAATTGTTCACGGACAATATTATACAATAAACTAAATACAAATGAGCATAATAAACTAAATACACAAGCATACAGCTGCTGGAACAATAGTGGAGAAGCTGGGCTCTATATGAGGATTACCTATTAGACTAGCAAATAAAGCTGGCATAATGCCTGCATACATCTCTTTGAGTAGCCCGACTGATACAATGTTACGGAGACACTGGCTGTGCTACAAAATATCAATTTGTCACATCTGTACTGTAACATTGTATCAATTGCCGTCAGAGTTCCATTTTGGCACGTTCCGCCATCCTTCGACAATGAAATGGATTCATTCTGATGGAATACGCTGAACAGCGCATTCTGATCTCTAGAAGGCCCACATGAATAACATAACAGGACTACACGCCTGCAATGGGCACAAAAGGCAAGAGAATGGGCATTAAAAAAAAATCACGCCATGTCCTAACTGTACACCAAGCAAGAACCCGCTGCTCTGTTCTTTCATATTTTCACCGTAAACACGTTGCGCAGACGCCGGCTGATTGCGAGCGAATGAATATTCAAAGCTTTATATGTGGGATTGGCTCACGGCACAATACAGCAACACAAAGCCGCTGGAGTAGCATTAGCCGCCTAGCATGCACAGGGCAGCCTTTAGTTAAGATTAACTGTAAAATTCTTACAACCTCTGACCGGGGACAGTGCAAAACCCCGCGAGCTGTCGCCGATTATGACTAATAAAATATGCAAAGCGGCGTTTGCTCGGCGGCGGTATGAATATGTAACGCGACTGCTCTAATCACACAAAGGAGGCATTTTTTCCTTTAATTTGCCGTAGCACTGCATCGCCAGTTTCACCGTCGCACAGACAGAGAATTATTGCCCGATACGTTTATTTAAAGGGTGCATATGACTGCAACATCGGGCTTGAGTATTTTGTTTACGCTTTCTCTCCCGCGCTTTTCTGGGTTGAGAGAAAGAGTGTTTGAATATGAATATGAATATGTAAAATGCAGTAATGATTACCTGGTCCTGAACTCTCATCTTGACTCGCTGCTCCTCCGTCCGCCATTTTGAATATTTAAGCCCAAATCCTCAAAACACAATACAGCGGCTCACCGATGCACTCACCCACAGCATCAGCATGGCAGATCAGAGAGTTCCCATCAGTGCGTTTGAAACGGCCAGAACCACCTCCAAAAAAACTCACTGACATCATCACTGCCATCAACCATAATTACACATGTAGACCTTGCATGCGTTGTGTTGTGCAAAAAACAAAAGAACAGGAAAAATTGATAAAATATTTGTTATATGAACATTTAAGTGAAATGATCCAATGAAAATAATAAGTAAATATTTAAAATTTGACATTTGTCTATAGGGAAAAGATGTTTGCATTATTGCAGACATGTGACAAACTTATATATATTCTGTTACTCTCATGTTTTTCCTACTGTCATCTTTTGCCAATGTTATTTATATATATATATATATATATATATATATATATATATAGGGCCTAGGCCTATTTAAAATGTAGGCCTATATATATATATATATATATATATATATATATATATATATATATATATATATATATATATATATATATAACATTGGCAAAAGATGACACAGTAGGAAAAACATGAGAGTAACAGAATTAATGATGCAAACTTCAGTAATTTGATTAGACAAGTTCTAATTCTGCTGTAATGCTGCTGTTGCAAGATAATAGTGTCATTATTCAGCTCAGTTCAGTTTCATTGATGATAACTGGAAATTAAATTCCAGTTTTAAAAAAATCTCAGATATTTTATAAAAACTGTATTATTCAACTATTTGTAAATAGACTGTGTAAGTCAATATATAATAAAATAATATAATAACAAAAAAAGTTCTGTATAACATACAGATAGACCGAAATATGCCATGACTACTTCTTCAAATATAGGCCAAATACAATAAACACTTTGACTGTAAAAAAAAACAGTTTTTGTTTTGTTTTATGAATTATCAATTTTATGTTTATTTTTTTATATATATTTTTTTCTCAATGTTACAAATCCCGATTGCAATTACAAAAATAATATTTAATGTACATTTTTTTACTGAAAACAGTCAGACAAAAAATGACCCAAAAACAATAAAATTTCTTAAATGGAATAGTCTATATGGAAAGAGTGAGAACAAGTCTGTTAACTAGCACAGATAAGCAGTTTTTGTCAGCATGGCGTCTGGTAAAGATCAATAGTTCTTTACCAAATGGAAAAATGAACTGTTCTCAAAGTGCCTGTGATTTCAATTATGCCTCATTCACTACCATCTGCTGGTCAGATATGGCAATACACCACAGCTGGAATGCACACCCTTGTTTGAGGTTAGACCAACAATATTAGAATGTTTTTTCGAAAGACAGAAACATTACGATATTATTAATATTATACTGACATGAACACAAGTAAAGCTTGTTAGTGTTAGTGAGTGTGCCCTATGTATGTAAAACTTACGTTTTATCAAGTGATATTGTATACAAATAATCCAGAATAAAATTCAAGAACTAATATGTAATACGTTCAATTTGTCCCTTATTGGCGGCTATAACAACCCCTACCCCATTACGTCAGTTCATTTCCCAGCAATGACTCCCACTATTTACTAATATGACTGTTATGACCTGGTTATGATATCACATCTGCCATTTTGTTACAACCTAACTTGTAAAACTTTGAGTGAGAGGAAAGGCTCCAAAGTGCAATATAGGTGTGGTAGAGACAGTCACACAGGTGCAGATTGCAGAAGCAAAACTGTTTCAGGAGTTCACAGGAAGCCATGAGATAAGGATATATGAGAAATATATATATAGGTTATATATATATATATGTGTAGCCTATATATACAAATTAATTCCGCAAAACATCATCTATTGCAGTGTGACTGGACAGCGACAAAATGACCAACTGGAAGTTGATTTTTTGCAGCCTATATTTAATATCAGGTGAGGTGGTCACTTTCATGACGTTTACATTGAGTACAGCAAGATCAAATCAATGACATTATATGTTAGATAACAGTGTGGGTCACAAAAGTGATTTGTTTTCTTGTCAGTTGTTCAACATGTGACACTTAAATTTCATTTAAAATATGTTTTCAAGTAATAATGTTGTTAATGTTTTCACCAGGGCTACAAAATGGCGAATTTTTTACTTGTTTCATTCATTTACATAATAGAGCTCTTTAGACACAATACAAAGCATCAGTAGACAGTTTACAAATAAGGTGGACTTATGCATTCTTAAACACTGTAATGATTTCATATTAAATAATTAAATGAAGAAATTGTATTAATAATAAGTTCATATTTTAGCAGAATGTATAATAATATAATCACACCAAATGTATTGCTGATGAAGTTTACTGATAAACTTAAGTTGTGATGTAGATTTGTGATTCTGTAAATGAGATTGATTTTCAAATGTAGAAATACAAGGAATTTTACTAAATATTTTCAGATTGTGACATTGTGTGATATTCACAAAGGTCTCGTTTTTGCCTCATAGTGATGTCGACTAGTTTTGGACTGGAAGTGACAATGAGTCAAGCTTCTGTGGAGGTTGCCAGGGGTGATGATGTCACCCTTACATGTAATTTTAAACCTAAAAATCAAGTAAACGATCTTATCATTATAACATGGAGTGGTCATTCTGATGAGACATCTGGAGACAAGGTAAGCCTAAAAATTTGACAGTATTGATAAACTTCTTCAACTGTCTACCAAAATACCACTAACCATGATAAGTGTAAAAACAATGACTGTTTATTAATGTATAATTGGTTCTTTGTTTTGGACCTAGGTACTTTTTGGTAGCTATTACTCCAATACTCGCAAAGTAGACATTGGACCACAGTATGAAGGCAAAGCCTCGATAGACTTTGACCTTGATGCAAAAACATCAAAACTGACACTAAAACAAGTCACTCTTAAAGAAAGCAGAAGAATTAAATGTTATGTTCAGATTCCTGGAGACATTGAAGGCAAAACAGCCGACTCCACTTCTCTTTTGGTTCAGGGTAAGATCTCTGGCACTTTGTCAAACTTATAACTTATTAACATCTCAAAATAAAAATTCCATATAACTATACATGGCAAGTGGAATCCTTTTTAAAAACGTTGAATGCATATCTACATTTGTCTTATAGTTGCACCATCACAACCTGTTTGTAAGGTAGTAGGCACCGCAGAATATGGACACAATATTAGCCTAACCTGTGTTTCTGAGGAGGGCTCGCCATCACCCACATACAAATGGGAGAGATATGATGTCAAAAATGTCCCAAAAGCATTTCCTCTTAAAACCACTGAAAGTAAGTTTGCTCTCTCTTTCAGTGGATTAGATTAATAAAAAAATTTTTGCCATTAAACG
The DNA here is from genome assembly GCF_029890125.1 of Rhinichthys klamathensis goyatoka. NCBI lineage: Eukaryota > Metazoa > Chordata > Actinopteri > Cypriniformes > Leuciscidae > Rhinichthys > Rhinichthys klamathensis. The sequence continues at coordinate 515,005 of NW_026606867.1, forward strand.
CTAAAGTTTACACATGATTTTGTGTAACAGAGGATGGAGTTCTGGCTTTGGTCAATGCATCCATGGAGACATCAGGTTACTATATCTGCCTGTCAACCAATAAGGTCGGATCAGCCAAATGTAACATGACATTGTCTGTAATGCCATGTGAGTATTGCCTGCTTTCTTTCTGTATAAATTTATATGAGTGTTTACTTTCCAGATTTATTTTATTCAGATTATTTTATCATGTTTTGATTATTGTACCAGATTATTGTACTGAGTAGACTTTACAGCTTGACTCTTGCATTGTCAATACAAGATCTTGTATTGTGTGAAAACAGATCAAGCAACATTCATTTCCATTAAGAGGATTTTGGTGTAAGAGATGCAAGAATTCTGTTTTCACACAATACAAGATCTTGTATCTACAATGCAAGAGTCGAGGACTCTGTAAAGTCTCCTCTAGCACATCCCAAAGACTTTCAATGAATTTAAGGTCTGGACTCAGAGGTGCCAATTCATGTGAGAATGATTCTTCATGCTCCATCCCAACCATTATTTCACAATTTGAGACTGATGTATCTTGGCGTTGTCATCATGGAATATTGCCATGATGTGTCTTCCTACATGGTTGTTGAAGAAATGAAAAGCTACACACTCCATCAATTAGGGTTAGAACAACTGTTGCCAAACATATAACATGCTAGAAACATAATAATCACAGCAATAATGATCCAATTATCTGAATGTCAACATGACATTGACAATTGACCTAATCTGTTATAGACTACACTCCTCATTGTTATGTTATTCCAACACACTCTCATGAAAATTTGTAACTTTGTTTGGTCAAATTTGTACATTTTCATACAATCTTATTCTGGCCCAGCTTGATGGTTAGGTTTATGGGTGGGATTAGAGGCGGACCTTCACACTTATGGTTTTCTTAAAAATCATATATTTTGACACAATGTCACATTGTACAAAAATGTATACAAAATTGTCACATTGTAAAAATTGTTATATTTTCTCATGAGATCGGGTTAGTTATTCTGAGGTCTGAAACATGGAAGTACGCTGATGTTTCTAGCTACTTAAGCTTGACTTTGCATTCCAAAATGTGTTGCGGAAGTACACTGATGTAAGAAGTTTTGACAGAAATTATGTGATTACACACAGAAAGTTTTTTTTCACTGCTTTGCTTTTTAATAGTTTTTCTACATTACATGGACATCTTTGTCCATTGCACTGCGTGTCACTGTTTTTTCGGTGTCTAGTGCATGAGCGGTGCAGAGTTTCTTTTCCATTCCTTTTATGCATAAACATTCATCAACTCACAAATCAGTTGTGGTAAATGGAAGCTCAAGCATGTCCGCTTGATGTGCAATAACCAATTAAGTTCATTCTCAAGTGTTACGCAGCACGTTTGAGCTTCCGCAAGAACCAATGAGGTTTGTTCTTGCACATCAAGCAGGTTCGGTTGAGTTTCTGTTTCGGTTCACTGATAGCCTAAAAAAGATGAACGAAAGTTTTACGTTTGGAATGACATGAGGGTGAGTAATTAATGACAAAACTTTTATTTTAGTTTGAACTAACTCTTTAACAATAAAAAATTAAAACGCTGTTGCTTGTGTAAACAGCAGATAGCAATAAGGTTTATCAGAAAAGTCAATCCGACAGTTTTATGGTAATTTACTGAGATTAAAGGTGACATATTATGCCCCTTTTCACAAGATGTAATATAAATCTATGGTGTCCCCAGATTGATTCAGTTCAAAATACCCCACAGGTCATTTATTACAGCATTTTTGGGTGTGAGAAAAAACGCACTGTATTTGTATGTGTCCCTTTAAAAGCAAATGAAGAAGACCGATACTTTCACGAGCTTAGTTCGGAATTCGGATACAATAACAATACTTGCGAATCTCAGTCATCCAAAATCTCCGAAATAACCAGTAGTGGAGTGCAGCCAGGAGGAGAGAGACTCAGGAAGAGGTTGCAACTTTTAGACTGCACCTGGACCTTTCGGAATGGATAGTGGATACATTTATGTAGTTGTTGTGGAGTTACATTGATTCATGTGTTTCTGGGGGATTTCCGTTTAAAATTAAATAAAATAAATCCACTGCTCACTTGTCTCCTCTGAGGCTGGGACTCTAAATAGTGTTCTGTGTTCGTCTCTGGAGAAACGACAGAACAGTTTGCATGCTTTGCTCGAACTTTTCCCATTGTGTTATAACTGGTTACACTGTTGTTGTAACGTGGCGTCAGGAATGACACGAAGAGTGAATCCAATTGCAGCACTTTAATAACACAGACAGGTAATCCAGGGAAAACAGGGAAACTCAGAACAGAGAGACAGCTACAGGAAACAGCAAACGACTTCAAAGACCGACAAACAACAACTGAAGCATAGAGACTTAAATACACAGGCAAACAAGATAAACAAGATAACAAGGGGGCGGGGCTAATAAGAAACACCTGGAGAGACTAATAAACAAGAAAACTACAAAGGACTACAAAACATGGCACAGTACAGGAAATGATAAAGGTCCACATAAGACAAGGGGAACACAAGACAGGAATCGTGACAGTTGTCAATTGCGAAAACCAAATGGCAGCACCATGGGTGGAAACTTGCAGATTAATTTTCGTAATATTATAATATCCCCTTTCTATGTCAGAAGGGGAGCAAAATCTGATTGGCCTATTTTTTTACATGCTTGCAGAGAAAGGCTTACCAAAACTAAGTTACTGGGTTGTCACTTTTCACGTTTTCTGGGTTGGTAGATGCACCGGGGACCCAATTATAGCACTTTAACTGATTAATAACTTTGATTTGTCACCTTTAATGCATGAAATATTGACCTCAGAGACTTTCAGCTTAATTTGCTACATTTTAATTTCCATATCTTTCTGTTTTTACAGCCTCTATGAATGTTGCCACAATAGGCATTGTTGCTGGTTGTATTGCTGGAGCTGCAGTGCTTATAATAATCATCATCTGCTGTGTCCGCAAACGGAAACAGAAATCAAAAGAGTAAGAGTCAAGTGGAATAGGTTGCCATTTATCCCCTGGAAGCTATAAATTGAGTGTTTGTTGGCATTTAGGTGGTTCTGGTTTTTATTATTATTTTTTTTATTTTTTTATTAATCTGTGTTTACTTTATTTATGCCTCAGAACTCCAGTGGTGGAATACCATGACACACCACAAATAGAATATATTGAGGAAGGGAATCTGCACATCACTGAAGAGAGACCTGACAAAGCTCGAAGTGATGACAATGGAGGTGGCCGTGATGACCACAGTGACCACTATGTTGACCGCAAAGGTAGCCCTGATGACCTCAGCGTTCACTATGATAATCGCAAAAGTAGCCGTGATGACCTCAGAGATCGCTATGATGATCGCAGAGGTAGCCGTGATGACCTCAGAGATCGTGATGACCTCAGAGATCGCTCTGATGATCGCAAAGGTAGCCGTGACGACCTCAGAGATCGCTATGATGATCGCAAAGGTAGCCGCGATGACCTCAGAGATCGCTATGATGATCGCAGAGGTAGCCGTGATGACCTCAGAGATCGTGATGACCTCAGAGATCGCTATGATGATCGCAAAGGTAGCCGTGATGACCTCAGAGATCGCTATGAGGATCGCAGAGGTAGCCGTGATGACCTCAAAGATCGGTATGATGATCGCAGAGGTAGCCGCGATGACCTCAGAGATCGGTATGATGATCGAAGAGGTAGCCGCGATGACCTCAGAGATAGGTATGATGATCGCAGAGATCGCTATGATGACCATAGAGATCGCTATAGATAAAATCATTAAGATCAGTATGATAATCAGTATGTGATGAACCATTGAATTATTATGACAGCCATCAAAATGTTGCTATAAGGAGGATGGCCGTGAGCCAAGGCCTCTACATTTTTTTCCTGTGTTGATAATCCAAAAAAATTGTTCTTTATCCCTGCAGTGGCAAATGCATCTGATTCTTCTGACCTCAACGAACTATCCTTTTTATTTACTTTTTTGTTTTATTTTACAGGATTGTAATAGTATTTTATATACAGCATATAGTTTTTTTTGTTCTGACTATCAGCTAAAGTAATTAGGCAAAATCATATTTTTGTTCTTCTGAATCATGCATGTGTTCAGTCATTTTTTGGGCAGGTGGTCAGAATGGTGCTTAAGGACGGTGACATCTCTCCACTTTTTTTGTACATTTCTATATTATTATAAGAATGGAAAAAACTTTTTAACCTGTCATGTTATGTATATGGTTTTTTTTTAATCCAATGAAATAGTCCCTACTTAATTATTATCATTTATATTTTGCAATCCTTATAATTCTGCATAATTTTTATGAGCAGTTTTACGAGCTGGTTAGGACATTTTCAGTAATTTTATGGCACAATGTTGGAATTTATCAAAATGGCTAGAACTAATTCATGTTACACACACTTGCTTGTCACATTCTAAATAAATAACTGATTTTAAAATACTGAATGTATAACTGTTTATTTTTCTTTTTTCCATTAATATGTGTCTTTGTAACAAGAGCAAGCTCTAAAGTCACCTTAAGTTACAGCCCTGCCCTATACTTTTTACGTTGAATGCAATATGTTGCAGTATTTTTCTGAAAGACGCATCCACTTTAGAAGATTGGGAGACCGTGTCGGTGGCTGTTATGTAAAGTAGTTTATGATGATAGTTATTTGACAACTATTTCATTAAAAGTATATATATATATATATATTATCAAATTACTTTTTCATCTCAATAGCCGTTTAGCATATATTGATTTTAGTTGCAATTTTCACAGTTTCTTCCCCCTTTAGTAAAGTGGTACAGTCCGCTCTTTCTAACCAGCGCAGAGCAGACAGAGATGAAGCAAGCGAGTAACAGTCCGGAGCAAGATGGACTAGATAGCTGCAATATAAACCACACTAAACTGGATCATGGTTTTGTTACACGGTTCCTGGATTCTTTTCATACTATTTTCACGTAAGTTATTCATCTGTTTTCCTTTTGGTCATGATATAGAAATAGAAAACTGAGACAGACAACTAAAGCAACAGGTTGAGAGAGAACCTTGAGCCCTACCCGGCTTTAATTTTAGATTGATCACGGGTCCTCGCGACGGTTTTTACTCCATTTACATTTACACCTGACAAAACTTTTATAATTTACAAATTTTATAAAAAAAAAAATTACAATATATATATATATATATATATTAATGAGAGTCTGTTGGGCACTTTTTATTGTAAAATAAGTGTGTTATATTCAAAACTAAAAGCTAAAAACTTATAAAATAATAAAATAAATGACTCTGATTTAAATAAAAAATGTAGCCTACATTTGCTCAACAATAATCTTTATTATATTGATTATTGATGATTATAGAATGGCTGTATATATACATACATACATACATTCACGTATGCTTTTATAAGTAAATAAAAGTATATAAAATTAAAAGACTTCACAGTTCAAGATTGTACTAGCCCAGATTATGCTGAACATTTGAAACTATTTAACATCCCAAAGTTGTTGTTGTGGGAGAGAAGAATTGTGGGAAGTGCTGCTGGAATGTGTGTCAGGGAGTGCAGCTGCATTGTATCAGTTCTTGAATGGTGGATGCAACTGAGACAACACACTATATGATGGTTGTTTTATGAGCAAGTTAGTGGCCAACTTTGTGGACTGATGTGAACTAAAACTACACTTTTAAAAATTCCTCTCAGTAGACAGTGTATGTGTGAATTTGCATAAACATTGTAGAGAAAAGTTGTTTTGAGCTGTTGAACTGCTGAATACTATTTGCAATAATATGTAATACATATAATGGTTTAGTTAGCACCAGCAGCTCATTAACATACAATCAAGTAAAGTTTCCTGCTACTAACGGCTTGGTTTAAATCTCTTTAACCTAATTGGGTAGTCATCTATGACTGAGTCAATGAGTGTATCTTATTGGTGGGAACTCAACATCCCCCTCCTGCACTGAGTCTAGTGGGTGGGGGTTCACCGTAATGCCAAACAATGAGTCAAACGGGAGGACAAAAGGAGGACCCCATCTACCCTGGACTGAGTATTAATGAATGTAATCAAGAATTCTCGCCTACATTTCCCTCAGAAACATGATCATTCTAAAGTACAGTTGGAAAATGCTCAGGAAGCTGCTCTGTTTCCACTAAGGCTGCAATGAATGAGTGTAGATCTCATCCAGACATCTGTGATGACTGGCAGTTGTATATTTGTATGCGGTGTGCTCCACCCTTTGACGAGTTTTAGGGTGTCTCTGTGTTTGTGGGAGAGACCTCTGCTCTACTTGGACTAAACTTGATCTTTCATAAGAGTTTTCTCAGAATATTTGGGTTCCACCCCAAACAGTCAGAGCAACAAACGGTGACGTCTCTACAAAAAACTACAGGCCCCACGTCTCTGCGCTCCCTGCATAGCATGGAATTTATCTTTCTTTACTCACACTTCTCTTTCTTTCTCTCTCTCTGTGTTTTTGACACCAGCAGATCCTCCTCTCGGGAACTTCTACGATTTTGTCCAGCTTTTTGTTCCATAATCTCCCACACACGGCTGGACAAATACACTCTTTCATGCTTAGACACACACACACACACACACACACACACACACACAGACACACACACACACACACACACACACACACACACACACACACACACACACACACACACACACACACACACACACACACACACACACACACACACACACACACACACACACACACACACACACACACACACACTCAAATGCTGACTGACTGGATCCAGATGTTTTTAGGGTTGTTTTCAGGTCATCTCACCTTGTAATCTCTTGCTGATTCCCTTTGGAATGGAGTGACTAAGCATTCTCGAAAAGAGGCAGTGAGCAAAATCAGTTTTTTTTGATGCACTGGTTAGTTAGGCCTAGTCTGAGAAAGGGCTTTGGGTAATGAACACATGCCTGTCTCTGACACTATGAAACATACCATTAGACTCAAACACCATAATACTAATCATGAACAGGTCAGTAGTCATTACAGTTGCCGCTGAAAGCTCACTGTATCTTGGAATTTGCATTACTCTCTTTGGGTGTGTTTGCTGATCCACTAAATTCCACAAAAAGGAAAGGATGCAGTTTTGTCTCTCATTTTTTATGCATTAGAGGCACCAAAAACATATTTTGTTGTTGATAAATTAGAAATAGTACAAAATTAACCTACAACAAACTTAGCTTCTTTTAAACACCCAATGTCAACCACTTAATATGGTGATATTATCTTCTCATTTTTGACTGTATGCAACAATGAAAATAAAAAGAGTCATAATTTTGTTAAAATTATTTTCATTCAAAACTTTTTTGCAACAATTAGCTAATTTTAATATACAAAACATACAAATTTATTATAATTGTGACACCAATTGAATAACATTACTGTACACGACAAGAAGACAAGAAAATCATTTTAATTAACTAATTAATTCATATTAAGTTTCTCAATGTTTTAAAGGGTTAGTTCACCCAAAAATGAAAATTATGTCATTAATGACTCACCCTCATGTCGTTCCAAGCCCGTAAGACCTCCGTTCATCTTCGGAACACAGTTTAAGATATTTTAGATTTAGTCCCGAGAGCTTTCTGTCCCTCCATTGAAAATGTATGTACGGTATACTGTCCTTGTCCAGAAAGGAAATAAAGACATCATCAAAGAAGTCCATGTGACATCAGTGGGTTAGTTAGAATGTTTTGAAGCATCAAAAATACATTTTGGTCCAAAAATAACAAAAACTACGACTTTATTCAGCATTGTATTGTCTTCCGGTTCTGTTGTCAATCCGCGTTCAGTGACGCTGGTGACGTAAGACGCTGCTGACGTGTAATCTGGTGCGCCCGAGCTTCGTTTACAGTCTGAGGGAGACGCACGCTGTAAACAAAACAATCTTCGCAAACATGTCTAAGGATTTCGACACAGAGGAAGACTTGCATTTTTTTGCCCAGCCATATTTATTTGAACCCGAATACACAGACGCACCAGATACACGTCAGCAGCGTCTTACATCACCAGCGTCACTGAAGCGGATTGACAACAGAACCGGAAGACAATACAATGCTGAATAAAGTCGTAGTTTTTGTTATTTTTGGACCAAAATGTATTTTCGATGCTTCAAAACATTCTAACTAACCCACTGATGTCACATGGACTACTTTGATGATGTCTCTATTTCCTTTCTGGACAAGGACAGTATACCGTACATACATTTTCAATGGAGGGACAGAAAGCTCTCGGACTAAATCTAAAATATCTTAAACTGTGTTCCGAAGATGAACGGAGGTCTTACGGGCTTGGGACGACATGAGGGTGAGTCATTAATGACATAATTTTCATTTTTGGGTGAACTAACCCTTTAAGTAAATTGCAATGTTGACTTTATTTTCATCAAGCTCAACCTTCAGTACTGTTACCCAAGTTATTACAAAACAAATATAATATTTATCAGTAACTACAAACAAACATTTGCATAGGTCTGGAGTTTTTGTCTTTATTAAAAATCACACAAAACAGGGTTCTGCACTGCATTTAGATGTCCCAAAAATGTTGTGTTTGTATAATAAGTTTTTTTCTTAATTCTAACTGTTTTTCTTCTAACTGTCACAACAGTTAAATGCAAAACAAATATGCTGACATTATAAGTGGTTACAGAGATAAACCTGCCATCATACACTGAGGAATCTTTTTTAAGTCATTCTGAACACAACAAACTCACATATGTTAGTATGAGATGCATGACAAACTGAGAAAACGTCATACATTTTATATCCTCTGAAGCTTCAAAAATTGAAGTCGTGCCCATCATGCACGGTTTTCTGTGAAATCTGGAGACTGGTTTTGATTTTCGCTAGCTAGTTTTGACTACTAGTGTCCATACTGCAAAACAGGGCAAACATTTAAGCAAAAGGTGTGTAGTGTATAACTTTGAGTGTAATTGTGTTGCTGTCATTCAGTAATAATCTTTTGTTTCTCACTATAAATCTCTCTCTCTCTCTCTTTTTTTTGGCACAGTGCAAAGTTGTAATGGTGTACAGGTGATTGTGAAAGATGAGAAGAAGTTTGCCATGCTGTTCTCCTCCATTGTTCTTCCGTGTCATTACACCACTCACTCCACTCAAACCGCAGTGGTACAGTGGTGGTACAAGTCTTACTGTACAGACCGCACTCGGGATTCCTTCACCTTTCCTGAGTCCCTGGGGGTCCGCGTATCTGATCTGGGAGCTACGTCTCATCTGGACTGCTCTGACAAGGGCCGCACGGTCCGCATCGTGGCCTCAGGACAGGGAGCTTCCATGACCTTAGCAGAACACTACAAAGGAAGAGATATCTCCATCATTAACAGTAATGTCTTTGTTGTCTTATAACTGCACTTTTTTGATGGAGGTTGTTTAGCTTGATTAGAGGTTAAGTTCTGTCAAATATAAGGCAGAATATTGTCATGAATATGATCATAACCTTATAAACCTTTATAGTCAGATATAGTTCAGATCAATAAGTGGCACATTAAAATGACAGCATTAGTCAGTTGGAAAGTGAAATTTCAAACTTAATTACTCACAAAGGAGACTTCCATGGTCATTTATTAACTAGACAATTCAACAGGTTAGTGTCAAACACAAAATGGTAAAAAGGTCAACAGGTTCAGCAACCTTAATAGTCAATTAAATAACATCATGATTAGAGGGATTTATGAAGCAACGCTGGCATAATAACATATACAAATCTAAGTTACACTTAAAAATGTATACATTTCATTGCATTAGAAAAAAAAACTAAGTAGAATTTATTTAAAAGAAGACAGCTCAAGCATGCTTGATAGTTAAGTTTGATAGGTTTGAAATACTGCTGTTCGAAAGTTTGGGTTTAGTACAAATCTTTATGTTGTTGAAAGAATTATCTTATGCTCACCATGGCTCCATTTATTTTAATACAAATAAGTAAAAGCAGTAATATTGTGAAATATTATTACAATTTATTTTAATATATTTTAAAATGTCTTAAGTCACATGATCCTTCAGAAGTGATTCTAATATGCTATATAAGGTATTATCAATGTTGAAAACAGTTTGTGGTAGTGTAGTTAATGTGATAAACTACACACTCTTCTTGGGCACCTGTGTAAACTTAAGGGGAACTGGCATCATACATCCACAAACATGGCCTTGGGATCAGTTGGTTAAAAGTAATTGCAAAATGACTTAGAAAAATGACATCAGTTCTGAGAAAAAGTCTAGCATAATTTGTTTTCAGATGCCGCTTATTTAATATTTCTTTTTAATGCAATGACTTCATACTTGTGGCTTAATGGTCCAAATACTTCTTGGGGCCACTGTGTAATAAAATCATCATGCTATATTATTACATTTTGAGCCTCCTCTATACGCTCAAGTCTGCAATTTTGTGTGTAAACCCACTCTCTCCTAGGAAGCCCAGCCGACCGATTGTCCTGTGTTTTCCTGTTCCTTAAATAGAGCTGTTTTTTTTCTAGGTCGCACAATGGTCAGGGGGCTGGACCTCATAAAGGCCTCACAAAACACCCCCACGGCTTTCCTTATCAAACGCAAACACCCTCTCGTCTGACTTTAGCCATTAAAGCTCTCCCTCCTCCAGTCACCTCTCCAACAAAGACTATGATTGTTCTGACAAAATATAACAGATAGATAATGTGTATGAATCATGTGTTGTTCTCACTGAATAAAAACATTAAGTGCTAAAAGTGACTGATGTAATTCAGATCAAACAAACTGCACAACTGACAATGTTACGATGTAAACCAAAACCGAAAAATATTAAAAACTAAATAAATTTTTTCAATTTGGTTTAATATTATGAGTATAATGTTTTCTGTCCTTTTCAGAAGCAGATCTGCACATTGGACAGCTGCAGTGGGGCGACAGCGGTGTGTATTTCTGTAAGGTGACCATTGCTGATGATCTGGAAGGGAAAAATGAAGACCAGGTGGAGCTACTGGTGCAGGGTGAGTACTTTAGCTAGATTCTCTTAAAGTTGTGAAGAAACGTTCTTCCAGTAATGTTGTTTTTATACTTTATTTTTATATAACTTTTTAGAACTAAGACAAACAGTAACAGTCAACACAGGGTATGTACATGGAAATGTTTTCAAAATGTAACATTTAAGAAAAAATAAAACCTGTTTCCATAATCGGTTAGTACTAGCACTATATTAAAGAGACCCTTTAGTCCAGGGAAGTCAACAGGTTATAATGTAAACATATACATATACACACTAATAGACACACATACATACGTACACATTCATACTCTTCCAGAAATGTTAATAAAACATTTGTTCAAAGTTATATGATCTTTCATAATGTTCTCAGAGATTTAGCTCAAAAACATTTATATGTTCGGCTAATGCTTTTTTTATATGTTTAGAAAAAAATTCTAAAGAGAACATTCAAAAGTAACTGTCAGGACTTTTGTTGTGTTTCCGGTTTCTTATGCCACGTTTGTAGTTTTTCATGTTGATTAATTCCATAATTGTTCCCAGGTGTGTCTTGTTAGCTTGTTACCCTTGTTAGTCGATGTTTGCTGTTACATGTAGATGGTTTGCGTTCTTCTGTTCCTCGTGTTTCCTCGCTTGTTGTGTTCCTTAGTTCTTAGTCTCAGTTTATGTTTTGTTTGTTTGTTCAGAATTCTGTAAACCCTGCACATAGATCTGCTCGATCTGTTTTGTTCCCGCTAGCATTACAATAACGTTCCCATTATGTTTGCAAAATGATAACATGAAATGTTCCCTTAACGTTTGCATAATCAAGAAAGAAAGTTCAGAAATAACGTTTTTGGGAACTTAATGGGAACCTATTTTGTTAGATGGGTATAACATGGTTTTCAAAAAGTCTGAACTGTTAAACATGCTTGAAATAGTGTCAGTGAATGCTGATCACATTTTAGATTAGGGTCCAATTCTCACTATTAACTAATTATTAACTAAGACTTTTGCCTCAATAAAATCCTAATTACTGCTTATTAATAGTTAGTAAGGTAGTTGTTAAGTTTAGGTATTGGGTAGGATTTAGGGATGTAAAATATGGTCAATGAGGCATTAATATGTGCTTTATAAGTACTAATAAATAGCCAATATCCTAGTAATATGCATGCTAATAAGCAACTATAGTGAGAATTGTACCCTAAATTAAATTGTTAACGCTGTGCTTTAGGGACTCCCAATATATGTGATTTGTTTATAGAATTCTCAATGAAAAAGTAGCATGCTCTCTAAGACCTTGCTTTCCAAAAGTGTTTACTTTTGTGTGTGGATGCTTGGTTGTTGTATCTAAATAATTGTTAATGCCAATCCCTCACTGAATTCCTAAGTGCACTTACAAGCGCTACCATGGCAACAACTGAACGGTGCATGCTTCTCAACATGGCTCAGATCCTTAATAAGAGAAGCTATTGTTCATTTGTTCCCTGGCAGATCAGGACAACCTCACATATTTTACACGTCCTGGACAGGACCACTGCAGAGAGAAACAATTTGTTTGGTGCTGTGGGACGGACCCCAACAGAATAAGTTATTTCTGTTTCAGCTGGACAAAGCAAAGTCAGACGCCTCATTCCAGACAAAGAGTAAATAACTGGCCGTTATCGACATGAGCAATTTAAGCCACTTCTTAAGCCGTTTCCATGGGAACGAAGGGGGTTTCAGGGGCCAGAGGATGCCAGGGCCTCCAGAACAGTCCTGTGCGGTGAAGAGAAAAATAACATGAGAGGGTTAGAGCTTACACTGGAGGATCAACGAGAGTGTTATGTAGGCGCTAAGAAGTGGAGGAAGTCTCTCCTGCCCTCTGAGTAATCAAGATTTAATTGGTTTATAAAATGGAGAGTATAATATTTGACTTTGAACCAGACACTCCCAATTTCATCACACTTGCTGTGTAGTCATGGTCAAGAGTTTGGCTCTTGGTTCTTAGTGATGCATGTTAAGAAAAGCAACACTATTATTAGGCCTACTTAGAATTAGGAATTGCACTGTAATTACCAGTTTTTTTATTACAGTACCGTATTCAGAGATTTACTGTGTTATCAATACAGGTGAAATGAATCAATACAGTTTTATTGTGAAATCAAAATGTAAAACAAAACTCAGCTGTTTATAATAATAACTCACTTTTTACCACATAAATGTGTTAGCTTACCTAAGCAAATGCCCTAATTTTTTATAGGTAATACAACAAATTACTGTGGAAAAAAATTGTTTCATCTAAACCGTTGAGTTTCGTTTGACATTTTGGGGCCAGATTTACTAAACAGGGCACAATCCCATAAAAGCGTCAATGGGAGTGGAAAGTTCTGCACGTGATCTACTGACGGCGGGTTTGAGACATGTTTTTTTGGGGGCGTTAAATAATGGTGCCAATACCAGTAAATTGACTTGCTCAAACGCATTATTTAATGCCCCCAAAAAGCATGTCTTAAACCAGACCCTAATTTGCACTGCTCTTGGTAGATTACGTTGCGTGATTCATTTAAATAGTCTCCTCCCATAAATGTTTTGTCTGAAAGGGAAACTCCTACAAATGCATATGTAATAAGGTCAGCCTCAAAACTAACTGTGTCGACACCTTTTCAGTGCTAATTTTTCACTACATCTCTTTAGTAAATCCTGACAGTAGTTTTTTAACTCCAAAAGAGGGTTTGTGCTGGCGCAAGCTGTTAGTAAATCTGGCCCGTGGAGTTAAGTATTCCCTTGGACCATACTTGCTCTTAATTCATTTTTCTCCCAGTCGACATAAAAGTGTTTCAGAACATAATTGGTTGTAGGGTGGATTTCAAAAAAGGGATAGTCCACCCAAAAATAAAAAGAAGTCTTTCTTCTGTGAATCACAAAAGATGACATTTTGAATATCTCAGTGTTTTTTGTCCATACTAATTCATTGGGGATCAATGTTGTTTTGGGCCCCATGGACTTCCATTTTATGGACCAAAATAAAATATCCTGTTTTTGGGTGAACTATCCCTTTAAGTCTGATAATAACTTGCAATCTACAGTATACTACACAGAGCTTGCCTGTCTCTCTCTTCACGTTTTTACGTCTCTTCATGAGGTCCCCTTTACTCTCAAGTTACGCTTGGTTTAATGACTGTAATGGAGGAGTAGAGGAGACAGAGGTGGATATTATTTTTCCTCTTCCTGTCTGCCTAAGCACTTCCTGTCACTCAGAGATAAATCTGCTCTGACAGTGGGCAGATTTGTTTACAACACCCTCTCATTCAGTTTAAAGACTTGCAGCTTTTTGTTAAGACTTGTAAAATACATCTGTGCTCACGAAATTTAAAGTCGTGATGAAATAGCGACAGTTCTTTTCTTCCGTATTGTGACGTACATCCAAGTGAAAAGGATTATTGGGGAAAAAAAAATTGGGGAGTTGATTCTATCCTTCGGTTGTTGATTGGATGGAGGCGGATCTGAATGCAAGCTTGTGGTCGATTGTAAGACTGGGGTGGGTTTTAAGCGGACTAAAATTATTGGAGACGTCCAGAATATGTCACCAGAGAGAAGATGGAGTTTTGTAAGTTTGGACATTTTGATAAAAAAATTAAAATTAAAATTAAACAAAAACATTAAAACATATGCACTGATAATAAAATGCATTTAGAAAATAGATAGGGTGAAATTTCATTTCATGCTAACTTTAACAGAAAAGATCCGGTCTGCTGCACACTTGTTGCATTATGAATTGCATTCAGACATAACATTTCAGGTTTTAGGCTAAACATTGAGGCCAGTTTAGATGTTGAGAATGCTCTTTATTGTTGGCAGTGTGCCAGCCATTGACAAAGTATTCTCAGTGTAAAATAGACTGTACGTGTAAGGCCACCCCTTCATTTTACTCTCAGGGAAGACCTTTGTTGAAGGTAATTGGACAGTACTCTGACTGGGACACCTTTTAATTCCATACAATGCCAACACTGTCTCCATGGTGATGACGTACCCTTGCCCTTTTTCGAGATGGTTAATGAGGCTGTGTGATTAATTAGTCTCCCATATTCCTCCACTGTCTCCCCCACTGAAGCCCCCCGCTACCTCATCTCTTTCCCACTCTCTCCGTTCGTGCACATTAGTGAACCTGATCTGTGCTCAGGCCAAATATAAATACTGAACGCATGTTCACATCTACATTAGCATAAGCCCTGGAAACCAGAAACATGTCAACATATCATTACTGTCAGTAACCACTACAGAAACACAGCACTGGCCTAAAGTTAGTTATTCATCCACAGAGGATTTTGACCTTTCACCTTTTCCTTGGCAAACCTTTTTCTGCAAACAAACACATACACACCTATGCACATACACTACCAATCAAATGTTTGGATACAGCTATGCATTCTTTATTATTAGTTTTTTTTTTTTATATTACAGAATAGTACAGTCATCAAAGGTACGAAGTTACAAAATTGGAAGTATTGGGATTATGCAGTGACCAAAACTGGTATCCATCCACTCATGCTTACAAAACCAATTTCAAGTATGTAAGCATCATGAGAAACATAAATTCAATGAATTGTATCCTGACTTTTGACTGGTACTGTATATACATGCAGACTTATACTTTTGTATTCTTGAATAAAATATCAGACATTGTACTTGATTTAGTCTGAACTGACTAAAAGGCCAATCATGTTTAAAACCACAGATCAAAGTTCAAATCAGCTTTTAACTTAGACTTTTGATTAATCCACAGCCACTAACTCCATAATAACAAGCACACAAGCCTTTACCCACGACTCTAAACTTTTAACTTTCACCTGCTGCCCACTGCTGCTGTTCATATCTGATCTTCTCCCTTCTCCAGGTAGGACAGGTGTGCTGGATGACATCTTGCCTGAGTTTGATTTGGAGATTATGCCAGGTACGCCTGCCATACCTCTTTCTCCCCCTTTCCTTTTCAGTGGGTGCTCTCACACAGGTCCTTTTCAGTTAATCTGCTTTATCCTCTGCTACAATCAGCAAACTCCATAATGCCTGATCTGTTCCCTCTGAAAACAACAAATGATAATTCAAAATTTCAGGACACAATCAGTTTAGCATGACATCGATCACTGTACATTATACGTACTGTATATGCATGACGTAATGCATTATATTACTGCATACCTTTAAGTAACTTAATCACATGATTGTTACTTTTCTGATTCATGAACAAATGACTCTTATGAGCCAGTCCTTTTAATGAACCATTCAAAAAGACTCATGAACTCTGTTGAAAGGGGTTACTGTTCGTATCAGTCTGATGGATACGCCAAGTTTCACTTTAGTAATAAATGTGTAAGCAAAATAGATATTATAACTTAAATATCAAATCTGGAATCTAATTGAGAATTTTTGTATTGATACCCAGCTCTATTATTATTATGGTATTATGGTGTAAATTCATAAACAACCAAAAATGTACTTTGCTCATTTATTTTATTTAATGTCTTGTTACCCCCATTCCATAAGTGCTCAGAGACATAAATATGAACATTCTTGAGAAACTTAAAGTATCTGTGTTAAGAAAAGGGTCTGTAATGTATGCCGTTGGAATTTTAACACCACACCCAGAGGAAATTCATCATTAGCCCTGTAGACGGTCCAGATAAGAGGTTCTGCATCATTCACACTCTCCCTTGTGGTTGGTCATGATCAGAAACTTCACATCCTGTGGGCAAAAATGATTTTAGGACAGCACTTCCTTCAGGATCTGCTTGTTCTACGGAAACCAAGTTTCCTAATGAGTCTTTCTTGTCTCCCTTATAGAGTGGGTGTTTGTGGGAGTTGTCGTCCTTGGTAGCGTTCTCTTCCTGTTGTTGGTTGGGATCTGCTGGTGCCAGTGTTGCCCTCACTCCTGCTGTTGTTATGTACGCTGTTGCTGCTGTCCTGATACATGTTGCTGTCCAAAACACTGTGAGTACACAAACACACACATGCATACTACACGCATTGTTCATATTCACAACCTAAAAAAAAAACATTCACTTTCGCCTTCTCAGTATATGAAGCAGGGAAGATGGCAAAGAGTGGCCAACCTCCTCAGATTGCTATGTATCAACCTTACTACGTTCCTGGTGTTCCTGTGGTCCCTCCAGCCGCTCCATCCATCATTGAACCCAAGTTGTCTATAGTGCCTTCTTCAGTACAAAACAATATAGCTGGACGTAAGTGAAAATGCAACAGCATGTGTAAAGTCTTTGCTTTTTCTTTAAACACATCTCTCCAATGCCTGTCTACTGAAAATGCATCTGCATTTGATTGAACAACTTATGTCTGCATCATCTAACTCAAATCAAACTCAACTTACATCCTCTTCAGCTGGTACTGTAACTTTCGTCTTCATGTTCTTCATTTAAAATTGGAAGGAATTGTGGTTGGATGAGATGTGAGTGTTGCTGTATTTGAGTATGAGTGAACATGAGCTAACAACAGTAGACAAAGACTTGGAAGTAGAATCTTAAGTTTTGAAGATGCTGACAGTGGAACAAGCTAGCTGGCATTGTGAAGGTAGCAGTTGTTTTGTCTATGGGATTAGTGAATGGTTTCACACTGTGTGTGTGTTGTATCAACAAGTAAAACATGTCCCCTCAGCTGAGTGGCAAACACTGAAGGGGACTTGGTTCAGTGAAAGTCTATGGTTCTTATCATGAGTGGATGGCATTTTTAAACTTGGTTGGCAAATAAAGAAAGAAAAGTGTTTCGCAAATGGTTTACAGTTTAGAAGTTGCATTTAAAGGTTTTTACTTATATATTAATTTATTGTTAAATTTAACTATTGTTTTAACATTTAATTTTATGGATAGGAAAACATTTTAAAAAGTGTTTATTTCTCAATTTAAATAATTTATTTATTTACAGTTTTACTTTTTAATTCCTTCAATTTATGAAGTTATATGAGTTGGATTGCAGGTGGTACGTGAAGAAGACAGGGTTTTGTGCTGCAGCAGGCTAAATTGGATCAGTTTAATGAACTTGTCCCGAAATCCAATAATTGCATAAATACAGTACGCAATATTTTAAAATTGTTTGCATGCTTCTGTAAAGGCTTAACTAAGTATTGTGTGAGTGTTACGTGCGTGTTTTAACCTTAAATTATGCACAGTATGTGTGATAATATGGACATAGTAGCAACACACAGGTCATGTGTGTCCACAGAGCGCAGTGGCTATCGACTCCAGGCCAGTCAGTATCAGGACGCTATGAAGGTTGTGTACTACGTAGAGAGGGACCTGGCGCAGTTCCACCCTACCAAGGGGGCCTGTCATCCATGTAAGCCTGTATGCAGTCAGCATGTTTCTGTATTTGTGTGTGAAAATGGAAGGCTGAATTTTCATTTTAAAGTTGAGTCAGTGAAAAGCTATGTAACAGTGATCAACTGACACACCTTATGACATGGTGATATTCATATCATCATCACTGTCCTTTTAAAGGGCATATGTGTAGTTTATGCAACATTAGCGGCACTAAATCGAAGTGCAAAAATAACGATCGTTTCCAATCTAAACTCACCCATGGACCTGCCTTTTACATTCATGGGATAGTTCACCCAAAAAATGGAAAATCTGAAAAATCATTTACTTACCTTCATGTTGTTTCAAACCTGTACGATTTTTATCTTCTGTGGAACACAAGAGAAGATATCTTAAAGGATGTCACACTTTCATAAAAAAAAAAAAAATTCAAAACACTTTTTTTGTGTGTTCCAAAGAAGAAAGAAAGTCATACGTTTGGAACGGCATGAGAATTGGTAAATAATGACAGAATTTTTAGATGAACCATCCCTTTAAAATAAATCTGTGATTGTGCATGCTTCTTGATCAAAATTCATAATATTCTAACCAAGTACATCATTTCTGCCGTATAAAGATCTTCTGCTACAGGCTATAGACAATGGCAATAGATTTGTGTTGTTTATGTGAGTGTTATCGTAAAAGAAAAGCAGAACATAATGTCCATAATAATGTCATTGTGTCAACAGCTGGCAGCCTATCAGAACTAAGCTCTCTGCATGATGGTGACGTAGACTTCAGACAGACCTATCGGCAGGTCCAGAGGAAGGCTCTACCACCCATCAGTGACCACATTGATGAGGCACGTCTCCGAACAGCATCGATTGGCCATGGGCTCCGTCCCTCACATTATCAGAGCAATCACTCACTGGATGAGCATGACAACAGGTACAATTTGTGAGTGTGTGGGTGTGTGTAATGACCTAATAATTTAGCACAGGGATTTTCAAACTGGAGACACAAGAGGGTGTTAGGTAGCCTGACTTCGTCATACTCATATTCTAGTCAGAATGTGAGTCTGATACTGCTCCATAGGGCTTTGATTATGAGGCGTGTCTTAACCGAACCAGGAAAAAACAAACTCTGCACTCAATTGGATAGACCTACAACCAATCAGAGCAACACAGTACGTGTTTTTTTATGAGCTACGCAAAGTTGTCAACAGAACTCAACTGCACGCACGCTGGAAGAAGTAGTAAAATAATGAGTGTTGCTTCTTTTACTTGGTCCTCCATGAGTGCGACCAAAGGAGAAACCACAATGACCACAGCGTTTTCATTGCGTCCCATCTTCTTAGCGACCATCGGAACCAGCTGATAAATTAAACTTTTGCCGAATCCTGTAGGAAGGACGGCAAACACATCTTTCCGATCGACAAATGCCTTGATTGCAGTTCTATGTTCGTCTTTTAAAATGAATGCGCTGTCGATTTCTTTTACAACAGACGCGATAGCGGAATCTCTACATCTCAGTTCTCCAGCGGCAGTCATCTCTGAGGGAAACCAGTTCAACCCAAGCGCTCTTTGATAACGTGATGATTACGTTACTGCAGATCATCTGTCCATCATCGTATAAAGCCCGCCCTGGCAATTTGATTGGCCCGACTAATTCTGAACCAATCATAATTACTCCTCAATGGATCGAGTCCAGACCGAACGTCCCGACCAAAAAATGTTGTGGGCGGGGTTCGGGCTGGCATCCAGGCTAGGTGTTAGGTGGTCCGTGGACACATTAAATTGATCAAAAGTGACAGTAAACACATTTTCAGTGTTACAAAAGATTTCTATTTCAAATAAATGCAGTTTTTTTTTAACTTTCCATTCATCAAAGAATCCTGATTTTTTTTTATTACGGTTTCCAGAAAAATAGTAAGCAGCACAACCGTTTTCAACACTGATAATAATAAGAAATGTTTATTGAGCTCTAAATCAGCATATTAGAATGATTTCTAAAGGATCATGTGACACTGAAGACTGGAGCAATGATGCTGAAAATTCAGCTTTACCATCGCAGGAATAAATTACATTTTAAAATATATTTAAAAATGAAAATATTTTAAATTGTTACAATATTAAAATTTTTACTGTATTTTTAAACAAAAAAATTCAGCGTTGATGAGGGTATCGAACTGTTGTGACGTCATTGTTTATAGTTCGTTTTGGGAGTTCGAAACAGCTTGCCAGAAAAGTTTGCTTCGGCTGGTAAACACTCTCGAGCTACCATTGGTCCATGGCGATTACGTAATAGATAGGTGTGTGCTGAGGCTCCGCCTTCTTTGAAGTGTTAATCTTCTCCGGGTTCATTTCTTCTGTTCAGTCTGTCGAAGTCAGATGGCCGCGAGTAAAAACATGAACACATTGGAGAGCCGCTTTATAGTAGAAAATGAAGTTGTAATTCTAATTGAATGTTGTTGTTGTTGTTTTTTCATTTTCAATACTGTTAATAATCTGCTTGCTTACTAAGCAATACATAGTATAAAGTGGTACTATATAAAGTGATGTAACATGACTGGAGTGCCAAATTGCAGAGCTTGTGCAAACTTATCCTCATCACTATGATCAGACGCTTGCTTAACAGCTGTTTTCTCCCCACTGTCATCTCTGTCGTTTATTTTATTGTTGAAAGTGCGCAGCACATAATTACATATTCATCTAAATGCCGCTCTCAGAATTGTTCCCTTATTCACCCCTAAGCGAAGTACGAAAAAGAACTTTGGCGTTAGTATATCGGGTCTTTACCTGTATATGTGTGCACTAATAATATCATGACTGTTTGTTTATGCAGGTGGAACTGTCGCTCTGAGCACCTGCCACGCAAAGCCTTTGACGGCAGGGGGCGCACGGGGTCACTAGATGAGCTGGAAGAGTTTGCCATTTCATATGGCCCACACGGTCGACGAAGAGGTGATTTTCGTGGACCTCAGCGAGACTTTGAAATGGGTCCAAGGTCGCGGGACCATCCCACATCATACAGAGACAGGCCACGATATTCTCGTGAGGATGACGATAACAACTGGCGTCGTCGAGGCTCGCCACCTTCCCCACCAAAAAGACGTGACGCAGGCGGCAGTGAGCGCTATGTTGCTCGCCAGAGGTCGTATGACGATACCTACCTGAACACTCTACTGGAGCGCAAGGCTAGGGGCCACGGAGAGCGTGGTGGGAGGGCTGATGATGACAGCGACACTCCTTCAAAAGGCAGTTCCAAGAAGAGCAGTGACTGTTACCAAAGCAGATCACCTAGCAACCGCCCCGAGGAGGATGACTCTTTACCACCGTACTCTGAGAGGGAGGTGGAGAGGTTTAGAACTGAAGAGCTTTTAGGGAGAGATCGGTACAGGACTGCTGATCCCGGCATGCGCCCTTTTTCATACACGCGTCCGGCTCAAGGACTGTCCCATACGCTACAGGAGCGCAGGGAGGACAGGGACAAACCCAGGAAACTGGTGAGTTACTTATAACGGTCTGCCCTGGTTTCTGTACATTAAAGGGTGGAATAAACTTTCTCCAAGCCTAAAAAGAAGAGATGTATGAGATTCCATTAATATGAAATGTAAAGTCCCAAATGTTAAAGAGCACAAATAAGTGTTTTATCCTTGAAAACAAGCTGTATTTTGTCAAAAAAACATCTCAGCTCACCAGACATGAATGATTCATTTATATACATAATCTGAAAATTCTAAGAGTCCCAACATCAGTTTCAGAAAATCATGCACTTCTCAGAACTGTGGCCTTTTGAGTTATGCAAGGTCAAATCCAGCTTGCAAAATCTCTCAATCCCATTCCCTGCAATAAAAGGGCAACAATTACATTTACATATAAGACTTGTTCTTGCAGCTTCAGAATTTAGGGAGCTACTAGACTGACGGGTAAAATTGTAATGTTTATTTTGTAGCTACCTGTTTTTAGAATTTCCTATTTCAGACTTCAGTTCTTTTTACCGGTAATTTAAAACTGTGAGTAATGGCTGCTGAAAATTCAGCTTTGCCATCTCAGGAATAAATTACATTTTCAAATATATTAAAATAGAAAATAGTTATTTTTAATTGCAATAATATTTCACAATATTACAGTTTTCACCGTATTTTTTTATCAAATAAATGTAGCCTTGGTGAGCCTAAGAGACTTCTTTCAAAAACAAAAAAAAATCTTACCGAACCTTTTGAACAGTAGTGTATATAATAAAAGAATATAGAAATAAAACTTTATTTCTTGCAATTGTGACTAGGCTATATCTAAAAATCATGACTTTATATCTCACAATGTGACTATTTCTTATTTTATCTCACAATTACCTTTTGCGAATTACAATTACCTATTTTTAAATCGGAAGAAACATACTTCCATAGATTAGACTGCATCGACTGCAGCCTAGATTTTTTTTTGTTGTTGTATTTTTATGTCATTTATTTTCCAAAGAGTGTCTCAGAGAGATCTGAATATGAAATGATTTTAATTGTACAGTATGTTTTTTTTGTGTATGCTGAAATGTAAATCATATTCTTTACAAGAATGTATGCAAGTCTGCTTTCAATCATCAAAAAGTTTGATTTCTCAGGCAGGGTTTATGTGTTTGTTCTGTTTGCCTGAATGTGCCATAAATGGCATCACTAACTCTAATGGGCTGTAAATACTGCATTACACTGGCACACTAACAATGCACCTGCAAACGCGCCATGCTAATGGGTGTCTAATGTGTGGCTCTTGGTGTTTTTTAACAGACCACTCATCTAAGCAGAGACTCTCTAATTGTGTGACGTCCTCAGACTGAGCTGACATCATACTAATAACATCACCATCAAGCTGAAGAGAAATGCCCCAGACACTAAGCATCAATCAGTCAGCAAGACACATTTTATGCAGGATCACACAGACATGAAGAGATTAAGAACTTTTGCTGGTCACGGGCATGAACGTCTGTGTTCTGTGTCTGTGTGTGTGTGTGTGTGTGTGTGTGTCTGTTTTTCTATATTGCTTAATTATGACCTACTTTCTTCATTAGTCCTCGAGACTGCCGCTGCACTAAAGTTATGTTAAAAAGGACTTTAAAATGGTTCAGATGATATTCAAGTGTTCTAAACATTCCTTTGTATTTTGTATATCTTCAGTACTGTAATGGGACACTGTCTCTGATATTTCAATATGGCCTTTGTTTGCACTGTACTTTACATTTGTGTCAGTGTTCATCAGTTGGCTGACACTCAAGGGAAGCATGTATGTTTGTGCTTTTTAAAATGTGCCATTTTTTTGTATTCCATGGTTTTAAAATAATTTGGATATGAGGGTCAAAGACGAAAAGGGGTTTTCAAGCATTAAAAAATAAGTGTAATACAGCTTTAAATTTTGTTTTCTCCGCCATACATTACAATGTGTCCTGTTCATTTTTAGATTTTTCTGAACAAAAGAAAATTACTCATACATTTTTTACCATGATTTACAGAAGACACCAAATGTTATTCAGTGTAACAATAGTTTATATACCAAAAAATATTAAATTTTTATTCAAACAAAAATCATTTGATGACAAATTAAAATACTTATTTTAGGATCACAGTGCAGCCCCCAAATACTAATTAATTGTATTTTTTATATCTTTACACTGCCACTATCTTTCAAACCACTAGGTTTTACCCACTTGTCAGCAATAAGTTTTTGTAAGGAAGTAAAAATCATTTAAAATATAATACAATTTATATTGTTTTGTATATTTTAAAAAGTTCAGGTCAGAATAAGTATATTTTTACATAAATATATCTGTTACGATGAATTATTATCATGGTTTGTTATTCTTAATGACATTTTGCCAAAAAGGAAGAGAATATTGTTCCTATAATTGCAATGTTGTTAGTATTAGTCTGCATCATTAAATTAGTTTTAATAATATTCATGAGTAAATTATGAGCCAAAGTTAAAAAACAATAAGCATTTTATTCTACTGTTCTGATGCTCCCTTCCATGCTCAGCTTGTCACTTTGTTTGTTTCTGACTTGCTTAGCTCCAAAAATTACTCCTTGCAGCTATATTTATGAATACTTTCTGTTTGCCAATAAATAACATTACCAGGATGGTGTTTTGGGTGGAGAATCCCCTAAATGGCCTCTCTTGAACTTTCAGAAATAACTCTCTCCAGAAATATTAGTAAGCTATTATTCTGACAAATGCAATCCTCAATACCTTTCTAATTTTCTTACTAAAATTGCTGCCCAAGCTACTGGGTCTGCATTTATTTTTTGGCTTTTTACAACTCTCTCTGATAATGGGCATCTAAAATAAATCAACAACACAAATAAAACTATACAAAAATACCATTAAATAACAATGATGCTAAAATCATCTATACAGTGATCCTGTCATTCAGTGTAATGGATGACACTGTGGTGTAAGAGAGAATTTGCAATACACCGAATAAAAATGTTTTTTTTTTTTTTTTTTTTTTTTTTTGAGTGGTTTAGGTTAACACAATGAAAATGTGAAATTATCAAATATTTAAGAGCAATAAACTTTTCAGCAGTGCCAAAGGATCTTCAGGGTGCCTTTTGATAATGTCTCAGCCTGTTGACTGGTTAATTGGTAAAAAATCGTTAATTATTATTTCAAAATGGCTTCTTGATCCTTTTACAATGCTCTAACAAACAACATACTTGGGACAAAATTCCCCTGGTTATTTTAAAATAAAACCCAATAAGACATAGTCATTTAACACTTATTTGAAAATGCTTAGAAAACAAATGTATGGTATTCAATGTTTATTTAAAGACGTAGTGGTAAAATCAAAGTGCGAACCATTACACTAAATGACATTTTTACACTTTGGAACATTAGTTCACCTATATTTTGACATTTTATTTTCGCAAAAGTTATTTAAAACATGAAAGTAGACACTTTATTTGAATTTAATATGTTTTTTTATGTATAAAATTTAATTCGATGTGGACACCAAAATAGTGAGGTATTGTCTTCGTCCTATGAACACTTGCTCTCTGTTTTATTTATTTTTTATTATTATTACTATTTTTATTTTTTCAGATAACATTTCTTGAGAAAATATGCCTGTTCCTTTTCATCTATATCAGGGCATGGACACTTGCTCTTGCTTCAACATACAGGAAAACAAATAAGTCATTTTCCTCACCAATACAAAATCAAGGCCAAGCAGGAAACTAGACAGGACACAGTAAAGGAAAGGATGTTTCTTTACAGGATGAGATTACAATACCAGGAAACAATCTGATACGAGCCCTCACAGGTGTTTAGTGGTCAAACTTTATGTTCAGATCTCAGTATATTTTCATACACTCAGTCATACATTGTGCTATAGTTGATAGTTAAACTAAAAGTTATTTATTAATTATTATTAACGATTAATTATTTTTAAAAATTCACTGGATGTTTAGGCAGTTTATAGTTAACAAAAACGACGCAAATCGCCATATTAATAATAAATGTGTGGCATTTTACAGTAGTTGATGCAGCTTATTCAGAACTTAGAGCTGGAATTAGTTTACCTTTAATCACCCAGTCTAAGCTGGTTGAGCTGGTTGGCTGGTATCCTCCACATCTAGACAGGCTTGTCTGTTGGCTGCATGGTTTTACAGGGATAAGGATACTTTTGGTTCGTTACTACAAAAATAAAACATTGGGAAAACAGTCTAATCTTTTATCAAGTTACGCCCCCTGGTGGTTAAATGTGAAAAATGATACCAACAAATATTTTTTTTCATTCTACCGAATAAAGTAAACGATGAAACAGGCCTTTCATTTTGAGCGATGACACACATATTAAGAATAATATCAATGTGGAAAACAAGAATTTGATTTTGAACAATAATCACTAATGAATCACCATTAATAGAATAAAATAATGACCTAACTTGGTGTTTTTGCACCTGTTGATGGGTGGAGTTTGTGACGTCATCATGGAATGGGGGAGGGTAATTGAACTACCAAAGAGCAAAGGTGTTTACTTTACACTGACTCGAGAGAATATAGGTAAATAAGAAGATTTCTGGATGTACTCGTGATGACGATTGTCGTTGTATTGTCTGTATTTGATTGAGTCTCAAATATAAGATGTGGCTGTGTTCTGGAAAGATACAGTAAAGGAAAAAACTTCCGTGTAACCGAGAAACATGAAAGAAACACTGAAGCTCAAGGTGCTTGCGCTCGTGTTCTGCGTATTTCCAACAGGTAAGTTGCCATTCAAAATAACTTAAACTGGAAAACAGTCGTTAAACTGGAATATTGGGGGCTGTTTACTATCACGGTTATTTTCAAATATTTTCTGTAAATTCTGTAAATTCAGTGGCGAGGTTAATGATCAGCAAGTGCAAACATGACAGGCCGATAAACCCGATCACGTGATTTACAAGCTTAATGCCAGCTAATATTTTAATATTATGTTTTATTGAACCTTAATTATTTTTATATATGAAAATACTGCTTTTTTTCAGCCATGGAGCAGTCACAGAAATGAATGCAATCTCTCCAAATTGTATACTATACGATTATTTTTTGTTATGCTCAGCTCTAAAATAGTTCATTGGTTAAAAATAGTTCTTTGTGAGTAAAATAATAATACAAAAAAGAATAATGACTGGGGAAAATAATGGAAAATCGTTCCCAAAAAGTTGTGGGAACCCTGATGCAAGCAGTATGTTTATTGATCTCTCTCCCTCTTCTCCCAGAGTTGGTGTCTATCCAGGTTAATGTTCCTCAGACAGAGAGAAACACAATGCTGTTTGCTTCTGTCACTCTGCGCTGTGACTATTCCACCTCTGCAAACGCACAAGATGTCCTGGTCACATGGCGATACAAGTCCTTCTGTTTGGATCCAGTGCTGGAATACTACTCAGTTGGTGAGGGTGAACTGAATATAGAAGGCTCGAGTGCTGCAAAAATGTTGTGTGCAAAGCTTTTATTGTCCGAATAGTTGAGAGTGATGTGGTGATTGATGTGACCCTGTACGGTTTTCTGTTTCTTCAGCATATCAAGCAGCTCTGGGTCTGAAGCAAGACCCAGCCAATGATTGTCCAGACAGTCAGCGCACTGTCCGCATAGTGATTCAGAAAAGAGGCATTGGTGAAGCTACTCTGGGACCAGAGTATCGAGAGCGCAAGATCTCCATAAACAACAGTGAGTCTTGACCTACTGGAGCTTAAAACTCTAAACAATTTTTTTTAACCCTGTAAAGCCTGATATATTAAATAATAGTAAGAAAACTCTTTTAAAAAATGGAACTTATTGAACTTTTAGATAAATTAAAAAATAAAGAAAGAAAGAAGTTTGCATATTTGATACATCAGGCTTTTATAGCCCATATAGTGATTAATGGTACCTTACTTTGAGGGTAGAAGCCATGTAGTAGATTGTGTGCAACAGTAAGGCTTTGATCAAGTAATAATTTAGAGAAATTAATTTATCAAATATTAAACAGGAGTGGTTTTACATTACTGGTTTTACATTTAAATTACGTTACATTTACATCATATAATATATATATATATATATATATATATACACACTACCGTTCAAAAGTTTGGGGTCAGTGAGAATTTTATTTTTATTTTTTGGAGGAAAGAAATCAATACTTTTATTTATCAAGGAATAATTAATTTGATCGAAAGTGACAGTAAAGACATTTATAATGTTACAAAAGTCTTTTGAACTTCCTATTCATCAAAGAATCCTAAAAAAAAAAAAAAAAACTGTACAACTGACAGACCAACAACTGTTTCAACATTGATAATAATAATAAATGTTTCTTGAGCATCAAATCCTCATATTATACTGATTTGTGAAGGATCATTTGACACTGAAGACACTGACACTGGTGATGCTGAAAATTCAGCTTTGATCACAGGAATAAATTACACTTTACTATATATTCACACAGAAAACAGCTGATTTACACTGGAATAATATTTAATACTATAACTGATTTTTGTTGTATTTTTAATCAAATAAGCGCAGCCATGGTTAGCAGAAGAGAATTCTTTTAAAAGTATTTAAAATCGTACCGACCCCAAACTTTTGAACGGTAGTGTATATAAAAGCCAGCAGCCATATCACCCTGTAGCCCAAGACTGGTTGCCCACTGAAGCTAAGCTGGGTTGAGCCTGGTCAGTACCTGGATGGAAAACTTTCTTGGAAATCTAGGTTGCAAGAGCAGAGGTGTTAGTGAGGCCAGCAGGTGCTTACCCTGTGGTCTGTGTGTATGAAGGTAAAAGAGTAGCAAAACTTGAGAGCACGTAGATGTGAATTTGAGAACTTGTACAATAAATATTCATACTTGTACGCTAAAATGTACACTCACAGCTCCAATGTGAAAAACTGTAAAATAAAAATCAAAAAAAAAAGTTGAAAAAAAAAAAAAAGTTGAATGTTGAAATTTGCACTCGCAGACAATAGTCACAAACCTGTATTCTGAATTTGAAGCTGCAGACAAGTATAAATATTTATTGTACAAGTTCTCAAATTCACATCTACGTGCTCTCGAGTTTTGCTACTCTTTTACCTTCATATGTGTGGGTCCTAACACCCCATTATAGTGACGGGGACACTATACTGTCAAAAAGCACCATCCTTCGGGTGAGACGTTAAACCCAGGTCCGGCTCTGTGGTCACAAAAAATAACAGGTTGTCTTTCGAAAGAGTAGGGGTGTAAGCCCGGCATCCTGGCCAAATTTACCCAGTGGCCTCTGTCCAACATGACCTCCTAATCATCCCTATATACTCATTGGCTTCATAACTCTGTCTCCTCTCCACCAATAAGCTGGTGTGTGGTGGGCGTTCTGGCGCAATATGGCTGCCGTCGCATCATCCAGGTGGATGCTGCACATTGGTGGTGCTTGAGGAGATTCCCCCTTCTATGTAAAGCGCTTTGAGTGCAGAGAAATTATAGCATGAATTATTTTATATATATATATATATATTAATTATATATATTATACATATACAATTCATTATAATCAATTAATTATACAATGTTTCATTATACAATACAATACAATTCATTATAATCTTATGTTTTTGTATGTGTGTTTAACAGATGCAGACCTGGTTATCAATGAGGTCATGTGGTGGGACAACGGCATGTATTTCTGCTCCATCGACGCAGCGGGTGATGTTGTGGGAGACTCCGACAAGGAAATCAGACTCGTTGTATATCGTAAGTATACAACACACCGAAGACTTGCTTTTAACCAAAAAACTTTTATAGATACTGTTGAGGTCACATGCCCTCTTCCTCCCAGACTGGCTGACTGTGCTGCTCATCATCCTTGGGGCGTTGCTCCTGATCATGCTGCTTTGTATCTGCTGCTGCCAGTGCTGTCCTCAGAACTGCTGCTGCTATGTCCGTTGTCCCTGCTGTCCTCGTACTTGCTGCTGCCCAGAAGAAGGTATTCACCCGCAATGAAGTGTCTTTGTCTGTCCATCTATCACAATAGGCAATGTTACATATTACATACATTCACAGTGTTCTAATTCTACTGGTTATCAATTTCTTAATATAAATGCCTACTGATAACTGACTCCACATAATAATTGATTAGTTGGTTGATTTTATATATATATATACTCACACATATATACATGTATATTTATACAACTGGTAGTCTATGATAATAAGTATGTGTATTCTTTTAAATAATAAGATAAGTTATTATTATTAATATTAAACAGCCCATCCTATAAAGTTTTATTGTATTTAAATGCAGTAAAATATTTCTTAATTTGTCTTTTTAGCGATGATGCGCCACAAAATGATGCGTGACGCTCAAAAAGCAATGGTACCATGGCTCCATGGCCAGCCCATCTATGCCCCCATTGCCTCAAATGCATCTTCTCAGGGGAACGCTTTACTTTATTCAGGTCAGTTTTACTTTCTTACTAATAACTGCTATCTTATTTTATTAATCTCTGCTAATAACATTGTAGATGCATCAAAGAACAGTAATAGAGTGACACTAATAAAATGTTCTCTACAGGGTCTTTTTCTGAACCTTCATCTAAACACAAACTTCACATGGCCCCAATGGTTAATTATGCCCCTCAACCTGTCCCACCATTCGTACCTCAGCATGGATACCAGGCCAATGGCAGCATTAATGGAAGTGTACGTGGCAATAACCAGGTGTTAGATTTTCTGGAGACCCAAGTAAGAGGGATGGATATGGCCGTCCCGATGCTCCAACCTCAACATCACTACACAGGAGTCCCGCACCAAAACCTTCAACATCAATATGCAGCCCCACAACCCCAATATGTAAGGCCACCACCTCAACCCATACAACAAGCTGTGTCTTTTTCAGCCAGGCCGCCCAGCATGCTCTCAGCCCTGGACGAGATGGGTGTCCAAGGTGTAGAGCGCAGGGTCATCCAGCTGCCTCCCATCGTGGGCCGAGCGAAACAAAGCTCTCGACGGCCCAATGATGGTGGAAGACCCCGGCAATCTAGTCAGTCCAGCAGTATCTCTAACCGCAATGGTCATCATCGTGATAATTCCTGGAGGGAGCCAGCATCTTCACAGAGAGGGATCCCACGCAGCTACAGCGAGGAGTCGGACTGGGATGATAGGCGTGGAGGTCAAGGTTCAGCAGGACGCAGGGGAGGTTCAGATAGGTCTAATCCACGTGTTCGCAGTAAAGGGGAGCTGCTGGAGGAGTTGGAGCGTGCGACAAACTCTAGAGACAGGAGCTATTCGCCTCCACCGCTTAGGGGCTCCTGGAGTTCAGACGAGGACGACAGTTATAGAAAGGGAAAGCGATCTCAAGGGAGATTGACTGAGAAACCGCCAGCTTACTCTTCCATTGACATTTTGTCTGGTCGCAGCAGGAGGAGCGATCACTTCTCGGTAAGAATGTAGATTTGTGATTTGTTCATCACTAAGAGGCTGTGATTTATATACTGTTCTCACAAATAAAAGGACAGACTTAAAGGGATAGTTCACTTAAAAAGGAAAATTCTGTCATCATTTACTCCCCTGATGTTATTCCAAACCTGTATGACTGACTTTCTGCTGCTAACACAAAAGAAGGTATTTTTTAAAAGTGTCTTAGTTTGTTTGACCTTCATTGTATGAAAAAAAACTTTTCTTCAAAATATCATCTTTTGTGTTCCTCAGAAGAAAGAAAGTCATACAGGTGAATGAAATGAGGGTAAATGATGACAGAAGTTTCATTTATGGGTGAACTCTAAAATATAAGACTATCCATTGGCTTTGCTGACATGAAGAGTGGACATGTGACTTGAGCAAAAATATAACAACATTTTTAGTATTTTTAAGTCACTTTCTATAAAAAGTGTCTTCTAAATGAATAAAAGTGCATATAAATAATTGTTATTGTTTTTCTCATCATAAATAATCTTTCTCTTACAGGATAAGAGCTCTCGCAGTGGCACAAGCGTTGTGATCTGAGTCCTTGTCCTTCGTTTCCAGCCTGATCCTGTCATTACCCACTATCTACAAATGAATGACCACTGAACTACTGTCATTGGGACTAATGTTGCACTTTAGAACAAGAATTAAAGGAAGGGTAGGCAATTTTCCGAGCGGCTAGCAATAGCAAGCTAGCTTTGAAAGCATAAGATTCCACCATTACTTCAGAGCATCTCTAAAGCCATGCCTCCTTCAAAACACATGAACGCATACAGCAGAGTTTGCAATATGTCACGAGATGAGAGACGGTGTTAAACTACCTCATGTCTCAAACATAACATTACAATAATAATGAACATAAATCAACTTAACTCTTAACAACTTAACTTAACTCTGGAACAAATTGCCTACCCTGCCTTTAACCAGTGATCATAGATGGCCTGCAATAGACCCCTGAAAGACAGTAAATACACTGTAAATACTCTTCTTTTTTTTCTTCTTTTTTTAACACATTTTATGTATTTTAAATTGATGTTTTTACTGTTTTCACTGTACATTGTTTAGTTATTAACCACAGCAAGGTTTTCGGTATTTGATCAGTACAATTTACAGATGAGACTCTAAGATTAATGGCACTTCAGTGAAGGTTGTACATAAAAGAGCCTCTTTGGTTCATTTAGAATTTCTGTTTACTTTTAGTTAGTCTTTGTCTGGAGTAGTTTTAATATTGGTTTAGTTGCTTTGTTTATTGTCTTTCATGGTGCGGTTATCCTAATGCAATCCTTGGGAAGATTTCACTTTTATATTTGAGTATGTATGAGTAGGCTACATATGTATTGTTATTGCAGCATTTAAAAGAAGAGCAATGCCATTCTTTAACACGTACTCAAAAGAACATAACCTACGGTTTTCAATATATATATAAAAAAGGTACTTGGATTGTCTTGCTTAGAATTGACGTAGACACTGTTGGTAAGCTGCAAGCAATAAAGTTACTTTTACAAGTTTTAAACTAGAGGTTTTTGATCTTTTGAATACTTTCCAAATTCCAAAATGCCATTTGCAGAAATTTGCATTTCTCACTGTAAATCAAATTGTTTGTTAATAATATCAAAATGCCTAATTACCGGTATGCTACTGCGAAGAATACGCGATTTATTTTGTGTGTTTGTGCAAGATTGACCATACAACTTAATTTATACTAAATCAGCATACTATCATTTGAAAAATATTGCAAGAATTAGATGCTTTGTTTCCAGTCAAGACTTAGAGAAACTTGTGCATGCTTTCATCACCAGCAGGGTGGATTATTGTAATGGACTCCTCACTGGCCTTCCTAAAAAGACCATAAGACAGTTGCAGCTCATACAGAACGCTGCTGCCAGGATTCTGAGCAGGACCAGAAAATATGAACATATCACACCAGTCCTCAGGTCTTTACACTGGCTCCCAGTTACATTTAGGATTGATTTTAAAGTATTATTACTGGTATATAAATCATTCAATGGCCTAGGACCTCAATATATTGCAGATATGCTCACTGAATATAAACCCAACAGATCACTCAGATCATTAGGATCAGCTAGAAATACCAAGGGTTCACTCTAAGCATTGTGAGTCCGCTTTTAGCTATTATGCCAGCCGCAGCTGGAACCAGCTTCCAGAGGAGATCAGATGTGCTCCTACAGTAGTCACATTCAAATCCAGACTCAAAACACATCTGTTTAGCTATGCATTTACTGAATGAGCACTGTACCACTGTTCGTCCGACTGTTTTTACTGTACTTTATTTTATTTTTTATTCTAAACTTTTACTTATTCTGATTTGTTTTGATTATTTTATTTTCTCCTATGTAAAGCACTTTGAATAACCATTGTGTATGAAATGTGCTATATAAATAAACTTGCCTTGCCTTGCCTGTATAAGTTTGAATGTTGTGCCATCTCAGTTGATCATGTTTGAATCGATTCCGAGCGACGTACACGATTAAGTGTCTTTTTATTCTGCATATTCTATATGCAAACGTTTGAACCATAGACTGTAAAAAAAGGTTTGAAGTGAAGAAACAAAACGATGGGGGAGCGGTAAGACAAGCCAACAAATTTTCCGTTTATAGCTCCGTCCAGCTCCGTCACTCGCATCGCCTCATCCTATTGGACACTTCTGCCCAAGTGGGGGCGGGCCCAATGCTAGAGCGTTGGGAAGCAAAAGTGTCAATGTTAAACAAACCTGGATCGTTATCAGTCGATTCCAACATCATTTACAGATAAGGCTGGTCAGTGGAGACAGGCAGCAGCAGCAGCAGGTCAGCGTTTGGATTAAACCTAGTGAAGGAGAAGGTGCAGCTGGCCTTGCTGTTCTCAGGTACGCGGCTTTGCTTGAAAACAAATGTTTTACAGAACAATGCTTATGCTGAGCCTCGCTGTAATGTGCATTTGGCCTCAAACATTACTGTTGTTCAACTGAAAAAGCGTGGTGAACATCTACAGATCATAAAGCATTTGTGTGGCTATATGTGTTCTACCTAAAGGCCTTGTTTACAATGGTAGAGGACGAAGTTGCTGAACCTGCCAAAATGTGTAACGAGCATATTACGGTAACGTTAGTGATTTATTCTTTGCAGCGCGGCAGCCCTTTATAATAATACTACAAATATTTAAAAAAAAAAAAAAAAAAAAAAAAATACCACATTGACCACAGTTTATGATTGCTACGACAGTTATTCGTATTACTGTAAAATCAATTTGTTGGAAAACTCATCTTAATTTGGTACAGTAGCTAGTCATTAGAGGATCAACTAACGTTACAAAAACCAGCTTGAACATCTAAAAGCTGGTTTGTTGAGCTCTGAGGTGGCCTACCAGCTAAAAAACATCTATTAAACCAGCGTGAACTGTGACCAGTTGCAAAAACTAACTTTTTAAAAAAAAAAGTAAGTTACTAAAACGGGTTGATTAGTCTAATTCGAATCTGAAAATACTGATTACTTGGTTAACTGCTTGTTGATTGGAACTGCCCTGATTTTTTTGGGTGGAAGCAAGGATAATACCATAATGAAATTTCCAAAAGAATTCTCTCTGAACCTGAATTCTCTCATTTTGCAGGAATCATGAACTCTCTCTCGGGCAAGAGTGTGCTGGCGTTGTGTAGGGTTTTCTCCAGTCCCCTGTCACTTCCTCCTGCTATCATAGGGACAGTGAGGGTCTGTCACACAGGTGTGAACACCAAGGGCACAGTCTTCACCAAAAAACGAGGCTATGATATCACCAGGAACCCCCACTTGAACAAAGTAAGCATCTTTAGGGCGCAAACGTGATCTACGTGACAAAGCAGGCATTAGATTGTCAGCAGCCGGTGCTTTGATGTGATTTTATAACATTTAGTAATGCTAAAGTCCCCAGAGATAAGAAAATATGAAAGTGGCATTGTGAGATCTTTAATCTGAAGGCAAAGTCTGACTATAGCCCTTAACAACAAGCATTTTGCAGCATTAAGAGGGGATGCTCTGAATATGCTTCTTAAAATCAGTTCAGGATTGTTGTAGGATATGACTCAGGAGTTTTGCAAAGCACTTTTGGGTGGGTCATAGAAATGTGTCTATGTAAATGTTTATTTCGCATTCTGTATCCTGTTTGCAAAGACTTTCAAGTCAGAATGAGATATAGGATGAGGAATGGGTATGATTAAAAAGTGTAGAACTTAAAACCCATGGCAAATGGAAACTGTTAGACGTGAACAGTGAGTGGAGAATCTAACAGGGGAGGGTGGCCATGCTTACTTCCCATTGGTCAGAAATAAATAGATCCAACATGTGATGCATCTACCCTAAGCTGGAAGTTTGCCCAGCGCAGACACACTTGCAGGGTGATAATTTGTATTCCAACCAAACTGTAGGATGAGTGTGCATTTTTCTTTTACATTCGCAGCTGTCACATGTTGTTAATGAAGTTATGGTGCTGTTAACAGGGCATGGCGTTCACCCTGGAGGAGAGGTTACAGCTGGGAATCCACGGCCTTCTTCCTCCCTGTTTCCTCTCTCAGGATGTCCAAGTGCTTCGTGTCATGAAGAGCTACGAGACACGCAGTAACCCTCTCGACAAGTAACCAAACTTCGTTGAAACTTTCAGGATAAACTCAGCCTGATCCATGCCAATGAAAAGCACAGTGATGATACTTTTGTTGGTCCATTTCCAATTCATACTCAAATTAACCATTCTAACTCTACAGATACATATTGCTGATGACTCTGCAGGACAGGAATGAGAAGCTTTTCTATCGTGTGTTGACCTCTGACATTGAAGAATTCATGCCAATTGTCTATACGCCTACTGTGGGCCTGGCCTGCCAACAGTATGGGCTTGCATTCAGAAGACCAAGGTGAGGTTTATACATTCTCTAGACCTGGAACGACTGGTTTAGCCAGACCAACGAACGGGGAAACGAACATATAAGGAACACGTGGTTTTGACTTTTTTTTTTTTTTTTTTTTTTTCTCTAGAGGGTTGTTTATCACCATCCATGACAAGGGGCATATTGCCACCATGCTGAACTCATGGCCGGAGGAGGACATTAAGGTATGTGCAGAGTGATAAAGAGTGATAAAGTGTCATTCAGTGCCAGTAGATGGACGTTTCATTGTATGTGCATTAATAGGCCATAGTTGTGACGGATGGAGAACGAATCCTGGGCTTAGGAGACCTGGGTGGCTATGGAATGGGCATCCCAGTGGGCAAACTAGCTCTGTATACAGCATGTGGAGGAGTACCACCTCAGCAGTGCCTGCCTGTGCTGCTAGATGTTGGCACTGATAATCAGGTAAATGAGATTAGCATAATTACACTACTGTCAAACGAAAGGTTTGGGGTCGGCAAGATTTTTTAAGTCTCTTATGTGCACAAAGGTAGCATTTATTTGATCAAAATAAAATACAGTAAAAACTGCAATATTGTAAAACATTATTCATATTTAAATAACACTTTTCTATTGTAATCTGTTTTAAAATGCATTTTATTCCTGTGATGGCAACGCTGGATTTTTTTTAAAGCATCCATTTGTATAAATGGATAAATGTCATTTGATCAATTTAATAGATCCTTGCTGAATAAAATTTCTTTCAATAAAACATGGTAGTGTATACTTTAAAACTGTACTCTGTTTACAGGTTTCATTTACAAACATGCTTGTCCTGTTGTCTTCTTTTAACCCATTTCTGTTTGTTTTTGTTCAGACCCTCTTGGATGACCCCTTGTACATCGGCTTAAAGCACAAAAGAGTGAGGGGCAAAGAATACGATGACCTCATTGATGAGTTCATGCAAGCCGTCACTGACAGGTATGTTTGAAATTAAAATTCTGAAATGAAAGATCATTTATTCACCATCATGTTGTTCAAGTGATCAAGTCATTGTTTTGAGCTGATATTTTCACAAATCCGGTTTGAATGATTTGTTCATGAATCAGTCGTGCTTTCAACTCACTGACTCAATGATTCAGTTAGGTTGTTCTCAAGTTAACAGTTAAGTGGTTCCCAACCTTTTTTTGTCTGAGACCCCCTTTTTCCCAAGAAAATATTTTAGGCCCCCCCTTCACATTTAATGATATTATCGCTCTTGTAAGCTTGCAGCAATGATGACAAAATATGTTTTTTTTTCAAACAAACGGTATGTTTATGTACAAATAATAGCCTATAATATTGAAAATACAATAACAAAAACATCAGTAGGCCCTTTGTAATCTAAAAACGTAAACCTAGGAGAAGCCTATAAATTGGCCCTATTTGAAATGCAAAAACAAAAATGTTCACACTGGTGTGTATGTAAAAAAGAGAAAGAATATAGGCTATTACTAAATGACTATTGTCTGGGGCCTCAATACTTGCATGTTATTTGTGAGGCTTTATCAATGTGAGGCTTTATTTTTTACGCTTTTGGCGCTATAGCGAGCGATAATAAACTTGCATTTATTAACAGAATAATGCGTCTTTCGGAAGAACATTGTAGCCGGAACTACATCTGCCAGTGTACGTCTATGACGAGTCACGCAGGTACTGGGCTACTCCGCAGCGGCAGCGATCCAAACCAGTGTAAAATAGTCCCAATGTAAACACTTATTATAGGAGTAACATAGTGGTTCAGGATAAGACAAAAACACGGATTGGAAAATGGATTCATTTATGAACATTATATACATTTTGTAAATTTTGAACAGAAAAAAGTTAAGGACTTTTATTAATGCGCTCATTGCTCAAACCTTTCAAAATATGACGTGACCCCCCACAGAGCTCGCCGAGGCCCCCTTGTGGGCCGCGACCCCCCTGTTGGGAACCGATGAAGGGCAACTCCGGTCCTCGAGGGCCACTGTCCTGCAGAGTTTAGCTCCAACCCTAATTAAACACACCTGAACAAGCTAATCAATGTTTTCAGGATTACTAAAAACAAATTTTTGTCAGGGTTGGAGCTAAACTCTGCAGGGCAGTGGCCCTCGAGGACCGGAGTTGCCCATGAGGGTATGGTTATATGTGTGAAATACTTCCAGATTGTAAAGACATGCCATATTTTTTTTTTTGTTTATATCTTTTGTTTCAGGTATGGAATGAATTGTCTAATTCAGTTTGAGGATTTTGCG
Organism: Rhinichthys klamathensis goyatoka; assembly: GCF_029890125.1. NCBI lineage: Eukaryota > Metazoa > Chordata > Actinopteri > Cypriniformes > Leuciscidae > Rhinichthys > Rhinichthys klamathensis. The sequence continues at coordinate 553,365 of NW_026606867.1, forward strand.
AACAGCAATGCCTTTCGTATTCTCAATAAATACCGCAACCGTTATTGCACCTTTAATGATGATATCCAGGGTAAGTATGCACAGTGTAATATCAAATATATTACATATTACTATAATGATTTGTATTCATTATAATGGAAAATGTGTCACTTTTATCAAGAGCCATAACATTTTTTTGCTTATCTCTTTCTCCGCCTTTTTCAGGCACAGCTTCGGTTGCTGTTGCTGGGATCCTTGCTGCTCTTAAGATCACAAAGAACAAACTCTCTGACCACAAGTTCGTATTTCAGGGAGCAGGAGAGGTAATGTGCATTCAACTGAAAGATGATACAAAATTTTACTGAGAAATAGCAAATACAAGACCCATTACAAAGCACTTACAAGCTTGAGGCCCGTTCACACCAAGGACAATAACTATAACGATAAGGATGTTGTTCTAAAAATCGTTTTAAATAAAGAATAGCAGTGCACACCACAACTATAATGATAACGGCACAGAGAAAAGATATCACTGGAGTCACTTTCAGAATTATTATTTTTTCCAGCTAATGAACAATAAAAACATTGACAGCCAATCAGAATCCATTCTGCTTTAAGAGCTCAAGCATTTAAAGCAGCAACGACAAAACTGCAGCGCGAGATTAAAATAAACAGAACGATATCGTCCGCTGGAGTGGACGCTAATATAGTTATAGTTATCTTTGTTGGTGTAAAGTATGAACAGGCCTTTAAAATAGTTATTTCAGGATGATCAGATGTGTTGGTCTGTGTTTGTCACATGACCAGGCTGCCTTGGGCATTGCTCACTTACTGATAATGGCCATGGCCAAGGAAGGTGTATCTCATGCTGAGGCTGCCAAGAAGATTTGGATGGTGGATTCTAGAGGCCTAATTGTCAAGGTAACAATCAAACCCACACCATGTCTTTGTTTGTCATTTCTTTCATTAAAGCTATATTTTTCCTCCTCCTCAACATCTGAATATACAAAAGTATGTAGGCTTAATTGAAAATGCAAATGCATCAATTACAGCAATAAACTGCATTTGAATGCTTCCGAAATTAAACGTTATACCAAAACTGTTATTTTGTGTCATTTGGCCATTTAGGGGAGAAGTCATCTGAACCATGAAAAGGAAGAATTTGCACATGAGCATCCGCACATCAAGACTCTAGAGGAAGTGGTGGAAACTATTAAGCCCACAGCTATAATTGGTAAGGAGTCTTTGATCCCGTTCTATACCAGTGTTATTTTAGTATTATTTATATACTATGATAGCATTTATTAATATTTTGAATTAGCTTTTATAATTAAAATAAAACTATAATTTTAATTCTATATATTTTAATTATTTAATAATTTATTTTATATTAGTAATTTTTGTACTTTAACTTATTTCAGTCAGTTGCCAAGGCAAAATTTTACATTTTTCTAAAAATGAAATATAAGTTTGTTTTATTTACAGAATTTGACAATGAATACTGAGCAGGTTATGAAACTGGAGGATTGCAGGAATTCCTCCCGTCTCATGTGTGTTTTATACTTATAATGGTGCTTGGTGAATCTTAATAGTTTTTATTTATACTATAATAATTGCAATGGCATTAGGGGGCATACACGTTTATATTTTTACTAAAGTCAATGTATTTCTGTTTATAATGCTAAATGCATAATACTTTTACAGTTTGAAAATGTCAAGTTTGTTTATTATCCCATCTATATACAGGTGTGGCTGCTATAACTGGTGCTTTCACTGAGAAGATCATCAAGAACATGGCTACTTACAACGAACGTCCAATTATTTTTGCCCTCAGCAATCCCACAAGCAAAGCTGAATGCACAGCAGAGCAGTGTTACACGCTTACTGAGGTAATCTTCTCTGAAATCAAATGAATAAAACTGGTGAGAGGGATGTTAACTAATGGTTTCTTATTATAGCATCCCATATAGCAGTTTCAGACCAAATGCTTTAATGGCATGTGTGTGTGTGTATCACAGGGAAGGGGCATATTTGCCAGCGGAAGCCCCTTTAAAAAGGTCACCTTGGCAGATGGGCGCAGCTTCATCCCTGGCCAGGGAAACAATGCTTATGTGTTCCCTGGAGTCGCATTGGGAGTCATTGCCTGTGGTGTTCGCCACATCTCAGATGACATTTTCCTTACTACAGCAGAGGTAAATGCACATGAAGAGACGCAACAATAGTAAACGTGAATCTGTGCTTCAGTACAAAATGCATTGATTACAAATGTATTTAATGTGTAAGCTGAAATGAACGATTTGATTTCTGTTTTAGGCGATATCTGACATGGTTACTGAGGAGCATCTGGCTGAGGGTAGACTGTACCCTCCTCTGAATACCATCCGAGAAGTGTCCTTCAAAATTGCTGTTAAGGTCAGTAAGTGTTCCCATATGCAGTTGATGATGATGATGATTACTTCAAGAACAGGTCTCATTAGCCAACTCTACATTTCGGCACCCGTAACAAATATGGAATGAGACCATGCTAAATTAAGAGATTTATTAATATAGCAAAGTAGGTTGTAAGAGCTGTCAGGACAGATTTCACAGTAAATCGGTGCTGTACAGTTACTTTTTCAGATGTTAGCACTAGTGCTAGTAAACAAAATCAAAATGTATTAGCACACAGAACAATGTGGTTGTTGTGTTAAATTCAGAGATTAATTTTGGCACCCATCAGAAATCTGGAATGAGATCTTGCTAAATTTAATAGATTTATTAATATAGCAAAGTACACTAAGGTCAGTAAGTTTTGATTTAAAAACAAAATTACTTTTACTCAGCAAGGATTCAAAAGTGGTATTACTAATGTTACAAAAGATTTCAGTGAAATACTTTTGAATTTTTTTATTCACCAGAGAATCTTGAAAAAAAATGTATTAAAAAAAAATTCAGCTTTACCATCACAGAAATAAATTCTAATATAAAAAATATATTGAAGTTATTTTAAATTGTATTAATATTTTACAATATTACTGTTTACTGTATTTTTATCCAAATAAATGCAGCCTTGGTAAGCTTTTTCAGATGTTAGCACTAATGCCAGTGAGCTGAATTCGGTGCATAATCTAAATTTATGATCACACACACATACATTGTAGTAACCACAATAATACACTAGCATGCAACAGAGTAAACTTCCCCTCAACAAAAATCAGCTTCAAGCAAAACTGCTAATTGTTTACCAAAGATTTGATGGCATGAAGTTTGCAAACATTTGTTATATTTCTTAAAAATAACAAAGTTATCACAAATGGATGGATTTTGTCTTTGCATAAGTTTTAATTGCAAAACTGAGAAAATCTGTTACTGTACTCTGCAGTAAAGCAATAATTTTGTTCACTCAGTTTTATTTTTTCCTCCCAAACTCTTTTTTTTCTCTTTAGATTGTGGACTATGCCTACCAGCAGGGCATTGCCTCTTCGTACCCTGAACCCAAAGATAAAGAGGCCTTTGTTTTATCCCATGTCTATAACGCTGACTATGACTCGTTCACTCTGGATTCATACAGCTGGCCCAAGGATGCCATGAAGGTTCAGAACGTGTAGATTATTTGACCATCAACCTCTCTAAAGGGATATACTTGTATCAGTCACATGCCTTATTTCTCAATTCATAATCATGACGATAATACACTCCAGCTCCAGGCCACCCAATCCTAAAACTCTAGCTGTTCCCACTGATTTGGCACGAGATGAGCTGTATCCGCTGTGGGCTAAAAGAGATAAAAGAATACAGTGTTCATTCAAACTCAAAATGTCTTTAGATCAGTGGCTCAGTTCAAAAGGAAAAAATGCAGCTCTGTTTAAAGAAGTTGCAAGCTTTTTCCCACTTAATCAGGCTTGTTTCTCAGTGGTCCTCCTCTCCAGTATATTAGTTCTTCATCATTGTTCTGTCAGCTTTCATTTATCTCTAAACAGTTATCCGCTCCAACTATTTAGTACTCCCGCAAATGCAAATGTCAGTGTAGGTGTAGGGAGAGACTTTTTTTGAGACACTGGGAAATGACAGACTGCCGGGGTTGAAAGTTTGTATGTGAAGGGATTTTTTTCAGGTAGGTAAAGTAGTTATCTAGTGAGCTGCTGTGTGAATGTAGTTATTTTGCAATGGATTTTTTTTTTTTTTTTTTACACAAGTTTCTCCTGTTGTCTACACCAAAGTTTGTCTCATTTTAAACATATAATTGTCATCATGTAACATATAAATGTCATGCAATGAATACTGGAAATTGTTAGATTGAGCATATCTGTTTATTTAAGTGTCCACCAGAGAAGCGAGCTATTTGTGCAGCATGTGGAATTGTTGTTAACGTTTCTCCTCATTTTGGAATAGGCTCTGCTTATTATTAGTAATGCTCGACTATGGAATTCTATTTTCAGTAATTCAGGATTTTAAAGGAACAGTGACTTAAATAAACACTTAAAAAAACCAAATGGGTTTAGTTTATGAGATTGAGCTGGCGTCTTGGTCCTAGGCTTTGGACTGATGTCCAGCTCAACCTCTCTGGATGTCTAATGGCCTGAGGGATAGAGTTATGGTGTGGCTGCTCACTGTAGAGCAAATTGGTGGAGCTTACGTCTAGCTCCTCCTCGCTAGATGTCCAGAGAGGAAAAGCTGGACATCATTTGACTGCAGTGAGCACCACTTGGTGGTTTGATATTCTAGCTCCACCCATTAGGCCCAAATTACATTCAGATAAGGGGAGCTGGACTTCACACTCCACCCATGACTCTGCAGTGAGCAGCCTCTCAATAATTTAGACTTCTTATCCACATGTACAACTCTCACTTCTCAAATAGCCAGTTACATTTTTTCCCACGTTTCTCAAACTTCCTCTATGCTAAGTTTCGGTTAGGGTTAACCCTAATGTTTCCTTGATGGATTGACATCCATTAAAACAATTTTTATAAAGAACAGTCCACAATGGGAGATTAGCCTCTACATGAGTAAATATTTTTTACTTATTAGTAAAATAATTACTAATCTGCAGTGCCAAAGATTATTCAACATATGTTTTATTCAACAGGAATTTATTTTGTTCAGTCATGAGCAACACTGGATGATGGATGAGGAATGTTAAGAGCTTCAATACTTAATCAAAATAATTTTCTCTCTCACTTGCAACGGCATCTCTGCTCTGATGACGTGTTCACCAGTGAGAGGGTGGGAAAATAACCTGTCCCCTTCAGCAACCTGTCACTCACATGAGATCGCAGCAATAGCAAATAATTCAATCAATTCCAGATGGACAAAATCAAGTCCTGCCCTACATTTTTTTTTCTCATTAGTGACGCTATTTTACTTATACATCACAATAGGGAAGAAAAGATTATAAGAACTTCTTTTTCATGCCGACTTGTCATGTTATGTCACCCTTTAATAGTAGGCTCAGAGATTCATATTTTTTCAGCGGTAAATAACATAAAAATGGAAGTGTTAAATAAGGCACATTAACAGACTGTAAACAACTCTTCCAAAAAAAAAAAAAAATCTGAATAATCATACTTGGATACATAAAATACAACAGACAGACAACATGATATAACTATATACATTTTTGGATCATTCAGAGGTAAATGCAGATTGGGAGAAATATATTAATGTTTCTCAAAGGCATGACGGGCAAAATAAATATTAAACTGAACAAAATGGTTAAATGTACACTTAGATAGGGGTCAAAGTATAATTTCATTTATATACAGTAGTCAACATTTGAAGTGGATCGAAAAAGTTCATCAAAGTTGTCCTAAACCTAAATAACTTGGATGAAAGGTTTTGGTCCACTTCAAATGTTGACTACTGCATCTCTGGATGACATTGGAAACCCATTGCCAGGCCTGCATGCTCTTCATACTTTGTGTCAAATTCCAATCACGTGACGTATGGCATTTACGTCAGCTGGACAGACAGATTATGACCAGCTAATACAATCACAGTTTACCAAGGCACAAAAACAGATGTTCTTGCACTCATAGTTTATAATACTCTTATATACCTTCTGTAATTATGTCAACTTATTTCCCTAAATGTTATTTACAAACTGATATATACATAAATATTTGAATTCTTAATTTTTAACGGATTCTGCATACCTCCGAATATTGCCATTAAAGTATAAAGGGCTACATTAACTGTTTGCTTTTGTATTTCTAATCAACAAAATCATTATGAACATTTGCAAGCCCAAACAGATAGCAAATAATGGCTGAATAGATAGCAAAAGCGCTGATCCCAAAGGCAGAGGTTTGGAAGAGTAGTACTCTCACCAGTTCCTCAAGATTGCCCACAAATGTCAGAACCGTTATCCTCATGGGCAACGCTCCGCCATATAGTGCAACTGCACCTCTGGTGACCCGAGTTCAATTCCCAGCGCTGATCCTGTCCCCCTCTCTAAAAAGGCTAAAAATACAACTTAAAATAAATATTCCTCAAATTCTGCTAGAGAGGTTAAGCCTTGCATTAGCCCTGCCTTCTCTTTCTCCTTACTGGGCAGATGTGGGAAAGGACAAAGTTCAGCATGTTTGATATAATGTCAGGTGGAGGGTGTAGCTGATGAGGGTGGTGGTGGGCCAGTGTCATCTCCCAGGCGTCCACCAACTGGACGTTCAGACCTTTAAACATGGCTCGGAGCACTGCGTCAAGCTGTTGAGAGTACCAGTCGCTGTTGAACATGCTGGACTCCGGGTCCAGTTTCTGGAGATTGGCTGTGCGAATCAGAACCGTAGTCGATGGTTCTCGGTTCAGCAGTCGGATCACCGCCCTGCGGATGTGGCGCAGGCGCCGTATGTAAACCTGCACTGGGAAAGTGCTGAAATGTGACCAGATGCTAATCACGACCACCGTGTCCGAGCCCCCTCGTAAGCCGTCCAGCTCATTTGAGATATAGTGCATCTCAGCCGAGAACACGGATGTGAAGCGGATCGGCGGCCCGTGGCAGCGGTATCTCAACAGTGTGTTGTGGTTGCTGTCGACTGCCATGTACGGGCCAACATTCTTCGGGCTATGAAAGTTGAATTCTTTAAGCTCTATAATGTTGAGGAAAAAAAGGGGGTGAGATGTAGATATGAATCAGGAAAAGACAAAAGATTGATGTCCACCCAAAAAGAAAATGTTTAAAATACTTATTTAGGATGAGGAACTCACCACAGACCACAAACAAATCTCTGTACTTCAGGGGCCTGTACCATGAAGGTAGCTGAACAAACTCGGAGTTACAGGATTAGTTTTGAGTTGACAAAACCAAACCGATGCAATCAGGCTTTATTGGTACCATGACGCAGCTCATCAACTTTCTCTGTCAACTCAGGCTTTGATCTTAAGCTATGATTACTCCACGAGCGCGTGCACATACCAAAGTGACGTTGGCACCGAACAACCAATCGCGTTCGATATGGATAGAGCGAGAGCGATATTTTCTTTCCGCGGAGGAGCAAGAGATAATCATTCAGAATTACGATGAATTTAAATATGTATGACAAGCTCGAAACAATACGGTCTCTGCTGCCAAAGCAAGAGAAGACTGTTGGAGAAAGATTGCTGATTGTGTTAATGTGTAAGCTAAATAAATACGTTCTTTATTCATGTAAAATTATGTATATATAGGCTATGAATGTATGTGTGTGTGAAATATAGCCTATATTTTTATAATATATATAAAAAATGTGCATGTATATAATAAAGATTAATATTCATTGATTTTTAGATGCAACTCCAAACGTTCTTGGCAGCTGATAAAGACAAAATATAAAAATATAATTCAAAGTAGCCTAGTAAGTATTTACACACAACCTTTTATTATTTTTTTATTAACACTTGTTTGAGGCAAACCGGAAAAAGAGTGAAATTCAGAAAACCAGTGGAGGGCCACTCCTCCAGAATGCTCTGATAGGAATAAGGGACGGCCAATTATGGATGGGAATACAGGTGCTGTACAATCTGACCCTGGTGCCGGCTCCTCCAAGCAAGTAACACTGGGTACGTGTGCGATACATTACTATTTTAAGTTTTAAATATGGCTGACTGTATGTTCTGCAGTAGAGGGAAATGCAGTGTCCCTGTTGAAGCCCGCACACACACACACACAGTCTCCCACACAGAGGTCAGTATGCAGCAGACAGAACACCAGAAACATATTGGCCTACTTTTATTTATCAGGGAGGAGGAAATGATGAAGACACTCTGTCTGTGTTCTGGGACAGTTGCTGAGGTGAATGCACTGGGCTTTTTATTAAGGCAAAAGTAAACAATTGTCTGATGAAGGGCTTGGGCCCGAAACGTTACACGAGGTAAGCAACTATTAAACTCGCTTAGGAGCATCTTCTGGTGTGCGGACTCATTGTTTACTTTTGCAAATATCTGTCCGTCCAGCACCCAGTTTTATTACTCTGGATGTGCGTGCTGCACTTCTTGAACCCTTTTTATTAAGGCAAACATTTGAATGTGGCATAAAACAGGGACTGGCCCAAGTTACACATCTCTTTTATTGTAGGATTTTTCACAACCTGTCCCAGAAACTGAAGCCTCTACCTCAACAGGCTTCAAAAGAAATGTGAACAAGGTAAGGATTTAAAACCCTTGAAATATATTACAGGTGTTTGTCAAGGAACTTTTTGTGAGTTGATTAGCCTCCCAAAAACTTGTAATGATCATGTTTGTGGTGGAATTATGTTTCAGGTGGAAACAGACTCAGTCAGGGCCCTTTACAAAAGGAGCTGGAGCTAGACTGCACACTAAAGGAGCCTATAGAGCTAGACTGCACACTAAAGGAGCCTAGGGAGCTAGACTGCACACTAAAGGAGCCTATGGAGCTAGACTGCACACTAAAGGAGCCTATGGAGCTAGACTGCACACTAAAGGAGCCTATGGAGCTAGACTGCACACTAAAGGAGCCTATAGAGCTAGACTGCACACTAAAGGAGCCTAGGGAGCTAGACTGCACACTAAAGGAGCCTATGGAGCTAGACTGCACACTAAAGGAGCCTATGGAGCTAGACTGCACACTAAAGGAGCCTATGGAGCTAGACTGCACACTAAAGGAGCCTATGGAGCTAGACTGCACACTAAAGGAGCCTATGGAGCTAGACTGCACACTAAAGGAGCCTATGGAGCTAGACTGCACACTAAAGGAGCCTATGGAGCTAGACTGCACACTAAAGGAGCCTATAGAGCTAGACTGCACCATGTGTGCAGGCTATTGCTCCAATGACTCTAGAATCCTATCATAAGATTAAAATAATGCTTAACATGTACTGTATTATATAGTACATTTGTGAAATTTGCTTTAAAAAAAACAAAAAAAAAAACGTGATGTCACCCAATCAATATATTTTACCGGCAATTTTATAAAAACCCTCTCTTATGGACATGGTCAATAAATGTCTGGGGAACATTAAACTATTAATGTACTCCTGCAGAGCGAGGACCACCTTGCGAATGGTTCGACAAACCGTGTTTTCCCCTAGATTCTGTGCATCACCGATCGTGCAAGTATGTAGGCTATCACTTGCAAAAAAACGCAACGCAATACCATTTAGGGTACAGTAAGTGCATGAATTCGATGTGTTAAATTATTTATGTGCGGCTCAAGAAGTTCGCAAAGATAAGATATTCCTTCCGCAGAAAATCTGTATCTTTCATACACTATCAGAAAAGGCAAGGGGATTTTGTCCGGCTAAAAACTCTTTCTCTACGATGTGCTCGTCTAACAATTTGCGCTGAGATGTCCACAGGATTTGAAAGAAAATGTAAAGCCATTGCAACAAACACTGGGAATTAGTTACGTCACCTATATGTTTCTTTGCTCACAGCTGATTGGTCAAACTTCAGTCTGAGATCTCGAATCCAGAACTTAACCTGCCCCGGAGCAGGTTAGCCGTGCAGCGTAAGGTACCATGGCAACGAACACCCATTAAAGCCGAGCTACTTTCATAGTACCTAAAACCCAGGGTTGGCGGAAACTAAGCTGAAACATAGCCGGCTAGCCACCTAAACCGGCTTCATGGTATAGGCCCCAGTTGTCTCAGGAAACATTTACACTGTTGTTTTTATGTCTATACTATAATAATAATATGAAAATATTTTGTTTATATTTATTATGAATAAAATAAAAATATAATGATAATAGTAATTATTATTAAAATATTTATATTTTATGCTATATAAAAGTTTAACAAACCATTAAGAAATGTATTACAATAGTAATAATTATATTGTAATGTAAATGAAATATAAAGTATATTTAATAACAATATTATTATTATTATACAGAATAACAGTAAAATGCTAATACTAATATTCATGGCTGTCTTAATTTCTTTGCTTTCAAACTTAAACCATAGAGAGCTTTTATTTTAGCATAAAACACAAGAAAACCTTAAAGCTTCTCTTTTGTTGAAAACACATTTATAAATTATTCTCATTACAAATTTGGAAAGATGGTTGTTGTATATTGCGTTTTTTAAATGCACATTATAGGCAACCCAAACTCACAGCGCTTGCAAAGATGACGCTTGTGTGGAGTGGCATGTATAGCTCTGAGACATTTAAAACACTGGATCATGAGCCGCTTACACGTAAAGGCACACAGTATTTTAAGCACTGAATCTATGAGCTCTTGTTTTTTGCTTCTTTTTTTTGACAACTCAAAACACCTGGATCAATCCTCACAGACCCCCACCCCCAATTTGAAAAATTTATCAGATCTACACAAATGACCTATTTTGTATCCAAAACGTCAATTTTCAGCAGAAAGGTGTGTAAAATTTGTATCACTGACAGCCAATAATATTTGTGTGCTCTGGTTTGTTGACATTGGGTTGGCTCAAGAAAATTTGAAGATGTGATCAAAACCACAAAAATCACCTTTAAAAAGATTTCCAAAAATATTACAGACCTGGAACATGGGCAATGAGATACTCGTACCACTGTCGCACAGTGGAGTCTCCATACATGTACACCATTTTCCCTCTAAGACACTGGGTTATGACTGAAGAGCCATTAAACTGACGCATGACGACACCACTCAACGGCTTCCATGATCCCTGGTAGTAGTAACCGGAAGGAGTGAATTTAAGGTGCTTCCCTTTGGTTCGTACTGGAAGGAGACAGAAATATTAAGGTTTAATAAAGGAAAGAAAGAATTGACAATGAGGAAATGTTGATTTATTCCAAACTGAGCAGAAGACATTTTAGAATAAAAAAATGAAGATGAGAACGTAAACTGGTTAATTATGTTGTCAAGTCCTTGGATGTAACTTTGTGTTTAAACTCCCTGTTGTGTGGGAGGGTATACTGTATTGGCGCTTTTCCACTGCATGGTACGGTACGGCTCACTTATGGCGCATTTCCACTGCATGGTACGGTAACGTAGACTCACTGTATTCCGGACATCACGGTATACCGGACACTAGACCGTTTCCCGCAAATTCTATAAATAAACACTTCACGGTCATTGCATCTATATATATCCGTGTCATCTTTGCCTCATCCTCTTTCGCTTCCGACCAACCCAGCTTATAGTTGTTAAAATGTATGCGGCGTTATATATTAGAAATGACTCCTTCTACCTGTCCGAAACACAGCGAGTAGAAATTTTCAGCCGTCCGGAACACCGTGAGTCAACGTTACAGTACGGCTCGCTTTAAATGGTACCTGGTCTGTTGAGGTTCAAAGCATACCGTACATAGACAGTAAAAGAGGTACCGTACCGATACTAAAATGTGACGTGAAAACACTGCAGATGCAGATCACTGATTGGTCAAACCGACAGAATCGTCACTACCAGCGTCATTGTATTTGCGACACGAGACACTAAAACCCGCTAGATTTAAATAGCCAGTAGACAACAGCCAACACTGTAGCACTTGTTTTTAAAGTACTTGCTTGAAAAAAGAAGATGAAAACTTCAAAAAAAGAAATGGCTGAATCGTTGTCAGTGGACGAGGTCCAGACGTTCCTCTCGTTGGTTGCGCAACTATAACTATCAGTCCCACCCACTTTGAAGCAGTACTAACTGCAGTGGAAAAGCAACCAAGCTAAAGCGAAACCGAGCTGTGCCGTACCGAGTCGAGTCGTACCACGCAGTGGAAAAGCGAAGCGAGCCGAACTGTTCCGCACCGAGTCGAACCGTACCGAGCCGCACTATGCAGTGGAAAAGCGCCATTAGGCTATTCCACATGGCTGTGTTCTGTGATTAACTTTCTTGGTAGGTTAATCACAGGTTCAGCTATATTAATTTACTGCTATGCAGAACCCCAATAAGGAACCATACTGACAAAGACAATACTGAATCCACAACAAAAAAAATTTGTTTATTGCCAGAGTGGTCCTGACTGAACTGTTTTGATTCAAATAAATGCAGACTTGCTGAGTACAAAAAATACTTTTTTCAAAATATGTTTGAAAAATCTGACCGACAGAACTTTTGAACGGTACTAGTGTATATGATATTTCATGTGAAACATTACCTTTAGAAGCAGGTAGAACAGTCACATTGTCCACCCCTGCAGAATGTATTGGGATTTTGATATTTACTCCACTAGATCAAAACAAAATTAAAGTGTCATTCATGAAGAATGCAGGAAAAAGGTGCTCTTTTATCATTAAATTGAAGTGTTTATATATATCAGCATTCTCAGCACAGTAAATATTGGCATAGGCCAACAAAAAACAAAAACAGTATTGCTGTAGTTAACTTCTCACTCACCTGTGGAAGAACTGTGACTCATAAACAGTGAGAAGGTGTTTCTTATACCCCCCTTTTGAGTGGTTGATCCGTGTATCACAGTCCAACATCTTGGGCTTATAACAGAACCAGGGTTCTCCGGTCTGTGGGTCTGTGTAGTTGCAAAGCGGCTGCTGTTTGAGTGGCAGACACAAATTACACAAAGTGGTCTCAGAGAGGTACCCTGAGCGGAAGAGGCTCTTGAAGAACACTCGGTCCGATTGCTCCTCTCTCAGTCGCCTGAGGACCATCACGGCTTCGCTGGAGTGAATCATGGTCAGTTCCACCTGCACAACGCCTGCCCAAAGCAGTGGGAAAAATACAGTGTAGTTTCCATTGTTGTGGTCTTGTACCCGCCCCACCACACCTGCTGCCAGCTCTGGTGTGTGAAGTCGTGCTACTAGGAAGTCTCCTCCGTGTTTTTTGGGCTGGCCCAAAAAGTTTTGCATCTGTACCTTCACTACAAACTGCCCACCAACCTGCAGCTCTCCGGGGTCTTGAATAGTATAATAGCTCTGTGCAGGATCGCTACTTTGACGCAACGGCAGTCCTAGTATTGATGGCTCTGGCCAGGCGATGGATTTGAGAAGATAGCTCTCCTCCCTGGCTTCCTCTGCGGAGGGCTCCTGGCCGAGGTGGGCACAGAATGAGTAGTTGAACTCCACAGGTAGAAGAAATTCAGAGGTCTTCAAGACTGACTGGATGCTGTTTTGAAGCTGATAGAAGGTAGATGCTGTCTGGCAGTTCCAGCTCTGCAGGAGACAAAATCACAGAAGCTTTAATGTGAAATTTAAATACAGAGAAGCATGGGAAAGTCTTTGAGAGTTTAGAGCCAAAATTAAATTGTTTTGGCTTATTGTTGGCCTTCGAAAATAAGTGCATCATCGTGGGAACTTAAAATAATGCATGTATTAGACAAAACCTGCTTTTTACCCTGCCTTTAAAAGTAATGGAGACCTTATTTTAAAAGTAATGTTTCTGCACAAACAAAACTGTAACATGGCATTAAGTGAATGAACTATTTATACTTCACTGCTGTGTACTAAATTGTGTTGCCGTAAATCCTTTTGTGTGACCACAAAGAGCTAAATTGTAGTATTATCTTCTTCTAGGACCTAGGTAGTTAGAACTACTACGTGCTTCCACACTGCAAATTAAGCTGGATAGTTACTAATGTGTTGTTCAGTAACTAGACATTAGTTGAACTAGATCCTCTCCCCTACAACTTTTATTTTTTAAATCCTGAGCCAGTTGCATAAACATAGCCAATATGGTAAGATAGTGTCTTGAGTTCTAGTATGACCCACTAGCAGTTAGTCAGGGGCCGTCAGTCTTATTTTTCGGTATCAAATTAGGCCAATCTATGTTTTTATGTTACTGATTTAAAAAAATATGAACCATCCTAAAGAAAAGAAATTGATGTCTAATTTGTAAGACTAGTCTTAGAGGTTTATGCAAGCAGCCAGAATCTGATCAATATATTGTAGTGTACTTACAAACCATTATAACAAACTAAAACACAAGATGAGGCTTCTACTCACTTCCAACGAGGTGATGTTCCACAGCAGGAATAGAAGTCCTGACAGTGCCAGCAGAGTAAAGACCGGAACATATTTGGGAAGGTATTTCTCCATGGTTTCCTCTCTCTGTCATTCTTCTGTCCGACAATACAGTGGGTCATGGCTGGCCATTATTGCATGCTAAGCAAATAAGACAAACCAAAATAGCATATAAGCAGCAGAGAGGAGGGTCTTTGGGGGCTTATGCCTGATGTATTGTCAAAAGCCCCTGATCTTTTGGAATATAGTGTGTTTCACTTCACAAATAAAATAGGTTGTATAAATGTATTTTGTTATCCAAGTAACATACTCAAAAGTAGGGGTGGGGGAAAAAATCGATTCTTAGATGCATCGCGATGCGGACGTGGACGATTCTGAATCGATTCACAAATGTCAAAAATCGATTTAAAAAAAAAATATATATATATATTTCTAATAACGTAATATTGACGGAACTCAAAAGGTGGAACTTTGAAGCTCGGAAGTGCAGTACCCGGCCAGTCTGTGGCGTACGCATGATGCTGTCAATATGCTGTAAATAGATCTGTTATACGTACGTTATACATAGGTTTGCTGTTCTGCCCCCCACAGTCACAGTGTGTATGTGCAATGCTAGTCACAAAAAGTTACATTTTGACTGTGCTCTCTGCAGATGTTCATTAACTTTTTTTTTTGTATAAGCTGTTTTTGATTGTGGTATACAGCAACAATTTCAAGTCATATGTCTTAGACTATTTTATTATTTATTTGTGTATAAGAGCAGCTTTGTATGTTACTAATTATTCAGAATATGCATAAGTCCACAAGCATTATTTTTGTATGAGAGCTGATGGTAGCCTACATAATTCTTTATTTTTGTAAGAAAGCTGTTTGTGATTTTGCTACAGCAAAATGTTTATTTATTTTTTGTCTGAACTGAAGGATTATATTGCTCATTGCACATAACAGGAGGATGTTGGTTGGAAGTCTATTATTTTATGTTAGAGATTCAGAATATGCTGAAGTTTGTATTCATTTACTTACAGTTTACATTACAGTTGACTTGCCAAATCACTTCCATTTGTTTTATTAATAAAATTAATATATGAAGTAAATTCTGTATGGGTCATTATACATACTTTGCTTTAAAAGTACCAAGTAGTCACACAAAAAAGATGCATTGATAATCGTTTTAGCATCGCAGCCCTCTGAATGTAATCGAATCGTGAGGTGTCTCTCTAGAGATTCCCATATCAGTAACGCCATAGCACAAAACAAAAACAGAACTAGACAGTAAAATAAACGAGAATGGAAAAGAAAGAAAGAAAGAAAGAGGGCATTACTTAAATTAAAAGAAATGTAAACATTAATTAAGGTGAAACGTTTGTAGGTCGTGCAAATTGTTCTGGGTGCTTTTAAGAGAAGATGAAATTGTAATCAAGTAATGTTTTATCTCGTGTAAGAATACAAAAAAAAAAAAAAAAAAAAGGATTACAATTTGAAAACTTACATTTATGAATGTAAATTCTACATAAGAAAATAATTAGATTTATTATAAACCAGGCATTTGAATCCACTTAAAAAAACAAAAAACAAAAAACAAAATGGGATTCATTGAGAAATTATGCAAGATATTGCTTGAAATAAACCAACTAACATCTTTCCAAAGTTGCCGAGAACACACACAGATATGGCCATGGCCAGTTATGAGGTCACCGAGACTCCGGATCCTCTCCGAAGTGTAAGTTACAAGCAGGGCTGACAAATTTTGAGTTTAGCTTGGAGTAAGAATTGTGCATCACAATAAGTGGATTGTGATTGTCAAAACATTTGGTAACTAAACCGAATTTGTAAAAAAAAAAAAATTTTAGTGACAACATGTTACAATGTTTACATGGTACAATGACTGGTAAGCTAATGTTTTTATTATTGCTTGACACAAATTTCACGATTTTTTAATTCAATTCAATTCTTATATGATTTGATTCCGATCTTGATTCAATATCAATTCATTTGGATAAATAGTAGGTACAGTAGAAACATTTTAATTTTTCTCAAGAAAAAAAATATATCTTACCTAACTTAATGCTGTAAAAATACCCTGTCAGCTGGTATTATTAAAGGTTAAAAAATAACAACTCAAAAATAAATTAAATAAATTGGGGTTTATATTATAATAACAACGTTATAATATTTAAATGATACAAGTAAAAATATAATAAATATATATATATATAACATATTCAGCAAAATACTCCTCTATAAGCTAATTATAGCCAACTAACGTGCTATGGTCATTAAATGGCTTTCCTGAGGTAAGTTAACGTTAACAACTTTAAGTTGTGACGTGTTGTTCTCTAACGTTTTAGGCCTATTGACCTCTTTCCGCGGTTAAAAAAAACACTGATTGATCGATATTATGTATGAGGCATATACATTTCGGTAAGTTGTACTGTATCTTTCAACATACCTATTTTTCATACGCGTTTATTAACTACTAACTAAAGTTAGTAGTGAAGAGTAATGATCGGTTCATGTGCCGCTTAAAATGAGGCGCTACAGCGATCGGTCACGTCACATTTATAAGCGCCAAACGGTATTTATTGTTTGAATTTCGTAATAAAATTGATAGAATCTGAGAACTGCGAAATGAACATTTGTTTCATGTCAAAATTCTAAATTAACCTGCCCCTTCTTGTCTGTCGGTGTCAGTGTCGTCTTCGCTTCGCGGGTTTTCTCTGGGGAGGCTGCAGCAGACCTGAGCCGGCAGATAGGGGCGTTGCTAGACCCATTTTACTGGGGCACGTGCCCCAGTATAAATCTGCTGTGCCCCAGTAAATCTGAAGTTTGAGTTTAACAATTTATTTTATTTGTCAGTGTATTTAATATAAATTATATTATAGGGTAATAGAAATTATCCATTTGCAACGCAGTAATAAACCAATCAATCAATGCTTGTAAAAGCAACGCAGTTTAACCGAAACAGAAGCTGACCCACGCGACAGAAATCCGCGCGCGTCTGTGTTTCCTAGCAACAGCAGCGCGCACACATCTGAGCACACCGAAGTCCGGTGTTGGCACGCGAGGTAGGCTATGAAAACATGACGAAACAACAGTTTCTAAATAATACAAATAATCTTAAAAGTAAAATTGAGTCAGAGTCAAGTGATTGACCGTTTTGCCAAAATGAAGCATAGGCGGTAGCCTACAGTTTAATGCTCAACAAATAAATCAACTTAGTTTGGACTTGGCTGGGGAACTTTGTTTTCTTTTAGAATATACATGCTCTTTATTTTATATAGTATATATTAACTCTTTATTGATTTATTGAAATGATGTAATTGTAAATTCTTGAAAAATATAAAGGCTAATTATTCATTATTAACATTGTGTAATGTAGAAGAATGCAAATGTGCAAGAAAGTTTTCTCTCCGTTTTCTATTTTCATGCCTTTTATGGCACAAAAAAAAAAGAAATTAAATATATTTTAAAGCTATTGTTATCCAATTTGTTGGCATTCAAACACCTTAAAATGCACATATGTAGGTCCGAGAAATCCAAATTTTCTCGGGGGAGCATGCCCACGAACCCCCCTAAGTTACTCTACCGAGCATGGTATTTTTGAAAAAAAAAAAAAATGTATTCATCTATCGGTAAGCCCCGCCCTCCTTAGTTACGCTTGCTATCTCAGACAAACAATGGGGGGCCTGTGCCCCAGTAGAGCTTAATGTCTAGCAACGCCCCATAATACACCCCTGGCAGTTTTACGCCCCTGATTGTTTTAAGCCCCTGTTGTTCCTGATGCGTCCAGTAGGGGGATATACTGCGAAATAACCTATGGAAATAACATAGGGCATATCGAGGGCTTGGAGCCAGAGGGGCGTAAGTGGCTTTTGACAAACTTTACAGGAGAGACAAAACAAAATTTTGACCACACTTCAATCACCTGTATCATTACCCTTAAACCACAAACATTGCAACCACAGGCATACTTACATGAATGAGTATTTAAGTAAAAAATGTATGGCATATTAACACAATGAACATGTTCTAAAACATTTTAAAATAAAAAAATATGTCAAAAACGTCAGATACGCCTTTTTGGCACCAAACATTTCCAAGTCTTTTATGGACATATTGGGCGTATCTGCTGAACAATGCAGAAAATAATTGATCAAAAGGGGAAATGATTGAATAATTAACACTTGAATCACACTTGAACAAGTAATTATTTTTCATTTAACTCATTCATTATTTTTTTTTATTTTTTTTTATTTTTTTTTCACCTTTCCATTCTGGGCATCTGCTGAACACTACAGACTGTAATTAAAGTCACTGAACTTGCTAAACACACTTCTGATTGGCAATTCATGAGTTGTTCAATTGATTTCATTACAATTCTTTTTTTTTTCAATACTCTATTCAATTGACAGTTCTCTCGTGTTCTTTTTGCTTTTTAGTTCTTTTCCCTCACCTTCCTTCCTGGAACATGAATGCCATGTGAATTAATGTAGCCTTGGCCAGAATTTCTTAACCTTTTACGTTGGTTTCTTTTCCAATTTTCAACATCTCTCTGTCTTTTTCTTCCTTTTTGTGGTGTGTTGGCATCCTCTTCCTGGCCACTTTCAACCCCTCCCTCCTAAACAGGCTCAATGTCTACTGTCTTAGTCCCTCGATCTTCTTCTGTCTCCATGTGTCCCTCATCAATTGCATGATCTGTGTCCCTGCCTGTCTCTCTTTCCCCATCTTCTGCTGTCTCCATGTGTCCCTCATCTCTCTCCCTCATCTCATGCTGTGTCCCTAAATTATATAATTAATATTTATTAATATCCTACATAAATGCCCTGATACTAATAATTCGGGGTAAGGATTAGATAAGGTAATGTTCTAACTTATTTTCTATGCAAGTCAGAACTCACTTCCTTCATCTGTCTCCATGTGTCCCTCAAGTTGATCTCTCTTCCTCACCTCATGTGGCTGTGTCCCTTAATGATTAACACATTAATATTTATTAATATAATATCCTACATGAGTGCCCTGAATCTATTAGTTCAAGGCTAGGGTAAAGTAGATTATGAGAAAGTTCAAAAGAATATTCTCTGTCAGAACACAGGCACAGTTAGCCAGATCAGACCAAACCAATGGGATTAACGTTAGCCATGCTAGGCTAGGCTAACAAGGTAAGGCTCTCAAGGCATGATTATGTCTTACTGTCATCACTCTTGTGAGGAAATGCATTCAAACAACTCTGACTCATCTTCAACTTCTTCAATATACACTCACCTAAAGGATTATTAGGAACACCATCCTAATACTGTGTTTGACCCCCTTTCGCCTTCAGAACTGCCTTAATTCTACGTGGCATTGATTCAACATGGTACTGAAAGCATTCTTTAGAAATGTTGGCCCATATTGATAGGATAGCATCTTGCAGTTGATGGAGATTTGTGGGATGCACATCCAGGGCACGAAGCTCCCGTTCCACCACATCCCAAAGATGCTCTATTGGGTTGAGATCTGGTGACTGTGGGGGCCATTTTAGTACAGTGAACTCATTGTCATGTTCAAGAAACCAATTTGAAATGATTCGAGCTTTGTGACATGGTGCATTATCCTGCTGGAAGTAGCCATCAGAGGATGGGCACATGGTGGCCATAAAGGGATGGACATGGTCAGAAACAATGCTCAGGTAGGCCGTGGCATTTAAACGATGCCCAAGTGGCACTAAGGGGCCTAAAGTGTGCCAAGAAAACATCCCCCACACCATTACACCACCACCACCAGCCTGCACAGTGGTAACAAGGCATGATGGATCCATGTTCTCATTCTGTTTACGCCAAATTCTGACTCTACCATCTGAATGTCTCAACAGAAATCGAGACTCATCAGACCAGGCAACATTTTTCCAGTCTTCAACTGTTCAATTTTGGTGAGATCTTGCAAATTGTAGCCTCTTTTTCCTATTTGTAGTGGAGATGAGTGGTACCCGGTGGGGTCTTCTGCTGTTGTAGCCCATCCGCCTCAAGGTTGTGCGTGTTGTGGCTTCACAAATGCTTTGCCTGCATACCTCGGTTGTAACAAGTGGTTATTTCAGTCAAAGTTGCTCTTCTATCAGCTTGAATCAGTCGGCCCATTCTCCTCTGACCTCTAGCATCAACAAGGCATTTTCGCCCACAGGACTGCCGCATACTGGATGTTTTTCCCTTTTCACACCATTCTTTGAACAATACCCTAGAAACGGTTGTGCGTGAAAATCCCAGTAACTGAGCAGATTGTGAAATACTCAGACCGGCCCGTCTGGCACCAACAACCATGCCACGCTCAAAATTGCTTAAATCACCTTTCTTTCCCATTCTGACATTCAGTTTGGAGTTCAGGAGATTGTCTTGACCAGGACCACACCCCTAAATGCATTGAAGCAACTGCCATGTAATTGGTTGATTAGATAATTGCATTAATGAGAAATTGAACAGGTGTTCCTAATAATCCTTTAGGTGAGTGGATTCATCAGTTTGTTTCATAATATTCATCAAAATCGTTTCTGCCTCAGACAGTTCCATGTCTGCAGTTGTGTCAGCCATTTTGAATGCAGTTTTAGGGCACCAACTACACTTACGCCCTTCTGGCTCTGAACAAAAATGTGGGTCCTACATGTATTTTTCAGAGCCAGAAGGGCGTAAGTGGACTTACGCCCTTCTGGCTCCAAACATTACTCACACTTTTGTGTTAGGTCTGTATTGTTTTGTTGCTTTATTCAATACAGTTTGATCTCAGATAGGTCTTTTTGGCACAACTAGATAGAGCTCATCAAGACCTTTAATTTGATATATAGAACTCATTTTCGCCCAAAATGCCACTTACGCCCCTCTGGTTCCAAGCCCTCGATATTTAACATATTAAATCGACTCTTACACATTAATAACCCGGCCGTCCATAGACTTGACAAATGTTTTTGTTTTTTGTTCATTTAAATATAAACGTTACAGTGTAGATCTGCACGGATTAAAATATCTGTAGCTATTCAGTTGGGCTTCACTCTCTTCACTCAGCCTACAGAAGACTATGTGTTTTTGTGAATTGAAAAATTAAAAATACACAGTTGGATCAACTATGTTATGACAAGTATATGACCTACTCCAGTTATACAGGCCTATTCACCGTAGGTTCTTATATGGAAGACTGAGTGAAATATGTTGTTGTGAATTTATAGTTACATTTAGATATTAACCAAATTTAGCCCATTAGACATACAGTATACCGTGTAATATGGATCCTTGATTAGCTGTACTATTCTCTATTGGTCGTCATACAGCTACAAAACAGTGCCCTACACAGCATTGTATGAAGACAAACACAATTTATCCCTTTTCTAAAATTCCACCACTTCAAAAAACCACTTCAGGAGGTGGTCTGACTGGGCCGCATTCCAGATTAAACTGGACAAGTGTAACTGCATCTGGTCATTGAAACCACATATGTAAATTTTACTCCTCCCAAAAACGCTAAAAATTAAACGTATGAGAGCGTGTTATAGGCTATATTTCATGTTATAGTCGACGCAACACGCATCACCGATGAGCATCTATTCATCAAGCCAACGCGCTGCAAACTATTAGTAGCACCTCATTGCAGTACAGTTTATTTAACGCAGTTCTGACTTTATATCTCACAATTCTGAGAAATAAAGTCAGTTTGCAAGATGTTAAGTCTCAATTGCATTGTTATAAAGTCAGAATTGCGTGCTATAAAGTCAGAATTCTGTGCCCAATCCTGCTCCTGGCGATCGACTGTCCTGCACAGTTTATCTCCAACCCTAATCAAACACACCTGAAGCAACCAATTAAGGGGTGTTTTTCAAAACCAAGAATGCAAAGAACGGACTTGTGTTCTTGGGGAGAACGCTCTTGCTAGTTGTTCTTGGAAGAATGAACTCACAAGGTGACGAGCACACAGAACGCTGCTGACAGTTTGAGACGATGTGTTCTTGCTGGTATTGCGCAATAATTCCCCCGCACAGACACCGTCTGCAGTACCCAAACATAACGAGAATTATTGACGATAACAGCCAGGCTGCAATGGTCTCTTGACTGTGGGGAAAAACGAGTCTGTGAGCAAACTGGCCGGTTGGCTCGATAGCTAACGTTACACCCGCAGGCGCTTATGAAGATTCTCACTTCCGAAAACGTTTGAGCACATTTTCGATTAGCCATACATTTTCGTAAAATGCCAATATTTGAAATCTACACAGTTGATTTCTCGCATCAAATGTTCTCAGAAGTGAATTTAGTGATGAAATAGTGTACGTAATTGTAGAAAAACGAAATACTGTATTGACCTGCCTCTCCTTCCTCGAATGCCGAATTGAATGCTGGGATATTTCTGCCGTCAAGTTCACACAAGTTACCAGCCGATGCATCCTCGGTAAAATGGGCGTGTCAAGAACACATCCGGGATTTTTAACTGTTCTTGCCAAAATGCAAACTTGTGTATTGGGACAGTACTTGGGCCACAAAAGATGACGTTTCACAAGAACACAAGGACACAAGTACAGACAAGAACACAGATTGAGAAAGGCCCAAGGTCTTCAGATCACGTCAGGATCACTTGAAAATTAAAGGCAGGTGTGTTTGATTAGGATTGGAGATGAACTGTGCAGGACAGTCGATCGCAAGGAGCAGGATTGGGCACCTAATTGGGAGTTTACGTCTCCCAATTCTGACATTTTTTCTCATAATTGTGACATAAACTCGCAATTGCGAATTATAAAGTCAAATTCTAAGGGAAAAAATTACTTATTTTTTTAACCTCAGAATAATTTAATATCTCACAAAATTCTGACTTTAGGCTATAACACGCAATTGCGACTTATCATGCAATTCTGACTTTATATCTCCCAATTGGTATTATAAAGTCGAAATTCTGACTTTTTTCTCGCAATTCTGAATTTATAACACATAATTAAGATTTTATATCTCCCAATTCTGACATATTTTCTTAGAATTGTGAGATATAAAGTCAAATTTTACCTCAGAATAGTTCTCTCACAATTCCGAATTTATAACACACAATTGCAACTTTATATCATGCAATTCTGGCTTTATAATACGCAAATTGGAGATATAGGCTAAAGTCAGAATTGCATGATATAAACTCGCAATTGCGAGTTAAGTCAAATTTTACCTCAGAATAGTTCTCTCACAATTCCGACTTTATAACACACAATTGCAACTTTATATCATGCAATTCTGGCTTTATAATACGCAAATTGGAGATATAGGCTAAAGTCAGAATTGCATGATATAAACTCGCAATTGCGAGTTAAGTCAAATTTTACCTCAGAATAGTTCTCTCACAATTCCGACTTTATAACACACAATTGCGACTTTATATCATGCAATTCTGACTTTAGCCTATATCTCCAATTTGCGTATTATAAAGCCAGAATTTCAAGTAGCCTCGCAATTGCGAGTTTATATCTCATAATTCTGACTTAATAACACGCAATTGCGACTTTATATCACGCAATTCTGACTTTATAACCTGCAATTGCGACTTCAATTCTGAGATAAAAAGTCAGAGTAGTGAGATAAAAAGTTACCTTTTTTATTTGTGGCGAAAACAAGCTTCTATAGCCTACCATATGTATTGCAGACACTGAACAGCAAATTAAGAGGAACCATAGGCTACAGATCACTGTGGGAAAATGAGTAGGCTATAGCCATTAAAGAAGGAACTCTTACCAGGCAAAATATCAAGCACTTTTTTTTCTTCTTTTTTTTTTACATCTGACAAGATTTATTTTCTTGATGCTGTTATTATTTTTGCATTTTCCCTTGAATGTGTACTGGTATTTTAAAATGTTTACAGACTTTATTGTATTGTACCTTTAAAATTACAAAGACAATTAGGCTACTTGATTCATTTTTGCTTCCACTCAACAGCAAATGTGACCTGAATAAAATAAAATGGCTTTAAAAAAAAAAAAAAAACTTGCGGTGCTGAGGACATGCTATTAATCTATCAAATTTAGGTTTAAAATCATGTGATTTAAAATGTTGTAAAATAAATTAACTATTTTGCATAGCCTATGTGTGAAACTCGGATAAGCATCCCATTTATGTAAATAATTACTTATTTATCTATAATTACTATTTAGCAGTACTATACTACACAGGTTAGAACATCATATCAGTACAATATTGAGCATACATGTCACTTAAAACCAGCGCATGCGAATTATAATCCAGAGATCGACACTGCGCATACGTATATGACGTCAGCAAAACACACCTCCATCCAATACGTATGGGACCATCAAGCTACGTCATCGTGCTACAGGCTGCAGCGAGGGGTGTCTCAAATCTGACTGTAGCATGAAAGGTTAACCCTCTCCTTGATTTCATGTTGTTTATGGAGAAGGAGAACCAGGAAATGAGTCGGGGGAAATGCAACGCTAGCAAGTGACGCGTATTTTTCGAGAGGTGCATGTTATGTCGGACGGGACGCATCATAAACAAAATATCGAATAATTATCACGAGACTTTCGATATAATATCGGGCAACGTGATATCGCGATAACGATATTGAATCGATATATCGTGCACCGGCACCCCTAGCACATACCCTACATTTTAGTCCAGACCAGTAAGCTATTTTAAGAAAAAATGTATATTAAGATATAAATTATATAATTAGATAATTTCATTTATAAGAAACAACTCAAACCAGAATTTACATTCAAACCATATGGGAAAAGTTTTTAATGTGGGTTTTATCATGTGATGTTGGAAATAATCAAAATATTTGAGTGAGTGTGCAGTTCAACTCTTTACTTGGAGAGAGAGAGAGATTTACATACATGTATACATATATGCCTGTTATAAATGTGTATTTGTGCGTTCACACCTGTAAAAAAACAAGTTCATATATTTCCAATATCTACTGTAATGTTGCCCCAGAAACCATGTGGAGTAGGCTATGTTTTAATGCAAGGAGTAAACAGGGTCTTACCAGAAGAGGCTAAAGAAGCTAAAGACAGGCAACAAAAGAAAATTAAGCAGAAAATGAATTTTAAAGTGAATAGAGAAGACTAGGGCAGCTAAACCTACACGTGGTAAGCTAAGTTTAAGCCAGATAGAACATAAACCTGACCGTCAAGAACTTTTTGTCTCTCTAAATAAATTATAGACCCATCCATTCATATAGAAATGAATTGATATCTACCTACCAAACTAATAGTTTATAAATAATAAATGTTGCATCATTGCTAAACAACAACAACTTTAGCAGATTATTTAACACACAAATGACAGAATCTATAATTTTTTGTCCTGATATTCTCCTCTGATATAAAGTCCCTTTTTTTCTTCTTTTAAGAAAATGTCAAAACCTTTAAACTCAAAGGTTTCTAAAATAAATAATATCATTGAGTCCTTTAATTTTTTATATTGACAAAATGTAAAATCATATTGATCTGTGTAGCCTTGTTCAATCTCTTCTGATGTCCCCCTTGTTTTTTCTTGTTTTTTTTTCTCTTCTCACTGTTAATGTCTTGTCATTTGCAATAAAAAAAAAAAAAAAAAAAAGAAAGATTATTTAACATAACTCAATTCGTGTCGCTGTACAGCCTCCCCCTACTGGACGCATCAGGAACAACAGGGGCGTAAAACCATAGACATAATATTTATGTCTATGCGTAAAACTGCCAGGGGCGTATATCTGCCGGCTCCAGGTCTGCAGCCTCCCCTTACTCGTTTTCTCTGCGTGAGAAAACGGATGTGTCCGTGGCGTGAGTGTGTGAAAAGAGTATATTGGCTGTTTGCACATGACGTCACGCTGTGGCGCGAAAAGCAGATGGAGGCCAGTAAGAAATTTTCTACATAGTACTATCACAAACTCAAAATGCCTGTTTTGCGTCGTTTATTGTTGCTCAGTCAAATCGATCAAACCACAAGGAGCTTTTATCGTTGACGTAAATTGTATAATATTTAACTTTAAAAGTTGTCGCCTTTAATGGTGTTTTGCGTCTGCTGAAACTGACATTAATATGGATACCTGCTTACCTTTTGACTTAAATATTCACATTCTTCATGGTATCGTTTGCAGGGAAAATAAGCTATTTTATCGCATTGAATACTCATTTGACTTTTATATATTGCATAACTATGCCACAGCGGACCAGACTAAAAACCCATTGCTTACCTTGTATGGCTGATGTTTGTCCTAAGGTGGGGGTAGGCCTACTATGATATTAGACTACATAATAAAAGATATTGAATTTCAAACCTGAACCAAACATATTTTTATTCAAAGGTCAACAGTCTGTCATTAGTCTTTAGTCTGCCACAAAAAAACAACATTAAAATCATGAACTCAAATGTCAAACTCAAATGTCATTGTGAAAAGAAAAAAACCAATGACTGTTGTAACAGTTCGTAAATCAGACATTTCAGGCTATAGCCTAACGCTAATAAGCCTTATGCCAAAATTATTACTACAACTAAATTGTCGGTCATTAAATAAGAAAACTAAATAATTGTGTAGATGATTTGCTTTGTGTAACCCGACATCAGACATTAGGCCGAAGTATTTTTTTGCACACAGTGCCGCGACCAATCAATCACTCCGTTACGACTGGCTGCCAGCACACACACAACCTCCACGGATAGTTTTTAATGTTTTATCAGACAATAACTACTCAAGATTTTGCTTTAGTATAATTTTCGGGACAATTAGGGCCGAATTCGGGATTTAGATTTCGGGACGTCTGGTCACCCTATAGATAGCGGTTTAGCCATTTTTGTAATAACATAAAAAGGGCGCTGCTAGTTGAAATCCGGATATTTGCACAAAGAAGAACATTACTACTGGGCACTGGCGTGTGACGTAACTGAAGAGACGTATTAGCATGTTCCTATTAATAATAGGATAGAATTTTAATGCATTAAAAAACAAATCACATTTACAATACTTATTGAAAAATTGTTTAACGTTAGAAAATTGTATTATCAAAAAAAAAAATATTTTTCTCTGGATCTGACTGGGTGGGCAAGCTGTCAAATCGGCCCACCTGTAGCTCCGCCCCTGTTGTGAGTGCCTGAACTACTTTCATTAAAGCTGCAGTCCACAGTTTTTCCTCTTTGTCGCCATCTCTGTTCGAAATCTGCAATTGCAGTCATTCACGGAATTATTAACTTTACATGAGTTGTACTTCAACACCCTCGACACGGCACAGCGCGGATGAATCCAATGTTTTGAGGAGAATGTGCAGCTGTCAATCACCGCGCCGGTGTGGATACTGTCATTAAAATAACAGATTCTACTTTTTGGAAGTATGACCAACATAAGAATTTTCACCCTAAAATGTCATCTGAACAAGTAAGTAACATCCACTTTTGTTCTTCTGACCAACTGATTAAATCTAACGATCGATTATCATATCACGTCAAACCGAGCAAATTATACTTTGTTCTCAAATTGTTAATGTTAACAACATCAGTATTGCGTGACTAACGTTACATTTAAAGCCCTTCAGATATTTATCCTTGTTTTCGCATGGGCCCGGTTGCAGTCTCTTTTTCTAAACTCTCAGTCCAAAGTCTTTTGCATTTTACAGCGGGTGAATCTGCAGTTGTCACTGGTGATCGTCGTTTGAACCTTTCTGGATCCGGCATCAAATTGATAAGTTTAATTATATCAAGTGCTGTGAGAAAAGGCTATAAATCTCCACCTCCAACATCCTCACTCGCAATATAGCTTATACTAGCCGAGACTCCTTTATGTGTACAGATGTGACGTAATGACGCAAAGACATGCTCGAATCTCCCACAGAAATCCACCAGTACCACTGGGATTAAAAACATTATTACAAGCTTACCATTTTGAATCGAGCTAAGGCAAGCAGATAGTTTTGAACACTGGCTGGTTATGTACTTGCTCAAATTTATTTTGGATAATTTTTAACCCCAAAAAAGTTACGGACTGGAGCTTTAAATGGTCAAATATAGGAAACTTTTAGCTGTGTTGCCATGTGTCACGACTCACGAGATTAAGCATCACCCAGTATACCAAAGTCACCGCTCGCCACTGCTACACACCATAATAAAACCACGGTTAATTTTCGTAAGCTTCAGCCATCATATGGTAGAAAGGTCCAAATAAAAAAATGTGTTCAACAAGTTGACAGAAGTCGATCCATTTCTTTTTTTTGGAAAAGTGAACTGTAAGTGAAGTTTTATTGTTGTCTTTGTATTATTCACTTTCCCATATGGCCACGAAGAGGGTCACGTTTAGCGGACAGACACCGACACACTATTTTTTGTATTTATTTCAACAAATGACAACCAAAATCACATCCATTGAAGCTTTGTAAACAGTTTTGAAGTGGCTGCGTGCAAGTTCTGCTAATTCACAAGCCGAGTGAGAGTCATACTCACAAATGTAATGTTAATTATTAAACCAAACAAAATACAAAACATAATGTGATTATATTATTAATCACGAAAATACATTTTGGTCCAAAAATAACAAAAACTACGACTTTATTCAGCATTGTATTGTCTTCCGGTTCTGTTGTCAATCCGCGTTCACGAGTCCGCAGTGACGCTGGTGATGTAAGACGCTGCTGACGTGTTCTGGTGCGTCCGTGTATTCAGGGTTCAAATAAATATGGCTGGGCAAAAAAATGCAAGTCTTCCTCTGTGTCGAAATCCTGCGAACATTGTTTTGTTTACAGCGTGCGTCTCCCTCAGACTGTAAACGAAGCTCGGGCGCACCAGATTACACGTCAGCAGCGTTTTACGTCACCAGCGTCACTGAACGCGGATTGACAACAGAACCGGAAGAGAATACAATGCTGAATAAAGTCATAGTTTTTGTTATTTCTGGACCAAAATGTATTTTCGATGCTTCAAAACATACTAACTAACCCACTGATGTCACATGGACTACTTTGATGATGTCTTTATTTCCTTTCTGCACAACATTTTCAATGGAGGGACAGAAAGCTCTCGGACTAAATCTAAAATATCTTAAACTGTGTTCCGAAGATGAACGGAGGTCTTACGGGCTTGGAACGACATGAGGGTGAGTCATTAATGAAATAATTTTCATTTTTGGGTGAACTAACCCTTTAAATCATTAATTTAATATACAATCTATTAGCCTACTTTCAAACTATATTTGGAATGCAGGGATGTCAGAAAATGTGCTGTTTCTTTGCTTTTCATTTGATTACTATTTTCACTTTAACTTTTAATGCAATGTTTACTTAACGGTACAATATTTGCAGGCTACATGCAAATGCTCATTTCAATATGAATATATATGAAATATGATCAGATATGAAAAACATAAAGATAAAATTATTTTGCAATGGTACAGAGAACAGTGCAATTTTACTGGTAATGTATAAACTAAATTTTATGTATAAATATTCTAGTGCATTGCGAAACAAACCCATTTTTCCACACAAGTTAGGTTTTAAAGTCTGTCTGAAACGCCGAATATCAAAACAACTTTATTTTGGTGCATGAGCGGATGCAGATGCAGATGCCGCGAATGTTAAAGCATACATACAATGACGTAAAGATTGAGAATTCATGTAACTGCATATTCTCGAGGCTGTGAACGAATGTAGCATCAATCATTAACTCACCTACTGCCCTTATGCTACAGTCCTGACGTGCTGCTGATGCTGACTGCTTTGTTTCATCCATTATGAACCCAACATCATGACCAACAGTCAGTCAAAAATGAACGAAATTACCGAGTCACTGAAGCAGATTAGATCAGAGGACAGCCAGCAGTGGCTGCGCATCGAGAGTTGAGACTCGAGAAGCGTTTGCTAACACTCAAAGCACGCATCGCATCATCGTTTCCGCCTAGTTGTAAACACGAAAAAACGGAAACAGATAATGGTCATATGATTTCGTGTGGTCCCATATTGCGCTTCAATAGGAAATAATGAGAAATCATTTGACATTTTTTTTACGTTGCATCAAAGGACGCGGTCATAATGTTTTACCTCCATAAGGTAGCAGCATTTGTCGACTGCTGCATACGTCATTGAGGCTGCTCCGTAGCCTACTAAAACGTCCCGGTTTGATTGGACAGCAATCCAAATATGACAAATTTGCAATTTAATCCCAAATTCGTCCTTTTGTTTCGCAATTGTGCATGCGCCAATCCAGAGATGAACTGTTGATGGGATTTATTTTTATTTTACTTTACTGACCAAGACCAAAAACAATATATTGTTGTTCGGTAATTATAAAGAATGTAGTTTCAATGAAAATGTAAAAACAACTTTATTAATGATAATGATAATGTTCTGCACTGCAGGAACTCTTGCCTCTATAGATGTCTCTGATTGGTCGAATGCGCTGACGTCTCCTTGATGACATTCATACTAGGCGCCAATCCAGATATTGTTGGCTGAATCCGAAATCGCAATATTTTTAAATAATTCACTGTATTTCCCCGAAAATCAAAATTGAAAAGATGTATAATCCTTTGGTTATATTCTGGCTCACACTGTTGGTCGCTTTTTTATTAGGGACAAAAAAATAATAATAAAAATGTATATTAGACAATCTTAACTAAAGAAAAAAGTGTTTCACCTAAGGCATTGGTGAAATGGAAACAGGATTTTCATTACCTTTTTTCAGAATCTGTGGTCACATATGAATAAATATGTAATTCCTAATAAAGTCAAAGAAACCCACTTTAAAATAATAAACAGATATTATCCATGTGATGATTTTATCAGTAAGTTTAAAGAAGGAGGTTCTCCATTATGCTGTTTTTGTAAAGAGGCAACAGAAACAATTGTACATTTATTTTTTAGTTGTAATTATACCAAATTATTTTGGTCCAAAGTTTCTATGTTTATTTTTGATGTGTTTTACAAATTTATCACTAACTGATATAATGGTCTTGTTTATGGATTGTGATGTCGGTTTATTGGAAATGGATATAACTAAAAAATAAAATTTTATTTGGGAAATATCTTATAGCCTGCTGCCTACTAAATGTATGTTAACTGGACCAAATGGTAGACTATTTTCCACTGACTTGACGTTTTTTTACGACTCTCTTACTCCAATACAGAACAATCGTAAAGCTGTTAAGACATCTCAGCTGTTGAAAATGATACTTGATGTATTAGATGTATGATTTTTTTTTTTTTTTTTTTTTTACAAAATGCATAATTGTGATCTTAATTTTTTATAGATTCAAGTGTTTTGTATGACTCTGTATTCCTCTATTGTTATTGCAATAAAAAAGAAGAAAAATAATCCGAAATCGCCCCCTAAACCCTCATTCACTATTCCTTACGTTAGTCCACTAATACTGTTCATTTGAAGGAGTGAATGAAAAGGAGTGAGTGAATTCGGGCAGCCGTTGAGCGTACATCGGTTGTAGCCTACACTCGGTATTGAATGAGTGCACTCGATAACGTCCACTATGCTTTCGGACAGCACAATAAATGGCTGTCCCAAATGGTATAGGAATAATTATTTTACTAGAGTTCTAGGGGGCTGAGTTTTGTATGATGACCACGGGCATTAAAACTAGCGATAAATATAGTGTATTGTTTTAAAGCAATGTTATGTACCTGCAAACAAAATGTAAGCAAGGCATTGTTTTACTATGTGGATGTAGATCACAAAATCTGCATTTCCATTGACGTCTCTCCGTCTCATTCTCATTCCACTGAGCATAAAGCACAATGCAGTTAGTAGGCTACCACATGGGGTCAGCAGTGTACTCTCACAAAAAGATATAGCCTACTCCCTTTTATTTAACTTTTTACATAATGTGAAACAGCAAACATTTCAAATAGTAATATGCAAGACTGTTGTCAAATGTGACATCTTTAATTCGGAAGTGGTGTTTAATTATCATCCAGGAAATCGTTTTATTAAAAAAAAAGATAAATGAAATGGACAACCTGTGCGTGTATTGTGGGATTTATGTGCTTGGGTTAATGCATATTCTGGCAAAATGTAGTAGAATCTTGTATTTCAAGCATACACAAAATTTGCGTAATATGAGCCGAATTAATTAGTATGATATTCTGATACTTCTTATTTGTTGCCAATAATGATGAGTAACTTAAAAACTTTTTTTATAATGCAAGACAGGTGAATGACTAGAGAGATTAATGCACATGTGACCATGATGTAACAGCACACTAGATTGTAAGAGCAAGACGCTTTTAGTAAATCTGAATTACTTTATTTTGATGTGAATTAAAAATTTCCAATATTACAATACAGTTCAGTTTATATTTCGTAATGTATGGGTTTTGACAAATTATTTCATGTTACGAATATGACATTAAAAAAATTACAGCTGTTTAATAAATATTTCCTAAGAAATACAAATAATGAAAGACTTTTCTAAAATGTATTTGGAGACATTCCGTTAATAGTATGACAGAGGCTGAGTGAAGAAATTCACTCAATAGTAAGAACTCAAGTGCATTGGATGGAAAGCACCTTTATCAAGATGCATTTCAAACACAAGCATTTTAAAGAATGCACAATTATACTAATATGAATATGTAACATTTTGTGCGATTTTAACAACCGTAATAATTGTTGCTATATGTACTAGTGGCACAGGACAATGACCTGAACTTTAAAAAAAATCAGATGATCTCGGTTCATGAAGAAAGTGTCTGGAGGCTCTACTGGATGACTGATGATGGAGGGGAAGTTTCTGGGGTACCAGTTAAGGAGAGTCCCTTTCGGTCCTCTGGGTGCACTTTACACAGCACTGCTATCAAGCCTGTGCTTCTTTATCCTTTTCCTTCTGTTCCCTGTTATGCCTGTGGGGATTAAAGAGGACATATATTGAAAATCCCCCACACTTAGTCACACACCCAAATTGCGCAATATGCTGGAAGACCCTGTCTGCTTTATTGCTACTAATGAAAATCTTGATAAAGTGTAGATAACCAAAAAACAAGCTTTGAGTTCACAGCTGATAAAATGTGGGAAGAGTTTTAGAAAAGAATGTTTGTTTTTTTAAAGACACAAAAGCAACAAAGCATCCCATTTAATTTAAAGTGGCCTAACAAATTAAATTATAAGTGTTTGGGTGGGGGGAAAAACAAGTACACCTCAAGGGAGGAAAAATTCTATAACCCCTTTAAATTACCATTTTGACCCATTTTAGGTATTGTCAGACATTAAATTAGACCGTACAGTTGATTCCTTTTATAAGCTTTTTTTATTATATACATCTACATAGCTGATGTTTAAGTTTCCCTCTGTTGATCTGTCACAGCCATCGACTGATCCAGAACTGGTTCACATGTAGCTGTTGTGAATGACATGACATACATCAGATGGCTACTATGCAAGACAGTCTAAAATAGTTGAAAAATAGTCTAAAATCATTCCATTTATGTGATTTTACATCGCACACTCCTCCTGAATATATTCTATAGGTGAATGAATGTACTCACTGCCATATTCTGTAGAGCTGTGATCCTCCTGCACCTCCAACAAAGAAGTTTACAGCAAATAGATTCCAGTTCTTGGGTATAATAACCAGGGAATACCTGGACCAAATAAGACCTGAAAAACATAGAGTGAACGAGATTTGGAACTTCTAAATGTCCAATTTTTTTTAAAAGAGTTGTGATATATACCTGTGGCTGTCAGCACAGCAGATTGGGAGGTACTGAGTTTATCTGCTGGACGTGCCATGTCTGCTAAGCCAGCTAAGACCAGACCCTATGTGAGATCACAAATAAGTGAGAAATAAAAAGAAGAATTTATATATATATATATATATATATACAAAAATATATACAAAGAACATTCAGACACTGTATGTTGTTTATCTTACCCATTTAAACATTGGTGCCCAGAAAAACACAGTCTTTGGACCTAAACAAAGAGCAAATCAATTAATCAATTCAGTTAAACTCATGGTTCACAGGTAAAATGTTAAAAAAAAATGTGTGTAATTGTGACAGGTTTCAAATGCGTTTCAACATAAAAAAAAAACACGAACCAATACTTTGCATACTGGCACTTTTTTTTCATTACCCATTATCCTTCCAAAACATAAAGGTAAATATAAACAGATGTTTTTTTTATTTGTTTTATTTACATGACAGGAAAGTGCGTGGAGGAAGGGACAGGGGGATTGGGATCAGGACACAGACTCAAACCTGCATCCCTGTGGCTCTGTGTTGTGAACTTAAATTGATTTTCAATAAGAAATACAATGTACAATGGCTGATGATACAATTATGGACTATTATCTGTAAACACTGCATATTTGAACAATCAGTGAGACTAAAATGCATTAATCAGCTTACATTGGAGTTTGTGCCATCAGTGATCTATATAATACAACAGATTTGTTTCAGAACATTGAGAAAACAATCTGCATAAAAAAAAAAGCAATATCATTTAATAAAAAATCAGTCATCTATAGCGCTTAATATGACCCCCTCCCTCTGGCAAAGGTGAAGCTAAGGTCAAAATCTGCTGTGCTTATATGCCATCACAGTTCTTTTGTTTAATCTTTTTTTAGTTCATTTCTTGTCAGTCAACCTCTGTTTATCAACACGCATGTAATTTGATCTCTATTTATTCTACCACCAAAAAATAGTAGAACTATAAACACACTGACTCTCTAAAGAAAAATCATGTGAGGTTATTTTAGCAGAAAATATATTGAGTTAATCAGTAACAAATATATTACTGAGAATGATATCTGTCTGTAAAGGGCAATTTGCACAAATACAGTATCATTGAAAGTGTCAAAAACACTCATATGCAATGCACCACGGTTCCATGCAGGAAAAAAGATAATTCTACATATTATACAGTTCCCATTTAGCCTAGAAATCTAGACGCACCCTGGCGGCAGGGAAAATTATTTCGCAGCCAGTGTGAATCTTGATGTAGGTCTGGCATGCCAGGCTAGTTCCCATTACCATATAGATACACGTCTAACACCTTCCTAATATAATCAACATTTTCTATATCTAAGAATATATTATATTCTAAGCTACATCTTATTCAAAGGAGATTAGTTCTGTTCTATTCGTGTACCAAGCTCATTATTACATTTATTTTAAATATCGGAGTTACTGTTTCTTTTTTACCAATAACACAAAATACCTGCTCAGGCAGCAGTCTCTATGGCTGCACCGTCATGACGGTGACACACATCAGTGTATGCCGCCACTTCAAGAAGTTAACAGGATCCGTGTCAGTGACAAAAAAAGTCACACTAACAGCATTTGTGTTACCTGCGGGGTGGTTATAAACAGGTCTCAGTTTAGCCGGCAGCATATGCTCGATCCTGCCCAGGATTCTGTGGTAAGAAGCTCTCAGCCCACCCATAGCCATGATGACTTCTAAACAAGCTAAATGCTACCACTAGTGCACGCACGAAAATACAGCTTAGGACGTGCAGAACACTCTAATGCTATTGAACCGTGGTGTTTCCAAAAGGCAAGAGCCCGTAGTCAAGAAAACAGGACCTTTGGACCAGCATAAAGTACAAAGTCTACGTTATTGTCCTACTCTCGACCTTGCTAATGCAGTTTACTGGTATGTTGTCGTTGTGAAGTGTCAGTGGGGACGCGTCGCAAAGCTAATTGCGTCATGACGTACTGTGGTATAGGATTGGTTGACATGGTCAAGCCTCTTTGTATCATTGGCTGGAAGGCGTTCGTACGCCCTCAAAAGGCGGGACCTTTGAGAAGTCAGCGCTCTAATAATAAGGAAGTTGATTATTTAGCAAAGCAGGCGCTGAACGTATCACATATAGAAATGATTTTCCCACTAAATACAGAAGTTAAGGTCAAAATCAGAACAGCTATAAAAGGGAAATGGCAAGAAATTTCGAATGTGGAGGAAAGAGGAAGACATCTTTATTATTTAAAATGAAGTAGGGGGTTGAAAGGGAATTTTGGTTCGCCCTGGGCACACGGCTCTAAATGATTTCCTATATGGAATGAACAAACATGAATCTGTCTAATCGTAGTTCATGTGGACCAGCAGAAACTTTAGAGTATGTACTAATATGTTGTACTGCTTATGAAAACGAAAGGGTATTTCTGTTGGAAGAATGAGAAATGTGGATAGGAAATCTTACATTTAAAACACTGCTGCATAATGGACTGAATAATCAGAATAATACATTAATGAGATGCTTAAGAAAGGTAGAACTGTCTGTTTAATAGGATTCAGAAGGTAACATTTGATTTTATTTTGTTTTTTATTATTATTGCTTGAAAAACATACAAGATTCAAGCAAACCTAAAAAGACCAAGCTTAATACAATTCCAAGAAGTCCAAATATAGCCAGAAGTCGTCAAAGATGTTTAGAATATAAATATTCCACGAAATTGAATGTGGAATAGGCCTACTGGGAGTGGAAGTTAAAAATCCCCATGCAATTCATACAAATTTTTTTTACAAAAAGAATCCTTCACAGTATCTATCCTTTGTAGTGAAGAGGGTAGCCATGAGCGTGTTTCGAAATTAATTTAACAAACATTTATTGATTAATTGATTGGGTTGATTTGTTTAATATAATACAGTGCATGGGAATATATTGCATTGCATTTGTAATTGCATTACGTGTTTTTGTCTATTTTGCATCGAAATTAGTTTAGTCTAAATATTTATCCTATTTTAAACTCCACTATATTTCCAATTCAATGACAATAAAAAAAAAATCATTAATATGTCATTATTTTCTTCCAGGCTATTGTAGCGTTTTTAAATCCCTCTTTTTCTCTCTCTCTTTTCTTTTTCTTGTGTTCTTGTTTGTGTATTGTTTTGTTTTTAAGAAAAAAAAATGGTACATGTTACTTTTCTCAACGCTTTTAAGTAGGCTATGAACCAATCACTATTCACCTTTTTTAAAATTGAAAAACACAACAGAAAAACAATAAAGACAGTTCTATGTCGAGTTTTCATTTGTATGCCAGTTACACAATCTCATGAACTAACAGACTTATCCCATTTTTAAATATATATTTTAGTGTATACAAATACCAGATTTATCCAGTCAGCGATTCGGCGTAACTTCTGCGCACACTTGACGCTCTCGAGAGCGAGCCGCTCATTACAGTCAACATACTGCGCCTCTCTCCCTTCATTGGCTTTGGGCTCGAGATGGATTTGACGTACCAGAGCAGCAGAGGCTAAAGCGGATAGCCAAACAAGAAGCACAATATTTTTACTACACCTTAAAACAATCATGGACGTAGTGTCGGAAACGGATCGCCGCGGGGGTGTCGATATCGAGGAGTAATATTCTCTCATTCATCCAGTATCAGTTGTCGATGAACTTATATGACCGACTATTAGGCTTTGTGCAGGGAAACAATAATAATCAAACGACACGGAAGGAAGACAAACACAGAGAAAAGCGTCTGCTCTCCCCTTTTCATCCATGCATGTCTCAACGTTAGAGGTTTAAACAACATGTCCTGCTCTGGCAACCTCATTTGGGATGTAAGAAAACGCACCATTGGATGCACAGATCCATTTGCGGTCAGGACAAAATATTTAGGTAAGAAACAGTATGTAACGTTATGACACACTTAAAAATCAGACTTGTTTACGAAGACCTTTTTAGGTGACAGCTGTCATTTGAGCTTGCGCACAGGACAGGGACTGGTTAAAGATCATCTGACCTGTTACTCTGATGCTGATCTGTTTTCAGAACGGCATAATGGAATCGTACCAGTGTTACCGGTAACATTTTGGTTAAGAATAAAAAAAAAAAAAAAAAAAAAATGTCTAACTGATTGGTCTGGAAAGAGCTCTGTCTTAGATTTTCAGATTTAAGGGGAAGTACTTGTATTTTGGCTACAATTTTCTTTTTTCTTTTTAATTTTACCCATTTAAATTATGCATACCTCACAAGTCCATATTATATCAAAAATGAAATAGACCCCACAGGAAATGTTACACATGTTGTTATTATTGTTTAATGGTATCAATGATTAATAAGTCCTTTGTTTCAAAAGGTTGTTTATGTTCCAAAATATCGAAGAAACCATTTATGTATATGATTTTTTATATATATAAAATGGCTCATAAGTGCCAAAAACGATTTTTTTTTTTCGAAAACCGCTCTAACAATTAAGAGCAATATAATTTAAGAAGCATAAGAAGAAGGATCTATCTGTCATGAAACATGAGATATTATTAGGTTTCTGTTTTTACTTTTTTTATGCATGCAAATTTGCGTCATTGACTGTCAGTCTTTATGTTATTGAAGGGAATCATAGTGTGAAGAGGTTGTAATAATCCATCAAAACATGCAAAACACAACACTGCCACTGATTTGTTTTATTTTTTGATCTGATATGTTTTTAATAACTTTAGACAGCAGTTTTTTCTCTTTTTTTACATTAGCAAACTTGTTGGTCCACAAAATTTCACTTTTGATTTTTGACACAAAACATCTATTGTTTTGATTTTCAGGTACAGATTGATATGGCTTGCAGATATATTTTATTTATTGCCATAAATAGTTTAGCTCT
Source organism: Rhinichthys klamathensis goyatoka (assembly GCF_029890125.1). Taxonomy (NCBI): domain Eukaryota; kingdom Metazoa; phylum Chordata; class Actinopteri; order Cypriniformes; family Leuciscidae; genus Rhinichthys; species Rhinichthys klamathensis. Next base: position 592,183 of record NW_026606867.1, read on the forward strand.
TATTTATTTTTAGATCGAGAACCTCAGTGTTACCAAATCAGGATTGAAAAATGTTTCCCAAAAAGTTCATAGTTCACACAAAAATGTAAATTCTGTAATTTGCACCCTCTCATTATTGTTATTTTCTTTTGTAAAACACAAAATTAGTTAAATCATGGATTGTCTGTGCTGTACTTTTCCATACAATGAAAGTGAAGAGCTACAGAGGCTGTTAAGATGACGACAAAAACAACAACATAAAAAGGTCCACAAACCTATTCCATGATATGATGTTTGGACTAAATTAGTCATATTATCGCCTTAGTGTAAGGGTTAGGGTTTGAAACATGCATTTTCTGTAAAGCTGCTTTGAAACAATATTGTGAAAAGCGCTATACAAATAAATGTGAATTGAAATGGTAGACAGAATTTTCATTTTTGGGTGAACTTTCTCTTCATATTTTCAATTCACAATCATATTTTGATTCAGTATTACCCTGTCACTGTGCCTCCATAAACTGAATACTTATTATAGAAATAAATAGGAATTGTGCTCATGGCTTGACAGTGAAGAGAATCTGACATTATCTGACCTCTAAAAGTCATTTTCACTCAAATCTGGCAAAATAATATTTTACTTCACTGGTGAATAATATGTAGCTCTGTTGTGTTGTCAGACAGCCCTCTCTGCAACATTACACTTGAGCTGAGAGACCTGAGAGAAGTGTCAGCCAGTCTTGGCAGACTTCAAAGCACGCTTATGTAATAGAATCCACCTGATCTGACCCAAATATGTATTTTAAACAAGACCAGTTCAGCTCATTTCTTCTCTGTACCCTAAAAATTGGATGCTGAATTCTGTTTGGTTAATGACTTGCTCCAATATGTTCAGTGTTTTGTGCCTGTGAGCTGTTTTGCTCTGGATCTCACATTCAGATAGTGATGATAGCATATCATTCAGAGTGTGCCAAATTTAGCTCGGCTCTTGTTCATATTATGAAACCTGCCAGCGCTAACCGTTAGAAACAAAGATCAGCCAAAAATACAACAGAGTATCTGTTTTATGCATTTGTGAATGGAGTGAGAGTAGATTTACATCCCTACAAATGTTCTCAAATTCTAGTCTACAAATCCCAACCCAGTCCAAAATGCTGAGATGCTGCGTTTTATAAGTGAATGCCAGCTTTTGCTTTATTTTGGCATGTGTGATCTGCCAGTATAGAGGTTGTACTATCAATGCATAGAGCAATGTCATCTCAGGCTGTTGCTCTTCTCCAGGCTTGCACCATTGAAAATGGTTGGCCTAAGTTTGCCTCTTGCTATTTGTAGCTCCTTATTACACAGGCTGAAAATACAGCCATGGAAAGATCTGTCATTTACCAACCACACGCAGTTATCTGCTTGTCAGGAATAAAAACATAAATGTTTCTTAATGCAAGAAGTGCCAGGTGTGGCTTGCTATTGTCGTTGTAGTGCACCTAGTGTAGTTGGGTCTAAACTACAGTATTTGCATGTCAAATAAATCTGAGGTATTTTCTAAGAGATTAGACCAACAAAAACAGAACAACATCCACAAACCTGAAATTACCACATCAGTGTATGACAGGATGTTTTCTGTCTTTGGACAGCGACTCCGCAAATACAGGAGGTAACGTAATAGCGTTTTGGCATTTCTCCAAAGCAGTGAAGATATATCAGCAGCCATTAACAATCATTCCAGCCTCCTCAGGCACATAATATAGTTTTATACACTGCAGCTTTGATTTACAACATAAATGCGCCTTTCAACCTTAGATTAGTGTGCATGTTATTCATATAATAATTCATATTCTAATCCTTTGTTTCACATGTACTCAAGTCTCCATTTGTGTCTGATGCTCTTGCCCCCCAGCAGTCTTTTTTTGTTGATTATTTTTTTCCCTTGACAGTAAATTGCCTCTGGTTGTCTAAACTCAGCTTAAGAGTAAATGGGACATATGCTGATCTTGTTTAAACTGAAAGAACAAGTAACAATTTGGCAATAGTGGTGGACTTCCAACTTCCAACCAAAAACTGTAAACACTGGTGCTATCAACACATTGCTGTTGTTTGTTTGAGTGGCCTGATGTTTCAGCATTGGATCAACTTGCACTATCATTCTTCAGGCCGCATTTATTTGATCAAATATACAGTAAAAACAAATATTGGGACATCATTTTGTCATTTTAAAAATATAATTAAAATAAAATTTAAAATTTAATCGTTATTGCACAGATGAAACCGTCATTACTCTAGTCTTCAGTGTCACATGATCCTTCAGAAATCATGCTGAATTGCTGCTCAAGAAACATCTTTTATTATTATCAGTGTTGAAAACAGTTGTACAGCTTTTTTGTGAAGGAAACTGATACATCTTTTTTCACAATTCAAAAGAACAGCATTTTTTTGTAACAATATAAAGGCCTTTATTGTCTCATTCTTGCTAAATAAATTTCTTTAAAAATTCTGATGATGGGAAGAAACCTGTTTGGAAACAGTCAATTGTGCAATTACATTTGGTGCCGCTAGTAGCACAGAAATTAGCTTTAAAGGGCTGAATTAAATGTGTATTTAATGTGGGATACATCAGTTGTATGTCCTTGTGAATACTCTCTTGTGTGATTTAACAGACAATGCAAATGACTGAGTTTTTAAATGAAAAGATATGCCACAATAAAATGTGTTATTTCTTTCTCTGTAGGGAGAAAAGAGTTTGTGCAACGACTGAAGCTTGAATCCGTTCTCAGTGTCCACGATGGATGTGTAAGTCACTAAACCCTTTGTTTCACCTGTACTCAAGTCTCCATTTGTGTCTGATGCTCTTGCCCCCCAGCAGTCTTTTTTTGTTGATTAATTTTTTTCCTTGACGAATGTGCCTGTTGGAGAATGTGTCTGTCTGGGTTATTTTGTCTCAGGGGAATGAATCGTCGTGCTTGTATTGAGTGTGAGTGTTGTGTGTGTGCGTCTCTTTCTACCCACTTATCTGTGGCTCCTGTTCTTTATCTGTCAGTGATTTAACCTCAAAAGCTGATAGGCGCCAGACAGCCACCGGGGACGTCATTTTGTCAATGTTTCTTTACTGCTGGGACATGTACTCTATTTTAATTGCAAGTCTAGCAAATGACAAACAGTCTAATATAACCAGTAACAGGCTTTCAAAACTTGCAATACCGAGCTGGCGCAAGTTTTCAATATCGGTGAAAAGGATTCTGTATTTTACTACAGCACTGTGAGGATTTGAGGATTTTTTTTTTTTTTAAAGAAATTGATACTGTTATTGAGCAAAGATGCTCTGAATTTATCAAAAGTGACTGTAAAGACATTTACAGTGTTGCAAAAGATTTCTCTTTTTTTTTTAAATGCTGTACTTTAAAACTTTCTATTCATCTAAGAATCCTGAAAAAAAATTATTATGATTTTCACAAAAACGTTTAGCAGCACAACTGTTTTTTAAGATTGATAATAATAAGAAATGTTTCTTGAGCCTCAAATCAGCATATTAGAATGATTTCTGAAGGATCATGTGACAAGACTGGAGTAATGATGCTGAAAATTCAGCTTGGCCATCACAGCTTTTTATGCATAAATGCATACATATTTTATTATGTTATAGTAGTCAGTAGTAAGTGCCAGATCTGTTCTGGAGGGCTCTAAAAAGTGTGAAATTGACTTACATTTTTATTGTCTGCTTCCTTTCACATCATAGCTCAGAATAAATCCATTGAGACAAATGGAGTACTAACAGATTGTCCAGGTTGTATAAAGACCTAAATGACAGATCCGTTTTTTTTTTTTACTTAATTGTTATAAACATTAAATAAGCAAACCTTTATAAAAGCATAATTCAATGAATGAATGAATGTGTAATAGGGTTGCAAGTAACAATAGATAATAACTAGTGATCTAGTCTATCTCTCTCTTTGGGCTAAATATTTCTCATAAATTAAAGAAAAATATGTGTTTGACCATAAACTGCCTATCATACATATCTATTTCTCTCCCTAAAAAGAACATAGAATTTGACTCTTTTTTTGCTTTATAAAAGCTATCCCTAATTATTAACGGAATCAGTTTATAAACCGTTTGTTTATTCCATTTGATCAGATGGCCTTTCTCTATGGCCTTCCTTTTTCACTCTTTATAAACTGTGTCAGCTGGTGTATAAAACCAGGACAAATGCACATTGTGCATTTTTAACTTCAAGAAGAGATAGATGTCTTTTATCACCTGACTTTGGGGTAACGTTTCAGGTTCTGTTCCAGTGTTGCCTCATTATAAAGCAGACTCCCTACATTCCCTAATGACACAGTTCAGACTGCTTTCAACACTTGTTATTTTAACATGCAATGCATCTTACTAAATCTAACACAGTCTAATTCCATCTCCCCACTACACAAAGCAGAGCAGTAGAGTGAAAAGCGGAAGAGCAGAATGAGGGATAAATGCTTAATCCCTCCCAATGATGTTATTTTTGAAAGGCAGAGGTCAAAGGAAATGGACCCTGTGTGATGATGTTTGAGCTGCTCTAGAAAAGGGAGGAAAAGAGCGTATCAACCTTGAGTTAATGAAATATTGATTGCTTTCTCTTAAAGGCACAGGCAGCACACTCTACCTCAGCTCTAAAATGTTAAAGCAGGAATTTATGTGATGGTTAAAATACTGGTGTTTATCAGTGGAGCTCAGTTAATGATGTCATCAAATAGAAACTTAGTGGAACACAAAAGAATAATTCTTCAAAATTGTGTTCCAAAGAAGAAATGGTACGGGTTTTTGTGTCAGTGATGATAAATATTTCTTTAAAGAAAATGATGGAGACTATGTTAAATAATGGGACAGTTTATGGAACAGAAGAAATAAGCGTTTCTTTTTTTAGAGCAATCAATGTTGGTGTTCATATCAGCTGGTTTTCGTGTTTCTTTAAAGGTTAACACCATATCCTGGAATGAAACAGGAGAATACATCTTATCAGGTTCCGATGACACTAACTTGGTTATCACAAACCCTTACAACAGAAAGGTAAGTTAAAGACAAAACTGCTACAAATAAAACTGCATTTCACTTTTGTTATGCATGCTACTGTATGCATTTTATTAAAATATTGGATTATTTTGAATCGCTGGTGTACAATCAGTACCATATTGGTTAAAGTTTTTTTTATTTATATTTTTTCAGTCGATATATTGGATAAGATTTCCTCTATTTTAGAGGAAATTAAGATTACCTTTGCCATCATCCAATGCTTGCTTAAAGTTGAGTTATTTTAACGATTGATTTTAGTTTTTAGCATTTTAGTTTTTTAATTTATTTAGATAAAACACTATTTGGATAAAATGATACAACACAGAATATAGAGTTTTTAATATCAGCCATTTATTAGTTATTGGCCATAACATGAAAATTATTATTTGTATTTGTATCAGCCAGAATTTTCTAAACAATCTAGAAAGGTTGATCCGTTGAATGCTGATCATTTTAAAATATCTAAGCTTTATTAAACCAAACTTGTGCTAAACCTTGGTGTATTTGTTGACATTTTTGTTCCATTTCCGTTGTGCTTTTTCCTTTAGGTCAAGACGACTATTCGTTCAGGACATCGGGCCAACATCTTCAGCGCAAAGTTCATGCCCCACACTAACGATCAACAGATTGTGTCCTGCTCAGGAGACGGCATTATTTTCTACACACACACAGAAAAGAGCCAAGAAATCAACAGACAGTGCCAGTTCACATGCCACTATGGCACTGCTTATGAGGTACAGGTGTTAGAGGAAATAAAATCCTTAAAGTGTCTTTGTTTGTAGTCGATGTGTGGTGAGGTGGAGGTTGACGTCTCACATATTTCTTACTTTCTGTTTCTGTCTAAAGATAATGACGGTGCCAAATGACCCCTATACCTTCTTGTCCTGTGGAGAAGATGGTACAGTGAGGTGGTTTGACTTGCGGATGAAGACGAGCTGCACAAAGGAAGACTGTAAAGATGTAAGAATGCTTTGAACATGTTGTAGATACATACATCACCAAATATACCCAAAGGCTCAGCAAGTTTCTTCCTAGTAGTGCTCTGGGGAGGGACTGCTGTACTGATCTGAGATCAGGCTCTCCTCCCACATCCCTCAATGTCACCATTCCCGCTGGTGAATAACACTGATGCAGTGCTGCATGCTCCTCATATACATTTCTGAGAAAGCAGCCTGCAACCTCGATTTCTCAACCCACAGAGTGTGTGCTGTGGGGACGGTATTGGCCTGAAGGCATGATTGCTTTCTGTTGCTATCTGAAGGCATTTGTTTGTAAGATAGAGACAACACACTGTTTGTACTCTGCTTGTGTTCTGCCAGTAGTAGGACTTCAGCTGTCAAATACATTTAATATACAGTACATGAGAAGTGGGATTTGAACCAATGAGATTTTGTTGTGGGTGGGACTATATTATATGCTTAAAGGGGTCATGAACTGGCTTTTTAAAAAATGTTATATTGTTGTCTGAGATCAACTTATGACGTTCGCTTGGTTTTTACATTCAAAAACATCAAAATGAATAAGTAATAGGCTATTTCCTACCCTAGTTTTGAGCCTAGCTCAAAAACGCTCGGTTTTTATGGGCGTTTCGCATTGAAGACTTGGAAGTAAACGCCCACTGCTGTGAGTGGATAACAGTTTTGCATATTATAATGAGTTTCGTGTAATGCGCGAATCGGTGGGCGGGGCTAAACCGGCCGTGTTGAAGTAGGCGTTGATCATCTTCTGCGGGGGTGGTGTTTTATCCTCTTTGTCGTCATAGTTCCCCACTTTGAAAAACGAGTCGTTTGCTGAGCCTGGTGTCAATAAAAGCTTTTATTGGACTAACAAGGATGTTTTCAGTTCTGAAACTTACAGGATATTCTTATAATATGATGACCTCTTCTTAGATGTCAAAAGCTCAAGGAAAATTTGATTTCTCAGTTCATCACCCCTTTAAAAGGGGTGTTTGTGCTATAATAAATAAATAAATAATAAAATAAATGCCATATGGTTCAGTATTTTGTTATCTAATGCCATCATCTGTGAAGATACTGCAAGGTGTCCTACCTAGAGAACCTTGAAGGGTTTTTTTTCTTTCTATTTTTCAATATTGGGGGTTGAAATCCCCAATGTTCTGATGCAATAGCATTTATACATTTAAAAAAAAAAAAACTTTTTGGGCAACTGCATATACTTGCTGTGTACTGCTAAACACTTTATTTCAACATTTTGGGGTCAGGAAGATTTTGTTTTAAATGAATACTGTTATTCAGCAAGAATGCATTACATTTATTAATTTTGCAGACGCTTTTGTCCAAAGCGACTTACAAATGAGGAATACAGCGAGTGATTCATCGTGAAGAGGCAAACAAACACGAAGTGCTCAAAATACAACGTTTCAGACATTGCTTAGAGTATCATAAGCTGGAATAGAGAGGGACTGAAGGAAAGTGAAAGCATAGATTTTTTTTGATCAAGTAAATGCAGCCTTGGTGTGCATAAGAGACTTGTTTTAAAAACATTTTTAAAAAAATCATGCCCTTTTGAAAGTTAACCAACATTATTGATTATATTCCAAATGATACTCTGTCAATCTAAAAAAAAAAAATTGCCCTTTGTGTTTGATTCACTAATGTTTATTTAAAGATTTCCTGATAACCTGTGCTGTGGTTTTCAAATGTGACATCCCACATATTTATTTTCTGTTTGTCTATTATACGTCATTCCCCACTTTCTCTCTCTCTCTCTCTCTCTCTGCTGTCCCTTATCAGGACATTTTGATTAATTGCCGGAGAGCCGCTACCTCAATATCCATTTGCCCCCTAGTCCCCTACTATCTTGCTGTGGGCTGTTCAGATAGCTCCGTGAGGATCTACGACAGAAGAATGCTGGGTACAAGAGCTACGGGTGAGAAATGGTTCATGTTCATAATTTCAGCCTTTCTTTAAATCATGTTTAGAGAGGAACAAATACCTACCACATGATTTCACAATCTTTTATACTCTCACCTAAAGCATTATTAGGAACACCTGTTCAATTTCTCATTAATGCAATTATCTAATCAACCAATCACATGGCAGTTGCTTCAATGCATTTAGGGGTGTGGTCCTGGTCAAGACAATCTCCTGAACTCCAAACTGAATGTTAGAATGGGAAAGAAAGGTGATTTAAGCAATTTTGAGCGTGGCATGGTTGTTGGTGCCAGACGGGCCGGTCTGAGTATTTCACAATCTGCTCAGTTACTGGGATTTTCACGCACAACCATTTCTAGGGTTTACAAAGAATGGTGTGAAAAGGGAAAAACATCCAGTATGCGGCAGTCCTGTGGGTGAAAATGCCTTGTTGATGCTAGAGGTCAGAGGAGAATGGGCCGACTGATTCAAGCTGATAGAGGAGCAACTTTGACTGAAATAACCACTCGTTACAACCGAGGTATGCAGCAAAGCATTTGTGAAGCCACAACACGCACAACCTTGAGGCGGATGGGCAACAACAGCAGAAGACCCCACCGGGTGCCACTCATCTCCACTACAAATAGGAAAAAGAGGCTACAATTTGCAAGAGCTCACCAAAATTGGAGAGTTGAAGACTGGAAAAATGTTGCCTGGTCTGATGAGTCTCGATTTCTGTTGAGACATTCAGATGTTAGAGTCAGAATTTGGCGTAAACAGAATGAGAACATGGATCCATCATGCCTTGTTACCACTGTGCAGGCTGGTGGTGGTGGTGTAATGGTGTGGGGGATGTTTTCTTAGCACACTTTAGGCCCCTTAATGTGCCAATTGGGCATCGTTTAAATGCCACGGCCTACCTGAGCATTGTTTCTGACCATGTCCATCCCTTTATGGCCAGCATGTACCCGTCCTCTGATGGCTACTTCCAGCAGGATAATGCACCATGTCACAAAGCTCGAATCATTTCAAATTGGTTTCTTGAACATGACAATGAGTTCACTGTACTAAAATGGCCCCCACAGTCACCAGATCTCAACCCAATAGAGCATCTTTGGGATGTGGTGGAACGGGAGCTTCGTGCCCTGGATGTGCATCCCACAAATCTCCATCATCTGCAAGATGCTATCCTATCAATATGGGCCAACATTTCTAAAGAATGCGTTCAGCACCTTGTTGAATCAATGCCACGTAGAATTAAGGCAGTTCTGAAGGCGAAAGGGGGTCAAACACAGTATTAGTATGGTGTTCCTAATAATCCTTTAGGTGAGTGTATTTAGCATTAGGAGCCAGATATGGATCTGTGACTTATACCACAACGAGAGGTCTTGAACTCTTAGAACTCATTTGAGAAGGATAGCTTATATTTTTAAGTTCTCCTAAAGATGACTTCACATTCTCTGAATCAGTGAAATACCGAAAAATTCAGTTCCTACTTTAAGCTTGAAACAAGCCCAGAGTTTTAAATGTTTCATCATGTTGTCCTATAAATGCTTTCCTGTTTCGCTAGGTAACTACATGGGCAGAGGGACGACCGGCATGTGTGTGCGTTTTGTCCCAGCCCACCTGTCCACCAAATCCTGTCGCGTCACCTCTCTGTGTTACAGTGAAGATGGACAAGAAGTGCTAGTCAGTTACTCCTCTGACTACATCTACCTGTTTGACCCCAAAGATGACCAGGCCAGAGAGCTCAAGGGCCCTTCTGAAGAGCGGCGAGAGGAGGTAAGCTAATATCAGCAGGATGTTCTTTGGCCATTTTCACACTAGAGCTTATGGTGTGCACCTGAGGTAATTTGTTTTTGAGAAGAGTTCTTTTACTAAATTTGAAAAACATCGACAGATAATTCAAAATGCTTTACATCATTTTAGAAAGATAAAAATTAAAGTATTTTGTCTCTTGCGTTTCCCTACATTAGAAAATCTCCCTCAGTACGGGATGCTAATGGGGATTAGAAGTGAAGAAAAGTAGGGGTTTAAAGCACCCTGTTAAAATAGGCAGAGAGAAAGATGTGAGTGAGAATTTGTGGAAAGAAACGATAGATTCCAAGTGCTGACTAGTGGAATAATTTATGGAAAATATTTAAATCGGATAAGAAGATCACAAGAAGATCTCTTGTGTTTTTCACATTGTGAGAGCAGAACAAAAAGGAAATACTCAAAAACCCACACATTACATATTAGACTGAAATATATCTCTTGCCACAGAAGTTCTTGAGATAATAGTCACATTACAAATACCAGACATTTCAGTATTTAACAGTGACATGGTTAACTTGTGGTCTGTTATACAAAGATTTAAAGTCACCATGAAATCCAAATGGACAGTTTTTATATTTTTTATGAAATATTGCAGTATGCAATAGCAAACCACAACGATCCATTAATCTAATCAATTCCTGATGGACAAAATCAACATAATTATCTTGTTCAAGAAGCCGTTTAAATCGGATATAAATCTCAATAGGGAAGAAAAGACTATCTTAACTTACATTTCGTGCCGATTTTAAACAAAACTTTTCAAATCAAAAGTTTTCAAATTAATAAATAAAATTTACGCAAGCGTGAACCTGTAGGGCTTTCTTTGCACATTACGAACGAGCACAATACGAATTTAAAGTGAACCGTATTAGTATGTGAAAGCATTAGACCTCTACACCCGACTGCAGACACCAGAGTGCCACTTCTTAACTTTAAAGCATTCAGACTATATATTATGTAATCAAATTGCAACCTTTCGCGGTTTATTAATCACACAAGATCAAATCGCACTTTCGATTTTAATTCCATGAGATGTAAAGCACTAATGGAAATGGAGCCAGACATCTGAAAGTCAAGAGCGACTGGTCTGGGGGCAAGTGTGTGCAGTTACTGTTCTTGCCCAAGGCAAAAACTAAATAAAAGACTTTTGAAGTTCTCTGCGCTCTTGTCTCATGTACTCTGTGTAATCCTCAGCAGTATTGTGCTTCAGTGATGCAGTTTGAAATTCGTTTTTTAGAGAAGTGTCAGAGAGGATGGATCAAAAGACGTTGCTGCTTTGGTTTAGGATGTGGATCACTGCTTGCTACACTTCCCCTGTTAAGACTAATTGTGGCCAGGGAATGAAAAAATGATATAGGGATCTTTATATACTAAAAACCATATTAATGGTTTAATTGATTTATTCTGCAAGTGAAATTGTACAGTTTTCGTGGCCATTCCTTTATTTTATGTGTAAAAATGTTTGAGGAAATAAATGACTGAGTGCACCTTTAAGTGAATGAAATAGCAAAGAAAGTTAGACAGGCTTTGTGATTGTTATACCATGTACTAACCAGGCTTGATGCAACACGTTTCCAGCAACAAGTAATTTCTCTGTCACAATGTGTAGATTTTTCGCAACCAGAAAAGACAATATCAGCCAGAAGCATGACGTGCCCCTGGATTTAAAAAAAAAAGAATAAGTATTTTTCTCCTATGCTCACCGAGGCTACATTTATCAATAGTAAAATAAAAACAGTAATATTGTGAAATATTATTACAATTGAAAATAACTGCTTTCTATTTTAAAATACTTTAAAATGTAATTTATTCCTGTGATTGAACGCTGAATTTTCAGCAGCTATTTCTCCAGTCTTTAGTGACACATGATCCTTAAGATCATTCTAATATGCTGATTTGGTAAAAATAGAATAGAACATTATTAATTGCTTTACTATTACTTAATCAAGTATCTTTGATCTAAACTGCCAGTCTACAGACTTGTGTTGTGTTGGGATAGTAGTGGTGAAATGTGCTGGGTCACCGCTCTGGTCCCTTCAGCTGTCGTACGGTGTGATCAGCTGTGTCCGGATCCCCCGCGATCACATTCCTTTCCAAATAGAGGTGCAGAAACACGCAGAGCTCCACTGCCGAGACAGAAATAGGCACCTAGTGCACAATGACTGCCAGCGAGAGTGAAAGAGCTTCTGTTGACTTCAATAAATCTTTGCTACAACACCAGGATTTTAATCAATTGTTCTGCGATCAGTGAATGTGGAGCTGGTGTGGTGACAAATTGTTGAGGGCTGAGTATGGTTTACTTATGAATGGTGTCCAAACAGAATGGAGGTTAACTGCTGATAAACTAGGTTAAATCAATCATTATATTTAAAATGTAAATTTGAATACTTGTTTATTTATAAATGGTCTTGTAACAGAGCCATTCTGCAAGTTTTACTCAAAATAAACAGCACTTTGGATTAAACCACAAGCACCTTGACAGTCTGCATGTGTCCTAGCTATCCAGCCTCTTAACAAAGTAAAAAAAGAATAGCTCATTTTATCCCTTCATGTGAAGTGGGGAGAAGCTGCAGTGCTCATTATTATATTATTTTTAGAATGAACACATTGGTCTCTGATGTGCTCTGTTTAGTCTAATGTGGCTATGTTAGAGCTGGTGCTTGTCTTGTTAATACACCCGGACACCCAAAATAGAGTGTCCTGACTGACTGAGGTGGTAAAAGTTGTGAGTGAGGCACGTGGAAAGGTGGCCTCAATAGTTTATCCTATCACCATCTCAAGGTCTTTAACTTTTACAGACCACGGACCCCTTGTTGGATTGGATACTGTTACTGTATCAAATTTAGTGTTGAATTTTAAGGGGATAGATCACCCCACAATAGAAATTCTGTCATCATTTACCTACTTTATTCTGTGTAACAAAGTTTTTTTTGTTTTGTTTTTTTGCCATACAATGAAAATCGATATCCATTGTTGTTTGGACTCCACTGACTTTCAAAATATCGTCTTTTAGTTTTGAAAGACATGAATGTGATTGAATAATGACAGAATCATTTTTTAGCGTACTATCCCTTTTAGGGCTAGTCTATAAAAGCATATGTACTGTTTAGTACAGTATTAATGTATTTACAAACTTTATTATGCTAAAGCCATTAAAATAATCAATATTGATGTACAAAGTCATCACATGTTAATTGTACTACATTGTAATTGGTGAAACAAATAGACATTACTTTAACTTCTCATGTTGAGCTTTGGTTGAAGTGAACTTAATATTGTAATTGAAAACCATGATGATGTTCTGTTTCTCTTTGTAGGGTTGGGCATCTAAACCCTCCTTTACCATTATTAGACTTGCCCTCATATAAATGTATGTTGGTCATTATTCCTGCAAACGTGACAGTCTAGATAAGTGTCAAGGCTCGGGGTAGAGAGTGTTATTTTTAGGGTGTCTGAGAGGTTTTTTTTACTGTGATTGGCAGCTTGTTGATGTGTGTTCCCACAGCTGAGGCAGCCACCGGTGAAGCGCTTGCGTCTGAGAGGGGACTGGTCAGACACTGGACCGCGCGCTCGGCCTGAGAGCGAGAGGGAGCGTGATGGTAAGATGAGAACACGCAGACATGCCCTATCGATGTCACAAATTCTTAAGGCTGCGTTTACACTTGGCATTAACATGCGATCACCGTGATCCAAACAAGCAGATCTGATCATCAGCCAATCAGCACGTTTACATTTGTTCACATCTGTATCTGGAGAACTGATTGGATTTCTGTTACCTGCACAATATTTAAATTAGGTCTGTAATAGGCCTTTGTCATCGAGCATAAAACAATTTTCGCTTTATTAACAATTTACGCTTTTATCAATGGCAGTGCCCATATAGCACATGATTTTTGTGATTTGTTCATATACAATCAATCTCAAATAGGGTACTTAATCTACCAGTTTCCCAATATTAATCTTGTATGATGAAACAAAGAAAAAATGTTATTCCGACGCATGTTATTCCATGATTGAAAGGAGAACGCGCAAGCATTTAATATAAGCTGTATAAATATTTCCAAAGTTGATTATTCCAAAATACCTGGGTTGATCATGTTAAATGAGTCATATCATCCGGGCTTAAGTGCTAAGATTGTAGCGTGCAATGCATATATTGTAGACAGAAATGAGATATTATTTATAATAAACATGGTGAAACAATAAACACATATAACATTAAAATCATGACTGAATACACCGGCAGCACGGACAATGACCTCATTCAGATAATTTTGCACAATTAAAATAAAAGATGACACAGAGGATATCATGTAAGTGTAAAAAACAAACAAAAATAACGACTTTATTCAACTATTCATTTCCTTTCATATTTCCTTTCGTCAAGTCGTTATTTTTGTTTGTTTTTTGCGCACAAAAAGTATTCTCGTCGCCATAGAGCGATAGAGCCACTGTAGTCACTTGGACTATTTTAACGATGTCTTTAACTTTTCTGGGCCATCAAGTTTCGATCCCTTAGAAGCCTATGGAGGAGTGATCCAGCTCTCAGATTTAATCAAAAATATCTTAATTTGTGTTCCGAAGATGAACGAAAGTCTTATGGGGTTGGAACAACATGAGGGTGAGTAATTACTGACAGAATTTTCATTTTGGGGTGAACTATCCCTTTAAGAGAGAGTGGGCAGGGATTTATATGATGTCGAACTGTGAATGCAGATACGATGGCTAGATTGCGTTTTACATTACACTGAGATCCGATCACAACCTCAACTATCTCTGGACCAGGACACACTGATCCAATAAAATTCCGATCAGAAACGCGCTTGCGCTTGTCTTTTCAATGTGTATGTGGACAACATCCGGATACAGGTCGCATCATCGCATGTTAATGCCAAGTGTAAACGCAGTCTAAGACACAGCAGTACGGATGGTACATATACACGGGCAAATAAACACAGAGGGCTCTGTTAACAGACAGATCTTCAGATATGAGTGTTCTTCTATTAAAATCAATCAACGATTTGTGATTTCTGTCATATTTTCCTATTTTCCATATTTTCCCTTGCTCATGTTTTTTTGTGGTGCTTTGTAGTTAAGCATTGTAAATTACAACACTATAATCACCAAAAAAACATAATAAAGGTTTATCAAAATATCAAAGTTAATTTTAATATTTTTATTTCAGTTTTATTTTATGTTTTATTAGTTATACAACATCTGTCAGTCCAAAATGCCATAAAGCAGCATATTTTTATATGAGAATCAGCACTCGCTAGTCACAGCCGCACCACATCAATAATGAAGTTTATAAAACCTGATAAGTGTAACCAGTCCCCGCCTCGTGTTTAATACCTATAAGCTTCATGCTCATGGCTTTTTGTTGTACTTTGTTGTAAAACACTTTATATTACACCACTGTAATCACCAAAAACAAGGTTAGGTTTATTTCAAAATATCATTTTTATAGGTAATTTCTAAAATATCATAGTTAATCCAAAATATTATTATTATTTTATTTGTATATTTATTTTTATATATTATGATTTTATTTTATATTGTATCATTTTTATTTTATTTTATTTTTTGAAAAGTTCAAACGTTAAAGCCTTGAAGGCTCAAGACCATCTTTCGTTGCTGAAGAATGTATCAGAGTAGAAACTCTGCTATTCCTGATTTACCGCAACTCATTTGCACATCCACTTCATCTCCAGCTGTCTCATCTATGAACAGAACTGTTATCCGCACTGGCATTCTCCTCCATTATTTTAACAATCTGAAGCCCTCAAGTCTCCAGTGTCTCTCAATACATCTTTAATCTCTCTCAGTACCTCTGACTATGAAGATCAACAACACTCAGTCCGTCTAAGGGGAGCTTGTTAGCTTTTCACAGGGTTTTAGTCCAAAGACTGCTTCACTTCACTACTTCCCGGTGTATTGCAGCGAGCTCTTGAGCAGGCAAACTCAAGCAGGCTTCCAGTACTTCTGCTTTCTGTGAGTGGAAAGATTTGAGGTTCTGATCTGGTTTGATATTGATTATGAAGAGATATGGCTGCCGTCCATTCATCCAGGGGGATGCTGCACATTGGTGGTGGTTGAGGAGATTCCCCCAGTTCTATGTGAAGCGCTTTGAGTGCAGAGAAAAGCGCTATATAAATGTAATGAATTATTATTATATTATTATTATGTTGTCTTTGCAGGAGAGCAGAGTCCAAATGTATCGCTCATGCAGAGGATGTCAGACATGTTGTCACGCTGGTTCGAAGAGGCCAGCGAGGCCCAGAGCAGCAGAGCACGTCCTCAAACTCGACCCAGAGGTATAACAGGTCAGGTCCACAATGCATTGAACTCTATGGAGACAATTTCAACTTTGATCTATTTGTTAATTAACATCATCCATTGAATGGTGCGTTGAATCATGCGTCACAGGAAAGGGTGTATTTAAGTCTGTAATTAAATGTCCTCTACTTAAAAAGTTAAGCTCGAGGTTTAATGATTTGGTTTCAGGTACAGCAGCTCGACCAGAAGGGACGTTTGCGACCTCGGAGACGCACACTCAGGCACAGGAGCCTGCTGTGGTGTCGGCTGAAAGAGTGATGGAGGTGGAGATGCCTGCCACTGATGCTGTACTCGCACCTGCTGCTCCTACTGCACCTGCAGAGCCTCTCCCCAAGTCTGTCTCCTCCTCTTCCTCCTCAGGCTCCTCCTCCACGGTGACAGCTCCTCCCCCATCTAGCTCCTCCTCCATGGAGAGCGGTGCATCCTCCTCTCTCCTCTCCTCCCCAGACAGAGAGCAGAAGAGCCAGGGTGAGGTTACGCCCACTCCCTCGGCCACACCCACTCCTTCAGCCACTCCCACCCCATCTAGAGAGGCAGCTTTATCTGGTAAGATGACACAATTGACCAAACAGTCACGTTTCTTTTAGATTGCATTTACATGTTAT
Source organism: Rhinichthys klamathensis goyatoka (assembly GCF_029890125.1). Taxonomy (NCBI): domain Eukaryota; kingdom Metazoa; phylum Chordata; class Actinopteri; order Cypriniformes; family Leuciscidae; genus Rhinichthys; species Rhinichthys klamathensis. Next base: position 608,831 of record NW_026606867.1, read on the forward strand.
GAGACAATGAGCATGTTTACATGCACATAATTTGCCATTTAAATGACTTATTATGGTTTTATTCAGTTATATTTACATTCTCTACAGCTATTAAAATATTCATATATACATATTAATCAGCAAGCATACACTATGCCATTCAAAAGTTTGGTGTCAGTAAGATTTTCTATTGAAAAGTGACATTAAAAACATTTATAATGTTACAAAAGATGTCTATTTCAATTAAATGCTGTTCTTTTGAACTTTCTATCAATGGAATTCTGAAAAAATGTATCATGGTTTCCACAAAAAGAATAAAAACAGAACAACATATTAAAATAATTATTTGTGATCACAATAATTCTGTTTTACTGTATTTTTGGTCATATAAATGCAGCCTTGGTGAGAATGAGACCTCTTTCAAAAACACTTAAAACATTTACAGACCCCAAACTTTTAAACTATTGTATATTAACATAAAATAATTTCTTTTAATGTTTTGGGGAGGACAAAACACAAGTGTTTCTTCGATGGTTTGGTTGTTTTCCCCATGCAGCTCCCTAAATTACTTTAGACATTGGCACAATCAGAATTTTCTTGTGCATGTAAATGCAGTCATTGTATCTCTGCTCCATAAATATGATGTGGTTATTATGAACTTTCTAATCAAATTCATCTCATTCAGTTTTTATAATGGGTCCATTTATCAGCTTTCAATCATCCAACTCTATGTGCAACTCGAAGGCCTTTGTGTTTACCGATTTATTGTCCTCAGGTGGGGTTTCTTTCTTGAACATTGAGTGCCGTTAGGGCCGTCATCAACAATCCCACAAACAGAAGCAGGATGAAACATGTAGATATCATTTGACTTATTTTATTTATGGAATGATAAATCCTTCCTATTAGCTCATGGTGTCATTGCAGGCATTTTTATGTGTGCGTTTCCGTTAGAACATGAGTTTAAAGCACTTTTTTTTTTAGCGGCGGGTGATGAAACCCTGCAGTCATTTCTGTCATCACTCAGCCTACAGCTTCAATCTTTAATTTGCACTTTTACCCATCATTCCTCCTTATCTATGATTTGCCTCTCTTCTTTCCCCCATTCACCTCAATTTTCCCATCCTGCCCTTCTCTCTCCCTCTGACCCCACATTGTCAGAATATGGTCCTCACCGGCTGCCGGTAAGTTTAGTGTGTAGACGTTTGCAGAGACTGCTTCTCTTGAACGACCCCCCTGGACAGGGCAGACGCACAATCCCTTCTATACCCGTGACCTCCAGCCCAGGGAGCTCAGCCCACCCGGCTGCTGCTGCTGCTGCTGCTTCTGACACAGGCCCTCCTGCAGGTTACCATCCCCTCATAGCCCGCATCCCCGCTCTCCTTTAACCTCCTGACCCCTCTGGCTGCCTGTCTCATGGCTGTCCTGATTTGCTGCTGCACCTCTGGCTATCAAGTGTGTTCCTCTTCCTCTGCCACACTGACGCGCACACATCTAACTTCTGCTCATTCACACTTACATTCATCTGTTTCAAAACCTAGTGACATCTTAAAGCATCACAGATGCAAACCCGATGCAAAAGCTGCCCCTTCATTTTTGATTTTGATTTTGATTTGTAAGACATTTTTATTGTAATGTTACATAATCTAGTGTTCAAAAGTTTGGGTTTGATTGGATATTTTTGGCTTAGCAAGGCTGCACAAATTTAGTAAAAACTATAATTTTGTGAAATATTTTTGCAATTTTCTATTTCAATATATTTTAATATTACATATGTATTCCTGTGATGGCAAAGCTGAATTTTCAGCAGCAGTTACTCCAGTCTTCAGTGTCACATGATCCTTCAGAAATCATTCAAATATGCTGATTTGCTGCTCAAGAAACATTTATTATTAATATTTTTTTCAGGATTCCTCGATGAATAGAAAGTTTAAATAAACAGCATGTATTTGAAATAGAAATCTTTTGTGACATTATAAATGGTTATTTTTTTGTTGACATTTTTGATCAATTTAATGCATCTTTGCTGAATATTAGCAGCACTTGTGTGGATGGTAGACAGTGAGGTAATTTACTACATTTTGGCGCAGAGGTCAGATGTCAAACATATGTGTATGGCATATGTTGATTAATTCATTTGGAATGCAACCACACAAATATATATATAGAGTTGGTTGGTGCTGTTTGGCATTTTTCCCCCTCCAATTTAAACTTTCAACACTGATACACATTTCTCTTGTTCTTTTCAAACCTTCTCTTGTTCTTCTGCCTTTTGTAGAAAAATATGAAATGGTTAGAGCCAGAGGCAAACTGAACATATTTGTTTTCTTTGAAGCCAGGCACTTCAGGAATAGTTCATTTGATTTGATAGCCCTAGTATGCGACTATGCGCTATGTATTTTGGAGCATAAAGTATTAGCTTAACAACATCCTGACATCACATCATTCACAAACCTATAACAAAAATGAATGACTTCTGGTTGCTTTGTAGCTGCAAGTCACTGTCAGTGTGAACGTAGGTCTGGCATCTGAATAAACTTTTCTGTCACTGTCACCCTCAACCCCTGAACTACGGATTGTTGTATGACTTATTCTGCTTGGAAGTGAATACTGGCTGTGCATCAGTTTGTTCTTTATAAACTGTGCTCCTTTATTTGCTGACTTCCTGAATGTTTTTTTAGGAACAGCCTACCCAATCTTTAACCCTTGGCTTTGTGTCTTTAACTCAGAATGAAGGCTCTTAGACTCATCTTTACAGAGTTTGTGGCTTTTGAGTTTGCGGTGGGAAGGTTTTTTATCCTACCTGTGCTGCAGTGTGTTTCCTGAGGATTTAGGGCTGCACTTTTATGTTTGTACCGGCTCTTTTGTTGTTTCAGTTTTTCAGTACGTCTTATTTTTGTTTCAGATTCTCCCTCATCTGTGGTAAACAAACAGCTCGGATCCATGACTCTGGATGAGGAGCGGGGTGCGTCCTTTCCTCTTTTTCCTTCCCTTTTCCTGATTTTCTTTCACTCCCTTGCGCCTGAGCTCTGTGCTTCTGTGATTGGAGTGTTCTTTGTCCTCAGTCATCTTAAGAAGACTCTTTCAGTGAACAGAGAAACTTCAGAAAGATACAGAGGCTTTCTGTGAAGCATCATCAGTTAACGGACATATACGCTTAAGTCAATAATTCTCAAAATTGTACCACTTTTTCTCCCCTTCTTTGGGGCCAAGTTCATATAAACCTCATCTTTCAAATAATTTCTTGTAGACAGGCACACATGATTATTTTTTGTTTCTCATTCTTTAGTTAATGAGTTCACCCTCCGTGAGACTGTTGTGGGCTTGCAACATCAGAATTTATCTTAAAGGAGTCGTATCACGAGAATTGTATTTTTGTGCTATAGAAACATTCTGGAAATTCCAGAATTCCAGAACTTCCTTCCCAGTTCAAAATAGTATTTATTGAAACTAAGAAAAAATGACAATTTCATATTAACAATATTAACAAATGACTTTCCACATTTACACTACCATTCAAAAGTTTGGAGTCGATAAGATTTTTTAAAATGTTTTTGAAAAGTCCCTTATGGTCCCCCTATCACCAAAGTTGCATTTATTTGATTAAAATTACTGTAAAAACATCAATATTGTGAAATACTATTACAATTTAAAATAACTTTTTTCTGTTTGAATATATTTTAAAACGTATTTTGAAACGTTTTCAGTGTCACATGATCCTTCAGAAATCATTCTAATAATTCTGATTTGGTGCTCAAGAAACATTATTATTATCAATGTTGAAAACAGTTGTGCAGCTTAATGTTTTTGTGGAAACCAGAATTCTTTGATGAATAGAAAGTTCAAAAGAACAGCATTTATTTGAAATATATATCTTTTGTAACATTATAAATGTATTTACTGTCACTTTTGATCAATTTAATATATCCTTGCTGAATAAAAGTGTTAATTTCTTTTAAAAACACACACACACACACACACACACACATATATATATATATATATATATATATATATATATATATATACACACACAAACTTTGAAACGGTAGTGTACATGTCAACAACCCCCATGCAATGGTGCAGGCCTGTTGGTGAAGTAATAAGGAGGGAGATAAGACAAATACTGTGCAGACTTTCAGTTTTTGCATTTTTTGTTGATGTTTTTCAATTATAATATTTTAAAAGTTTGTTTATGGTCCATTTATAAATGAAAAAACTAAATTAATAAAACGATTTTTTTTTATGATTCCTTTAAAATATTCTTGCTATTCTGCTTTGGAATGTGGAATGTTTCCTAGGAACTGTGGAAACACAGATTTTGGAAATAGTTCCTCTTTATGGCAGTCCTCTTTACTCCATACAGGTGTCTGCACATATTCCCCTTCAGAACAAGCTGTTCAAAGAAAGCTTAAACTCCTTTTATTACTTTCACTTTCTTTGTACTAAATCTCTTTGCTTTGAGTTAACTGCTTACAGTTGTTGAACTTTAACAAACTCTAATCTAATTCTTTAGAGCATGAAGTCTATGTATGCAGCTCACTTTCCCACCACATATATTGTTTATATCTGTACTACAGTTTTGCAGCAAAGACAATTCCTTTTTTATTTCATTTTTTGAGACTATGCTAGGCACTAGGGTTGCCACGATACAAAGCAAAATGAAAGTGCTGTTACAATCCTTTTTTTAAAACAATAAACATTCATGTAAATATTAACAAATAAAAAAAAAGCTAATATTTCTTAATGAAATCTGAGCACCTAAAGCTGCCACGTGTGTGTACTGAATTGAGGTGTTTCTCTATTATTATTATTATTATTATTTTAGTATCAACTTTGTACCACCGTAGCGGTACTTTTCACAACTGTACTAGGCACGACAATCACAAGAAAATATTTCAGAACAGCAGCATCATTAGCTGTAATTATGACGAATGTAATGTTCCTAAGGAAAGCACGCTTTCTGAAAGTTTAGTTTTACATCCCTCGTGTTTCCTCTGTCTTCTTTCCAGGAGGTGCAGAAGCAGCAGGACATGTAATCGGTGATCAGAGTGCAAGTATCAGTGAAGCTTCCCGAGAGACTACAGAAACCGTGCCATCTACATCAGCGCCCCCACTTGGCACTAGCATCACTCCTCCAGGGCCTGGCCGGACGGGCACGGCAGAACCGGTCCTTAGTCTGCACTACAGCACTGAAGGCACCACCACTAGCACCATCAAACTAGACTTCACCGATGAGTGGTGAGTGGCCAGAGAATCAGCCTTGACCACTGCACACAAATCACTCACACAAGGCTCGCTGGCAAATGCCTAGTTTGCACATGGTAGCCGATGTATGATCTATGTATACCGGCCGCCATATCTCGAATAAAAAAAATAGTGTACCAAAAATAATGCCAAGATATGTCTTTCTGTTGCGTTGTTCAAACAGCAAAGATACTGTGTGCAAATTGTGCGATCCGATTCACAAGCAAAAAATTACTCTGAGGAACTGGTTCTTTAATGAATCACTCATAAAAGCTCACAAATTCATAATATATTACTTTGAATCAGTCTGATAAATCCTTCACTGAGTCTGCAAGAGTGGTTACTGAATCAACATGTGACTCATCTACTGAAGCACAAGTCGTTACATTGTATACATTTGTATCTTTTCTTGCATTCTCTGAGAATTGAACGAGTGTTTTTATTGTTAACTAAAATTAAAACTAATAAAAACAGTTTTTTGATATAAAGGGTTAGGCTGAAATAAATAAAACGGAAATATTAGATGAAAACCCTAAAAAAAGGGAAAAAAAAGAAAAATAAACAATGTCTTGGCATAAGTGAAATAAAATAGGTTGATTTGCTAAAACTAAAAAGAAAAATAGATTAGAATAAAATAAAATATAAATATTGTTATTGTTAATTTAAACTATTAAAGATGTTTTTTGTTAATTTAAATATATCTGAAATAAAATAAAACACATTTTAGATGAAAACAATGAAACTTGAAATAAGTTTAAAGTATTAAAATGACTAAAACTGAAATAAATTAAATTAAAGATAAAAAGAAATATAAAATAATAACTAATAGAAATTTAAAAAGCATATTACAAAATTACTCAAAATTCAAATGAAAAATATAGGAATCTAATTCAAAAAGTTAATTAATACTATAGAATATTAATAATACCTGGACACTTAAGTTTTCTCAAGCCAGCCCGACGTCAAAAATATGCATATAAAACGAGTGTGTCATTTTTAAGAATAGCTTTTTGTAAGAAACAGATGACTAACTTTTGTCGGCATCTGTGTACAGGAGCAGCCCAGCGTCCAGTGCCAAGGGCAGCTGTGGAGGACACAAGCCTGTGGAGAGCCAGCCCATGGGACAAACCTCAGTGCAGAGTGAGTCAACAACCACATGCCCATTGCTACAGAAGTTGTGTAGGATGTGTAGCTTATTTCTGTGGGTTATCTTAACTTTACTTAACCAGGGTCAAGCCCACCCTCAGAGAATCAACCCACACCCGATGGGGCGCAAACTGCTGATAGTGGCAATGAAAAGCCCTCCATCAGCTCTCAAAACAGCACGCCACCGGCGGCACCACTAGAGGGCCTGTCTACTGAAGACACAGCTCATCCCAGCGCACCCCGTCCCTCGGAGGAGCTCCAGGCTGCTGGTTCGGAGGACTGCAGGAGGAGCGAGACCGCAGGAACGGGCGGTCAGGGTTCGACTCAACCCTCTCGAAATAATCAGGACTCTGATGACAGTGACGACGACCCTATCCTTATCCCTTCTGCCAGGTACAGAGGAGGTCAGGGACAGAGGTATGGACTCTCGTCATGTCAAGATGTATAATGATGCAAATCCTCACGATGTGTAGGCAAATGTTATGACAGACGGGAAGTCCCATAAAATATGAGCATGTTTGTGTTAAACAGTGTTTATCTTTTGGTAGTAAAATTCTACTCTTCTCATTAGATTTAATTTCAGAGGATCAGCTGTAGGTGATAGGATGATAAGGTACTGTGATGTTTCAAAGACAGCCACTAATATTATCTAATTGCAAGGAGTGCTGATTTTATTTACTTTTCATTAACCTGACATTTATATTGTGTGGCTGTGTAAAATGTTATTCACTATATAATGTATGTGATGTCCTATTAACTTTATTTCTGCCTGAGACTGTACAAAATGTGTGAGCAATGACCCTTTGGTTAGTTACTAACCTAGCAAATTAATTTCATGCATGAATTTACAAGTTACCTTGTGTATAATTGTTTGGAGTTCAAAAACTGTATTCAGATTTCCACAAAAACTAGCAAAAAATTATACCAAGGCTTCATTTATTTGATCAAAAACACTGATATTGTGAAATATTATTCAAATTTAAAATGATTGTTTTAGATTGTTTTAAAATGTAATTTATTCCTGTGATGGCAAAGCTGAATTTTCACCATCCATTACTCCAGTCTTCAGTGTCACATGATCCTTCAAAAATATATTTTTTTATATGCTGAGTGAGTGGTTGCTCAAGAAACATTTCTTATTGTTGAAAGCAGCTGTGCTGCAAGTTCAGTGGTAGTGTATGTTTTCCACAGTTTCTATGCTTTCACGGCTCTCTACAAAAAAGTTGATTTAACTCCAAAACTGTTTTCTTAAAGGAGACATTAACCAAAATACAAAGTCACACTGTATATCAATTGAAAACACATTTGTAGTAAGTGAAATATCAACTAAACAATTCTTAATATTAACATACACATAGAAGTTAATACTGTTATTATTATTATTAGATCATGATATGGGTGGATGATAAAACAGGCCGTAGTCTTGCATCAAACGACATATTTGAGCTATTTCTAGTGACCAGGACATAGAGAAAACACTTGAGGACCGATCCAGAACCACCCACAACACCCTAGCATCGTGTCGAGTTTTGCACGGTCATGCGACACTTATATTTTCTGCAGAAAATGTAGAAATCAATTCAGATAAAATATTGTCTGTCTAGTTCAATGCTGTAAGATGTATCGAAACTGTTTAAGCTTGTGAAAATTTGACCATCCTGGACTAATATTGCATTGAGATGCTGAGTTGTAGTGTGTTTTAAAGTTTTTGTGCATTTCATGAGCAATATTCTGTGCCCCATTTTTATAGACGCTCCGCCGCGGCCCGCATCCAGGAGCTGTTCCGCAGGAGAAAAGAAAGACGTGAGATGGAGGAGAGTGAGACTCAGAACATTAGGAGACCCTCTGTCAAGATGATGTATAAGGGCCACCGCAACTCCAGGACCATGGTACGCTGACATTATATTAGAGTCTGTCCACAGTCTGATGCATATTGAACACAAAAAGCAACTTGCTTTTACTTCATTTTTAGTATTAGTACATAAACAATCATGTTTTGTAAAAAAAACATTCACAGACATTTGGCTTTATTGACCTGGCTGTGCATGTAGATCAAGGAGTCGTGTTTCTGGGGGAATAACTTTGTGATGAGCGGCTCGGATTGTGGCCACATCTTCATCTGGGACAGACACACAGGAGAGCACCTGATGCTGCTGGAGGCCGACAACCATGTGGTCAACTGCCTGCAGCCTCACCCTTTTGACCCCAGTGAGCAAAAAAAACACACCTAAGATTGAGGAAGCATTAAAGGCTTTATTTTAGATGATTTGGATCTCATAATTTGTTTTGTTTTTTGCAGTTCTTGCTTCATCTGGAATTGACTATGACATTAAGCTGTGGTCGCCTTTAGAACAGTCACCGTCATTTAACAGAGTCCTTGCTGATGAGGTATGGACAATGTTTTCTGTTTGAATAAAGTTATGTTTTGATCCTTCAGACTTTAAAAATGTGTATTTAAAGTGCATGCAGTAACAGGCCTGTGGTTTGCTTTGAGAAGTACCGGTAATTAAAATCCCCACTAGAGGGCACCAGAGCTCTTAGCACTGTGGTTGTCTAAGGAACTGTATCTGATTTACAGGCAGGCAAATCTATCAAATGGAGGCTTTTAAAGGCAGTTTTATTTGTATATATCTGCCAATGCCTATAACTATAGGAGGAAAGTGACCGTTTATATAAATGTACATATGGATTTAATTCTGTTTCTGTGCTGTAGGTGATTGCTCGTAATGAGTTAATGCTGGAAGAGACGAGAAACACCATCACCGTCCCTGCTTCCTTCATGCTCCGAATGCTGGCATCATTAAATCACATCAGAACAGGTGAACTTCTTCCTGTTCCTTTTTGAATATCTTTTGATTTGATCCGACACATTCACATATATTCATGTAGCAGATTTGTAGTGAGGTCTAAAAGCCTTAAACCACATTGAAAATTCGGGGGGAATAAATCAAAATATGTTAATGACCAAAAATTCGCAAGACATATTTATGATTCTGCACTATTTCTAGGTGTCTAATCAAAAATGTACACTACAGTTCAAGAGTTCGGAGATGGTAGAATTTTAAAATGTTTTTGAAAAAGAAGTCTCTTATGCTCACCTAGGCTGCATTTAATTGATCAAAAATACAGTAAAACATTGTGAAATATTACAATTTAAAGTAACTATTTCTATTTTAATTTATTTTAAAATGTAATTTATTCCTGTGATGGCAAAGATACATTTTCAGCATCATTACTCCAGTCTTTTTTTCTATCAATGTAAAAGTCTTTACTTACACTTTTGATCAATTTAATGCATCAAAAAATATTACTGACCTCAAACTTTTGAATGGTATTGTATATTTTTCACACTGATCATGCGATTTCCAGCTTCCATTGAAGCCTAAGATGCTCTTTGAATCATTCTCATATCAAGCTGGAAAACATAATCATCAACTTTTTTACACAAACCTGTGGAGTTCATGCAGCTTGAGTTCTGCTGTATTAAAGCAAAAGCACTCCAAATACTAAGAATTTTTGTCTAATTATCTTTTAAAAGAAGTCTTATTTATCAATGATTTTTACACCTACAGTGTTTGTCAGTGGATATTTGTACTACCATTTGGTTTTACCACCTTGAACGGGTGTCTAACTGACTGATCTTTCTTCCTCAGACCGTGTGGAGGGTGACCGTTCAGAAGGCTCTGGACAAGAGAACGAGGATGAACAGTAGCCCTCCTGATAAAAGTGAATGGTTTTTTGCTACAGTGCACTTGAGCATTTGAGATTTGTACAAGTTACAAAATAGAGTATTTCCTTATTAGTTCGGTTTTTGGCATTGTTATTTTTTAATGAGACTTTTCTAACTTATTACTCTATATGAGAGTAAACTGCGTCTGGGGAGTTCATGCAAATAAGATATGTAAGAAATCAAAAGACGGGACTAGACGGCTGGTGCTTGAGAGTATTTAAGTGCAATATTAATTTGTTAAATCAAACGGTTGAGCTTTGAACGGTGTTAAGTGTGAAATCTCATTGTAGCCTCAAATGAAGAACTCAGATGTTTGTATACCATGAATTATGCATGTCAAACATGAGTTTGCTGAAAACATGTTCTCCTAGTCTCTAACAATGTTGTGTATAAAAATGGCTCTTTTTTTTTGTCATTACTAAATCTTGCGTTGCACAGACATCTTCTGCCTAACCCCAATTACAGGTACTACTTGCAATATTTCATTATCCAAAACAGGCACTCTACATTGTTACACTGCGGAATGTTTATGAAAGTTTATTAAAATGAGAACCATTTTTGACTCGGTCTATACATACAACCCACTGCTGTTTAGCCAAATGGTTCTAGCATTAGTTAGCAGGTCGTGTTTCTCTCTCTCTCCTAACAGCACAGATGGCCTTTTGTTGTGGCAGCTGTTGGCTTGAGCATTCTGCTAAGTGACTAGCGATCATTGGGAGAAGCAAAGATGAAAAATCCTGCGTGCCATTCTATGCTAACCTCATTCAGCACTGTTAACTTGGAATGCAAGCCATCTTTTTAAATGTTTGTCTACAGATTTTCAGATTAAGTTCCAGTTCCTTTTCAAACAATGTACCAGAGGATAGTTTAAATATGAAGTGTTATGATTTTGAACAAAACATGACTGAAAGCTTCATAAAGAATTTAATAACACAGTGCCACCTATTTATATTGGTATATGCAGTTGTGGTCAGAATTATTGGAACCCTTGGTAAATATGATCAAAGATGGCTTTACAAATAAATTTGTATTATAAAAAAAATTCAAAAATCTAACCTTTCATTGAAGTAAAATAAATGAAAGTGGTGGGAAAATCACATTATGAAAAGAAAACAGCCACAAATATTGGCACCCCTACAATTTTTATGAGTAGAATATCTCTGAAGCATATTCCCATTTATATTTAAGGAACATGAAATTGTCTAACTATGACTTCGTTTCACAGGAGTATGAGGAAACACAAAGGCCAAATTCCCTTAATCATCCATCACAATGAGTAAAACCAAAGAATTTAGTTCTGATGTGCAGCAAAAGATTGTTGAGCTTCACAAAATAGAAAGTGGCTGTAATAAAATAGCTAAAGCATTGAAAATTCCCATTTCCACCATCAGGGCAATAATTAAGAAGTTCCATACGAAATATTACGAATCTGCTTGGAAGAGTACGTGTGTCTATATTTTCTTCATGCACAGACTTTGAGTGGCCAAAGACTCTCCAAGGATCACAGATGGAGAATAGCAGAGATTAAGTTAAGTCTTGGGGTCAGAAAGTGCTTAAAAAAAATCAAACAACTCCTACATCACCACATGTTGTTTGGGAGGGTTCAAGAAAAAATCCTTCTCACTCAAAATAAGCTCCAGCATATTCAGTTGTCAGACTCGGGACTGGATTCTATGGTCAGATGAAACTAAAAGAAGAGCTTTTTGGAAGCAAACCCACCAGATAGGTTTGGTGCAAACAGTGATAATAAGTACCCCATGTCCATGGTTAAATACACTCACCGGCCACTTTATTAGGTACCCCATGCTAGTAACGGGTTGGACCCCCTTTTGCCTTCAGAACTGCCTCAATTCTTCGTGGCATAGATTCAACAAGGTGCTGGAAGCATTCCTCAGGGAGTTTGGTCCATATTGACATGATGGCATCACACAGTTGCCGCAGATTTGTCGGCTGCACATCCATGATGCGAATCTCCCGTTCCACCACATCCCAAAGATGCTCTATTGGGTTGAGATCTGGTGACTGTGGAGGCCATTTTAGTACAGTGAACTCATTGTCATGTTCAAGAAACCAATTTGAAATGATTAGAGCTTTGTGACATGGTAGAAGTAGCCATCAGAGGATGGGTACATGGTGGCCATAAAGGGATGGACATGGTCAGAAACAATGCTCAGGTAGGCCGTGGCATTTAAACGATGCCCAATTGGCACTAAGGGGCCTAAAGTGTGCCAGGAAAACATCCCCCACACCATTACACCACCACCACCAGCCTGCACAGTGGTAACAAGGCATGATGGTTCCATGTTCTCATTCTGTTTACGCCAAATTCTGACTCTAACATCTGAATGTCTCAACAGAAATCGAGACTCATCAGACCAGGCAACATTTTTCCAGTCTTCAACTGTTCAATTTTGGTGAGCTCTTGCAAATTGTAGCCTCTTTTTCCTATTTGTAGTGGAGATGAGTGGTACCCGGTGGAGTCTTCTGCTGTTGTTGCCCATCCGCCTCAAGGTTGTGCGTGTTGTGGCTTCACAAATGCTTTGCTGCATACCTCGGTTGTAACGAGTGGTTATTTCAGTCACTGTTGCCCTTCTTTCAGCTCGAACCAGTCTGGCCATTCTCCTCTGACCTCTGGCATCAACAAGGCATTTCCGCCCACAGAACTGCCGCTCACTGGATGTTTTTTCTTTTTCGGACCATTCTCTGTAAACCCTAGAGATGGTTGTGCGTGAAAATCCCAGTAGATTAGCAGTTTCTGAAATACTCAGACCAGCCCTTCTGGCACCAACAATCATGCCACGTTCAAAGTCACTCAAATCACCTTTCTTCCCCATACTGATGCTCGGTTTGAACTGCAGGAGATTGTCTTGACCATGTCTACATGCCTAAATGCACTGAGTTGCCGCCATGTGATTGGCTGCTTAGAAATTAAGTGTTAACGAGCAGTTGGACAGGTGTACCTAATAAAGTGGCCGGTGAGTGTATATACCGCTGGATCTTTAATGTTGTTGGCCTATTTTTTTTGCTGGACGTCCTGTACATCTTGTTTAGATGCATGGTTTCATGGATTCTATCAAATACCAACAGATTAAAAAAAATCAAAACCTGACTGCCTCTGCTAGAAATCTTATAATGGGCCGTGGTTGGATCTTCCATTAGACAATGATCCAAAACAAACATCAAAATCAACACAAAATATTTGTCACTGAACACAAAATGTTTCTGCCATGGTCATCCCAGTCCCTGAATTGAACCCTATAGAAAATGAGTGGGGTGAACTGAAGAAAAGCACCAACATGGATCTGGGAATCTGAAGGATCTGGAGAGATTCTGTATGGAGGAATGGTCTCTGATCTCTTGTTAGGTGTTCTCCAAACTCATCAGGCATTATAGGAGAAAACTCAGAGCTGTTATATTTGCAAAAAGCATTCAATAAAAGAGTGACAAATTATTGCCAACGTGTTTTGGAGAAAAGCATTTATTTCATGTTATTTTACCCACACTTAATTCTTTTACTTCAATGAAAGGTTAGATTGTCAAATTTTTTGAACGAAACATCAAAAGGATAAACAGATTTATTTTGACAGCCATCTTTGATCATATTTACCAGGGGTGCAAATAATTCTGACCACTAATGTAAATGACTGGCACAATGCAAAAAAAGAAGATTCCACAGGAATGATTTATCCTTATTTTAAAACACATTTTCAGAGTATACTAACCGAACAAGGTAGGAGTGAAAACACAAATGTGATCAGTCACTGATCAAACGTAAAATCTTCAAGTGCAATTGTACCATCGACTAATGACTCTGTAGACAAAGCAACTATATTGTTCTTGCTTTCTCACACCATTACATTCAGCCAAAGCATTTTAATCAGATTTTCCACCGGAAACTATGGATAAAATAATATGCATTTTAAGAGATATTCTACCATACATTATGCCCAGAATCTTCCTGTCCTTTACATGATTCTTCAATGTCAATTCAATGCCTGAAAAAATACAGGCCCTTTCACTGTAAGGGCCTGAAAATAGGTTATTTTTCTTTGTCCACATCGATATAACCCCCAAAAGATTTGGTATATTTTCTTTAAACCTTGTGGCACTAAAAAAATAATTGAATATATTAATAATGAACTTGAAAAGTTGAGAGAAAACTTTCTCTAGGATATTCATTCTTACAAATAGTCAGTACATATAAAACAGAGTGGTTACAGTTTCCTTGTAAGAAAAGAGTAAACTTAATACATACCCAAAAGAGGCAAAATACCTGACAATATATGAGGGCTGTACATGATTTTACAATATCTTGTATGTTACAAAAACAACTTATTCTGGTGAGTGACAGTGGGGCTTCTAGTACCTGATACCTTGCAGGTACAGCCATCATTCTAGGTCTTTGGTCTCACCAAGGCAAGTAGCAGCAGTTGCTTCTAAAATAATCAAGTATAAGTTTGTTACCTAGTATGTAAATTACACATAAACCACTGTATATTTGTAAACATTTGCCAATGTGTTTGTTGAATGTTCTGTACCTTTAAAAGCTAAAGATTACACAAGGTTCTGGTTGTTTAAGTGGTTCACTGAGTGAAAGAACTACATGGAACTGTCACCTATTTTTTCCTCATGCTCCTCGTCCTCATCATCATCTTTAACTATTCCTTCATCGATGCTTTCCATCCTGAGTCTCTGTCCATCCAGGTAACGGGGAGCTCTCTGTGTGTTTCGTACTGTAAACAGACTTGTGGGAATTTGAGTCCATTCCCCAAAGAGTTGTAGCTTGGCATCATTCTCTATAGCCTTAGCCAGAGAGGACGCAAAGCTGTCCAAAGAGTTATGGATGTCTGCTGTCACTTGTTCTATTGAGGGGTCACCTTGAGAAAAAGAAATGGAAGACAATTAAAATATCTGACACTTTCAGATGCTGCTTTGTTAATTAACTAATGTTTCTGTCAGTTTGTGAAAATGACATGTATACTAGTGTCTTTACAATGGAAGTTTCTTCTGCATACAAATTTGAGATGAAAGTTGTTGAATTCAAACTTTTGAGGTGGGACTAGTTCTAAACAGTTAAACCAAGTATGCACAAACATTATTTTGCATAAATGTATCCGGTGAAAACAACCCATTTTAATGGATTAACATGGACATAACAGTCCACAGACTGGATATAACTTTGCAAAGTGCTTAATTGCATTAGTCTCAAGTAAACACGTATAAAGTCCTATGACTGTACTTTCTAAACGGTGTGTATGAACACTTATTAGGGCTGCACGATTTGGGGAAAATGTCATATTGCGATTAATGAGGTCAATATTGCGATTGCGATAGCGATATAATAAACAAATGGTTTCATGAGTCAACTTGCTCGGTTCTAAAGTAAAATGCACACACAGATTAGTGATCATTCTGTGTATTAATGTGTATTTCTCAACTCAAACTAGCAACAACAACTAAATGATTGATAACACCTATAATGATCAATAAACCATTGATGTCTGGATAAAAATGACGACACCCCCCACATTTTAAACGTTAATTATAGCCATCCAACATTACAGTGATTCCATCAATACAATTGAAAGCTATAAACTTTTAAAATATTTATTAGGCTTAAAAAATAATAACAGCTTTTAAATTAAGTGAAATTCAAACAATCCTCACATAAACCCATAATAAATGCCATATTTACCTGTGCCCTTCCTGTCTTAACAGGTAGGATTGAGGATTTATATACAGATTTATATACAGAAATTGAATAAAGTTATCAAACAGTCTGCGCTGCATAAATTATAAATTATATATAGACTAATCCTTATTAAACCCACAAAACTTCTTTAGTCAAGAGCAGTGAGTAATTTTCTGTTCCCTTTGTTCTTTGATTAACTTTACTGACGGAACGCTTTATTCGCTGCTGGCCCTTTAAGAGCAGCCGTTGCCGAGACGCGGATCTCTCACGCGCCTCATTCTCTCACAAGCACAACTCTTTTTGTCCATCATAAGACTGCTCTTATGTTATGAAGATAATCGACAAAACGACATTTTGGCATAATTGTGTGTGTTATTGTTCGTTCAAGCTCGAAAGAGAACTGTATTCTGGCACGCGGTCTGTGCATGCGCATTATCCCAGAGACCCTAAAAGGACTTTGATTATACTAGCGCGCGTTTTTCTGTGAGTCACATTCAGGACATTCACAGGCAGCGCGCTCTTTTGACTTCTTGTCGTGCAAAATGGTTTTAAGCCATTTGCACGAATAAGAGCGGGATCATGTAACACTAGTCAAAGGATGACAAAAAAGAAGAGATGCTGTGTTCATATAAAATCGCGGCATTTTGCGTTATATAATCGCATAGGTTTGACATCGCGATTACGATTGCGATTCGATTAATCGTGCACCACTAACACTTAAATATACACACAATACTGTTCAAAAGCTTGGGTCAATAATATTTTTAAAATAAATTAATACCTTTATTCACCAAGGATGCATTAATTGATCAAAACTCAGAAAATACTTTTACATTGTTATTGTATAAAAATAAGAAATATGTAAACACATTATATTTAAAATAAATGCTGTTCTTTTGAACTTTCTATTCATTAAAGAATCCTGAGGAAATGTATCACTTTCCACAAAATTTCTAAAACAACCATTTTCATCATTGATAATGATAAGAAATGTTTCTTGAGCACCAAATAAGCACATTAGAAAGATTTCTGAAGGATCATGTGACACTGGAGCAATGATGCTGAAAAGTCCAATTTGGCATCGCATCACAGGAATAATCTACATTTTAAAATAGAAAACAGATCTTTTAAGCAGTATTTTGATCAAATAAATGCAGCCTTGGTGAGCATAAGAGACTTTCAAAAACATTTTTAAAAAAATCTTACAGACCCCATTCAGAATAAACCCAATTGTATTGGTGCCAATTAAAATTTTGTAAACTACAACCGTTCACAAGGATCTGCTTTCCATGTGCTTGGTTTTGTACTTTGTACTGATTAGTCAGATGTAAAATAACACCATGATAGATACCTTTAGGAATCTGATCCACTTGGTCCTCGAATGTGACAGAACTTCTTCTCTTATTGGCAACACAGAGGGCTGAGTGGGAGGGCTCTGAGGTGTAGCTGTCCAACAGCATGACGTCTGTAGCTAGCGGGTTAATCACAGCAGGCATCTTTCAATCAAATATCAGTTTTAACACTGCTCACCACCACCCACCCACACCAGTCTGGACACTGTGGGAGAGCCGCTGAGCATCGCCGTCTGTCTGTTATGCGATACTCATGGGCCCTGTGTTTCCTCAAATGGCACACCCTGATAACAGTAGTCTGCAGGCCAACAAACCACCTCTGCTGACTGCTCAGAGCTGTGGAGGTTGCTGCTGTTTGGTTTTCTAGTACTCAAAGAGGTAAGGATGCAGCGATATCAAAATTCTGGCTGATACTGATAAATTATGAAATTAATATTAGATTCCATTATATATATATATATATATATATATATATATATATATATATATATATATAACAATTTAAAAATAAAATAAAGTTTTGCAGTTTGAATTACATTGAACTGTTTTTAAAGAGTAACATAACCATTAGATGAAGACAAAGGTAATCTAGATGTAAAAATATCATGCATAAATGATTATACAATATTGGCTGATTCTGACAAAATAAACAAAAACAATTCTCTAATATCAGACAATTTGAAGTGGAACAAAAGTTTCAAGTCACCAAAAAAGTGGATCAAGAACAGGTATTGTTCAAAATTCATGTATAACTTCGATGAAAGGTTTTGATCCACTTCAAATGTTGACTACTGTATATTGTGGATCCATACAAAAAAAAGGATATCATCACAAAACCAAAAAGGTATTTAACCTTTCATAAACTTCACAAACTTCTTTAAAAACAGTTTACTCAAATTAACAGTTTTTTCAATGTACTTTTTCAATCCATTTTAAAATCTTTCATGGAAAAGGAAAAATGAGATATTATGCATAAAATTTGTGCGGCTCATTTCCATACAATGGAATTCAAAGGTGATGGATGGTGCTGAGTTCCAAAAATGACCAAAAAGAATCGTTAAAGTATCATAAATGTAGTCTACCATTCATCTGTTATCCAAGTCATCTAAAGCCATTTGATTTTGTGTGATGAACAGACTGGAATTTAAGTTGCTATTCAATGAAAACCTTCCAGTTTGTTGTAGCTCTCAAATCTGATTCGGTTTCCATATATTCAAAAGTGGTGCGATGTGTTGCGCTAGTTCTCTATTGTCTCACTGTATTTGTTGTATACCAGCATGTGGCTGAATGTAATATGTCAGTTTATGCAGAAGTGTGAATGAGATTCAAGAGCTACAGCAGAAGAGAAGATTTTCAGTGAATGGCAACATGAATTTTGGCCTTTTCCTTACAGAAAATGTATCTAGTATGGCTTCAGATGACTTGAAACACAGCATGAGTAACATGGACTATTTTTTACGGTGCTTGCATGCTTTTTTGAAACTGAAAGCAATTGCCTCCATTTACTTTTATTCTATGAGAAAAAAAGCGCCCAGAACATTTAGCTTAATACCTTCTTTTTTGTTCCACAGAAGAAAGTCATACAGGTTTGGAACACGAGGGTGCATTAATTATGACAGAACTTTAATTTCAGGATGAACTATTCCTTTAAAAGCTTTTTGTCCCATGTGTGATCAACAGTAGAAGGTCTACCTGAGTCTTGTGTATAGCTGAAGCCAGTGTCTCCCGTGCTGCTGCCACGGCCCACAACCTGCCCACCACCCACTAACATGGCCGTCAGGTGAGGAGACATCCCCAGATCTGTTAAACAACAAAGACTCTCAGACATCTCATCCAAACATTAGGTTATGAAGAACCCCAGGAAATAAAGATAACAGTAGCAGGCTCACCCGTTATCCGGTTAGAGATGCTAAAGAGACGAGAGGTGCGGTGCCGAATAACAAAAGACTCTCTGTAGTAGCGGTCGCCGTAGCACATGCCCAACAGCTCCTTACGTACCGTCTTGTTCCACAGCCCATAAATAAGTGGAAGGCACACGGCACTGGTAAAGGACAGCCAGGATACTAGAGTCTCCATCTGTGGAGAAACACTGTATTTACCCCACAGTGCTTCGGTGCTGATAACTACCACATATGGACCCCAAGTTGTCAGAAACGTCCCAAGCACCACCAGAATGGTGACGAACGCCTTGCATTGGCTCCCAGAGTAGATCAGGCTCTTGCGGCTACCACTAGAAGATGTGGACGTATTGGAGTTTTTGCGGCCGTTCTTCTGAGAGCTGGACTCCTCCTGAGCCACCACAACGCTACCGCAGTAAACCTTGCGAGCTTTGATGCGGGCCACACGGAAGATGACGCCATAGCAGACCAGCATGGCCACTAGTGGAAGAAGGCAGCACCACGTAACCCAGAAGGCGGTATAGCTGATCTCCTTGTGCCAAGCCACCGTGCAGGTCCACTTGAAGCGGTCAAACTCGAAAGCGGACCAACCGAAAAGCGGTGGAAGGCATCCGACCAGGGAGTGGAGCCACACGTAAACAATAACGAGCACAGCTCGGTTTCCCGTGATTTTCATGGGGTAGATCATGGGATATAATACGGCATAGTACCTAGACATTGAAATAAAACAGATACAATTCAATCAGTTCCTCATGAGATACACATGACTAGCCAATGAAACGACAAGGGGGTCTTTCTCTAAGACTCTCAAACTGCCAGAAATAAAGTATGGTGTTTAAGTTTCTCAGATGGGCACGAGGATTTGAGATTTGAATAGGTCTGATATTTTTCAATGTGTATCTTGTTCTTAAAAACAGAGGAACTGTTCAAGCAAGACTAGACTTCAGTGTCACAGTGAACTGCAGAATTAAAGAATTACATTATGATCATTGACTACAGCAGTCAAAAAGCATGTTTTGCCAAGAACTGTTCTTAAATTAACTTGAATTAGAGATTTTATAATAATATTGAACATTCATATGTATTTACTTATGGGTCAATAGCATTCCATAATTTTTTTGTTTCAATCTGTACAATTTATTTATTAAAAAATACATTAAAAATGTAATTCATAAATACAATGACTTGAATGAGCATGTTTTTAACTTCTGTAATGAATTTCTGTGTTTGATTTCTGCCGTATAATGTCAAAAATATTATTAAGTAGTTCGGCAAAATCTTTTATTATTATTTCTTTGGAAGAAATGAAAAACAAAAGTGCTCATTAATATTTAATACCAACCAAATCTAACTAACACCACCATGCTGAAACAAACATAAAACAGGGAATTATATCATAGAGAGGACCCCTGCAAACCCTTATGACCTTGTGTCAAGGTCAATTAATCTTTTAAAATATCAAATAATTAGAAATTTTAATGACATGGTTCAAGCTGTAAAATGCCATGTGGAGTTACTTTCAAAATTAATTATATTTAGGCCTATGTATTAATCATGATATTTGTAAAAATACTTTTATGCTGAGAAATATTTTCACATTTAAAAAAAAAAAAGTGTATATATAATAATGTTTAGCCTAACAGATGATGTAAAATTCTGTACACTCACATGTATAAGGTGTAAGGAAGATATGTTATAACTTTTTACATGATGGTTACACCACAAGAAGGCCTTTTTTAGAGTCATTACATTTTCCTTGAAACCATATGTAACCAAAGTTCGTTCCTTTTCTTTATCATGAACACTTTTATTGGCCCTTATACCCAATGATTCCTCAAACTACAGGATATAACAACACAAAACGACTGACCTGTCAATGGCGATGGCTCCCAGTGTAAGCATGCTAGACGAGCTGACAAGTAGATGGAGGAGTGCTGTGAAGTTGCACCACACCACCCCAAACATCCAATCCCGACGCACAGAGCTGGCCGCAACGAAGGGGAGCGTTAGAACAGACAGCAGCAAATTAGACAAAGTCAGGCTGAAGACAAACTTGTTACTGGGTGTCAGCAAGTAGGGCTTCTTATATAGCGTCACCACAATGACCAGATTCCCCAGACATGCCAATATGGCTATGATGATGATAGAGACAGACTCCAAGACCACGAGCCCACCGTCGACCAGGCCATTAGTGGAGTTGGCCACCGCTGTCCCATTCTTAGAGCTGTTCATTATGGGAGGCTGCTGGCTACCCGGGACTGGACAGACATGTTGACAAACTACAACATATGAGAGAAAAAGCAGTCTGGTTAAAGCTGTCTGGAACTTGAGAAATAATCTGGTATGGTGGGTTAATTCAAGGGTGTACTGTGTAAAGCTTTACAACGCAAGCTGATTTAAATTGTACAAAACATTGTACAAATGTGGATTACGCACACTCTCACAATGTGCTTTTTGTTAAGAACTGAGCTGTGCTGTGAAGAATTCAGAGACCATTTGATCTCAGATTTTAAGACTCCTACCAGAATCACAGCATGTAAGAGTCACATTTATTCAACTATATGCACACAAAAATATGCAATATTTACATCAGGTAAGCAGCTTCCAGCAGATGGCTGACAAAAAATAACAATAAGTTTAAAATAATTAGATTTAAGATAATGAGAAATGATTATATAACTGAGCTGAGAAGAATTCAGAGAACATCACATTTATTCAGCTATATGCACACAATTTTGCATAATTTGTGTACTATATGTAAAATCCATATAAAAAACAATGACAACAACATCAAATAAACAAATAAATAGTTGGACACATTGCAATAATCACTGCATTAGAAAACAAAATATCAAACCATAACATATATTTAAGTTTTTTACAGTTTAAGTGTGACTTAAGTATCTTAATGCGTTTGGGGCCACTGCATGTGGATCTGTCATGGCTCTTCAATAAATCGTTCACCATGATGCCCATTCAATGAACAATCACAGCACAGCAATGTGATCAGCTAGCTGAGAGAGTGAAGCGCGAGCAGATTTCATTCTCAAATTTCCAACAACAGCGATATTTTGCATTGCTCAAAAAATGTGCTCCTGATTCTTTAGATTCAAAATGCATAGTTTATCCCAATGAAATTATAGATGCATGGATAACGTACCAGCTCCCCAGGCCAGGCGATATCCCGCTATAGTGCAGTGCTGGTTGGTAACTTTCTCCGGCTGGCTTTGTTAGTGAGCGGCGACTTCTAACTTTAATCCCCAAAACGTTATCCCCTCCTGAAAGATGCTGGGTTTTCTCACGCTCACGCGGAACAAAAAAGCTTTTCGGAGACGCATGCTCGAAGTTTCAACGCAATTACAAAGTATCAAACCATTAAGGGATGTTCATTTGTTGCGGCTGTTGTGGTCGGCGGTGAATAAAGAGGCGCTGCTGACGTCACAATGGCGTCGAAAACCCTCGTCTTGAAAAGTTCCCTCCGACGGCAGACCGTCCAGAGGGTCACCGACCACACAATGTGCTCTACTGTCTTCTCATTGGGTATAATATCTATATACACTACACATTATTTTGTTCAATCGATATTTATGTCTTTTTTCCACTAAAAATATCTAAACATGTTCAATCTCAAGCACAGCCAAGTAGAATAATACAAGTAGCCTACAATTTAACACTCAATTAAACTCAGGATATATTCTCCTGTCTAGATGTAGTATCTCAAGTAAAGTTATCTATCTATCTATCTATCTATCTATCTATCTATCTATCTATCTATCTATCTATCTATCTATCTATCTATCTATCTATCTATCTATCTATCTATCTATCTATCTATCTATCTATCTATCTATCTATCTATCTATCTATCTATCTATCAGAAAGAGCTTTATTCCCAGGTATGTTGTTTACACATAAGGAATTTGTTTTGGTGACAGAAGCTTCCACAGCACAAATAGAATGACAGTGGCAGGACAAGATAACAAAAAGAATAAAAATAGAATAAGTAAACAGGAAATAACAATGCACAAAAAGAAAACCCCACAATATACAAAAATAGACAATAGACGTTATATGTGTATAGTTATGTAAATGCAAGGAAATGCAAATAAGTATGGTGTGTTAAATAAACAAATGTATATAAATAGTGTTGTGTATTGCATGTTTATTGCCAAGTTGGAGCATTAACTGTTCATGAGATGGATTGCCTTAGGTAAGAAACTGTTCCTATGCCTGCTGTTCTGGTGTTCAGTACTCTGGAGCGCTGACCAGACGGCAAAAGTTCTAAGAGGAAGTGGCCTGTGTGTGAGCGGTCCAGAATGATTTTGCCAGCCCATCTACTCACTCTGGATGAGTACAGTTCATGGGGAGGCCATTTTTCTATATATATTTGACAGCAACAAAACTTTATTGCCATGCTTGTTAACATTTACAATATTGCCAAGGCATAGGCCTGCCTATTGAAATGCATACCACATCAAATAAATAAAAAGTAAATAAAATTAAAGGGTGAAATCACAGAAATTAAATAACTTTAAATCATATTGTGGCCCCTAAGAAGTATACTGCTCATGTGCTGACATTCTGTGAATAGGCTAAATGTATGAATACAAATTTAAACAAAATGTTTTATTTGCTTTGAGTGAGAAATCTGAAAATTAATTAAGTTTCATAACATAGATTGAAATATTGTGGCTGATTACGAGAAAGGAAAAACTCTTTAACATTTCAGTGTTTTTATACAGTGGATAAAGCTGATTATTTTGGCCAAGACCACCTAGGCATTATGTTGCAAACACGTGTGTGTGTGCGTGTGTGTGTGTGTGTGAGAGAGAAAGAGCGAGCAGACATTCATGCAACACTAGGTGGCGTATGCATACTGTGATCATAATTATTGTGTTATATTTCTTTTGTCTGCACTTTGTCTGTACTTTCCTTCTGCACTGGAAGCTCCTGTCACCAAGACATATGTGTCTTATCTGTGTAAACATATGGCAATAAAGCTCTTTCTGATTCTGATAAGAAATTATAGCCATTATAAATGTGGGAACATTTTTGCGTTCATCCACCTCACTTTTTGGGAAATTCTTCATTAATTTATTTTATGTTTAAAATAATACAGCATAACACAATTAATTTTTAGCATAATACAATTTTAGCATAATACAATTAATTCTAACACACAACATATTTATTATATATATATAAAAAACATGTGTTGTCATATTAGTGAAAGATAGTGCATGTGTTTATTTAAAATCACAACCAAGCAGCTCAATCCTCATAGTAATGCATTTCTGCCATCGTTTTGGAATAATTCGGATGAATCTGGAATATATTGGTGGGTAGATGTAGTTCTTTACTTGGCCATTGTTATCTGTGTTGCCTTGAAATGTCTGGAAATAAAAGAAGTCACTCTGTCATTCTGAAGACATAAAACACTGTTGTTTTTTCCACAAATGTAATCCCAAAAAGTGAGGTTGCTTACCTTTTGTTCGTAATCCTCATCATCTGTGTACTTTGTCCATCTTTTTCCATCTTCACTGTACTCCAGAGTATATGCTGTCACAAACATCTCATTGTTTAACGTTTTGGCCCCCTGTGTTATAATCCCAGTTATTTTCGTTATATCCTTGAGTTCCACTTGGATCCATGGCTGAATGTCATTGTTCTGTAAATTGCACACAGTTTAGTTAGGCTTGAGGTTGGTTTGCAGTGTAACAGTAGCATTAAAAGTTTCATTTATGATGTATGTCTTAGCTACCTTGGCTTGCCATGCATTGACGGTCCCTTGCTTATTTAAGCGTGCATACCAAGGATGCCACTGTCCAGAGTACCAACTGGAGGCCACAGAACTGGCAGTGATTTGAGTATCTTCAATGAGGCCACTTTCCATTCCCAATGGCAGAGAACAACCTGCCAACACAATGAGGAGGTTTGGTATAATATATCTGAACCATAGGGAAACAAAAATCTGTTTGATTTTCGTCCATACCATCAAGCTCACAACCAAAGTACTCCAAACGGACAGTTGGGAAGTTGTAAGAATGTGAAGGATGCAGCCTCACGTATCGACCAATCAGAGGTGGGAAAAATATATTCTCCTTCGTATCGTAAGCATAACTGTTCCCTTCAATAGTCTGTCGGCATTGAAAAAAAGGTTTATTGCTTACATCCTATGGGCCGTTCCTTTCACACAGAACACATTTAGATTAGATGTAGTGGAATGAAAAAGAACATGGATATTGAGATGCATTTAAATGATTAACTTGACACAGCATCTTAAAAATGTGGTGCAAAAAAAGCAGTGAGAAGCAGCTTCAAGGCCAAAGCCATCCGTCTATTGCAGTGGTTCCAAGTGACTCCAAGGCCCCCTAATGTCTGCAACAAAATTCAAAGGTCCCCCTAGCCCTAGTTTTGTTTTCAGCCTATTTTAATCAATGGCCACTTCTAGTTTCTGCAAAATAAACTACAATAATTTCATATAAACTATACAATTTCAGCATTCCAGATTTTAGTAACTGAATGCTTTACATGACTTTTCATTATATCCAGGTTTTCTAAGACAGTGGGAACCCTGGTTCCTCAAAGAAAGCAAACAGCTGCTGAGGAGGTTAATTAAAATAATAAATATATTTTAGTTGTTTTTAGCTTGTTTTGTCTCATTTTAAATCATTAAGGCCACCTTGGAAGTTTGCTGAGGCCCCCTAGTGCTGGGATTGGCAACTTCAGTCCTGGAGGACCACTGTCCTGCAGAGTTTAGCTCGAAGCCTAATCAAACACACCTGAACAAGCTAAACAACACTGTTGGGAAAAGTTACTTTCAAATGTAATGCGTTACAATATTGCTTTACTCCCTAAAAAAGTAACTAATTGATTTACATGACTTTTTCCTCAACTGAGGTGTACTTGCTTAACCCCTTTTACTTAGTATGGTTGAACTGGATCATCAAAGGTCAGTAGCAATAAAGTGAGCTTAAATACATAAAGTATATTTGTTTTATTTAACATAACTAATGAGGTTGGTGTAATATTCTAAGTTTGGATTGCACTGTTTTTATTCATTTTGAGGAGGAATACTGAATCTGTTTTGTGCAAGTGAGATGAGTAAATGCATGCTCACAGTTAGTCTAGAACTATAATCAATAAACATCATGTTTGCATTGTGTCGATCAATAAATGGGAAAACTCAACAAGTAAAGTTACTGAGATATTTTGTTGTAAATTTAAAAGTAATGTGTTGCTTTACTAGTTACTTGAAAAAAGTAATTGATTACTTGTAATGCTTTACCCCCAACACTGTTAATCAATGGATTACTAGAAAGCTGAGGCAGCCCAGATAGCATGGTGACATTGATACAATGTTGAGTTTTGATCTAAACCATCATTTTGGTTGAGATTGACATTTCAATGTTTAAAGTGTGCTGGATCAGCATTGACATTTTGATGAAAGCCAACAACACACATAAGTGGAGACAGTGACATTGAACTAACAGTGATTTGTAGTTGATGAGCACAAGATCATTTAGGCGTATCTCTGCAGAACACTAGTGGGTGTTTCTCGATCAGTGGGGCGTTTTCAAACCACAATGGGCATTTTCAACCGCTTTACCCGATTTGCTGTAATCCACTGTGGGCTTGGTTTAAGGGTGGGCCTTCATGATTTTAGCAAGTCTGTTGAAAAATGGTTGAAAAACATTTACCTGTATTGTAGTTTGAAATTGGCCACTGATTGGTAAACGCCCATTTTGTCTTTGCATGTGCACTTTTCAATGCTTCCTCATTAGAGAGAAAACAGGTGCATCCTATACAGAAGTCTTGTTTGTTGAATCACCTGACATACTTACACGACTAGCAGAGTTTCAAACAATGGTGCATCTACCTTATTTCTCTGTTCCTTTGTTTTGCATGCTTATTTGCGTTTGATTTGTGTTGTTACTCACTGTAATTAGATTACAAAGTTATTAAAATGTTTGAATAAAGCATCTATTTTTCTACATTCTTAAAAAATGCATCTTGCTTTAGTAAAGTTTATTAGGAATTTCCTGAATAAAGTTATGTCATTTAACAGATTTCTTAAGGTGCAAGAGACATGAACATGAGCAAGAATGTTAACATAGCCCATGTCTTGTCTCGGTCAGTGCTTGCATGCAGAAGTTCAGAACACATTGCTCCTTTAGTAGGAGTGAAGGCAGATGAAGATGGACAATTAAAAAAGCACCCTCCTGATAATGCTGACATTGATCATACATTGAGTTGTTGTCGAATCTGTATTAAATTTGAGAAATAACTGATTTCCATTCAGTTTAGCTTGTTTCCACTGAAACACACACACACAAAAAAAGATCTAGTGTTTATTAAGAAACTGACTGACATGGCTATTTTGTGATATTTAAAGAGATTAGGGTCTACATAAGGTGAATATGCAGCTTTAAAGGGATAGTTCAGCCTGAAATTAAAATTGTCATCATTTATTTACCCTCAAGTTGTTCCAAACCTGTATGAATGTCTTTCTTCTGCTGCACACAAAAGAAGATAGAGTGAAGGATGTTGGCAACCAGACAGTTGATGGTAGCCATTGACTTCCATGGTAATTATTTCCTACTATGGAAATCAATGGCCACCATCAACTTTCTGGTTACCGACATTCTTTAAAATTTCTTATTTTGTGTTCAAAAGAAGAAAGAAACTCATACAGGTTTGAAACAACTTGAGGGTGAGTAAATGATTACAGAATTTCTCTTTAAAGAAATTTTCATTGAAAAAAACTAAGATATTTGTTATTCTACAAGATAAAAGTGTTATTTGAATGCTGTAGTTTCACAGAAAATGAACTGAGATGTAGTTAATGGCTATAGCTCAGAGGTGTTTGTTCCTCTTCATGAAGAGTTTAGCTCCAGCACCTGGAAGTGTTCATTGATCTGATGACCTTGATTAACTGCCTCAGGTGTGTTTAATTAGGGCTGGAGATAAAATCCGACACCCCTGCTAGTGTTTTCTTTTGATATTAAAGCATGGAAATAAATAAACAGAATTTTATGATACTATAATCGTAGTTAGAATATTTTGTTTTCAGTGACTTAAAAAAAAAAAAAGTGAATCATATTGTGTTTAGTATATTAACATTATTGAATGTGACTATGTATTGCAACTGAATTGATTCGTTCTTGAGTAACATCATGCTTTCTTTTTCAGATTTCAGAGAACCCAAAGGAAAAGAGGCAGAATCTGATGATGCAAGACAGATTTTTAAAAACCTGAACCGCTGGACCTGTAGTTATGATGACATCAGACTTCTGAAGCCAATTTTATTTTTAAAGGTTGAAATACTTTTGTCCTATTTCTCTCCCTTTCTTTTAAAAAAAAGTGATATTTTAATATATTTGTTGTCATTGATTGATTGAATAAAATAAATTGACTCAACTGCTGGAAAGGTGTCATTTATATTTTAAAAGGTTTTCGACAAATTTTGAAATGGTCAGGAATTTGTTGACGCACCATTGAAGTGTGATTGAAATATTAATGTTGTTTCAACATTAATTGGTACATCAGATGGCAACATTGTTTGACATTCCTTTTCAGTCTTTCAACAAAATGTATTTGGAATCAACATCACATTTTAACATTGATCAAACCATATTACCAAAGATTATTTTTTGTTAATTTCAGTGTTAATTCAACAGCAGTGATTTAGATTCAACATCATAGTAACGTTGATTCAACAATATTACCATTGATTAGTTTTGTTAATTTCAATATTGATTCAGCATCAGTGATATAGAATCAATCATAGTGTAACGTTGATTCAACAATATTACCATTGGTTATTTTTGTTAATTTCAATATTGATTCAGCATCAGTGATATAGAATCAATCATAGTGCAACGTTGATTCAACAATATTACCATTGATTATTTTTGTTAATTTCAATATTGATTCAGCATCAGTGATATAGAATCAATCATAGTGCAACGTTGATTCAACAATATTACCATTGATTATTTTTGTTAATTTCAATATTGATTCAGCATCAGTGATATAGAATCAATCATAGTGTAACGTTGATTCAACAATATTACCATGGGTTATTTTTGTTAATTTCAATATTGATTCAGCATCAGTGATATAGAATCAATCATAGTGTAACGTTGATTCAACAATATTACCATTGGTTATTTTTGTTAATTTCAATATTGATTCAGCATCAGTGATATAGAATCAATCATAGTGCAACGTTGATTCAACAATATTACCATTGATTATTTTTGTTAATTTCAATATTGATTCAGCATCAGTGATATAGAATCAATCATAGTGCAACGTTGATTCAACAATATTACCATTGATTATTTTTGTTAATTTCAATATTGATTCAGCATCAGTGATATAGAATCAATCATAGTGCAACGTTGATTCAACAATATTACCATTGATTATTTTTGTTAATTTCAATATTGATTCAGCATCAGTGATATAGAATCAATCATAGTGCAACGTTGATTCAACAATATTACCATTGGTTATTTTTGTTAATTTCAATATTGATTCAGCATCAGTGATATAGAATCAATCATAGTGTAACGTTGATTCAACAATATTACCATGGGTTATTTTTGTTAATTTCAATATTGATTCCGCATCAGTGATATAGAATCAATCATAGTGCAACGTTGATTCAGCAATATTACCATTGGTTATTTTTGTTAATTTCAGAGCTGATTCAACAGCAGTGATGTAGATTCAACATCATAGTGTAACGTTGATTCAACAATATTACCATTGAGTATTTTTTGTTAATTTCAATATTGATTCAACAGCAGTGATGTATAATCAATCATAGTGTAACGTTGATTCAATAGCATTACCATTGATTTTTTGTTCAACATAGTTTCAACATTAACTGAGGGTGCAAAAGTGATGTTGATAAAATATCACTTTGTAATGTTGAATCAATACTATTACCATTGATTTTTGGTTGAATTCCCAACATTATTTCAACATTAACTGAGGGTGCAAGAGTGATGTTGATAAAATATCACTTTGTAATGTTGAATCAATACTATTACCATTGATTTTTGGTTGAATTCCCAACATTATTTCAACATTAACTGAGGGTGCAAGAGTGATATTAAAGCAACATTACTTTGTAACGTTAATTCAATGCAATTAGCGTTGACGCATCAACACTGAGTCAACATTGTTTCAATGATTACATGCTATCTGGGAGGTGAGATTTATCAGGGTTGGAGCAAAACTCTGCAGGATCATAGGACCGTCCTTGCCCTAGTGTTTTCTAGGTTTTTACATAGAAAAACAACTAAAAAGCAGCGAAGTCGAATGGAACAACATGTTTAGTGTGAACAGGCTAGTTTGCTGAAATGTACATTTCAGTGTAAAACCACACAGAAATAGTCACTTGCCTTTCTGACAGTATCACTGTCTCCCTTGTAGAAGATCCACTTCTTTTTGTCTGTACTGTAGGAAATGGTGTAGTTCTGCACAAAATGATGTACAAAGAAATGCTTGGCTCCCTGTGTGACAACTTTACTAATCGCTACCGGCCTCTGAAAGTCCACCTGGAAAGCAGGATGCAGCCACCTCAAGTAACTAGTCATTAGCATTTCTTTATTTATGGTATAATTGTCTACACACCATTATGAGTGGTTACCTGAATATGCTGTCCTGTCTTTGTTGTGCTCCATGCATTGTATTTCCCTGTATTATGTAGTCTGGCCAAATGAGGATACCATGATCCTTAAACACAGAGTTAAATATGTTAATAGTGTGACCAACCATAGTAATGGAGCGGCTAAGTGCTTATGTTTGGCAGAATCGTTCAGTTTATGATACAAGCGTGAAAATTGGCATGAGCAGTCTCCATGGGTCACTTGACTAGAAAATTGTCCGAGCCACTTGAAAATTCAACATAAAATTTCAAGATGGCGGCAATTTTTCAGGATTACTGCCGCCCGCCATGTGGATCTTTAAATGATACATTTTCTCATAGATACTTTCTGTTTGTCATGGTTCCATGGCTGTGTCAGCCAGAGTCGCTGTTGCCTCTGGATCTGTTCTTATTGACATTCAGTATTAGTCATTGCTCAATTTTTTGTTTGGTGCACTGTCCGTTCAGCACCACAACTGTGCTAATTTATTAATCTTATTTTTGTTTCCCCACCTCTCCGTGTTAATTTGACATGTTTAATAACTGTTAGTTTAAAAAAAAAAAAAACCTCCCTTGTGACTGTAACCTTGTCGTGGTAAGGGAGCTTGTGTACCTCAATGAACCCTGAGAGCTATATCGGTGGGAGGCAACTCCAGGCTTTACCAAACTGGACAGGTCATGGATCAGAAGTCAGACAAAACACAGTCAAACTACCTCTCTTGACAGAGTCTCTTGAGGAACCCAATAGATTTCTATGAGAACATGTATCATTTAAAGATCCACATGGCGGGCGGCAGTAATCCTGAAAAATTGCCGCCATCTTGAAATTTTATGTTGCTGTGGGCAGTTTCTTGTCAAATGACCCTTTGAGACAGCTCATAGCTATTTTCATGCTTGTATCACCAACTAAATGATTTCTTAAACCTAATTGCTCCACTAAGGTGGTGGCCATCTTGAAATTTCAAGTAGCTGTGGGTGGCTTATTGTCTAGTGACCATCAGAGACTGCTCATGCCAATTTTCATGCTTGTATCACCAAATAAACCAACTGCTCCACTAAGGTGTCGGCCATCTTGAAAAATGTCGGCCATCTTGAAATTTCAAGTGGCTCGGACAATTTTCTTGTCAAGTGACCCATGGAGACTGCTCATGCCAATTTTCACGCTTGTATCATAAACTGAACGATTATATCACTTAGTACATAAAAAGTACTATAGTACATAAAAAGCAATGCTTTCAGATCTTACCTCTATAGTCAGATGCTGTTATGTGTTCATCTTGCACAGTTCCAGAGATGAGACCAAGAGGGTGATCACAGACTGCAAAACAGACCAGGTAAGATTTTAAGATGTGTATGTTTATGTTGTGTATGTTTTCCTGTAATAAGATCAGCATGATAAATTACTATGTCCATGTCATACCGTTATCTAACACGAGGAATAGGGTCTGCATTCCTCTCTGCTGTGAAAGTCCAACTTCAGACTCCAGCTGCCAGAGACCAGGCTTTGAAGGCAGCATTTCCAATGTGGCAAATCCACCTAAACGATGAGGGCTGAGTGTGAATGGCTTTTTTAGGTCATCTAGGTAAGTAGATATTTTCTAACACCACTACAAACCTGGTAAAAGTGGGTAAACACCCTGACGGTGGTCCTTTAATTCCTTATTTATGAATGTTTGACCATGGAAATGGACACTGTGGAGGTCTTTGGGAGAGCCCATGTTGATCAGATGCCACTTCACTAGCTGTTTTGTGTACATTCTAAGTCCTTTGAGACTGTAGATAATACCATTGATAGCTGATGAAACAAAATGTAAAAATAAGATAGTATAAATATTAATTATATATAAAATAGTAATTTCATGTAAAACAATTTTTTTGATCTCAATACTTGCTCCAGTTTATTTCATTTTAATCTAGGGATACTGACGGTAAAAACAGTTCTCCCATGAAAAAAAAAAATGGAACACAAAAAATAGCTGAAAATAACTTTCTTACCGTCAAACTTTAAATTATCATGAAATTTTGGATCCATGATTGCTCTTCTGTTTTTCCTTTCAATCCTCTCCCTATTCTCCTCATAGTACCAGCTCTTATTCTCATCAAACGTCATAAAGAGCAGGACAAACTCTCTTCTGTCCACAGGCTTTTTAGCCAGTGTACCCTTCCTACAGACCAGAAGCGGCCCAATCAGCCCAGAGTTCATATCTCTCTCCTTTGCAAAATTGAAATATGAAAATTAATAATAATAAATGAATAATAGTCATTTTGCACTCATTTTTATCCAAATTATCTTAGTGCATTCATAATATGGATAGCTCCCTGGAGCAATCTTGGGTAAAGTGCTTTATCCTTGAAGCAATATGAAGGAACATTCATGCTTACAGGATTCACTGCAGAGTAGTAGGCCCATGTTCGACAATCAGATTCATTATTTTGAGGTCCAGATTTGGAATTTATAGTCCACATGTAGGTAAAGGTGCTGTTGGGTTGAACTGCATCATCCTGTTTGTACCAGTACGGTGATTGGTCATCATAACTCAGGCCTTCCATTTGTTTTAAGTATTTGACTCCTTTTGCATGCAAAGAGTAAGGACGGCTGGCAAGGTTCCTGAAAAATACCTAGCACAGAAAACAGGAATGTAATTATTAATGTTTATTTTCATAATTTCATAATATAAATGCTTCTAATTCTCATTTCTGCACAAGCATGTTCAGATATTTAATGGTGTACCAGAACAGTCTGATCAACTTCAGCTTTAATAACCGGACCCAGAATTCCCAGGTGTTCATCCATTTCCCCTCGGATGTCTCGGATACTAAAGGTGCTGTCCAGGTACTTTCTGAACACCACTTTTTTGAAAGCTGTAGGCCTCTCGTTTTGAGATGTTTTATCAAGCCTCCTTTGGAAACATAAAACAAAGTAATTTCACAAATGAATTACACTCTTTATTTTTATTTCTAGAAATGCAAAATGTGTTATTATTTGAAATGAAATGCATGATGCTGACAGTACCTCTGCCCATAACCAGCATAATCCCATTCTTCCTCTTCAACTGAGATGAAATAAGTCCTGGTATTCTTGTCTCCAGCCATTTTTAAGAAATGCTGGGATGTTGTATCAAGAACTGGGCTTTGAACATCTGCCGTTTTGCTATAAGGGTCTTTGTACTCTACATATTCGTATTCTTCTGGGGGATCAAACATACCATCAAAATCTGTTTCCTGCTCTTGTTTTGGAACATATAAATCATAATCATTGAAATCCCGTCTTGGCACTCCTATGACG
Organism: Rhinichthys klamathensis goyatoka; assembly: GCF_029890125.1. Classification (NCBI taxonomy): domain Eukaryota; kingdom Metazoa; phylum Chordata; class Actinopteri; order Cypriniformes; family Leuciscidae; genus Rhinichthys; species Rhinichthys klamathensis. The sequence continues at coordinate 642,820 of NW_026606867.1, forward strand.
ATGGCCTTCCCCATCAAGTCGTCCTCGCTCGAGACAGGCTTGGTTCCCCTTGGGCTCATCACAGAAGGTCCAAAACCTCTTGGAGAAAAAGCAGAACGTGGCTGTGGCTTATACTCTTTCCTTTTCTTTGTCTTCATGCCATGTCCCTTTCTCGGCTTTACCCTTTGGTGAACTACTTTTTTTTTTTTTGGCTTACTTGAATTTGCTGTGTCTGTCATGTATTTTTTAATGTGATCTGGGATCTCCATATGAACAAGTTCGAGTTTGCCTTCATAACCCCAGTGCTCTTCTTTTGGGTCGATATGAGATGTGAGTATGGCCTCGCTGTGATTGTTCTTCAGATAGATGACCACTTCCTCTTCACTTTCGCTTTCTGAGCCGTTCTTCATCGGTGAAACATTGAAAGGGCCAAGAGAAAAGGATGTATTCTCTTTACTGTCTAAAGGGAAGAACTGTGATGCATTCCTTGAAATTTCACTGTGAGATTGCAACGAATCATTAGTGGATGATGTTATGTTCTCTGTTATTTCAGGTTCAAGGTGGAGGCTGAAGTCAGACAAGGTTTCATTTGAAGCTTCAGACTCATTGCTCTGTGAGGTGCTGTTTCTCAAAGGCGAAGACAAATTGAGATTAAAAATGCTCTCAGTTTTAGAATTTATCTGCGAAAACATCTCACTGGTGTTATTCCCTTTTGTGCTGTTGAGTTCCAGAGTCCTTGTTGTGTTTTCAGTTAGTTCACCAATGTCCTCTAGTGTGTCCAATAGTGAGACATCATATTCCAACCTAGTCGTTAAATCTGTTGAAATTTCCAAGGGATAATCACTGCCCAGAAGCACAAAATTCTCCTCAACTTGTGTCTCTGAGATATTGGACAGAGAGTCAGGACTAGGCACGCTGTATATGAAGACGTGACCCGAACTATCCCGGTCACCATCTGCTACGTCAGTGCTATTTTTAGCGTTTAGCTCTTCTTGAATAACTGTTTTGTTTTCTAAGGTTTGGTTTGATAGCAGAGGTTTCAACTCAGATGAATTTAAAGATGCATTTTCATCCTCCATGGTGATGTTTATTTCACCATTTGGAAAATCAGATGAAGTGATACTTGTATTAGTGGGGAAACTGTGTGTTTCATTCATTGTTATTATTATTGTGTGGGTAATGTTTGTTTCAATTATTGGAGCATGAGTAGTATTAGCAGGGACACTTTCTGTCTCTAATGATGAATTGCCGTTTTCTGCTATGTTGGCATTCATTTGAATATTCAGAGTGACGTTTGTGGAGACACTCTCCGTTTCATTCACTGGCTTTATTGGTAGACTGCGAACCTTTCTTTCTACAACCGTAAAATTTGAGATAATACTGTCTGTTTCATTGTTTGACATCTCCTCTGAATTGGAATCAAAAGTGCTCATATTCAAAACTTTATATGAAGATTGTATCTTGTCCAAACCAGCCGCCTCAGCTGATAAACCATGAGTCTGAGTTTGATTGAAAGTTCCTAAAGTAACATTGTGTGATTTGTCCAACTCGTTGCGTAGGGCTGGACTTTTTGCCTCAACAGTCGGCAATAAATCATCATCATGATCGGACATCGAAAGGCCAATTTGCTCAACTTCATCTGCTAAGTTGGCCGGACTTTGTGCCTCAACAGTCGGCGATAAACCATCATCTTGATCTAGCATTGAAAAATCGATTTGCTCAACTTCATCTGCTAAGTTTTTGAATGTCCTCAAGCCTAAGAAGTCTGCATAGTTTTCAGTATCCTCGTCAACCATGCCAGGGTTTACTGGTTTTGGTGCCTCTTTTTTGATGTCAGTGATGGGCACAGGTTTCCATACAGTGAATTTCTCTGACTCATAATCATATTCCATTACATAATCTCTGAAGCATTCAAGGTCCTTGAATTTCACCCTCATGCCTTTAGTGGAATCATGAGAGTTCAGTGATGCTAAAAGCCAAATACCTATAAAGTGGAGAGTGTCATATATGAATGTGGAGAATGTGTATAGTCAACATTTAAATCTTAAAATAAAATCCAAATTATAAATAATTTGGATACTCACCTATATTAACCATGTTCATAGAGATAGTTTCGCCAGTCATGGGAAACAGACTGAGTATATCCTCTTCTCTGTTTTTTAGCTCAAATGTATGGCCATAAAAAGTGGCAGTCTGGATGTAATCTTGATCGCCAACATTCGACACATGCCAGGTCACAATTTCACCATGACAAAATCCCAGTTCTTGGCCACTTTCATAAACATAACCATTGATTGCTGTAAGAGTTGATGCAATAAATACATTATGTACCATATCATACCATGTATGAATCAACAACACTGACATGATTACATCAGAAAATCACTCACTGTGCATAACATTTGATTTGTAAAACTCTGGATCATCTCTTTTAACTCTTTTGGGGTCACTGCAGTATGTGTTAATGTTCTCATCATGGTACCAGCTCTTGTTCTCATCAAAAACTGTAAACATGGCATGCTGTTCTTTGTCGGCTTTTAGCTGAAAAAGAGAAAAATTGCTTTCGAGTGAGCTGCTTTGCGGCCCTCTTACTTGGCATGTTAACCATAATAGAGCCTCATAACTTCAAAACGCTCTACATAAGCAGCAACTCCATAAACCATTACTCACATTTGATGTTACAGTAGCTTGTCACTAAGTGAACAATGTGGAACTCTATGCACAAACCGCTTTATATATATTATATACAACTTATAGATAGACCTATTTTGCATTTTTGAAAAAAATAAGTAGCTGTATTTATCACCACATTCTGATATCGCCTTATCTGTAAATGGTACACACAATGTCGCCCTATACGTATTTTAGGCAAAAAAAATGTAGTTACTTACTTTGCTGCCTACTGTTTGGAACAGTCTTCCCATACAAGGTGCTCCTATGATGCCTTATATAGAGCCATTATATAGAATGGATTCATTTGAATTATTTGAGACTCTGATTCAGTGACCTAATATTTCACAAACAGAAAAGCACTTACCTGTATATTCTTTTTGGTGAGAGACTGGCTCTTACAGATGAGAAGAGGACCCACAAGACCAGAAGCAATGTCTCGAGGAATGTCCACTGCACTGTGGTACATCCTGGTCAGACATCTGGGGTCACTGTCCATTGGTACATCTTCCTCAGACACACTCCATGTATAGGTGTAGGTCTCTCCTGGCTGAATGCCATGTGTCTGGTTCCCTTTCAAATAAACAGCAGGTTTGTTTAAATAACTTTTCTCGGTTCAGTCACACTTAAGCTTTTATTTTACGATTTTACATGTAGCCTATGTTCGCCATGGATAAAGAAGTTTATAGAATAGAGCTGCATGATACTGCATGGGGGAAAAAACAGACGACTATCAAAGACTGTGATTTAAATAAATATGCATTGTTTGTTTCAGAGTGAAGCTGTTTCACCTGTTCATTTACACGTGTGATAACTGTGTATCGGAGCAGCTCAGTTCACAGTAAATGATCCGAGCTGCTCTGAGTCACAGTTATGTTTAGTTTCATTGTGTTTTAGTTTGGTTTTACATGTTTCCTGATTTCCTGTGGTTTTATTCATAATTACCAAGGTTTATGATGAATTGTGTATCATTTAGCTCCCTTGTTTGCTTCTCTGTATTCCCTGTTTTGTTCAGTTTATTGTCTGGTATCATCAGTGTTATACATGGTTGTCATTGTTTCCTCCTGCAATGTCCTAAGATTTCTGTTTAGATTTAATAAAGACTCTTTTTGTTATCTACTCCTTTTTTTCGTGTGCTTCACTGAAACAAAAACTGGATCATGAGCACAGTGGTGCACTTACCTCTGAAACAAGCAACGCATATATTTATTGAATTAAATTGCAGCCTTCGCGATTTGATAATATTACACTAAGCCATGTCGCTATTTCGATTTTATTTAGATGAATTGTGCAACCCTATAGATATCAGAACATCTCCTAATGCTGTATGCTTATGTAAATAGAGGTACATTGATGAATTGCATGCGTGTGGTGCAGATTCATAGATATTAGACGAACCTCCCTCAGGATAACTGGCTCCTTCTGCTGCTTTATCAATGGTCAGTCCATGAGGATAGATACTATACGGACGTGATGCTTTGTTTTTAAAGACAATCTATAGAAACCACATCACAATCATCATGCATCCTGACCAGAAACATTGGAAATATTATTCTGTTTACCTTTCATCACAAAATAAAATAATATAATAATGATTAGAGCTGTGATTATGTGAGAAGCTGTACCTTTATGACATCTCTGATTTGGGCTCTTATCACTGGCCCGAGAATCCCAAGCTCCTTCTTTCTCTGCTTGTCTTCCGCTCTCTCTTTAAACGTGCTATCTTTATACTGAGTAAACACAGCTTTTTTGTATTTTTTACCTATCCGCTGAGGCCCCTGCTTTAAATATTTTATCCGGAAATCCCTGAGTGGAATAAAGTGAGAAAAAAATATTAGAATGGAGCTCACACAAGATCATGTCCTGTTGATGAATCGTGACACACACATACCCATCAATGTTGTCTGGCATATTTGGAGCATAATCCCAAATGATCTCTTCTGCTGCTATATAGTAAGTCCACTCTTGGCTTTCTTGTTTCTGCTGGATAGTAAGTCTTCTTTTTGGTGCTGTGTACTCATCACACGTCCTGATATTTAGATATCCATGCAAGCCAGCTGCAAATATGACATCGCATTTACAGTGTGAGGCACTGTAATCACTTTTTATAAAGTACTGTCAGAATTAATAGTTATTCTACAAAGCTATGAAATAGAGATATCTTAGTGTTTTTAATGAATAATTCATGTTTTGTGGTTTCTCTGGTAGGTCTTACCTTCCAAGTGCCTGCTAATGTGAGAGGAAAAGAGCCAGTGGCCGGGGTGGATACCAGTCATACTGGCACTAGTGCCAGTTCCACTAATGATGCCAACAGCTGAGGTTTTGTGCCCATCATGCAGAAGGACTTGCCCATTGAAGTGTACAGAGAAGAGCTCTGGCTCAGAGCTCATTCCCAGCAGGTGCCAGCTGACTTTGGAGTGAGCACAGATGTCCAGATCTGGAGGACGACAAGAAGTTTTCTGCGTAAGTAGATTTGCAGAAATGAACATGCTATGTGTGAAATACATCAAACCAACCTGGTACAGAGCCATTTGTGTAGCCATTTATAGTGTATTTGACATCCTGTGTCCGCTGAGGGTCCCCGGTGCTGTACCAGCTCTTGCTCTCATCAAACACTCCGAACAACAGCACAGCCTCCTGATGGAAATGAATCTGATTTCCGGAGCTGTCTAGGGTGCCTGTGGGACAAGGACATGTTCTTCTAAACAAACAGAGCTGTTTATAGTTGTGTAATTTCTGGGAAAGTCCAAATGAGTCTGCATTGTTCTGTAACATTTGAAAATGAGTTCAGCATGTAGCCTACATGATGATGATGTATCATTCAATGTATTACATTATTAACGGAAATAAATGAAGACATTTGTTAATATTCTGACTAAGGCCACATTCTATATCCGAACTCCCATCAATTTTCAGGACTTTCAACCGTATTCTAGGAAAAAACGCGCTGTGTGAATGGAACCGGATTGGACATTCTAGTTGCGTCTTCCGTGTGTTGCAGGTTTTCTTGTGTGGTTACGATAACTAGCAGTGATAGAGATAAGAGCTGTGTGATATCTGAAGGTTTAAGATCCCAATACATCCAGTCACTGTTCTCCAATGGGGCTTCATGCTAGTTTGGTGTTCTACTCTATAAAAGCTGCTGTTGTTGGTTAATGAAGATTTGACAGATAAACTCGACTTACACGTTCATACAGACAGTAGGCCTATTCGAGACGCTACTGTAAGTTGTGCGAACGAGACATTTCGAGATGCACATCAGTAAGTAAATGCGGTTGTCAATCCTCAAGACTGACAGTGTGAATGTAACCTGAATGATTCGGTTTCTACAAAAATCACCATTTCAAATCCATAATAGGTCTGCAAGCATTCATGGCAAAATGACATTTCTGGTTTAACATTTGAAAGCAAAGAAATTAAGACATTATGTATGGATTTAAGAAATTGTTGTTCCGTAAAATAAAATAATAATAATTATTAAATGCTATTTTTTTTATTTTACAGTACAATGATAGCAATAGTATTAGGCCTATTAGTAATATTATTACTATAATAAAATATTCCATTATTTGGTTTCACTGTATAGAGGGTTTTTACCTAGGCTACTACAATTGACAGTAAATCAACGTTTGCATTTTATATCTTATATTTAAAATATAGCAGCTTTCTGCCCCAATTCTAAAGGCAGCATCTTGTCCCAAGAGTTTCACTTGAGCTTTTCACTTAAATAAAATTAAATTAAAAAAAGAAGTGTATTGTACAAATCTAAATGAATTGTGTCCACAAGTCCCCCATTAAAAATATAGGCAAACACTTTTAATATCTAACATAAAATACATTTACAGATCACTATAATCCTTGTCAAAAAAAGATAATTTAATCTCATACCTGTTCAGATATATTTAACAGTCAAGGAAATAAGAGCATAGCTATTTAGTAAATGTGTTGAGATGAGATTTAGTGGTCAGATAAAGTGGAGTCTTAACCCATCTAAGCACAAATATCATAATAAACATCACATTTTAAATCCAGGATCTTGTTTTTTTTTTCTCTCACATACCTTTCTTGCAGATCAGCATTGTGCCTATTAACCCTGTATTGTAGTCCTTGACAATGTCGTAATGGGAAAGGTATGTGTAGGTGAGGCATGGGGGGTCCGCAGCTGTCGGGGTCACCTCAGATGTCACCTCCCAATAATATGTGTGCTCTTGGCCGGGGAGAATGATGTCATCCATTTTCTCAAGAAGTGACGTGTTGTCAAAGTATGAAGATCCTATATGGAAACATTAGTGATGAAAAAAGGATGCAGCTTCATCATACACAAATGAAACTAATGATGAATGAAACTAATGATGATGTATATACGAATGAAACTAAACCATGTATCTTGGTTAACAAATTGTACTTTTGGAAAATTTGAGATATTGTATAGGTAAATATTTATTTATGACTCAATGCTTTGGACTTAGGTACAGCCTGTGGTTAATTTGTATCCTATTTCCAAAGAAATCAAACACAGATGTTTGTGTTGCTCAAGGTGTTTACTCAACTAAATGATGACTACTTAAATAATCCATAATGTCCTTTAAACAACATTCCTCTTGAAATGTATCATCTCTATCATTTCATAGCACCATGTCTATTTGTTACTAACGTGCTGTATATAACAACACTATTGCGTCAATCATACTGTTACCGCAAACACATCAGAACACACACCCTCTGACTGCTTCTCGTAAGCAATGCCGTGTGGGTGAATGCTGCAGGGATGATCAGCCATGTTCTTGAATGTGACAATGATTGTGTCGCCCTCTTGTCCGCGTAATGTAGGCCCAAGTAACCCTAGAGCATTCGTTTTGAACAATCATAATTTAAAACTTAATGTAGCAGTAGTGTAAATGACTTATGCATAAGCATGTATTTTCATACATTAATACCTAATAAATGGATTTTAATATTGAAACAAAGTCAATAGGTGTTCGAAAACAGGTACCTGAAGACAAGGGATGTGTTTTAGGCTGTGTGAATCCCTCATTGTACTCCCTGTATACTACTTTTTTATACGATGGTCCAGTCCTGTGTACAACAACAATAAATATATTGCTGAATTTTTATATGAAATACAAAAAAAAACTAAAATAGGCAAAATGTTAAACCAGTTATATATATATATGCTGGTTTAACATTTAGACTATTTTGTTTTTTTTGTATTTCATATAAAAATGTCTTTGTCACTTGTCCTTGTTTGCCTTGCATATAAAATTGATATTTAAAATATTTAGTTTGAATGCTACTTCTTGTCAGATAACAAACTGTCTCAGGACAGATATGTCATTATTTGATACAGTTTTACAACAGTGAGTTGCTTTATCTCTGAAATACAAGAACCGAACAAATAAAAGACAGACAATTAATATAACTGCTTAGAAAAATACAAGAATCAATTTGAACCCCAACAAATAATGTTATTTTTCATACCTTTGCTGTCCGGCAGATGTGTAGTCCCAGTTAATATTAACAGCTGCAATGTAATAGCGTCTCTCCACAGCTGTTGCACAATGACACAGGAATGCCAGAAGGGCCAAACCACACAGGGCCCCTGGCCAGGAGTGGAGTTTCATATCTGACAATGAAACTCCAGGTAGAAACGGTCTGTTCCGGAGTTTAGGAAATTCTGAACTTTCAGAGAAATGACAGTGAGCTTTATATCCCCCCACCCCTTTGTTGAACACACACAGACACAGACACATGCACAAACACACACACACACTTTACTTCCACATTCGAGGGCAGCGCACTATCATTATCAAAAAACTGAAACTTCTTGTTTTTGTTTAGTCATCATTAGTACTCTGAGGCTTTTTGAACATGTAAAACAATTTTATTTTTGAAAGCAAATGTTATGTTGAATGAAAAACACCAAGTTTCCATGAACATAATTCACTCTCAGAAAAAAAGGTACAAAGTTGTCACTGGAGTTGTGCCCTAAGGTACAAAAGCTAAAAGGTACCAATATGTACACTTAAGGTACTAATACGTACTTTTAAATTCTGTACCATTTACAGGTAAATAAGGTACGAAGATGTAACCTTTTTGCTTTTGTACCTTAGGGTATTGCTCCAGTGACCTGATCTTTTTTCATTCACTGAGTGTGTTTGTCAGTGCCATTTGAATCCCTCCCTTTGGGAACAAATGTGTACAATCTTATAATTTGTGCATGCAGGCATAGATTACACATATGCACAAATATTGCAAATTTTCATAATGCAACCAACTAACTACTATCTGCACAAAATGAAGAGGTACTTACACCGTAATTATGAAATCAGAACTAAATGAATGTGGGCTTCAGTTTCTGTGAAATACCATCGCAACATAACTCCACCCCAGACAGCCATTATAAGGATTTACTCATAATCCTTTTGATTTCCCTTGAATAGTTTCTTAATACATTGTTTGTTTACAGTGTACAAGTTGCATAGATGTGTGAGTAAAATGAGTCATGCATCTGAAGATTACTGTCTGGACTTTGTTTAACACTTACCTCCAACTCTTTGAGCATCACGTCATAATAATAACAATAATAAAGGAAAACAACATTTGTTGTTAAAAACCAAACTTTATGTGATTTGGCGCATGACTCACACATGACTAAATTTCCCTAAGAAGTGCCTGTTGGGTGAAGATCATAGACTGTAAAAAGGTGAAGACATAGGCTACTTGAAATTTCCTAAAAATCTACCCTTGTTAAATTTTCCAGACAGAAGCTGAGAAACACTGAACACAAATATGGAAAACTACTTTCAATCCTAAAGTATACTAACAAAAATACATTAAAACTTTAGAAGATATTTTTTCTGTATATTTTTTTCTGGAAACATTTTAACACTTTATTTATTATCCAACCAATAAAAATAAAATAAAAATTGTTGCAGATTTTACATTCAGTGATTAAAATCAATACTAAAATCTTCTTTAACTGTGACTAAAGATCATTTTAATATTCATCAGCTAGCCACGCCTTCGCCGTTGAAAGTCAGTGTGATCATATTAATATTAATAAGCAAAAGCCCGTTGCCCTGCAACGTCAAATAAAATAATGACGTGGCTTTTGATGTACGCATGCGCAAAGATGCGGAAGTCGTGGGCAGGTTGTTTGTTGGAGTGAGAACATATGGGCAGGTAAATAAAGCACCGAATATGAATCTGTTTGTGCTTTATCACGATATTCACATTATAATAGACATATTGTAAATATCCTGTCTTGTAACTGGATGCTGCACTACTTTTTTATTGCGTTACGAACATCAGAACAATCAATATCGAATTGCACAATGTTGGGAATGTGATGATCCACATCATTGTAAATCCTATTATTAATTTGCGTTATAATAATGTAGTTGTTTACATATTATTTAACATTTTTTTACATTAAGAATGTCTATTTCTATATTTCTAAGATCACAGTAAGTCATAATCGTCTATAGTTATTATTAATTTTGTAGTTTGATGTGTATAAACAGTGCTGTACTGAAAGATATAACATTTAAACAATGTCATTGCCTTCACATGAGACACAATGTTCATGTTCATTCTGAACCATCTGTAAACACTAAACCACAATGTTCCATGATTCCATGATTTCATCGCTGGATGTTTTGATGGTTGACTCATAATTTGTGCTTGTGAATCATGTTGAAAATAAAGCACTAGATACAGAAGGCGGCAGGTCTTGACAAATTGGTATTTGAGTAGTAAAAGGGTATGGAGAGACCAATCTGATTTATTATTTCATGAAAACGTGTAATTTTTCAGTGATATGAGTGTGGTTAATATGATTGTCTGATGTTTTCTCAGTGATCCTGTCCATCCATCCTCCTATGACCAGCCTCAGCTCACGTTCTCCATAATGGCCCGGTCCTCTTCCTCCTCTTCTTCCTCTTCTTCATGCTGCTGTCCCTGCTCGCGGCTGTGTTCTAGATCTTCAGTCTACTCTTTGGCTCTGGGTCTGGGTTTTGTCACCTTGGGAACCAGTCGTATCCTATTACTAAAATTCTCAGCCAATGAAGGTAACATATTACACCACCATGGAGCAACTTAATGTATGATTCCTTAACATAATACCATCAATAGATAACTTTACTTTTTGCAAAGTAGAGAATTTTAAATGTTATTAAATCTGTCTTTTTCTAAATTACAGAAAACAAATATGACTTTCTTCCTGCATCTGTGAATTTAATGGCAGAGGCCATCAAACTAGTATTTTGTTTAGTGATGTCAGTACGGGTGATCATTCAAGGTGAGTCAGATTTGTTGTCCTAAAATACCATTCTCATTAATATACTAAGCTGCTATACAGTCTTTTGAATTGTGATGTATGTCATTATTTCAGCATATGTGCTGATTGATTTGTTATGGGACTAGAACAATTGCTTTTGTTTTCCAGAGGGCCGCTCTTATAAAGATTTGGGATGTTCATCTGGTGCCTCTTTTCTCAGCTACCTGAAGTGGTCTGTTCCTGCATTCCTCTACTTCCTTGACAACCTTATAATCTTCTATGTGATGACCTACCTGCAACCTGTATGTTGGATTATTAAAAACCTTTAGTGATTTATAATATGTTAGTAGTGAAATAACTTGCCTATATAAATAATAATAAATAAATAAAAAATCTTCTGACATTAGTGTAATTAAATTCATATAAAAAATAAATAAATGTACACATACACTACCGTTCAATAGTCTGGGGTCAGTGAGATTTAAAAAAAAAAATGGTTTGGGTAGATGTTTATTTGTATTTATTTGATTAAAAATACAGTTAAATTAGTAATATTGTGAAATATTATTACAATTACAATTTTTTATGTTTTGAAATGTAATTTATTCCTGTGATGGCAAAGCTGAATTTTTAGCATCATTACTGTCATTACCAGTCTTCAGTGTCACATGATCCTTCAGAAATCATTCTAATTTGCTGCTCAAGTAACATTTATTTGGTGTATTATCAATATCGAAGACAGTTATGCTGCTTATTTACACATTCTTGTGTAAACCGTGTTACTTTTTATTAGGAATCTTTGATGAATAAAAAACAGCATTTATTTAAAATATACTTTACTTTACTGTTACTTTTAATCAGCAATGAATTTAATTATTCATTTTTTCTCATGTTCTAATAGGCTATGGCAGTAATGTTTTCCAACATTGTTATTTTTACAACAGCCCTTCTCTTCCGAGTCGTTCTGAAGTAAGTACGGGCATTTCTTGTTATCTATCTGTTATCTATCCTTGAAATATATCCTTTGCTGACTTTTCATCCTTTGGCCTACAGGAGGCGCTTGTCTTGGGTGCAGTGGGCATCTGTGATCATTTTGTTTCTGTCCATTGTGTCGTTGACCACTGGCAGTGGTGACCAGCATGCCATCGCCGTACATGGCCTCCACCCAGCCCACATTTCCACCCCTTCCAACAGCTGTCTGAAATACGCCCATCCCGAGGTAAAGCATCAAAACCATAATGAAACGTACTGGACACGTGAGCTGTGGGACAGTCAGCTCATCCACAAGCTGAACAGCTTCGGCCTGGGTTACGTCCTACTGCTGCTGCAGTGCTTCATCTCTGCGCTGGCCAACATCTACAATGAGAAGATCCTCAAAGAGGGGGAGCAGCTCGTGGAGAGCATCTTCATCCAGAACAGCAAGCTGTATGTGTTCGGTTTGATCTTCAACAGCCTCACGCTGCTCCTGCACTCTGACTTCCGTGAATTGACGGTGCACTGCGGCCTCCTCTACGGCCACAACATCTTCTCCATCGCCCTGGTCTTCGTCACAGCCGCTCTAGGCCTGTCGGTGGCTTTCATTCTCAAGTTCCGTGATAACATGTTCCACGTTCTGACGGGTCAGATCACCACGGTCATCGTCACTGCGCTCTCTCTCTTCCTATTTGACTTTCGCCCATCGATGGATTTCTTCCTGCAGGCGCCTATAGTACTGCTAGCCATCTTTATCTACCACAGCAGCAGACTGAAAGATCCAGAGTACACTCTGCAGCAGGAGAGGCTCAGGGTCATCAATGGAGAGGTGTTTGAGAGGTCAAGAGGGGTAAGGGTCAAATATAGACTTGCTTCATTTTAAAACGTTGGTCACTTGCAGCTCAGCTAATCATTTGTTTAATTCGACCCGTTCGTTTCCACCTTCATTTTTGAAGTACACACTGACAGTTTAAACAAGGGGCTCTTTGTAGAGGAGATCTGGCAAACTATAATCTGATTAAGTGTGGAGCAAAGCCCTAACTTAGATTATTGCATTATTTGGATCAAATATATCATGCAGCAGGGAATTCTATTAGTGGCTTGTTGGCACTTATAGAACGCATTTTTCTGAGACGCAGTCGAGTGGAAAAGATCCGTTTTTAAAAGTTCCCTTCTAACTTCTTTCTAATTTGATGATGGCATTTAAAATAGCCGTGAGACTGCGCAACGTTCAAATTAAGACCCCCGTCTAACGCACGTTTACCTAGAAAAATGACTAAAAAGCAACTCAGTGTAACGCAAAAACATGAGAACCAGCCCTGCTTGTTTCAACAAGCTACATAGTTCCAAACGAGTTAGTGTTGTCCATTTAGTTTCCATTTAGCATTTGTGTGTGTGTGTGTTTCAGGTCTTTTTTAATATAGACATTTGCTAGACAGAAGTATTTGACTGGTCCTTCACTTCTCATTGCCTTTTTGGTTTCTCACTTGACCGCCATTTATTTTAAAAGCTGTCAGGTTAAAAAAAGGTAATCTATAAAAAAAAAATGTGTTTCTATGGCTTGTTTCTATCTATGTGCCTTCATAATCTTTAATCAAAATAACTTCCCTTCCTCTTGCAACAACATCTCTTCTGTGTTTGCAACAAACAAGTTTGCAAAATTCAAGTCCCACCCTACATTCTTTCTTGTTCGAGAAGCCGGTATACGTCACAATAGGGAAGAAAAGAGTATCACAACTTCAGGTGCATGCCGACTTTAAATGCAAAATCGTATTCTGTATGAACGACCCCGTTATTTCCTGAACATACAGTACTGTATGAACCTTTTTCATTGGATCTACTGCATCATCTAATAAATCACCAAAAGCTGTCAAGTTTTTCTGTATAACTACAGTGGTCTAAAAAAATATGTTTGTAGTATTTCATGATTGTGCGTCATGTTTTTATTTTAGGATGGGGAAGAGTTGGAGAGGCTTACGAAGGCTAACACAGAGAGCGAATCGGAAGAAGAATCTTTTTAAGTCAGTTTTGAATCTCTCTAATTATCGTGTAAATATTCTGGATTCAGCCTGTGTATATGTATAATGAATGACAAGTGTTTCAATCACATGGAATGTCTATGAGACTAGGGATCAAAGAGTTGTTTAATACGGTATATTGTCCTCTCTTACAAATTGTTTGTATAACCATTATGAGCATGTAACAACCTCAGGAGGTTTTGTGAAATTATTGCTTTCATTTTTATTGGTTGGACTGTTATTTGTTTCTTCATACAGTAGTTGACTGTGACATAAGGTGACAGTGCAGGTATTAAAGTAAGAGGAACTCATTTTAATAAACATCTCTAATGGGAACAATCACATTTCAAAGCATCATGTATAATGGGCCATACTGTGGATGCATGTTGTATTTAATGAAATATGACCTTTAAAAAAATATGTGGGTTTTTGGAATAATAAAGTCCACATTTTAATTGTATATGCTCAAATAGTTGCTTAATACTGATATTTTGTGGCAACTGCCAACATATCACTGACCAGCAGAGGGAAATAAAGCAAAGAAAAAGTCAAACTCATTTAGTTTGACATGGTGCTTAAGTAGGCTGTATCAGGAAAGTGCCTTTATAAAATAAGGGGGGAAAATTCAAGCGTCACATAAGCACATAATTCCCAACTGTAGTGTACATCAGTTCAGCTTATATAGAGTTTGCATGATGACCTGTAATGTTTAGAGCGTATTATGACCAAAGGCATATCAGTATATTTTTTTTTATTGAAATTAAAGCACAATTTATACGTTTATAAATAAGACAGTGCTCTTTAAAAATAGAGTAACAATACAGTTCAACACGAAAAAGCAGGTTGTGACCTTTAAAAATGATCACTTCTTATAGTGAAGACATTCAATAAATACAAATGTTTCGACAACGTCTTTTATCTACAAAAGATTATGTCCATAGGGACAGATGTATAGCAGATAAGATGCATCTTTAAATATAAATATATCAGCTGTATATGATAATTATAAAACCAGTTCAGAAAGGAAGTTTTCAGTTATTTCTTACCGTGACACTGTCTTATGAATGTTATAAACCCTAATATCCATAACCCTGATGATAGCCATCCTGATAGCCGTGGTGGTAACCGTAGCCACCGTACTCATCTTCTGGGCAGCGCATGCCTAGAGACTGCTGGATGGCCATTTCCTGTCTGCGGAGCTGCATGGAGTCGATCAAGTCGTAGATGATGGCCATGGACCACATGGGAGACGGGTACCAGGACTTGACATTTCCATCTTTTCCCACCAGCAGCATGGAGAAGTATTCAGGGCTGATCTGGAAATAGTTTCTAATGTCCCGCACTAGACTGGCAGATATCCCCTCACGCTCCACCGTTGCACTTCCTGAAACAGATACACGTGTCGGTGTCAAAACCGTCTATGGTCAAAACATGGGTGTGCACCATGCAGATAAACAAAATATGGTGGAGATACAGGAAGTTCTGCCATTTGTGCACCACAAATGACTTAATAGGATACTGAACTTCACAATATTTGACAGATTTGAGTTTGGTGTGTAATGCAAAACAAGTTTATTTTAAAAATGTTAAATCTCAAATAGTTAAACTACACTACAGTTTAAAAGTTTTGGGTCAGTGAGATTTGAATTTTTTTGTTTTTGAAACAAATACTCCCCAAGGAAACATTTATTTGATCAAAAATACAGTAAAAACAGTAATATTGTGAAATATTACAATTTCAAACAACTGTTTTCTATTTCATGATATTTTAAAGTGTAATTTCTGTGATGGCAAAGCTGAACTTTCAGCATCATTACTTCAGTCTTCAGTGTCACATGATCCTTCAGAAATCATTCTAATATGCTGATTTGGTTCTCAAGAAATATTTATTTTTTATCAATATTGAAAACAGCTGTGCTGCTTAGAATTTTTGTGGAAACCGTGATACATTTCTTTCAAGATGGTTTAATTAATATAATGTTGAAAAGAACAGATTTTTTTGTAGCATTATAAATGTACTGTCACTTTTGATCAATTTAATGCACCCTTGCCCAATAAATGTATTCATTTATTGTGGAAAGAAAACATACTAAGATGAAAAAACAAATACTGTATTATATTTCATGGGAAAAATAATGTATATAAAGGATCACACACACACACACACACACACATACATATATATATATATATACACTCACCGGCCACTTTATTAGGTACACCTGTCCAACTGCTCGTTAACACTTAATTTCTAAGCAGCCAATCACATGGCGGCAACTCAGTGCATTTAGGCATGTAGACATGGTCAAGACAATCTCCTGCAGTTCAAACCGAGCATCAGTATGGGGAAGAAAGGTGATTTGAGTGACTTTGAACGTGGCATGATTGTTGGTGCCAGAAGGGCTGGTCTGAGTATTTCAGAAACTGCTAATCTACTGGGATTTTCACGCACAACCATCTCTAGGGTTTACAGAGAATGGTCCGAAAAAGAAAAAACATCCAGTGAGCGGCAGTTCTGTGGGCGGAAATGCCTTGTTGATGCCAGAGGTCAGAGGAGAATGGCCAGACTGGTTCGAGCTGATAGAAGGGCAACAGTGACTGAAATAACCACTCGTTACAACCGAGGTATGCAGCAAAGCATTTGTGAAGCCACAACACGCACAACCTTGAGGCGGATGGGCTACAACAGCAGAAGACTCCAACGGGTACCACTCATCTCCACTACAAATAGGAAAAAGAGGCTACAATTTGCAAGAGCTCACCAAAATTGAACAGTTGAAGACTGGAAAAATGTTGCCTGGTCTGATGAGTCTCGATTTCTGTTGAGACATTCAGATGTTAGAGTCAGAATTTGGCGTAAACAGAATGAGAACATGGAACCATCATGCCTTGTTACCACTGTGCAGGCTGGTGGTGGTGGTGTAATGGTGTGGGGGATGTTTTCCTGGCACACTTTAGGCCCCTTAGTGCCAATTGGGCATCGTTTAAATGCCACGGCCTACCTGAGCATTGTTTCTGACCATGTCCATCCCTTTATGGCCACCATGTACCCATCCTCTGATGGCTACTTCCACCATGTCACAAAGCTCTAATCATTTCAAATTGGTTTCTTGAACATGACAATGAGTTCACTGTACTAAAATGGCCTCCACAGTCACCAGATCTCAACCCAATAGAGCATCTTTGGGATGTGGTGGAACGGGAGATTCGCATCATGGATGTGCAGCTGACAAATCTGCGGCAACTGTGTGATGCCATCATGTCAATATGGACCAAACTCCCTGAGGAATGCTTCCAGCACCTTGTTGAATCTATGCCACGAAGAATTGAGGCAGTTCTGAAGGCAAAAGGGGGTCCAACCCGTTACTAGCATGGGGTACCTAATAAAGTGGCCGGTGAGTGTATATATATATATATATATATATATATATATAATGTGGTGGGGAGGTCCTTCAAAATGGAGAAATTATGATTTCTTGGATGTTTAGTAACCTTTTGAAATGATAAAATAAAATAAAAAAGATATATTGGTCTACCACCTTTCCTTCCATTTATTCATCTTTTTTCCAAAAGTAAATAACACTGACCGTCTCTAAATGAAGAGCCTTTTAATATAGTAATACAAATCTTTGACAAAACATTTTCAAATAGAAACCAGATTTAATTTTATAAAACCAACATGTTTTTCATCAGATATTGACATTGCTTTCATCTTACATAGAAGACTTGAGTTCCAGCACTCTAAATACAGATCACAGAATCACTTTTTGATCTTAATGTATCAGACAGACTGCGAATGCACAGGGGTCTGGGTGCCAATGAAGGCAAAGCTGTCTGTAGTTTCAACAATGATGGAAAATATGTAAACACCTGAGCCCTCTTTCATTTCTGTCCTGCAAAATATAACTCCTGTGGGAACTGTTTGGACATTTCTGAGCCCGGCCGGAGCTGGAGAGGCTGAGTCATGCAGGGAGGCGCCTGAAACCAGAGGCTACTGGCTACTTTTGACAGACAAAAAAGCAGCCAATGTCAACACAACACCACCGCTCTCATCTAATGTGCTGATTAACCCTTAACACACTTACTAAACACCTGGCTGCTGTGGCAGCTACAGGTATGCTTTTCATATTTTATAAGTGACCACAATAAATAAGCATCTGGGTCAGCTGATATTTTAAACTGCTTTTTAAAACACTGCTACACATGTTTACATACACGTTAATAGAGCTTTTCGCACCACAAAGTCTATATATAACATTTTAGGAGCACTCTTAAAAATAAAGATTACAAAAGGAGGTAGAAGATCCATTTTGGGTTCCCCAAATAACCTTTAAGTGAACAGTACTTAAAATAACCTTTTTTTCTTAGTGTAAAGAACTTTTTACTAATCTCAAGAACCTTTTCCCACAATAAATAACCTTTTGTGCAGTGGAAAGATTCATCATGGAACAAAATATGCCAATAAAGAACCTTTCATTTTAAAGTGTGTAGACGGAAGTGTCAAATCTTTTTTTGTTAGTGTTTCGGCGGCAATGGTCTTACCATTGATGGGGTAAAGCTCTAACACTCCTCCCATGTCTATCAGATCTGTCCCCACCAGCTTCAGTATTGATACATGGCGAAGACCTGCAAATCGACCAACACAAAAGGAATTGTAAGGTTAAAGTGCAACAGACTAAAATCTAAACACCCCCCTGAGTCTTCAAATGTTCCCCTGTTGACATTTAGGCTGTTTAAGGGCATGTCTGTGGCTTAACTGTTGCTAATGGAATATGTGGGTGATGTATTAATAAACAGAAATATTTCTCAAGTCATTTATGTTTGAATTGATTGCCAAATTCAAATCCACTGTGGTAACCGATGTCAGTTTAAATGGAAGAGAAAGCCAGTATTTTCTTCTTCTTCTTTTTTTCCGTTCATGTCT
Source organism: Rhinichthys klamathensis goyatoka (assembly GCF_029890125.1). Taxonomy (NCBI): domain Eukaryota; kingdom Metazoa; phylum Chordata; class Actinopteri; order Cypriniformes; family Leuciscidae; genus Rhinichthys; species Rhinichthys klamathensis. Next base: position 661,661 of record NW_026606867.1, read on the forward strand.
TGTCAAACATCATTCTTATTGTTCTAAGATCTTTTCCGGGTCACATTCTGCCACATAATATTTTTTTTACAGAGCTACGCAAGTTGTGACATCAGTTTGTAGTCTTATCTTACATGGGTTCCCTATGATATTTTTAATACTGATTTTTTAAATAGCAGTTTAAAATGTATGAGTAAAATAAGGCATGTGGTTAACATTATTTGAAGACACTTTCACACCACCTAAATTATACATATTATTATTTACAGGTGACACAAATCATACGTCATGTGAAATATGAAGCAGCTGTTTTTTATGCAAGTTGCTAACAAGTTGTTAAATTGCTATTATTTACAACTAGGAACATCTCTATGATTTCCACACTCATTTCATGTGGAATGGGGTTCTTCTGGACTAAGAACATGAGGTTACACCTCACTGTTAGCTGTTCCAGGTGTGGTCACTGGCCTTGGTCAACACTTAAGACCAATAGGTATGGAACTGGCTAGAAAACAACTACTAAATATATATTCTTGGAAATAAGTCAAATCCACATAGTCTATGCAAAGCTATAATATAAAAAGGAGGTACTCAAGAGCTTGCTGCAATGGTGAATAAATGCTTAGCTAATTACATGAGTTATATGCTTGTCAAGATTTCTGGGACAAGATACAAAATGGCAAACATTCAATGCTGTTGTCTGTGTCAAGCTTATTTTGTGGGAAACATTTCTGACTGTAAGTATCATTGGGAATACACATTGTTCTTGGGAATAATACCAAGAAAAATTCCAAATCCATAACTCAGTGGAGTTTATAAGAACTGGCTTGGTCTGAACTACAGTAACAACGATCTGGTTTCAATCTTCGCTGAGTGACAAGAGAAAATCAATGTAAGATATTATCTTGGCAAACTTGAGACATGAGAAAGAACCATATGCAAACCCTGCGGGTAAAAAGATCAATTTGTAGTAAGAGTCCCTAAAGAATAACTACCCCTGCAATAATGTGATCTGGTGATTTTATTGAAATTCTCCTTCAATGACATCATATAGTTCAGTGATTATCATGCTTACCCAGGTTGCACGCCTGACTGGTCAGTGCGTAGAGTTGTTGTTGATAGGCCCATTCCTCATCATTTGGTGCAGATATGACAAACAATCTACGTCTCCAGCGGAACCTATGCGATGAAAGAACAAAATCATTAGATCAATGCAGGTGTGGATTAATGCATGGGCAAATCTAGGTTGTAGCAATGGGCCCACCTGATCAGCAGTTTTTGCAAATATTTTCTGATCTAGTTCTACATTACTAGTAATTCGGAGTGTTACTGGATAGAGGTTTGAAAATAACAGGCAATTGATGAGAACACAGCGCACATGCAACATTTGACGGTTACCAATGCAAGTGGGGAGCGCTCGTTTTCTGGCGCTTGTCAAGAACAGGTACTGTTACTCTGACCATGCCCAACGCCATTGGATCAAAGCGCTGTCCATCACTGCCTTATTTGCTGCCCATTAATATAAATAAATTTGACAATGCACAGTTGGATCAGAGCCCTGTCAATGCTTTGGCAATGTAAAGCCTTTTTACCATGTCAATAACGCTACTTGAATCTGAATTTGTCAATTGCTGATCGATTTAAAATGCAGAGATTTTCAAACAGGGGGAGAGACCACAGACCAGATTTCTGTTCATGGTATATGAACACTCAATTATATATTTTGAAATACAGCCCAGTTTGCACTTACTTTTGTGTGACTGATCAAGCTATTATATGTAGCAAGTACGAGTAGCAAAAATGCTTTCTCTGATTTGACACTAACAAATTATGCAAAAACTGACACTTCAAATTAACTTATATGTGTGTGAAATGCTATGAATTGTATTCAGTATATAATGAGATCAAAGACAGCTTGTGATGGCATAAAAGCACAGATTTAATTCTTTTGGAGATCCCCCTGTGAGCCCTGGCTCCAGCACAGCACAATTTCACTGGAAAAAGCTTTACCTGGAAAGGAAGTTCTCCAATGATCTTGGCTTGTCTTCTTTTTTACACGTCACCCCATCACGTTTCTGTTGTTCCATCTCTCTGATGCGCGAGGAAAACGTGTCGATATAGTCAAAAACAGCCTTCATTGCAATTGGCACTTCATAGTATTGCTGGAAATAATAAAAAGAGATATACAACTTAGAGAAATATACAGCCTTATAAAGGGTTAGAAACCGAATACCTTTACTAGTAAGGGGATTTTCTCAATAGGTTCTGAGCAGCCAAGAATGCCGAACGTAAAATGATGTGTCAAATTGACAGAGCTGTGAAGAATTCTTGACATTTTTCTGCAAACCACAACAAATATGCTGGTCAAGCAAGAATGCAATGCAAAAATCACATTTCTTCTGTGGAAGTTATACAGTCTATAGACACCCATTTTTATTATTGTGTTTAAACTGTATTATTTCATTGTATTATTATACTTTGTGTTATTATTGTTTAATATAATGTTCATTCATATTTATTATTACTCTAATATTTATACTTAATTTATTATGTAAACGCCTACATTTAATGCAAATGCTACATTATTTAATTTGTTTTATATTGACCATTACATCAAATACAGCTCATGAAGGCACTGAATTAAATTACTTTGGATGTTAAAACATGTTCTCAAAACAAAAAGTAAAACTCCTTTACAAGGACCGTGATAATCCGTTTTTATTTGTGGGCAGTTTATGTATAGTCAGTTGTGTCAACATTAAGCTCTCACAACTCTATCTAAACTCTACATGCCCAGAATTAAATCAGCATTCGTGGGTGTCTCTGAGGATTTTCAATAAATTTGACTTTCTATCCACCTCCTGACTGCACAGTGGCTTCTTTGTTTATTCCAGCTGTCTGCAAACAGAACTCAGCTTTGCGCGTACCGCTGAAAAGCACTGTGGAAGAAGAGAGCTTTAAAGCTGTAAAAATGTACTGCGTGCCATGTTACGTGTCTTTTACCTTCGCTTTCATGTCCAGATCTGTGAGGACCATGTAGAAATCGCTGTAGGTCATTCCATACTCTTTCCTCAGCTCCGTGATGAGATTCTGGTTCTCCAAATCCTCCTGTCTCAAACCTTTCATGGGCTTGTCATTCTCTGCAAAAACGCCACACAAAATCCCACAGACTGATCAACCAACCAGAGAGATAAATACAGAAGATTACAGATGGCTCCACAGTCTGCTAGTTTTGTTTTGACTGCAGTTCAAAGAGACATGCGTGTCTTTCATAACATACAGTACGTAGGGCGACCCCTCCAGTGGGGTCAACGCCGGTAGAACTCGGGACACTGAGGCCCTCTGCTATACGAGTAGCCCAATGCTGTTCTGCTGTTTATCTAAACGGAAAATCACCAGACATGCAGTCTTTTAATGAATTGCTGCAGGGCCTTATGGCTGTTCTGTGTGTTTATTCTGGGAACATGGCTTCCTTTGCTCTAAAAGAGACAGATAAAAACAGAGCAACTCATGTGAAAGGACCCTCTTTAGTCTGTGGAAACTCTGCGGGTGCATGAGACAGCACGGGAGGATGCGGCCGACCCAAAATATTTGTTTTCCTTTCCACAAAATCCAAAGAATTTCTCACTCTGATTTCTAGCGGACAACAAAACAGATGGTTTAAGGCACTCCACTTTCAGCACGGGAGGTGAACTACAATCAAAAACGAATCAAATCGGAGGCAAAAGGGTATTTCTTCCTATAAACATTGGGTTTTCATTAAATATGCTCTTTATTTATCTCTCAGGGCAAAAATAAATACTAAGGAAGCTTTAGGCATATTTCCTACTCAATGACACTAGATAAAATTAACTCGCAGTCTTAATATAAAATATAAATAACTATCATTTTTAAATAATAATGATAAAACGAAACAGCCTTTCTGCAGAGTTACATCATAGAAATTACAAACGGAAAATGAAAGATTAGGTTTAGCCTCAGCAGTGCTCCTAATTATATGCCTACCATAGCCACAGCAGAGAACCTTTAATTGTGGTTCAGGAACCACTGATCATACAGTCAGTCATGTTTCCTTTCTAGTACCTCTGATGCTGCACTGGAACCAGTCACAGTGAGCTGGCAGGCTATAAATGCTCAGAATGTGCCAGACAGATATATGCGATCACAGAGAGCCTTGTGTTCACTATGGAGAGATGTTTATGAGCACCTGCTTTGCTCCTATTTGTCCATCCTGTGGCAGCGAAAGTGACCCCTCACACACAACCATGTGACACAGTCCAGACTGATGAGTATATGGAACAAAAGTCAAAGCAGTGACTCATTCAGAGGCAGTCCAGATTATGATGATTTCATTATTATTTCACAGCATTTTGTCTTAATGCTTGTAGAATTGTGTGACGTCTGGAGAATTATCAATAACAGTGACAACCAGGGCTGCGCAAAATATGGGATTGAAGAATTGGCTTGATTTTGAAATGTTTTTTTTTTAAAACAAGTTTTTTAAAAACAGTTAAAATTACAACTATGAATTTCAAGTCATTTCAAATCTACTTACATTCCAATTCAAATTCCAAAAACAGGAATTGGAATTTAAATGGCATTATCAATTAAATTCTGAATGGCCCAGCCGCCCAGGTAGAATTCAAAGTAAATTTTCAGATAAAACTCTGGTGTTAATTCACTTTTGGAGTAGTGCATCAAAAATGTCCAATGAAGAAATTAAAAGAGTAGAGTAATGTATGCTATATCTACACTCCCTACAAAACTGTCTCGCCTGCCAAGAACTGACTGCTGTTACTGAGCTAAAACTCTCCAGTCAGAATATCAGCTACAAAGGAAACAGACATTTTCCCATGTCTTGGATAATGAACAAGAGAGAATAACGTGCCATGGCAGACTCTGCTCCCAAACTTCCATTTGATTCATCTAGCAGCATTTCGTGACACTTGAACAAGCACCATTCACTCCATTCCCAGACCAAACTTCAAGTTCCTTTGCTGTGAGGTTTTGTGTCATATGAGGTCATAATCTGAAAAAGTGCTTCCCTAACTTACAAGTGAGTGCCAACTGTTGGATAAAAGGCCTTTTTTGTTTCCCATACAATTAATAGCTCTAAATCTCCACATAAGAAAATGGCTTGTGTTTATCATATCCATCTTCGGCCTAATCATTCATAGCTGCATGTCACAACTAGTAAAGCTCTCAAAGAACAGGAAACAGTTGTTCTTTTTTTATGAACGTTGCAGGATTTTATGATGGGTGGCCTGAGTTCAGTTTGTCTCAGTGGGAATGGATAGAATGCTTTGACCGGAACTTCCATAACCTGTGCTTAAATGTCCATATGTCAACCATGACATGGATTCTCAGCAGTTACTGTTTAAGAATGAGGAAAGTAAAACAATAGAAAAAGATAACAGGAAAAATGCATGCAGTGTTGAAAACCTTCTCCTATCATTTTGTAAGAGTTATGCTAACTGAAATGATGGTTGGTGGTTTGAATAAAATCAAAAGTGGCTTACCAAGTTGATAATGATCTATCTTCATGGTGCTGTTTGTAAGTGTGCCAAAGATGGTGATGATGGAGACCTTTCTGATTGCCATCTCACACACATGTTCCAAGTATTCATCCCTCTGCTGAACATACATGTTGTTCTCCTCTGTTGGAGAGGTGATCAACTGAAGTAAAGAGTTTAAAACAGAAGAACAGTAAATAATATTATAATAAAGAAATCCACATTTCTAAATCAGACTACTTACAAAGCTACTCACAATTAGTCTCCTTCTGCTTTCAAAATAGTCCAAAAAGGTTGCCAGAGCTCCTTTAGGTGGTGGAGGCGGTGGTGGTGGTCTCTTTGTTGGTTTCTGATATTCTTCTTTCTCGTGGATCTTCGAAACTTTCTTTCCATTTTTCTTACTGCCCTTTCCATCCTTTCCCCTCCTCTCCGCCTTGTCTTTCTTGGACAACTTTTTCTTCTTTTTATCTGTCTTGCCCTTGCCTTTCTTGACGGGCACAATCTCTTCCTCCTTCTCTTCAGGATAGCCGTCGGTGGGCCCACCTACATCATATTTCTCCTCGTAAGCATTGCTAATTTCCTTATCGCCATTCTTTTTCTTCGTAGGCTTAACTTTAGGTGGTTTGTGTTGTGTAGGTATAATGTTGGTATGTCTGTGGTTGTATTCTTTTTTATCAGTGCGGTTGTCCCTGTATTTTGCTGTGTCAGCCTTGGTATAGACGGGAAGTGTCGTGGGTGAGGTTGTCTGGAATCTGTCCCTTCGGTTGTAATAGTAAGGCTCGGCGGTGGTCTTGTGGGCTGGGATCCATTGTGGGGTAGTATGAGCTCTGGTCGTCCTTGGAGTGGTGGTGGCCCGCGTTGTGGTCGGCCGTGTTGTTGTCGTTGTTGTGGTGGTGGATCGAGTTGTCGTTGGGGGACGTGTGGTGGTGGTGGTAGTTCCTTTGGTAGTGGTTGTTGGTCTTGTTGGAGTTGGAGTTGTTGTTGTGGTCGGTCTTCGTATGGGTTTCCGCTCCTCTCTTCTCCTCTCTGTTGGTGGGTCCATTTGGGAGTCAGTGCTGGGGACACCCTCGACCACCTGACCCTCCACCCCAGCCCCTTTACACTTCTGCACAAAGCCTTTCTGCCTGACTTTCTCCATTTTGCGCATAGGCGACTGGTCGATAACTTCATACATCGCTTCCAGTCTGACAGGGTATGGGTAGCGCTCCTCTACCTGAAGCGTCTTCTTAAGAAGGACCATCCCAAACTTTCCTTTCTCTAATTTAAGAATGTTCATGAGCCTGGGAATAAGAGTCGTATCCAACGGCTCTTCCATCACTTTGCCTTCATTAGTAATGCGTCTGATTTTCCCACCCAACTCCCCTTCCTGGTGAAACATGACAATCTGATGCACGTGCCGCTCTGCCAACTCACAGTAAACCTCTGGTTTAAGAAGACTCATCATCAATCTGTAGTAACCATCAGAGTCGTGGGGTGCAGAAATAACCAGCAGGCGATTTTTCCCCGCAAATGACGCCAATAAGTTTGGAGAACCGGCACTGTTTGGCATGCGGGATACTCTGGCCCTGGCTCCAGGTGTTCCATCATCTTGCTGGATTGGATTCATAGCCCCACCCTGTGCTGGTCTCCTTTGTACCAAGATTTTTCTGGATTGGACATTCCTGGTAACGTTTATACCTTCATCTCCCTGCAACTGCTGGCGTTTATCATTGATCCATGAAGAAGTACGTGTTCTGATAATCTGACCCTGTTGTGATTTGTTTTGTCTTGCTCGTCTTATGGACAGCATTCTGAGTTTTGCTTGTTTATCGGTCGGGCTGCTCTCTGACACGTAAACAGCCCATGTAAACAGACACAAAACACCGAAACCAAGCATGTACCTTCCCCTCATGTTTGAAAACTTCAGATACACTTAAGTCAGTAGAGAGATACAATCCATTAAATAGTCATAAGATCCGATGTATTTTTATAGAGTTTATAATTCTGATGCTCAGTGCAAAACAGTGCAAAAGTTCGTTAAAACCATCTTTAGATACTTAACAAACCAATAAAATTATTTCTTTAATAAAGACAAAAGTTATATCGATCTTTGTTTACCTGTAAGTGCGTTTAGGAAACATTTGAACATTCAGCGCGAGATATGGCTGATTCAAAGCAAAGGGGCATTTACTGTTGCCCACCGCCAAATTTTCTCATCTCAACGTTCCTATATTGAAATACATAAAATCCTTTAACCAACTGAAAATAGTTTCCATGAAGTCAAGCTCCGGTCCTTAGTCAGTCTTGAGAGGTTTGACACGCGCCACTTCAACAAAATGCACGTCGCGAAAAATTAGAAGTCAGAAATACTTCGAAAAGTATGGAAAACGCTCTGTGCGGCTCCTTATCACTGGAAGCTTTCCCAAACATGTCAAAAAGTAACAGCACAGCAGCCTCCGTATCCTCTGACGAGCGCACGGGACCAACCCATGCAGCTGAGGGGTGCCAGTGCGCATAGATTTACTCCTGCAAATGCTATCAGAATGAACCTTTACCTTAAAACTGGCTCTCAAATTCTAAAAAAAATATATGATGATACCTTTGCCAGTGAACATTTCTTAAAAAGGTATATGTATAAGGGCCCATTTACTGTGTCAGAAATAGGCCTATAGCAAACTAAATAAATGTCTTATTTTGTCAATGTTCTAAAGCCAAATTAAGCAAGTTCTTAAAATAGTATCTGGAAATTTTTTTTTTTTAAAGTTGGCTGTATATATTTTGCCCTTCCCACTATTGTAATGTTAATTATAAATCTGAAGGAAACATTTTCAATAAATATTGTTTCAGGAAAATAGTGCCCAATGAGCAAACTAAAGGTGACAATGGCGAGAAGATGGATATGATTATGCCAAGACATGACATTAGTTGTTGAATCTAAAATATTATCATATCATTGTTAATTTTCAAGGTCGTTTATTTTGGATTGATACATTGCACAGATATTCAACAACTGGCAACCCATAGAAAATATCATGAAAAGCATGTAACTCTGGTAATCTATGATAGGGTCATATTTCATTCAGAGTAAAGAAAATAGCTTTAAATGTTAGTCTCTAGAGGATTGGGATCACATATTTTAGAATATTTCACATTATATAGATTTTACATTCATAATCTTGAGACTGGAGCCTGTTCAGACTAATACAGCACTTTTTTTCTTATCACAACATAATTATATAAATAAACAATATATAAATATATAAATAAATCATCAAATACTTTGTCAGAGGGCCTAACAGTAACATAACTTTTTAATTAGTCTTAATTAACATAAGGCTTAATGTTTTAACTAAAGTATCAAACTAACAGGTCAAAATATTTTAACTAAACAATCTCAACAATTGAGATTGAAATTAAAGTCACGTGCTTTAACATGTATACTCAGCATATGTTTGGCTCTGTGCCTTAAAACAGCCCCAGACATATCCTGGATGATGTAACTGGATTACAGCTGCTGAGGAGAAAGGGGTATAAAATGTATTTCTTACCCTTTAAAATATATTTTGAGTATATCACCATAATATACCAGCTACATGATAAAATAAATAAAAAATACCTGTATACTAATGGTAAATGGACTGCATTTATATAGCGCTTTCACAGACCCAATGGCCACCAAAGCGCTTTAGCCTACATATTGCCTCACATTCACCCATTCACACACCGACGGCGGTGTCAGCCATGCAAGGCACCATCCAGCTCGTCAGGAGCAGCATGGGGTAACACTTGACCACCTGACCAACACTTCTGTTAAATTCTGTTAAATTTATTGTTGAGAGGAAAACCCCTTGAGATGTGACATCTCGTTTTCGAGGGGACCTCAAACATGGCTTTTTTTTTTACTGAAATTTTCTACTGCTTATAAGCCCACTGTCTTTCTTACCTAGTTTTGGGGTTTACTCTCTTAGCAGATAGCCCAATGTGAGCAGCACATGCTCAAGGCTTTTTTTTAGCTTACAATCCACTATTACTCATGCTCGCTTCCTGACACACGTGGCTCTTAATACCCTTCATACTCGCTCCCTGACACACGTGGCTCTTAATACAGTGCATCAGTTTGTAATAAAAACCAAAGCCTTTTAAATGATGGGAATCTGAGAAATGTGCAATTAAACTTTGAACACTTTACATCTTTGTGCCAATATAAGATACTAATTAGGCCAAATTAGACTTTTCACACATTTTCTTTGCTAATCATTGGAATTGTGAGAGATGTCAAAATGCTTAAAAAAAGAAAAGAAAAAGATGTAATATAGCATGATATTTAATAACAAACATGCAAGGGTGTGTAGAATTTTTTTTTTTTAGACATCTTTGGAACATTTTGAGGAGTTCTGCGGACAGAAATTGTGTGTGGGCTCTACACTATACTTAAGCATTAATCTGAGCAGAGCTGAGGCATAAATATGTAAGAATAAAAATAGACTTTTGCTTTAAAAAGTGGGGAAACATAATATTTGCATGTATGCCTTTTACAGCAAGGTAATGAAAATAACTAAATAGCAGAAAACAAAAATGATATGAGGATTGGAAGCTAAATTTCATCACACATCCAAGGAGACACTGGCAATATTCCGATATTGAAAATTGACGGTGTGCACCCCAGAGTCCCCTGTTATTAGATTTGATAGATGAAGCGAAAACAGCCTGGATAAAATCCATTAAATGAACCCTCTGAAGCATGGGATTCACTTCAGTATGCAGATCTTTTTAAAATATTTATGACAACATTTTCTAATGTAATATTTTATTGTATTATTAATTTAATTGAATCGGCCATTAGGCACTTTGTCATGTGTGAAATTGCTTTAATGAGACAAACGATTGATTAGGGACCGTTTGGTATGGAAAGGACCACCAGGAGGGTCTTTTTATTCTTTATTGAGGGGAGGGTCATCCAACTTTTTTTAGTCTAGGGGGAGGGTCACCCATCTTTTGTATTCATGAAAACAGCAACATTTCAAAGTGGCTTGTTTGGTGCATAATTGTCCATGTAGCTATCTCAGTCTCGGCCCCCCATCGCTAGCAGATGGGTCTGACCCAACAAAAATCAGATGCGAAAGATAAAGTCCAGTTTGGCGCTGTTTGACAGTGCGCGCGTGCTCAGAAAAAGTGCATCATGTCCAGGGGCGGAGTGGGACCAAAAAATCTACCGGGACATTTCGTAGACCACCGGCCCTCGTCGCCGGCAGGGCCGGATTAAGAGTTCAGAGGCCCCTGGGCACAATGTCTTGTAGGTCCCCTCTTAGGCAGGCCAAATGTATATTTTGTCCAAGGACATTTTGATATGGCATTTACAGTTTCACTGACTTAAAAGGAACTTTGTTGTACTATGCTGGAGTAAAGTTCATGGTTGTTCTTTCACATAGGATTTTGTAAAACTATGTTGGGTGTACCTCTGTCCCTCTAGGAGGGTTCGGGGGCATGCTCCCCCGCAAGAATTTTTTTTACATTTTTAGGTTAAATGCATCAATCTGGTGCTCTTTGAGAGGTCAAAATTAAGAGCTTCAACCCATGAACTGCTCGTTGAACAAAGAAAAAGCATTGATTTGTACCAGGAAAATAAAGAGGGCTCAAACATCTTTTTAGTTATGAGAGTCTCAGTCTACATTACATTATCAATGGTGTTTTAGGATGCCAAACAATTATTATAATAATGCAATAATGATTTATATAATTATTCCTACGACGTAAAATCCATATAGTCTATAAATGTAGGCTACTGTATAAATGAAAAGGAATATTTCAAAAGTATATTTTAGCCTATTACTTTTGTCCTAATTTCTTCACTTGCAAGAAATAAACCCTTGAGCTTTTATTTTGGAGAAAACAGATTTGCCAGGGGGACCAGTGCCCCCCCTAAATGTGGAGTGTGAAATAATTTTTACAAAACTGCAGGGCTCTCAAGTGTCACGCATTGAGCGTGACAGTCACTCTGACACTCTCACTATGGAACCGGCAGGAATCATGCGCGTCTCCCCTGGGCTGCGTCCGAAATCGCGTACTATGTGAGTAGGTACTACATTTAAATTAGAACGTACTTCGCGACCGTTAAAAAAGTACGTTCTATATAGTATGAATACGGGTAGTATGGATGGAGTCCGGACGTACTACATGCGCCATGTTGAAATAGTCACGTGACATATCCTGTCATAACAAAGCGTCACGTGACAGACGCTGTCATAACAGCGCGAAAATTTAAAGAGCCCATTCCACTGACTGCACCAACTTCGCGCTATGTTTTTAGTTTTGCTGTCCGTTTTCATCGGCGTTTTTACGTCGTTTGAGCTTACAGTCCAGAGGCGGCGTCGGTCAGCTACTCGCAGATCACGCCTTCGTCGAGAGCTTCTCCGGAATTTCTCAAATAACGTAAGTATCATAATTAATTTAACTAATACAGTTTACCTCAGAAAAAACACACTCACAAAAACCTGTGAACAATGACAGATGTTGATTTTTGGCAAGGAAAAATTAATTTATTTTCTTGTGATATTACCATCGATGAATAAACATGAATGAATCAATGGAGATATTTTTTTATTTTAATGGCAATAGTTTATTTACAGTGAAAAACTGAACATAAATACACAAGCTTGATCACAATTACAGATGGCACTTGGAGTCTTTTACATCTGAAGTCTTCATTATTTATATATATATATTAGTTAATTTTTCCCCTGAAAACAACCTATTGCCATTAAATAAATAAAAATATCTCTATTGATTCATTCATGATATACATATATATATGTGTGTGTGTATGTATATATATATATATATATGTGTGTGTGTGTGTGTGTATGTATATATATACATGCACATCCATGCATATATATATGTATATATGTGTGTGTATATATATATATATATATGTGTGTGTGTGTGTATGTATGTATGTATATATATATATATACACACACATAAATATATACATACACACAGAAATATACATATATATGCATGTATGTATGTGTGTACATGTGTATATATGTGTAAATGAGTATGTATATATTCAAATACATCATGCATAAGAAATGGATCATATACATATAAATTAAATACATTATATTTATAAATAAGTCAACACAGGAAACAAGTGATTTGTTGATTCAAATTGTATTCTACAATAAAACTACATACACTTTTACAGATTGTGAGCCCTTCAACCTACTGCCACCTGAATCGTGCTGTACCAATTCTTCGGCTATATTTTGAAGATGGAGCTGACCTCCGCCCCAACCTCCGACTTTCACGGCAGTCCATCCAGTCCCTGATTGCTGCTGTGAAACCTGCTTGCGACCATGGCTGGGAAAAGGACGTTGAGGTGCTGGTGTTCCTCTACTGGCTGGCTCATGCAGCCTCATATCGGGTAGTGTCACTCGCCTTTGATATCCCAAAGTCTACTGTGCACGACATTGTGCACAAAGTGAGTAAGGCAGTCATCGGCATTTTGAGACAGGTTATCACTTTCCCCAGCGCAGATGACCTGGAGGCAGTGGGAGCAGGTTTTGCCCAGCTGGCAGGGTCTCCAGCTTTCAGTATAGTAGCTGGTGCTATAGATGGGTGTCACATACGCATCAAACCACCAGCAAGTGACGTCCAGTGCTATTTTAACAGGAAGCTTTACAATTCTGTCCAGCTGCAGGCCATCACTGACCACCAGGGGAAGTTCCTCGACATTTTTGTTGGGTATCCTGGGTCGGTGCACGATGCCAGGGTGCTGAAGAACAGCCCTGTGTACACTAGCCGCCTGTTTCCACCTGCAGGAAAGTGCATCCTTGGAGATGGTGGGTATCCTTGCCTGAGTGCGCCCATCTGCCTCATGACCCCATACAGAGAGCCTGTACAGAATGCTGTACAGGGGAGGTACAACAGGAAGCATTCTCGAGCACGGAACATCGTCGAGAGGGCCTTCGGGATGCTGAAAACACGATGGCGTTCCATTTTTTTCAAGGCCCTGGAAGTCAGCCCTGCTTTTGTGCCAGATGTTGTTGCATGCTGCACGGTGCTCCACAACCTCTGTCTTCTCAACGGGGACATAGTTGATCCAGAAGTTGCGGAGGATGACGATGACCCACCTGAACCCCGCAACACAGAAGCCAGCGCAGGAGAGCACGTGCGGGACAATCTCGCTGCAGCGGTGTCTGCACCAGGCAACTGTGTGCCTGCTCTTCATGAGCATGATTACCTGTAAAGACACTTCAACAGGTTAAGACACTAAAAATCAGTTCTTGTTCTCAGATTGACAGTGTTCCAGTTTGTCTATGTTAGTTATATCAGTTATGCAAATAGTTAGGTGTGTGTGTGTGGGCACAGCCCACAGGGTGCTGTGATGCGTACAGTGCAGTAGTAGTAGTTAGAGAGGTGCATGGCTATCTGTGTGCATCCCTCTGGCTTACAGCTGCTGGACAAAGCCTCTCCATCACCAAGACTCCTGTCGGGCCTCCTCGCGGCTGCACATGGTAACTGGGGATAGTGCAGACCCAGGCTAATCGACAGGGGATCTCGGAGCTACAGTGGTCCCTAGAGGTGACACACCAACCACTGGCTCACTGCCTTAGGCGGTGTGTAAATTTGTATACCAAATCTTTAAAATTCTAGCTACATATCACATATTTGAGCTTAATGTTGTACAAATTTTTTACTTCCAAGTGGAAATCCAAAAATTGCCCAAGGGGTAAAGTCCTCATCATGTACACAAGTGTTGAAAGAAACATATTGAATTATTTTAAAGTGATGCCCTACAAATGAGATTGCTATTATCAAAGTCCCTTTAGATCTTTAAGATACCAGTGAAAGTTACCTTACTGAAGCTGCTGAAGTTCATTTTCTTTCATCATGATGACACTATAATAAAAATGTTTAAATACTTTTTCTTTTGGTGTTGCTTTAAGTTCTATAATACTACTTTATGCCAAAGTTATGTGATTTTGTTTTAAGCTTTGTATTCTGTATCCATTTAAAAGTTAAATACACAAAAATAAAGTAAATACATTTCAAAGGTGTCTAAAGTGTGTGGGTATTTCTCTACAGTGTGGCACTCATATTCAGACAATATATTTTTCAGATATACCTGCAATTTCCGTGTTTCAAAAACCATCTGGAATCTGCTACAAAATACACACACAAAACACTTTAAAAATATTAATTATTCAATGTCACACATTAAGGACTTTACAACTGACAATAAGCTACTGTAAATCCCTGGGAATTAAGTGTTTTGTAATAAAACTTGCTAAAACAGCACTGCACAGTGAACTTACTAACAAAAAATGAAGAGAGAGTGTGTATCATTTAATTTATTTATTACAATTATTTTTTTGCAATTATTTCTAAAAGCTGAAGAAATCTTTCCTCTCTCTCTTTTGTCTCCCTTTCTCTCTCTCTCACTTCTCGGTCTCTTCTTTCTTCTCTTTCTCTGGCCTCCTGTTCTAGCCTCTTCTCATGCTCTCGTCGCTCTCTTTCTTTTCTTTCCTCCTTTTCCTCCATCTCTCTCCATCGCCTCTCCTCCCTTTCAATGGCATCTTGTTCTCTTTCAGCTTCCCTGTCCTCCATCTCTCGGATCAGCTCCTCAACTTCTTTTCTTTTCCTCCCTACTCTTACACGCTCTGACCTCACTGAGGATGGAGAGGTAACAGCAACATCCGGACCAGATGAGGCAATAAGGGTGGGTGGTGTGATGGAGGGTCTGCCCCCTATTGCCTCATCCATGGCAGAATACCATTTCCAGGACGCTGCTGTTACACCCCCATCCTCAGTGCTCACCCCAGTCTGTGGACATTTCAGATCCTACACATATTTGAAAACAGAATAAACAGTCAATTATATTGTAAAACATATCATTCGTTAAATTTTTGCATTACAGGGCCAAACATGAGCATGATTCAATCATGACAGAATTCTCATTTTGGGGTGAACTATAATAATAAAAAAATCTTACTTTATATTTCTGTTTAAGGTTTTCCCATTTTTTTTTAATCTGCGCAGCAGACATTTTGCCCTCTAGCCTCTGCTCTGTGATAAAAACTCTGCAATAAATGCACAGAAATCAAGCATATAAGGAATGCAGTAAGAGCTCGAGTAGAAATGTTTACATCTACAACTAACTTACCATTGAATCTACAGCACTTGAAAAATTTTTTACATATTCCATTTGTCTTGTATACTTACTCAAAACCTTTTATAGCAGCATTTCGCTTTCCAGTGAAGAGGGCTTCATTAGCCACTCTCCACTCAATCAATGCACGCGTGTGTTCATCAGCCCCTGCAACATCAACACAGGATTTAACATTAGTGATGAACCATGGTCAATCTATTAATGTTACATGGACAAGCTGAAGTACACTAACAGTAACTTAGCTTGCTATGTACAGTTAGCCAACAAATATTTCATAATAACAACACAGGTAAAGAAGGAATAAGATCGTTGTAAAATAAAAAATAAAAGTTTTGTAACTATTTAATTTAACTGCGAAACAACGAACGTCTTTGTTGAAAGAAAACAGAGTTAACGTTAGCTAGCTGACAGGCATTAGCTCGTTCTGTTTGGTAATAATAATAATGATAAAATTGTCATTTTGCAGCCAATTCGGAAAATTGTACCAGCGATTTTCATTATTTAAACGTTTAACAAGTCAATCGTTTACTTATATGATGTTAAACAAACACAATTTAACCACAAAGAAACAAAAAGTGTTTATAGTACTTACACTTGAAAACTCCCGCGTCTCCGGTTTCCGCCATTTTCAAATATAACGACAACAACTCCTCTCCCGTGGCATCATGGGATAGTAAAGTGTCCATCGTATGCGCACTTCAGAATCTCGCCGGAAGTAGTAGGTCATCCGGGTACTTTTCGCCTACTATTTTTCGAATTCTATGAATTCGGACATACTACTCTGCTCGCGTACTGTTTTTCGCATACTATATAGTATGGAAGTACGCGATTTCGGACGCAGCCCTGGAGTTCTTAAGCCCCGTTCACACTACACGCGACTTTGTCGCTGCAAGTCGCCAGTCGCTGGTGATGAGGTCGCTAGTGGGCGTTCCCACTACTGGTTGACTAGTATGACATCCAAAAGACAGCGAATCAGCTTTCTTGCCGTTAAAAAACACAATTTCTGGAGGGAAAATACTAAATATAAATATACTCCGTACATAAAAACGTATGTAGTGAAGCATGAAGATGAACGAGACACAGAAGTCGATTTTTCTCGTTGCGGCCCTTTATCTACTACGGCATAAGCGCAAACGCCGGTCTATCTGGGTTCACGAGACCATTCGGGCTCGGAGACAGCACGGCGAGTACCACCGGCTGGTGCAGGAACTGCGGCTGGATGAAGTCCGGTTCCAGCAGTACTTCAGGCTGGACAGGACCCAGTTTGATGTGCTGCTGCGGAGGGTGGGTCCCCTGATTTGCAAGGACAATACACGGTTCCGCCGAGCCATTTCCCCCGGTGAACGGCTGGCAATTTGTTTACCAGGGGCTGAGGAGAAGGATCACGTGCGCTCCACTCCTATTGGTTGTCGCTCGCGAAAATCGCTCTTCATTTGCATAAAGTAAATCTATTTTAACTATAGATCTCAAAAACTCCTCCGGTAGCCCCTTAAATAAAAAACGAACAGCCCCTTACAGATTTAAGAATGAACTGCTCGTTTTAAAACCTTCTCGGTCTACTGACATTAGTTTTGACATCCGCTTCAAACAATACAATAGGCCTACAATCCTCTACAATATGTAAATCCACATCATCAGCTTATTACTCTTCAAAAGCGATGCCATATAAATATACAGAGCTACTGTTAAAAACAGAAGTTCAAACACAAAATTCTAAAAATGGCCACGCGCTTGTTCCTCTGGCGCATAAAGTCTATTTATGCCAACAATAAAAAGTTTATATATGGACACAGACTGCCTAATTCCTATCGCTCAAACCTTACCCACGAATACACAGCTGCTCTTGTTTCCGAATGTTAAGTCTTTATTGGAAACTTAGAGGTGAAAGGTAGGCTTATATATGTCATTAAATTTATTAGAGCCATATTAATTAGAGCCATATTTTCACTCTTAATGATGTTTGGAGCCTTTTATACACAACAACACTGTAAGGACCTCTCTGAGTAAAGAGCAAAAGCTACTGGTGAATGAGCCAGGAAACAGACCAGTGTGTTGGCACATGTTGAATAGCTGAGAACAGAATTAAAACTATCTATTTAGTTTGTTTGTGTTAAAATAAATGACCTGACCAATGCTTCAGATCAAATGTGCCATTAAATCATTCCATTTATAGTTTTTGGCACACTATGTCACTTTCACGCTGCATGCATGAGTACCTACCTGTATATTAAAAAAATGTCTGATATCTACCCACACAAACACAAGGCACCATAGTAAGTAAAATACAGTGTTTAATGTAAGTTTAAATGTCACTGTATCCGAGCAAAATATTTACTTATGATAAAATGAATTTAAAATGTACATCTCTGGTTTTCAGAAGTTGCCTGTTAACAATGATTTGTGCTAATATTTTCAACTCTTGTTCCTTTCTGTTTTACACAGATCAAATGAAGGCATCTCAAACATTTGTTGTACCATCCTGCTTCCAGTTGAAATGACATCAACAGCCCATACAAACAGGTAAAACCCATAATCTCTCAGAGGGTATTTCCACTATAGCTCAGACTTCTGTCAAACAGACTGTACAGGAAGAGCATGAAGTGTAGTCTGTGCTCCATGTGAAATTAAACCCTTCGGACAAGTCATTAATTTCCTTCTCACTGTTTGTGTACATGGACCGCTTGCAACAGTGTGCACATTTGACCTCGCAAACATTACAGCAGAGTGCCATCAGTCTTTGTCAGGTGTAGAGCTTGACCATGTAGCAGGGACGGACTGGGACTAAAAAACGGCCCTGGACTTTGACTAGGCCCGGCCCAAAGAAATCGGCGCGCGGAAACTCGACAACAATAACGCCTGCCGTCTGGCATGAGTGTCACATGACTTCAATTGTGGCTCATGATACTACCATCCAAATTATAGCTAACAGCATATTATACAATCTATTCCATGCTGTCTTAAAATGAATTTATTACTTAATAATCTTAATTAATTTATGCAGTAATTAATCTTAGCTACTGCACAAATAATAATACCACATCTAAATGAAAATAGGCTAGGCCCTACACCATTACAAATGTAACTTCTGTATTAAAAATCTTCAAAGTTTGTAAGCATTAACTGTAACGTTACCAACATTTTTAAAAGTAAAAGCACAACATATTTCTTAATATTAGCTACTGCATTTTACAGCTAAAATGTTTAAGTTTAGCTGTTTTAACTACTGTAATCATTAAAAATGTAGCAAGCTGAATATCACTTCCTAACATCATCCCTAGCAAGTAACTTGCAAATTAATTTCTGATTAATTCGGTTCGGGAGTAGTAAAGATAAAAGCCAGCCCGCACTGGTTGGGTCCTTGTATGCGCTTCGTGAGGCACACACACACACTAGCACACACACGCAAGGTCTCTAGCTCGCTCCCTCTCTCTGCCGTGCGCGCGCTACGCATGCGCGCTCTTCCTCGCTCTAGATTCCGGGAGATTTTAACTAATTTGCGGGCATCAGGGAGCCGCTATTAATATGCGGGAGACTCCCGGAACTTCCGTGAGACTTGGTATGTCTGTGACTGCGTGTGTGGCGGGTGGTGGGCCGGCCCGCCGGCCGTCCTGGAGTACCGGCCGTTCTGTGATTCTCCAGATCACACAGATGGCCAGTCCGCCCCTGCCATGTAGTGACCCAGAATAGGTTATATGTCAAATGGACATGTAAAAGTTAAGTATTAAAGGGAAAGCTCACCTAAAACATTATTTTATTATCGTTGATAAACTATTATAGTTTTTGTTAATGTTTTGAATTAGATTTTTTTTTTTTTTTTTTTTTTAGTATTTTTGATTTGTGTTTTGCTTTTTTTTTTTTTTATACCTCCCATATACTGTAGGTTTTATTAAGTTTTAGTTTGATTTAATTTGAGTTATTTTAGTACTTCAACTTAAATTAAATACATTTATTTTTGTTTTATTTCAGTTAATGAGCATTTTATTTCAAGTAATGAAAATGTTTTTTTTTTTAATGGTTTCAGTTTTAGTAATAATAACCATGACCAAAACATTTTGTTTTTATTTAGAAAATTCTGTCATTATTTACTCAACCTCGTGTCATTCCAAACCTGTATGACTTTCTTCTCTTTTGGGCCTCATTGACTTCTAATGTTGGGATCTTATTTTATGTCTTAATTGGAATGGGATCAGGACACGACACAGCTCTCACTAAAACATGTTGTTAAATTTATTGCAATATCACCTTAAAATATAATCGTGGTGATTGTCTTTGCAAAGTGATTGATGTTTCTGAAGCTCAGCTGCTTAAGTATGGTACTATCAATGATAAAATGATTGGTTCGATTCCCTGGAAAGACATTATTATTGGACTTGTGTGTTTAATCATGAATCTGCTGCCACAGACATGAGGTATTCAATTTTCAGTCTTCATAGTAAGTTCTCAGTATAGAGTTTATTCATAATAAGATCCAGACCATCTTGAATTTTACCAGATAAAGCACCTGTTTTTTGTTATAATAAATAGTTTGTTTTAACAACGCAGTGTTTTAAATGGACATCTCACAGAGAGCATGTCAAAAATCCTAGTTCAAACAAACTAATCTACTTAGTTTATCGAGAAAAATTTTAACAATTGTATGTCATTTCAGATGTCATTCGTTATGAGAATGTTTCAACTTACTAGGGGTTTTTATGCTTTCATTTCATTCTTAACTCATTTGAAAATGTTTACTTACCTCCCTCTCTTAAAAAAATTTGAATTCAAAGACCGCATTATTTGTTGTTTATTTGATGTACCTTTCAGTCAGCCCACAGCATCAAATGCGTCCCTCGGAATTATGTTTGAAAAAGGATAGCCAGCTATTTTATATTAAACCTTTAAGGAGCCAGCTCTGACTTCAGTGTTTGAATAAGGCATTCCACATTCAGGCATTAGAACAACATTCTGTGCTCAGCTCCAGGCAGGACTGACCCACCTCTCCCACTCCTCGCCCCCACACATTCACCTCTCTCCCAGTTTCCACTTCCTTTTTGCAACACACACACACACACACACACACACACACACACACACACACACACACACACACACACACACACACACACACACACACACACACACACACACACACACACACACACACACACACACACACACACACACACACACACACACACACACACACACACACACACACACACACACAGAAAAGGCCAAGGTTACTTGTGTACACAGTATAAGGTCCAGTCTAGAATTGTAATGTTAGTATTTAATCGGCTGTGTCTGCACATTTATACTTAGCTGTTATGTGTACATTCTCTGTTTTTTTTGTTGACAATTTGAGTATGTTAGCAGTTGGCAGATTTTCTGACTGCTGAATTGGATTTTTATCATAGATCTTTTAAATAAATTAGAACGCTACATGTCAAATTATCTCACTACATAAAATAACTTCATCAAGTTGCATGTTTAATTCAGCGAATCCAGTCCAAGAGGTTATCATAATGGAAATAAATAGGTATTTTGTATCTGTAAAACAAATTTTGTCTAAAAAAAAGTCTTAACATTTGGCACAGGGTTGCCAGGTCTGCTTAACAAAACTTGCCCGATGGCCAATCAAAAATAGCCCAAAAGTAACCCAATGACTATATTCCAAAAATCAAAACTCAAAATATGCCACCCCTATACCTAAAATACATATTTTACAGTCACTGTTATGAAAACTGAAAACCACTATATGATAGTGATCATACAGCTCAAAGACGCCCTACCAGTGGCCCTCCTTCACAAAATCTAGCACAGTTTTATCATTGGTAAAATATAAAATTTTCAATATAAGCATTTTAGTCAAATATAATTTATGCAATATGTCAAACCTTTAACCCGCAGCAACATTTTTAAAAACAGCCCAATTCCATGGGTAAAATCGCCAACTTGGCAACCCTGATTTGGCAGTCTTGTCAAATAATAAGATGTATGTTTAAATTCACAATTGACATTATTTCCTTTCATCCATTATACACTGTAAATTGCAGGGCAAGACAAGTGCATCACAACTTAACTTTTGAACACAAAGCTAGCTATCATATGCTCATTCATTTGGCAGACACTTTTATTCAAAAGTAACTAACATTGCTTTCAAGTCATTTCATTAATTCATGCATTCCCTGAGAATCTAACCCATAACCTATGTGTTGCTAGCACAATGTTCTACTGTTTAAGACACAGAAATAGTGATGCATCCCAAAGACTTACTTAAAGGTGCTTTTTCTTGCGTTTAACATTAAACTTCAAATTCAATTCAATTCAAATAAAAAAGGCTGAAGAATAAAATAAATCATTCTGAAGACCTGCTTCTACCATTAAGTCAAATTATAGGAATAGTTCACCCAGAAATTAAAATTCTGTTATCATTTACTTACCCTCATGTTGTTTCAAACCTGTATGAGCTTCTTTCTTCTATTGAACACAAAAGAAGATATTTTATATGTTGGCAACCAGACAGTTGACGGTAGCCATTAACTTCCATGGTATTTTTTTCCTACTATGGCTACCATCAACTGTCTGGTTGCCAACATTCTATAAAATATCTTCTTTTGTGTTCAATAGAAGAAAGAAACTCATACAGGTTTGGAACAACATAACGGTGAGTAAATGATTACAGAATTTTCATTTTTGGGTGAACTATCCCTTTAAAACAAACCAGCCTCTTGATGACTTTTACTTGATTTAATGTTATGTGTTTATGATGTAAAGCAAAATATTCAGCCAATAGTGATGGAATGCTGTGGCATGTTATTTCTGTACCCACTTCTTCGACACCTTTCTGCAGGCTTGAATAGAGATGAAATGCGGTTGAATTGTACAGCTTGTACAGTACCATATTTATTTAACTTAATTGTTTTTTGAGTGCCCGAAACACTTTGAATGTCACCACCATTGTTGTTATTCCTATTTATTTAGCAGAAGATTTTATTCAAAGCAAATATACATAATACAGAATAAGCAATTATGCTGCACTAGTAGTACTCATAATCATCAGTATATCTTAATAGTTTTCACCCTCTTCTTTTCTGTTTCTTTTCATGATAGCACTTTAAAAACACATTTACTCTTTAGAGGAATTCCTTTATGAGAAGAATGCACTCAGACATGTGTCTTTGACTGTAAAAGCCAGGATGGTCTGTTGTAGTTCTCTAATAAGAACCATCAGTGGTGGTTTAGTCTCGTGGGTTTCCTGTGGACATTTGTTCTCTCTCTCTCTCTCTCTGTGTGTGTGTGTGTGTATGTGTATGCAGTGGACCAGAGCTTTTCACGTTTGTGGTGACACACCCATAAACAAAAGCAGATCTGGTGGGTTACATGACTCTTATTGTGCTATGACAAAATATGTGACCTTTGTTGTACTTTCTGTTTAGCTGTAAATAATTTGAAGACTATACTTGACACTGAGAAATGTTTGGTTGCAGGAAAAATGATGTTTATGATGGTGGTCTTCTGCACATCACCACTGGGAGGGACTTTTAAGGGCCAATTAAAAATGTCGTCATTCATTTTAGGCAGTCACATTAGTATTTATACTCTTTTACTTTTTTATTAACAAACTAAACAAACTATTGATTATTGAGGCTAATATTATAGGTTAGCAGTGTTGCGGGTGAGACATCTATTGATTTGTGAGGCAATGAAAAGTTTACTGCGGGCCAGTGTAATTGATTTATTATGGACAAAACCTTGAGGAACATCTGTTCTTTATTTCCTCAGAATCGTAATGATAGTGAATTGTGCATGATATCTGGATTACATCTCTGAATTAAGCTCCATATTCAAGACAAACATCATTCGATATTAGAATAAATGGAAAAAAGACATTGTAGACGCAATTTACTTTATAAGCTTAATTATCCACTTACCATTTTCCACCTAGTTTTTAGAGAAAAGTTTTCTAGTTTAGAGAAAAAAGACCTATAAAGTACTTGAATGAACAGTGTTTCAGTGCAAGTTCAAGGTTTCTCTCCAAGCGCTCAAATACCACATTGCCAGCCCTCTTTTTTTTTCCAGTGCCTGCCATTTCCCACAATCATGAGAATAACTGTAGATGATGCTGAGTTTTCTTGCTACCATGCAGTGGTTTATTCCCAATGCTGACCTCACCATACTGAGCATGAAATGTGTCCTTCTGTTATTGTCTTTTTCTTATCAATTAATGTTATTCCATTATATTGTACAGAATGTGTCTGAAGATTTAAGCAGAGGCACTCTACCAAAATAAATTTTTAACATTAGGATACTTCTGGCATTTAATATGCGCTCTATATAAAAAAAAATCCCTTTGACTTTGACATGGATAAACACAACAACTAAATCTTCACTGGCTAAATTTGACTGTTATATGCCAGAGTAAATAATATGCTATATATGTTGAATCAACACAGGTCAAATGTGAGACACATTCTTTGCTCTTGTAAATTTGGATGGGCTTGTGTCCAAAAATCCTTTTTCCAGTACTTTTCCATAACCTCTTCCTGTGGAGTCAGGACATGTTTGATTGGTTCTGCTGCAGATGGAGTGTGTTAAAGTTCACATTTTTTGAAAACCTCTTGACTGCAATTACTGAACATCTTGTTCTGTGATAATTGAAGATGATTTGTGAACACTTGAGCCTTCTGTAGGGTGTTCATGCAATTCACATTTGAATGTTACTAAATGTTTTGTCAACACTGGACACTCAAAGCGAACGTTCCAAATTTTGTCCTCAAAATTACAGCAAGCGCATGGAGTACGTCAGACATAGAATGACATAGGTTATCCATTTACCTTTATTCAGTGTTTTTTTTTTCCCCCCCACTGTGATTTCAGTAGAAGTGCTGACCAACAGAAAGCTGCTTGGTTTGAAAGTGACTTCTTTGTGAACTGTGCTTCATACATCGCACCACTACTGACAATAGACAATTAGTGCTGCCACTAACGACTAATTTTCTAACGACTAATCTTTCGACTAATTTTTCGATTAGTCGACTAATCTAAACGACTAATTAAAAAAAAATCAAGTGTTTATTTCATTGTGTCCATTTTATTTTGAACTCAACTGAAGGGCCAAAACATAAAATGTCACCTGTTCAAAAACATTATGTATTAACAATCTAAGCATTAAGTATCTGCATTTCCATTAGGCTATACCATATTGGTCAGAGTCCTAATCTAATCCTCTAATAACAAACATGTATGTATTACTTAAATTAGCTCTTTGTTCTGCCTTAAAAAATGTACAGTAAGCTAATAATGATTAATTTATGTACATTTCTGAAAAGCATAACTGATAACATCACTCTGAATAGTAAAGTAGATGCAATGCATTTTCTGTGAAAAGCGCTATACAAATAAATTGGAATTGAATTGAAAGAGTCTGGACTAGCGAGTCCGTGCCGCGGTTCGCGTGAATGTGAAAGCAACACGGACTCGGGAGCGCTTGTTCAGGAAGTTAAGTAACCTGCCCATGCGTTTTAGCTGATTATGATGCATTTAGTTAAATAAAACACATGTAAGGGATGATAGTGTTGATGATTTACCTTGGATACGCGAGAGTTGAGTCTGCAGTGTATTCGCGCATTGCGCGTGCAATCAGGGCAACACATTTGGAAATCCACTGTCTCCTCAAAAGAGTCCGTTTGAAAAACACAATATATTGACCCGCGTTCTGTTTTCTATCATGCGCCGTGCACGTTTGCGATGGCATAAGATGCACGCAAACTCAGGGTTCGATAGAATTGAGTGTGAAACCAGACCAACGCTGCGGGGCGCGCCGGGAACAATCGCGCTCGCGCTCGGACTCGGACCGCAGCAAACGAGCCCACTGTGAAAGCTCCGTCACCTGCCTCCGCAATTTTTCATATCAAAGCAGTGAAGGCGGGCGGGAACGTGAAGGAAAATGATAGCAGATAAACCAGCAGGGCGCGCACGGCGCACAGACTGGTGTGTGGAGGTGAATTACAGTGAGCCGTTTGTGACGGGAGACCAAAAATAAATAGCGGTCAATAGTAAAACGACACGTCGACTAAAAAAATTGCCGTCGACTAATTTGCATGGTCGATTACGTCGACTAAGTCGACTAATCGCGGCAGCACTATAGACAATGGGCCTTTTTGCCAGTGAAATTTCACTAATGTGACCGCTAATGAAGCCACTCGCTAAAGTACTCATCGCACTGCGCCGCATCCATTTTAGACTGCATGTTTTAGGGGTTCTATTGGCTTTTGACATGTCGCATCGCGCCGCTCAGATCCGGTGTAAAGACAGGGTGTCAGTCTTAACTAATGTGTCTTGCAGCTAATAATTCAACAAAACATAGAATTTACATCATTCTTGTTTTACTCCTTTAACAATTTTTAAACAACTCATTCTAGAACATTCTTCATCCAAAGCCCGTGGTATAAAATAATTTGATGTGTTACGCTAATTTGTAAAGCTCACTTTTTATCTGTACAGACATTAGTTGGCACCTTTGAAGAGCTTGAACAAACCTTGCACGAATGCACAATGAAAGGATGACAAAGGCTAATTGATCTAACAGACCTCTTCTATGGAAACTTCATAAGGTCAACCCACTGGCAGTTAAAGCTAGCAGTGACAAAAAGGGAACTGAATCATCCAACTAGAACATTCTTTCCAATAACTAAAAACTGAAGCAAGGAAAAGGCTGTGTGATTCATTTAGACCATCACATCTTTGTGAATCAGGGAAAGTATGAGAATTTCCACTTTAAATGATATGTAGAGGTCTCTAACCCAAATAAAAGTTGTATTTTGGTTGTGGTTACTACAAAGAGAGGAATGTGGGGGGAATGATTATAATAAGGTGGTTTTAGCAAGAGGAACATATTTTGTCACATGTAATGAATGAGGCCCTCGGGTAAATAATAGTATATTGAAGAATTCAGGAAGACATAAAAATAAGTTACAACCAGTTCCATGCACAGGTGTCAGAAACCACTAATGCTCCCTTAAGTGTGCTTCAGGAGTCCACTGTCTGCTGGAGTAAAATGTACAGGCAAACCATTTCTCACACAGAAACATTCAGCTGCTGATGCATTTGTGCTCTTCTTGGCATGGATAAAATGAAATAACGCTAACTTCAGTAAATGGATCCCATATTAAAGAGTATGTTTGCCAACATATGTGCTGATTTTAATTTCGTAGAACTGCATGTCTCACAAAATCAAGTGTGTGCTAACACTTTAGTACCAAGACGCACCACAGATTTCATTTTTCAAAGAATTTAAAATATAAAATAAGCTTGTTAATAAATTACAGAGAACAATTAATTAATAAAAAAGAAGAATAAAATACTAAGATTTATTATAATTATATTTTTATATTATTAATTTTGATAGAAACTGTGAAACT
This sequence comes from Rhinichthys klamathensis goyatoka, assembly GCF_029890125.1. NCBI lineage: Eukaryota > Metazoa > Chordata > Actinopteri > Cypriniformes > Leuciscidae > Rhinichthys > Rhinichthys klamathensis. The sequence continues at coordinate 688,711 of NW_026606867.1, forward strand.
GAAAACATTTGATTAGTTTTGTATTGTAGTACGAGTATGCTGTGACCTGGATCATTGAAAGTTAATAAAATTATTTTGTGGTACATTATACCTTCTGTGGTTAATACATTTTTCTATCATATTGATATTTTCAGAAAAAGACTGTTGGTGAGGTTGATAAGCATAGCGCTGTATTTTGCAGACATCATGAGCAACATAGGCTATTTAAAAATCCAGTGACTATTGCACACGTTCAAATGGTGATGTGGCCCACTTAGGGATGTAAACGGTTAATCGATTAATTGTCGACAAGAATTTACTCGATTAAATTAATTTAATTGTCGGCTAATTGAACATTGCGAACGTGACACGAGATTCTCACGCGAGAGACCCGACACAAACTTGAGGCGGCAAAAAAGAGTGGACTATCAAATACGATTTTAAATAGGCTTAGTAAAAAAAAAAAATGTATCGAAAAACAGTGTGTGGCGATCAGCGTTGATATTGTGGCGGACCGCCAAATAAATGAACGTATGGGAAAATCTGGCCTCTAATTTTACTGTCACCTTCCTCAGGGATGACTTTTACCTTTCTCAGACCAAGGGGGATTATAAGTGCTGCTGCTAATGTTTCAAGTTTTTCATACAAGTAGTTTAGATTATTATATGTAGGCTTAATATAGTGTAGGCTAATCATCATCATCAATCGGCTGCGAACAAAACGGGTTTGCAGTCGGTCACAAGTTTTCTCCATTCTGTTCGATTACTAGCAGCTCTTCGTATCTCGTCAGCAGTTGGTGGCATGTCATTGTTGATTAGTTTGCCGATGTATGTATGGTATAATGTGCGTGGCTTTCCTCGGCTTCGTTTGCCATGTCGTTCTTCGGGCGCATATAACACATATTTATTAATTTGGTAATTTGGGTCTCTTCTAAGTGAGTGGCCGACGAAGCGTAGCTGCCTTTGTTGGATTTGAAGGATAAGCTGGTTCTTTTCGACTGCTTCGTATACAGCTTGGTTACTTATTCGATCCATCTTCTTGATGCCGAGCATGATTCTGCAAAGCTGTTGAGTGAGTTTTGCATTTTCTGGTTAATAATCCAACTTTCGCAGCCGTACAGGAGGATGGAGATGCACGCTGCTTCAAAGATGTTTAGTTTGAGTTTGATTGGAAGAGTTTTTGATAGAAATAGGCTACATCCCTCATTCTCCAGAATGCTCCCCACGCTTGTCCTTTTTCGTGCTCTGATGTCTGTTTCACTCGACGCGAAGTAAGAGCCAAGATACTTAAAGTCTTTTGTCCATTCGGTTTTTTGTCCGTCGAGTTCGATGAATTGATGTAAGTTGATCGGCGTCTCTGGCCGGGCAAGCTCTTGGTTGCTAAATGCTTCCGTCTTTTTAATGTTGACCTCAAGTCCTACTCGGTTTGCCCACTTTGCTGTTGTTTGAAGTTGAGCTTGCGATTTTTCTAGATTTTGCTGCTTGTTGTTGTCGCCGCCCTCGAGCAGCGCTAGGCTAAGCCTACCCATATAGATTTTTATTTAAAATGTATTTTATGTTGCTTAATGTTTCACATGCAACAGGTGAGACAGTGCACAATTATTTTTTATGCATTTTAATTTTCTGTGCATAATTTATTTTGTTAAACTACATAAATGCCATTATCTGTACCGTATCCCAACTGTTACAATAAAACATCAATTGAGCGATATAACGTGCATTTTTATTCAGTATATAAGCAATGTAACCCAGTAGGTTATAAGTATGTTGTTAATAAGTTACCTCAATTTATTAGCTTGTATTTATGTTTAATTAAGAGAGAAAATGTGAATTAACCATTCATCTTTGTTTGTGAGTATACGGTATTTGTTCCTTTAAGAGCGCGCGTGCATGAGATACAAGTTTGATTGAGGTGTACATGTAGAAAACGTGGCTTTAACCATCAGGTTAGGTGTTTGATTATTTTATTGGGTTATGTGAATTAAGTCCCGCCCTCACTGGTGTTTTGTGTAATGTGAGTGGTTGTTCGGGAGATGAGAGTTTTTTTGACAAGCGCGAGAAGAGTGAGGGAGAGGAGAGAAGATATTGTCAAGTGCGGCCGATTCGGAAAGAGACTGAGAGATTGCGGTAACAAAAAGCTGTTTAATCGATAATCCATCTGATTAAAACCCTAATTGTCCATAGTAACGCGTTATGTAGCGCCCCCTACCTGTCTTTCTTGTAACTAAGTAGGACAGCGCTCCAGATTCATGAACTAAATGCCTACAGATGTTGAAGTTAGGCCCCTCTGATGTCACTAACTGATTTAATTCTCCTGAATGAAAATTATAATAAAACTCTATACTCAATTATGTTTAAACACTCTGGTATAAACTCTTTTTGAAGGAATAAAAACTCTTTGAAAGTAACAAAATGTGAAGAATTTAATTTGTATAAAATAAAATGAGTTAAAGTTGTTTATAAACAAAGTACCAGTATGTAAATAATTCAAAATCACCAATAGACACAATATCACACCGATTAGGCAATATATTAAGTGTCTTAATTAATGAATGTGTATGTCACACATTCACTAAAGATGAAAAGGACAAAAATCACAGTTTTTAAGTTCACTGAATAACAACATATGATTAAACAAAACACTGTGGGCCCACACACACAACAATTAGTCCCCACACACCGTTGCAGGCCTGAGACGTTGCTGGGGTACGTGGTGGCCTTTGAAACAACAAAACTGGCCGCTTCACTCTCCTGAGCGGGGGAAAAACAATATTACACAGGTAACGTTACCTGAATTCAGTTTGGAACCATAAGTGACTCAGCTGCACTTGAAGAAAACTCAGGAAATCTTCCTCTGGTCGTTGCTGCGGGCTCTCTGAATAAGAGCAAACGACTCCTCTGCACAGTAGTAGGCCTCGGGATATCGTCCTCCGTTGCGCGGCTGCGCTCACTCTGAAGACGGGCCACCGACTCCTGTCACGGCCGGCAAACTCCCGATTCTCCCGTTAAAACGGAGCACTACGTGGTCCTCACAAAAATCAACAAACAACACCTAAAGTAAGTGACTTCAGTCTTTGAGTCTGTCACCAGTTACCGTTCAAATAACTTGAAACACTGTCCGTATAGGCGATCTGTATCACAAACGAAACAAAAACACCCCGCGATGTTGAGCTAACATACACGGAGAACTCAGTTACAAAACAAAATAACCCTTATACTCAAATTTGTGTGACTTACACACGTTACTATGGACAATTAGGGTTTTAATCAGATGGATTATCGATTAAACAGCTTTTTGTTACCGCAATCTCTCAGTCTCTTTCCGAATCGGCCGCACTTGACAATAACTTCTCTCCTCTCCCTCACTCTTCTCGCGCTTGTCAAAAAAACTCTCATCTCCCGAACAACCACTCACATTACACAAAACACCAGTGAGGGCGGGACTTAATTCACATAACCCAATAAAATAATCAAACACCTAACCTGATGGTTAAAGCCACGTTTTCTACATGTACACCTCAATCAAACTTGTATCTCATGCACGCGCGCTCTTAAAGGAACAAATACCGTATACTCACAAACAAAGATGAATGGTTAATTCACATTTTCTCTCTTAATTAAACATAAATACAAGCTAATAAATTGAGGTAACTTATTAACAACATACTTATAACCTACTGGGTTACAGCAATATTTAGCTTTTTATGTTAAAGACACTATTGATACCGTGAGAAATTGACATTCTCAGGAAAATAGCCGCTTATCAGTTAATCGATCGATAAAGTCGATCAACTAACGATTAATGAATTAATCGATAATTTGCATCCCTAGGCCCACTAGTTTGTTAATTGAGGGCTGTTTATTTCAGTTTGTCACACTCACGGAAGCCTCTAAAATATGTCCTCTTGTCCCATGGATTAAGCTGGCAGCTCTTAAAATATACTTGAAATAGTTGGCACTCTTGTATTGGGTGTCCTGATGCAGAACATCTTTACACAGAATTAACACAAGCATCAGAAATCCTGTTTCCTCTGCCAGAGAAATGGGACCAGTGTTGGAAATTGTATTGCACTGATATGCGTTTTACCACAAAACTTTGCATTGAACAAAATCAGAAATGGTATAGCGTACACATGGAGCTTTGAATCTCATATCTCTTTACATTTTACAACATGATGTGTTCTAGTTTGGCTCACAGACCAAAAATAATTTGTCTATGAACAATAATGGATGATGACTGTGGCAAGCAAATGTTTGACAGGAAAAGTAGTCTATAGCAGATGAGGAAGGTCTGCTGCACAGGACTGCACTTTTTCATGGAGTTTCAAACATTACATCAATAAGATGTGGCGGTAATGCCTCCTACTGGTAGTTTGTGTAAAGCATCACCCTGGTTATTCCCAACCACCCAATTTGGTTAGTTCACCAATTTTTTTTATTCTGTAATGATTTACTCACCCTTGTGTTGTTTTAAATCTGTAAGACTTTTGTTAATCTTCGGAACACAAATTAATATATTTTAAACTCTTTGAGCCAGTTCTGTAGGCCCTACTCTCCATTGACAGCTATGCAAATACCACTTTGACGCTTCAAAAAGTTCATAATGAGATCGTAAAACTAAACATTCATCAATCAGTTATGATCAAGCATGCTCAAGCATGTTCGCTTGACATGAGAGAACCAATAAGTTTTTTTTCTCGTCTATTACGCAGCACGCTTGAGCTTCTGCAAGTACCAATGAGGTTTGTTCTCGTGCCTCAAGCTTTTCGTTTGAGCTTCTGTTTATGTTCGCTGATCAATGTTTATATGTGAATAAAATCCTAAATTCAATCTTTTTATATAAAGCAATCACGTCTTTTCGGAAAACTAAACCGCTCGATTCATATGGATTAGTTTTACGATCTCTTTATTAACTTTTTGAAGCTGTAAAGAGGTAGTAGCATATTTGTCTTTGGAGGGACAGAAATCACTCAGATTTTATTAAAAATATCTTTGTGTTCCGAAGATGAACGAAAGTCTTACGGGTTTGGAATGACATAAGGGTAAGTAAATGATGACAGATTTTTTTTTTTTTTTGGTGATCTAACCCTTTAAATATTCACCATCATAATGGATGAAGGAAGTAGAATAGCAGCAATACTAATGAATCACTGTAGCGACACCACCTGCTGGATTTACGTATTACTGCATGTGTAAAGAAGCAAACAAAATAAAAATGATTACGATACTCCAAGACATACAGTAAAAGGGCTAAATTTGGTATTACATTGAGTGTGGAAATGGGCTTGGTGCTGGTAACCCAATGCACAGGACAATGGTCACACCAGAATAAAAATATATTCATGATTCTGAAGCTGAAAACAGATTTATTTATATGCTTGCACTCTTTCACTGACTAGATATATTAAAAAAAAAGGTATAGGCCACTTTTTACTGGTAACATAAGACTTTTGGCATTACCGGGACCCACAAATATTTCCCCATTGCATTATTATACATTATATTCAACATTATAGTAGTTTAATGTAGTACTGACACTAAAACTATGCAAGCTTGATTTTTTTCACACAGTAATTTTCATTTTGGGTGAACTATACACATTACATATTGTGACTATCCACGATACATATTGTTGCATTTTTGTATTGTAATATATTGTGACACGATATATTGTTACACCCCTAATGTAAACTAATTCATTTAGGCTCTGATGATGGGGGCCAGGTGCATCCATGGTTATTCTGGATGAGTTCTGAGAGTTCAAACTGAGAGTACAAACTGTCTGAGAGTTCAAACTGAGAGTACAAACTGTCTGAGAGTTCAAACTGTCGTTGTTAATAAGTCATTGCAATAGGCTAATAACTCTGGTAGATGTCACTGTTTATCCACTTTTGATGCCCATTTAATTCCAAATTATGTAAGGGATAATGTACACCAGCCGGTTGTTCTCTCAAAATAAACCCCGACAGGGTGATCAGGACCCCGACGCGAAGCGTCTTCTTCCAAGAAAGAAAAACCGTTCCTAGCAGGCCTATAGCAATGCTGACTTCAGTAACCCGGATGAGCTTGCGTTATCTGTTTTGAGTGGTTGTTATCTTGGAATAATTTACCGCTGGATGACGCTATTGACCAATCAGAATCAAGTATTCCACAGAGCCGTATAATAAACTGTGTTGCTGTTAGTTCCATTTATTTTTATTTTCCTGGTGTCTAGTACAACAGCAAGATGTCACTCCGTCCATCTGTGTTCAAGGCGTTTCAGACCACCAGATGCAGGGCTCTCAAGTTTTAAAGACGGGCAAGAGTGACCCCCCAGGGGGCGATGGGTCACGGGAATGGTTGTATTTCTTTAGTAATATTATTATTAGTGTTTTTGTTGTTGTTATTAATAATTGCTCAGACTTGCAAAAGAGAAGATTTGACACATGGCATTGACAATTCAACCAAATACAAAGTATTTATTCTCTTCCTCTTCTACCTGCACTGTCTCCTCCTCTAATAGGCCTACCCATTTTGCCACCTTCTCTGGTCCAGCATCCTCTAACCTGGCCTTTTTAGGGGGCTTTCCTCTCAGGGTGAATGAGAGGATGCTTAATTGCTTTATACCTGACATCTTTGAAAGACAGATGCAATGATTAATGCATCCATGCCCCGGATATAATTATAAAATATTACATGATTTTAAAAGTGACCTATAACATATGCAATACACTTTAATTTATTTAGTGCTTATAAAATTATTAAGCCTATTTGGAGAGAGAAATGTTTATAATGTGACAATATGTCAAAAATATGATTAGGCCTAGACTACTTGTTCTGAGCAGGTGTTGTCAGTGAACAGGCTGTAAAACTGTTGGCTAAGTTAAAGCTGCAGTAGGGAGTTTTGAGAAAACGTTGACTTAGCCTGAAAATTTGAACAAGCACAACTTACAGGTCCCACCCCCTTGCTCTCTGCTGCGCTACAGCCCTCCCTCCACAGCTCGTCCTCCACAGCGGAGCCTGTCGTGAACGGGCAGGCTAGTAAACAGGGCCACCGATAACAGACCGACGGTACGCGCTCGCGCTGTGCAAGAGAGGGGTGTGATCAGCGCGTACACGAGCGTGATTGACACTGCCAAGACATTCCTCCTGGCTCTGATTGTTTTTTTCTGACCGGGAGCGTGTATTTCTGCAAATGGCAATAGGACCACTGGGAGGAGCCAGAGGAGCTTGATTTTTTCACAGATTATCTGTCTCAAATTCTACTGTCAGGACATAATGACAGTTTTAACAAATATGTAAAAAATATTTTTTACAAAAGTTACCTACAGCAGCTTTAAAGACATTCATGAAAAACTGATGCTAATTATCTAGGAAACGTTCTCTAACAGCAGTCAGTTGTTGTAATTTGTAATTGTCAAACAAGTTGTGAATTTGTTGTAACATTAAAACCGAGATCGTGACTTATCTTGAATCTTACCCAGATACAATAGTGCTATTTTCTGATTGGCTATTGTGTGGACCCTTTTTTTTTTTTTTGATTGGCTGATAAGTGGCAGGCTCGACAAAGAACTGCAGGGGAGACGCGCTTGATTCCTGTCGGTTCCATAGTGAAAGCGACGCGGCCAGAGAAATTTGGGGCGCTGCGGCATATATTATAAATAGTTTTTCAGCGTGAGAAATACAATGTGTGGCGGGAGTGCGTGACAAAAGACCGAAATGAGTGACTGTCACGCTCAATGCGTGACACTTGAGAGCCCTGGTATGTGAGCAGTGTAGAGTTGTGTGAACTTGCCTGGAGTTTGGAATAGTCTTTGGTACTCTGCTAAAGGACCATTCACACCAAGGACAATAACGACAATCGTTCCAAACATATAAGGAATGACAGGGTCCACATCACTACTACAACGATAACGGCACAGCGGAGCGATATCGTTAAAATTCATGAAGGTAAAACATTGACAGCCAATCAGAAACCAACAGACTTTAAAGAGCTCGAGCATTTTAAGCGGCAGATGACATAACTGCAGCGTGTGCTTATAGTAAACAAAACGTTAGCGTGCACGCTAATATTGTTAAATATCTTTGTAGTTATCGTTTTTGGTGTCAACAGGCTATAATAATAATAAACTTTATTTTATATAGCCCCTTTAAAAGCTCCATCTCAAAGCGCTTTACAAAGGCGTACAGAAAATATACATTAAGATAAAAGGACAAAAAACAGAAATATACATTAAGATAAAAGGACAAAAAACAGAAGTAAAAATAAATCAAAATCAATTGAAAAGACATGAAAAAAAAAAGACATGAAAAAAAAAATCACATAGGCCTATATGCTAGCAGGAAAAAATTGCCTACGTGAACGTATTCCGTCAATCCAATCCTATAAGCGTCTTCCGTCAATCCAAGTTCACTTGAAGTGGAAATGGAAAACCCGGAATGAAAGCTGTGATCCACTCAATAGTTCCGGTCCTGAGAGTTGGAAAACTACCTGTTTGTTTGTTTGATTGTTTTAAATAAATAGCATTTCATTCAATAAACTTTAATTCAAATATTTAAAAACATTATGCAGTTATGCATAAAAAATAAACTAAAAATGCAAACAACAAATAAAGTTGTTTTTAATTAGGCTAGTAAAGTTGCAGTTATGCGTGTGATATTTGATACATTTTTGTATTTCACACCACAGCATAATTGAACAAGTAAAATGCCAAAATAAATAAGGTGGCAGAATGCTTTGACTTTTTTAAGAACTATTTTTTTTGGCATCAAAAAATATACAAGCTAACTACATTTTGTTTAAAATGAACGTTAATCTACAGTACATGAACTTTTGTATACTATATACTGAACTACTGTATAAAAAGCATATCACACTTGCAATGCTGTGTGCAATATTGTTTAAATGCCTAAGACTGTTTTCATAACTATCACATGAGTTTGTGGTGATGATTAAGTAAATGCTATGCTTTGAACACCGCACCTATCATCTTTTTAATGGTCTCCCAAAACCACAAATTGTCTCCTCCTTGTTCAAACTTGCCTGCTCTTATGGTGCTCCGACTCAACATCTTGCTATTTAGGTGAGAGGTTGGACAGAGCAATAGGGTGTAATCTTCTGCATAGATGAGAGCGAAAACATTTGTTACATTCAGATTGATTTAGTCAAACACTAATGTACAGTTAAACAATAAACCACCAGATGATGGCGATATTGCATACTGAATGGTTTGCTCTGCAAGAAAAGTCACTTGGATGTTTGAGAGCTACTTAGTGGCTGTAAAAAATGGATGGGTGGCATGTCAGTATGTGTGTGGTCAATGTTCAGCCTCGTACTTGAGTTTTCAGTAGCCTTTTTACATTTTCGTATGATTTAGTCATTATACAAAGTGATTTGTGCCAAGATTCAGTCTTAACAGACTCTCTTACCTTTTTACTAATAGTCTATTTACCCAACAAACAGTTAATTGTTGCAGCATCAACAAATTTAAGGTGCCAGATCTCAAACATATATGTTGCACCTTCCAGCATTTAAATACTTTGCACACTGTTACTCCTGACCCCTCCTCACTTACATAAACATATTTTCATTCTATTGTGTTCATATTTTTTCCTCCAGCGCTGCCCACACACCTCCAGTGTGGCGCAGTGCATAACCGGCATGCCTGAAGCTTGTTCTCCGCAGTGTTCACTCAGATTGTTATTGTGGTGTAAACAGGACATGTCGATTCACATCCCCAGTTATCTCGTTTTTCTCCCAAAACCCGTACATTCCTTGGCGTTTCCTTTAAAGATGAACATAAGGGTCAAGTAACGGCACTTAGAAACAGGCATAGTGGTGATCTGGGGGAGCTAGAGTGGATCGGTCTGTCTTCCATCAGCCATGTTTAGCAGATCATTCCCAGGTTCATGTGGCTATAGACTGCACAGCAGCTTGGTTTGTTTTAAGAGGGAATGCCTTTAGCATACATTCAAAATACCATGCAGGCTAACTGGCAACATATCTAGGATTATTCAAAACAGGGATGTGTTCGTAACCCCTTCGTTTTTGTAGTCGCTCAAAACCGTAAGCCACCCATGTTTTATAGCCATTGCCTATGCCATCAGTCACAGCGCACTGATAGGCATTGACAAGACGTTTCCAGACTGCTCAAACAAGGGATTACAGAAGGCATTTTAAAAGCTCTCGCAGGATGTCAGAGTTCACTTATGGCTCTTTAAAGAGTCTATAACTGGATAGAAACTGGTAAATTCTGCCCTGCTTGGGAATGCCGGGAGTGAACCCTCCTGATCCTCTACTCTTTAGATGGGAGAACATCAGATGCGACTGGCAGAAATAAAGCTGAAACATTTTTTTCTTTCTCACTGCAGAGATGAGGATAGTTTGTCCAGAAGATATTAGAGTGAATGTGTATGTTTATTTATAATACAATAGACATCAGTCAGAATGCCTTTCGGTGAGGCTTGGGAATATAGGTCATGTCTGGAACATGTTTCTGTGAAGCTGCAATGTTAAACATCTCATTTACCCATGATCTTCCTAGTGTACATCCTTTTCCAATGTGGAAGGTATTAGCACCCGTTAAGTAGACAAGATCAGATCAGCCTGTGAAAGGAGGCTGTACCTGCATGGAGCCCATATATTATAAGAACAAATATTCGAGAAATATTGGTTAATATTGCATATCCAATTGTGCATGCTCATTTATTTATTTACGTCATGACAACTCTTGGAGTGTTTGGCATGGAAATAGATATGACCTTGTTGAATCGATATGTTTGGTATTGGCAGAATAGATTTGTACGCTGCTGCTGCTGCTGTTATTGCTGCTGCAGAGCAAGTACGGGACTTGCGACTGCCAATCAGAGGCGGACAGAGTACAGAGCTTTGTTACTTGAGTAAAAGTACAGATACCCCTTGCTAAATTTTACTCAAGTACAAGTAAAAGTACTACATTCAGATGTCTACTTAAGTAAAAGTACCAAAGTACTTGTTTTTAAAAGTACTTGAGTATCAAGAGTACAAGAGTAAATTTTCTAAATATTGCATTACTAATCTACTGCCACAGTGCTTACATTTATGCACAGAAACGTCCTACATGGAGTTATGAAAAATGTTAATGTTAATACCTTGGAGAATGTAAAAGGAATTGAAAGTAAAATCAAGTCATTTTCATCTTTTTACCATGTTGCTTTATTTAATTTAATTAAATTTTTGGGGGGTCCCATCTTAAATGCGGGGACAACACACACACACACACACACCACATGTAAGGGTGGCACTGCCAATAAAGCACCTAAAAGCTGTCACAAAGAACCGGCAAAAGGAATGATTATGAATATGTAAAATATAGCAAGGAGATATTTTAATTGTTTATTAATAAACACTTGTTAATAAACAAGTGTTTTCTTTGTCAGTGTCGGCTAAGATGAAGTTGACGATGCTGGCTCGCGATCTTCAGTAGTGAACGCGCCAGAGAGAAATGCACATTTCATACGGATTACAATAAGCAGAGAGCAGTCTGTAGTCTGTTTTCTTTCGTTTTGAATTTTGCTGTTTAGAAGTAGACATGTCTGTGAGAGGCAAGTAGGCTACCTTATACGCTGAGTTTCGGTTCATTTATAAGACGAGATCCAGTTCACGTGCCGGCGCCTCCGTTTCTTATCTATCGTCTGCTATTTACTTCTTATTTATTAAACCCAGGCAATTGGTTGATGAAACATTGATTAAAATTAAGATACAATTAATGCAAAACGAAATTCAGGTTAAAGAAAGGTTTTGTGTTTTCTGTTTGATGTCTCTGTGAAAGTTTTAAAGCATTTTTTATGCCGCTTTCAGAGCGCTCACGTCCGTAACGGAGAACACGTCCATAACATTGTTTTTTCCTCATAAATACAAACCCGAAAAATAAAATAAAACAAAATTAATATTTTATGTACTGTGGAGACTGAGCGCCAACCCTTCTTCATTCACTGGGTAGTAGCCTACTTTGGTTTGCGCAGTGTAATTCACATAATCAGTAAAAATATATTTTGCCTCCTAAAGTTTTTTTTTTAAGAAATCAGAAATCCCTCGTGGCTACACCACTGCCACATCTGTGTTAAACACACCACATACTCAAGAACATCAAACCAAATGCTTGGCTTACATTAAGGTGTAATATAAAATCTGACCATGGAGTTGACTTTGGCGGAAAGCTGAAAGTGATTGCTGATAGGCTGTCCCAATCAGTGGTGCCTGCACAATCCAATCACGTTTGAGAGGGAAACAACAAATTGAGGGTGTCCGAGATTTTTTTTTTTTACTTTTTTTTTTTTTTACTCGGGTACTCACGGTTATAGATAGAAATGTATTGGAGTAAAGAGTACAATATTTGCCTCTCAAATGTACTTGAGTAAAGTCATGAGTACTCCCCAAAAATGATACTCGAGTAAAGTACAGATCCCTCAAAATTGTACTTAAGTACTGTACTCAAGTAAATGTACTCCGTTACTGTCCGGCTCTGCTGCCAATATACAAAACACACTGCTATGAGCAAGTAAGACATGCTGCTGCTGTACAAAATAGCACACATGAGTTACCTGTTGCAGATCTACACAGGTGGAGCTGGGGAAGGTGGAGGGTTTCTTAAAGCGTGCTGCACTGCTATAGCAAATGCTGACCAATCAGTCATTAGCTACTGATACAGCAGGAACCAATCAGCTGTTCCCTATAGAGAATGATGAACAGATTGATTGAAGGACCTATCAGTCTGCGCCATCTAGAATTTCATGACAGAACTTTGTATTTATTTATTTATTACGTTTAGATTACTTTCCATTCAAGGTTTCTTTAAAACATAAATAATTGAATACTTTCAACACTGTTAAATGTAATCTTTAGCAAATCTCAAAAGAAATATTCATTTTCATTCTATTGTGATCCCTAAATCACTTGTAGCATTTAAAATGATTGGTTTAAGTTTTTACTATTTTATTAATGTATTTAATTTATGTAGACAAAGTAGTATAGATCTGCTTATCAGACATAACACGAAAATAATTATCAGCTTAATCCGTATCAGCCCTATATTTAAATATTCGGGATATTTCACTTGTGTTTTAAAGTTGTGCTGGTTTTTTTGAGGGTTGCATTACAGTATCATTTTAAAATGGATGACTTTTTCCCCCAGTGTTTTTTTCAAAGAAATTTAAGCAGACCAAATAAACTTAAATGCTGTCCATAGATATTAAGAATGTATATCGGACGTTTCATCATGATACTATTTGACATTGATTCTCTTAACCAGCTATACTATATTTGCTGATACCTCAAAAAATGCTGCGATATGATTGTGATTTGATTAGAATTAGATCCAGAAGCCTGTGATCAATATAACAACCTATCGTGCCTCTTCCGAATCCCCCTTCCAGGTTTCCCACCCAAGAGCAGAAACGGGTTGTTACAGTGAAAGCAGGTCATCTCCTTAACCTCTACACTTTATCTTGATCACATTTCCCTCTGGCTTGGGGTGGGGTGCTGTCGGGGGGTGGCGGTATGCCGTGGAGCTATTGAAATTCCAGAGCTGATTTCACATGTTTTACATTGCCCTCATTCTGATCCCTCCTCTGTGACTCATTTTTGGGCCTACACTGTGGTGTCGGACATGGAGCAGGTGATAGGCGAACTCTTCCCGGCTGATCAGCTCTCCACAGGAAAAACAGGAATGAGGAGTGAAGGAGGGATGGCTGGCGGTTGGTCCTGTCCGAGTCGGTTCCCATGTCTTGTTTAGAATTTAATGGGCTGAGACAGTGGGAATCTGACAAGTTTTGTTTAATTTACGAGAAGATGGGCCTTTTTTGTAGTTTCTCCCCAGGTCACATACCAAGGATTGTGTGTGTGTGTGTGAGAGATAGTGTGTGTGTTTTTGCATGCACAGATTGGTCTCACGTTTCCATTGCCTAGCAATGGTCTCACTGTTGTTAAGCTGGATTGGCGTCTTGTGTTGTGTTATCTGCCCTACCTATATCCTGAGGTTTGTGTTCAACAAAGATGATATCTTGAAAGAAATTGCTTGGTGGCCTGCCTCTGATTTGGAATTCATAGTTGGTTATGTCCACTCGCGTCTATGATTTGAACCTTGCCATCTACGCCCATCCCCTATATATAAAATAATGTAAACTTTTTTTTCTCAATTAAGTTGTAATTTCATTGGTAAATCCATACTACCCTAGAAAAATAGAAATACAAAATTCATCCTCTTTCATGTTTTACTTAAGTTTTGTCATCCTGTGTGCACTCAAGTACTCGACAGATCTACTCAAGGGATGCACAGTATATCAGTATTGGTTATTGGCTGACAATAGATTTTTTTAGATTTATCATATCAGTCAATATCAGATATTTTATTGTACTCATTTCCTCTACATTTTAATGACCTTTGCTATCTTCTAACGCTCACTTAAAGTTAATCTTTAAAATCTGTTAATAATACTGTTAAAAGTAATATTTACCAAATTTCAAAATGAATATTTTTACATTATAAAATTGTGATGCCTAAATTCTCTTGTAGCATTTATTTATGTATTTCATAATGTTAATATTACCTTTAGTCAAATGTACCATTATTTGGCAAAATTCCACGAGCGAAATCCAGCAATTTCAATGGTAATTGGTGCGATGAAGATTTTTGCCTTGTTCTTTTGGTAACACATTTATGACACATTAGCAAGCCTTTCAGTTAGGCAGTGGTCTCTGTGGTGGAGATTCATAACAAAATTGAAGATCCACACTGGAAGAGGCATTCATCCTGGTGCCAGTTTTGAATCACATTAGACTTCAACACTATAAAATGATCCATCAAGAAGAGGCATTGGGAAAAGTTATTTTGGGCCATTTGCTAGCCAGCAGAATACCTTGGGATGTTTGTTGTCATTATGTCTATGTCATTCATCATATTTTGTCATATGTGGTTCCACTTTATTTCGCTTGCAAATTTTCGCAGAGCAATGGTACATGTTACCGTACCTTTATGCTCCATATAGTTGTTTAAAGGAATGCATGGCCGTAACCAATTTCAAAAGTAAAATATTGGCCCATTTTTGACACGTTCAAGTACAGTTGTGTGAATTTCAAGTTGACCGTTCATTGGTGTGATCTCTTGCCCATCTGATATGTGTGCTAATACATGCTGCTTGTGCAATTACTGATCCATACTTGTGAGTCAAATGATTTCAGTAGAGAGTCTGAAGCGAGAGAGATAAAACAATGACAGACAGAAAGAGAACAAGCCAGGAAGATAATTTATCTGCAAGTGGTGTTAAGGTAGTTATCTCCTCGCCATGGCCCCCAGGTTTGATCTTGCCTTCTTCTCCGGCTAACCTCAACCTGTGGAATGCCACAGTCTCTTCCATGTGTCACCCAGGAATTTCCCATCCTTTAAATGAGGAGAATGCAGCACTAATATATAACCAATTACACAAGGAGCATTTCCTGTGTTCCTTTAAGATTTTTTTCAAGCTCAAAGTGCCAATCAAGGCTGGAATGCCAGAACATGATTCTTATTTGCTAAGGGTCAGTGCACCATTGCCCCCACATTCTAAAGGGCCATTGTTCCCAAGAGCCGGGAGACTCCATAACCCTCGGCCCCTGCTCTCTTACCCCAGAGCCCCCACATCAAGGGCCCGCACTGTTTACACAGCATCCGCTCACAGAGTGACCTGCTACGTAAAGGATTAAATAAGGTAGGGCCCTCGCAGCAAAGGACAGAGCGATTCAATCACTGCCACAGATAGTTAGGCTGAGCACAAGAGTGGGAGAGGGAGAGAAGAGGCGACTTGGGTCTGGAAGCTTTTTGTGCAGCAAACAATGGTGAGATTGCTTCACCGAGACAGATGCTTGCAGTTTTTCTGTGCTTTCTTGATAAACCCACTTAAAGAGACATAAATGTAAAAATGCTTTCAGCTAATCTTAATGTACCACGTTTATGGAGGCCCATTTGATAGTGGAGTACAGACTTAATTCAGGTGGAATATCAATAGTCGTATTATTATTAAATATACTACATTAGCCTGGAGTGTGATGATGTGAGTCACAATTGAAGTTAACATTGCTTCAAGGTTTCACAGTTAGGGGGTGAGGGATGTGAGCCACCTGTATAGGAGGTTAATAATGAACATCTTCAGAGTCAAGCAAAAGGGCACGATGTGCAATCAATGGCTAATTAATGGAAACATGATCATTTTGAGCTCCGCAGATGCAGTAAGTCATTTGCTAGAATGAATTAAAGCTAAATCCATCCCATTCCCCTTCACAGAGGAACAGCGTTCACTTTTACACAGTTTTTGTTTTAGTTATAAATTAGCAAATAATAACAAACAATTCTTTAAATTTAGTCAATGTTTCATGTCATATTCATTCATTTTAGTTAATGTTTGTTACATTTAATTTGAGTCAACAAGAACAAAATTAAACAAAATATTCAAACATCCAATATATATTTCCCTAACCCTAAATGCATGAAACAAAGAACTTGCAGGAATGCATAAAGTGGGTCAAAATGAATTAAATAATTCAAATAATTTACACAAATGTTTTAATATATCAAAGATGTTTATTTATCCACTTTCCTTGTATATGCATTACAAAAGATTAAATTATTATTTTTTTTAAATGCAGTTGTTCTCATTCTAAAGACACTCTAAACTAATATAGATCTTTTGTAAATCGTTTTTTAGTCTGAACCTTCGCTCCCCACTTTTCTCACAGACTATGTAAAAATGATCTTTGCAGACAGAGACAGAACATTTCACTTAAGATTTGCACCTTTCTAAGCATAACATTTGGGCAGAGTTTACCCCTCTTCCTTTGTTTGGGCCTTCAGCTGTCCTTTCCTGTGGCCTTGACTCATACTAGATATGAAATCGCATACTGAGAACTTCATTACGTTAAAAAAGTGTGCATGTGTACAGAATTAATACAGTATGAAAGGTATTATCAAGCATCAATGTGTGTTGTATGAGTGTAATCTGAATGTACCTTGTCAGCATTGTCATGTGAGATATAGAGTGAGTTGCATAGTATCCTTTCCATTCATCTCTCAAGGTCTGTGGATAGTAAAATGTCCATTGGATGTGAATGGCAGAAGTAGTAGCTCATCTTTTTTTGCCTACTGTTTTATGAATACTGTGTATTCAGACATACTACTCATTTCACATACTGCTTTTCACCAACTATATAGTAAGGAGGTATCCAAAAAACACTGTGCTGAGTCAAAATGCCATAGGAAATGAATACAGGACAATTTGACCTCCTTTATGCATGGGGTATATATATATATATTAAAAAATATATTTTCACTGATAAAATATTTTTTAAAAATCATAGTATGTCGGGTCAATTTGACCCACTTTATGCATTGTTCTAGGTTAAACATCTATCAACATTTTCATCAGTAGATTTCACTGCCTGCAACTCTGCCCATCTTATTCATTCCTTCTCTTTCCAATTCATGCAGTACAAGAGAGTGCAGGACATTTTATTCTGCATATTATTTTCCAAACCTCTATTTATTTCTTCCCTCTGTAAAAGATATTCCTGCTTCAGGTGGATGACAGCATGACGGTGAAAGTCAGCATTGCTGCAAGAGTATGGCATGAAATGAGAGCTGCTGGATGCTGACCATCTCCCTCAGCTGTGTCTTTAGGAGAAGTGTGTGACATCTCCACACTCGTAGTGAAAGAGAACAGGCAGACGGTGTGTATTGTTAGCATAAAGGGCATTCTATCTATTCCTCTGTGTCAGGGACATCAGCAGCTGTAGAATAGCCCTGCACACATTCAGACTGATTCTGCTTTAATGAGAGTTGATTAGATTTCACTTAGCTTTTATTTCTCTGGTAATAGTAGGATGAATTAGCTTTTGTAAAAATCAATTTATTGTAGACAAACACTGTAACACAGGAATTGAAAACACCTAAAAAATTGCCAGCTGTTGCTGGAGAAGTCAAAGGTTCCAGTACTTCAATATCAGTTATTGCCAAATTACCTCAGAATGCGACTTTCGCAATTCACCCCCTATGCTTTTCTTAATAAACTATTAATTTGTTTGTGAAGTCGAATTTTATCCAAACAAACGAAATGCTATAATAAATGAATTATTAATGAATGAAATGCTATAAAAGACTTTTGCCCAAGGCTGCAGTGTTAAACTGCGTAAATATTTATAAAGTTAAAATCTACGGAAGTTGCAAGTAGTTTGTTTGGGATTTAAAAGAAGATTAGAATGCATCATATCTGGATGGTTGCATATTGTGTAGTCACACAAGTTGAAATATTTTAATGTGGAAATATTGAATATGAAAATCTGCATCTGCAGTCCATGCCTGGGTCTTAATTGGAAACAAATGACTTTGGGTCTATTGTCTGTGGTTTAAGTCATAGTGGCATCAATCAGATTAGCTCATTATACAGATGTTGCAATTACAGTTTATTTCTAGCTAAATGGGGCCACATTTTAAATGGATAGAATTTCAGAAATATTTGTATAAAGCAATGGCAGCAGCATGATTACTAATTAACCAAGCTTTGTATGGCAGATATTATTTTCGTAATTATTTAACATCAAGAACTGAGCATCTGCAGAACTGCTTTCACTGTCTAATTAAAGACTGGAAGAATATCAGGTGGTCTCTAGCCTGCACATATACTCATTCATCTAGAGAACATCAGATCAGTTGCTCCATACGTTCTCGTGTCCACGTTTGTACAAATTCAAGAGATAATGAATGAGAACTGATTGAATATTGAGTGCTTTAGCAGTGTGTGAATTCTGAACGCTTTGACCTGTGACTCGCTGCACAAATGCAGAAACCAGATTG
Source organism: Rhinichthys klamathensis goyatoka (assembly GCF_029890125.1). Classification (NCBI taxonomy): domain Eukaryota; kingdom Metazoa; phylum Chordata; class Actinopteri; order Cypriniformes; family Leuciscidae; genus Rhinichthys; species Rhinichthys klamathensis. Next base: position 707,525 of record NW_026606867.1, read on the forward strand.
AAACAAGGGGGTCAGCACTGTTTGCTCTCTAAACTGCTGTCTTTGCGACCATGGCAGGCATGCCAAGAATTCCACAGATCATTGTGTATGCCGATATGGCTCAAAGGTATGCAGTCACGTTAACAGAAACCTGACCTACCTGACTGATCGAAACTACACCCACGCGTTATTAAGCTCACACAATGCTTGTGTGGGAAACAATGAAACGGTCTTGGAAGCTAATTCCTTCCCAGATAAGGGATGGAGATGGACAGCGAATGAAATGTGGTATGTGAAGAGAAATGCCAAGGTCTTCTCTTCATTCTGTGTTCTGCGGTTGCCAGGATATGCTTGGATTTCTTTTATATGTATATATATATATAATTTTTTTTTTCAGGCACCACTGGCAAACAGATTTAGATGATTTCTATTCGCTGCTGCCTTAAAAAGGTTTTTTTTCTTCTTTTTTTTTACAATTTTCAGTCAGTACCTTGTGTTAGGTTATTGCAGGCAGCTGAGAAGATTCAATAAGAGAATTCATTCTTAAATTCTTGCTTTTATATTGTACAATAAGTTGCATTGCAACCTGTCAACATATTTTTTTTTTACATAATTTTTTTTTTCTAGGATGATTTGCATCCTCAATGTATTTCTTACATCCAAATGCATGCATTCAAATAAATGCACATTTCACTCTGATGCCTGAACGAAACAGATTTGTTTCCCAGTCCTAGTGGAAGTGCATTCCTAAGGGCTTTTGTGGTTCTTGTTTTATCCTCCCTGCCTGGCCCAACCCAGCTGTGGGAACAGGACTGTGGGGCGTAACTTCGTGCCCAGTACTCTCACATACTTAAACACACACATGCACGCACATATCTGTGCATATGTGGTATGCAGCGTACACTACTTCCTTAGTAGTGTTAAAAAATGACTTTATAATACACCTGTACACAGAAAATTCCCTGTCTTATGCTATTTAAAGATACAAAAAGCCATCACACATCTGTTTGATGGTGCTCAGCCAGGCTTTCGACTAATGACATGATGTTTGGCCAAAAATCACCCCCTTAGACAGGAAGATACTGTTAGACAGGAAGCGACGTAAAACGACCAACCAAAGTTTTTGTTTTTATCGTTTATGGACAAGTAAATCTTAAATTGATGATGCCACACTAATAGGCTGGTATAAAACAACTTGATTAAATCTATTGTTAATACTGATAATTCTCATATTATATGTTCTTATATATCTCTTATATATCTTATAAGAATATATTCAAATAGAATTTCTCATGAATATTGAAATAAATCCTGTAATTTCATTTCTGTAAATTCGTTTCATAACTTAAAACATCATCCTCATTATAAACAAAGCATTTATTTAATGAAGTTCCAAAAACAGCTTTTTTTTATTGGAAGAAAAAGCTCCAAAAACAGCATTTATTTTAAATTGCGGGATCTGTGATGTCACACAGGCTAATACATTTACATGACTGTCTCCAGAGCATTTGCCTCCAACGGATACAAGGGTCTTGTCATGTCAAAAGCAAATAGAACCCTTTATAAATCACTTAGGTTGTCTACACGGGATACAGTATAATGCCCATTCAGCTCTTGAGTCTGTCGACAAGAGGACAAAAGGAAGAGTGAAAGAATGTTCGCTTTGACGCATCCAGTTTAAACGGCTTGTTTGCATCCCTGTACAGACTTTCAGAAGGTTCCCAGCTTCGGAAACAAAGGAGTGGTTTATTTTAATGGCATCCCTGATCACTTTCTAGGATTATATGTTTGTTTGGAGCATTTGGATTTGTAAACGAGACACAGTGTAATGAAGAGTTCGCAAAGAAACTTTTGTGGCAAAATGAAGCAGCCAACTGTATTAGATCTGACAGCAGCTGCATCACAAACTGTAAGTAAATGATTCCATAATGGCTTGTCTGTACTCTGTAAATTATGATTTTTATATGGATAATGTTTTTAAAACATTTACTCACATACAATAGCGACTTGGCGTTGATACCGTTTCCTTTGCAATGATGTTAGCCAATCATAACAGTGGCCGTTTACTGACAAGCCTTAAAGGAGCCACCCCTTAAAAACTGATCATTTCAGACAGAGGATCAGAATGGAGGTTGAAAATAATCGTTTCCCCGCATATATATATATATATATATATAGCTTTCAGGAAACCAGTCAGTATCTGGTGTGACCACCATTTGCCTCACGCAGTGCAACACATCTCCTTTGCATAGAGTTGATCAGGTTGTTGATTGTGGCCTGTGGAATGTTGGTCCACTCCTCTTCAATGGCTGTGTGAAGTTGCTGGATATTGGCAGGACCTGGAACACGCTGTCGTATACGCCGATCCAGAGCATCCCAAACATGCTCAATGGGTGGCATGTCCGGTGGGTATGCTGGCCATGCAAGAACTGGGATGTTTTCAGCTTCCAGGAATTGTGTACAGATCCTTGCAACATGGGGCTGTGCATTATCATGCTGCAACATGAGGTGATGGTTGTGGATGAATGGCACAACAATGGGCCTCAGGATGTCGTCACGGTATCTCTGTGCATTCAAAATGCCATCAATAAAATGCACCTGTGTTCGTTGTCTATAATATACGCCTGCCCATACCATAACCCCACCGCTACCATGGGCCACTCGATCCACAACGTTGACATCAGCAAACCGCTCACCCACATGATGCCATACACGCTGTCTGCCATCTGCCCTGTACAGTGAAAACCGGGATTCATCCGTGAAGAGAACTCCTCTCTAAAGTGCCAGACGCCATCGAATGTGAGCATTTGCCCACTTAAGTCGGTTACGACGACGAACTGCAGTCAGGTCGAGACCCCGATGAGAACGACGAGCATGCAGATGAGCTTCCCTGAGACGGTTTCTGACAGTTTGTGCAGAAATTATTTGGTTATGCAAACCGATTGTTGCAGCAGCTGTCCTGATGGCTGGTCTCAATGATCTTGGAGGTGAAGATGCTGAATGTGGAGGTCCTAGGCTGGTGTGGTTACACGTGGTCTGCGGTTGTGAGGCCAGTTGGATGTACTGCCAAATTCTCTGAAACGCCTTTGGAGACGGCTTATGGTAGAGAAATGAACATTCAATTCACGGGCAACAGCTCTGGTGTACATTCCTGCAGTTAGCATGCCAATTGCACGCTCCCTCAAAACTTGCAACAGCTGTGGCATTGTGTTGTGTGATAAAACTGCGTGTTATAAACTGATGTGTTATAAAACTTTAGAGTGGCCTTTTATTGTGGCCAGCCTAAGGCACACCTGTGCAATAATCATGCTGTCTAATCAGCATCTTGATATGCTACACCTGTGAGGTGGATGGATTATCTCAGCAAAGGAGAAGTCCTCACTAACACAGATTTAGACAGATTTGTGAACAATATTTGAGAGAAATAGGCCTTTTGTTTACATAGAAAGTCTTAGATCTTTGAGTTCAGCTCATGAAAAATGGGGGCAAAAACAAAAGTGTTGCGTTTATAATTTTGTTCAGTGTGTATAACGGAATATATATATATATATATATATTTTTTTTTGTGCAGTTTTCAGGAAACACAGGACGAGATGTAATACATCCTTTAAGTGCAAGCGCGTACCAGGAGAATGTACTTGACCGTGGCAGTGTAGTTGTCACAGTGGAGTTTTCGGGTGGGCATCCTCTCATGATGGGTGATCCGAGGGACACATCATCAGTAGTACACCTCAAGCTTCATTGGATGTTTCAGCCATTATAACTAGACATCCTCGGTTGAGGAAGGCCCTACAGGGGTGATCAAGTCCCCGCAGTGTATCCCCCCAATCACCCAATCAAGCTGGATCCCAGCAAGAGTCTTGTCTCTTTATCCACAGCCACTGGCTGCTTCTCTCAGCTGCCTCAGACATTGCTTTGATGGCCTGGTGCAGGCTCTGGCCTCTGATTCCCAGGTCTCCAAGCAGTCTGGTGGTAGACACTGCCACAAATCCCCTGCACCCCACCTCCACTGGACGGACTTCAGTTTTCCATCCGCGATCTTGTGCTTCAGCAGCTAGCTCAGCATAGCGTAGTTTTCGCTCGTATGCCTCGTCCACTGAGTCCTCCCAGGGTACAGTGAGTTTGATGATGAAGACCTTCTTCAGAGAGGGGGATCAGAGAACTCTGTCAGGCCTAAGTGTGGTGATTGCAGTCTCTGGACGAAAAACGAGCCGCCGACCAACATCCACTAGCATCTTCCAGTCACAGGCCCCTCGAACCTGACCATGCTCCAGGGAAGTGGGCCTGCACCTGGCTACCTTTGCCCCCATGCGGACAAAGTTGATCTGCAGTGGATTGGGTGCTGATTAGGGATGGGAATTGATAAGATTTTATCAATATCAATGCCACTAACGATTCTGCTTATCGTTCCGATTCTTTAACGATTCTCTTATCGATTCCTGATAGCACTGTGTGGGAAAAAGTAGTCATATGCTTTTTCGGGGGAAAAAACAAGTGGTTTTATTTGTTTTAAAGCTTACACTTGACTAAGCAAACTGTACTTTTTATGTAATTTATGTAATAAATGGAACCTTATTGTAAAGTGTTACCGATTAGTTATACACCGATTAAACGTCCCGTGAGTTCAGTGTTGGAAAGATCAGTTGTTTTAACCATTCATTAAACGAATCGGTTCAATGAGTCATTAGTACGCGAATTGGACGTGTCATTATCGGACGTGTGCGCGTTGTGTGATTATCCCGGCGGTTGGGACATCCCACAAGATGTGTGTCATCACAGAAAACATTTCATCACTGGATCGTTTTTTTCGTTTATTTGAAGTGTGGTTTATGTCAGCTGAATGTGCGGAACGCTTTTCAGAGAAGATAAGGCAACTTATTTTTGCACAATTCACACCCAGCGGTAATTCAGGAAAAACAAATCTCCGAATGCTCCACATGAAACTTTAGTCTCCCGACCTTACCATCGTGTTGTTTATTTTGATTAATATGTGGGAGGGAGAGAGAACAAGACAGCGCTTAGTTTTGAGACAGTGAAGCCTACTTTCGCCTTGCTCCGAAGAGAGAGAGTGCGCGAGCACGACCGGGGCTCTCTCTCTCTCTGCTCGTTCAGTTTAACATGCGCCCTGTCACAAGCGCAGCGGTTCATCTACATTACCAGAGAGAGACAATTTTACTCACCGATCAAATAAGACTTTGGCAGTACAAAAATTTGCTTTGGACGCCGTGCTATGGTGCTTGATAAAGGACAAAAGGGACAGTTGTGAGTTCACGGTCTGTAGCCTACATACTATGGCTGACTCAGAGCAGGAGCATCGATAAGAGGACTCGTTAACGTCGAGGGCATACAATATCGATGGATCGTAAAACTTAGAACTGGTTCTCGAGTGGAACCGGTTTTCAATTCCCATCCCTAGTGCTGATGGTGGTAGGGAGTTGGAGGCAGTCCGTTTGTTTTCCAGGGTGGCTGCGAGGATCTTAAGGACTTGGTTTTGACGCCAAGTGTAACGTGACCTGGTCAGTATGTGCTTGAGAGAACCTGACCTGGAGCAGAGGGCACATCCTGTATCTTCACCCAACCACTGATGAAGATTGCTAGGTGTTGGAAGAACATCATGCAGCCCTGATGATGAAGCTGATTCGCTTCGGTTCCATGCTCCACAACTAGGGATGCACCGATCCACATTTTTTCACTTCCGATCCGATCCCGATACCTGAATTTGGATATCGGCCGATACCGATTCTATTCCGATATCAGAGCTGTGTTTGCTTTAATATTATTATTATCATTATTGTTGATTTTATATGATGCTGAAATAAACTCCTCTCAACAGGCAAGTATGTACGTATCTATGCGTGTATGTCCTAAAAGGCAACTTTAGGTAAGTATAAGGTCAGAAAAACAGGAAATCCTGTTAACAGGAAAAATCCCATTCTGAAAGCAAATATGCAACTGCAAGGGTTTCAAATTGATTGTCATGTCAATATTTATTACATTCCCAAAATGTCAAATACTTGAGTCTTGAAATATAAGAAAAGTGCAAGTGTAAACATCTTACACACACACTATCAATAAAACAGTTTGCATCAACAGCAAAAAAAAACAAGTACACTGGCTCTTTTAGCATCAACAAATCAAGGTTTTAAAATGTAAAATATTAGAAATATAAGAAAAGTGCAATAGTCCAACATTTTCGTAGGCTATTCGTGATTCAGCTGCTCTGAATTGTCAAAACACCATTCAAACTCTATTCAAACTTCTTGCTACAGATGCGAAAAACGCAGATTTTTTTTATGACGAACGAAAGTTTCAGTGGCAGTATGCAAGCGTGATTGACATAACGTGAGGTCGTATTTATTTTTTAACGTGCGAAAATTTCAGACGTGAATTTCGGACTCCGTGTGCAAGGGCCTTAACACACACACACACACACACACACTCTATCAATAAAACGGCTTCCGTTGTCTTTCTGCCCACTGGCTAAAAAATCCTCGTGCTCTTTAACGTGGTGCTTTTTTAAATGTTTGATTGCGTTCGTTGTGTTGACCGACGCGAGGGAGCTTCCACCTCTCTGAATTACAGCTTTGCAAACATTGCATTTTGCTGTCTTGCTCCGCGGTGTTTCCAGAGTGAAGTATTTCCACACAGCGGACATAATGCTGCTCAATGCTTTTCTGCTAGCTGGCTGCAAACTGCGGAATGGATTTTCTGAGCGGAGGCGTGTCTCATGACTCTGTGTCTATTTGAGCCGCGCCTCCGTTCAGGAAATCCATTCCACAGTTTGCAGCCAGCTAGCAGACTAGCCGGCGGGAATCAATTTTGGAGTCATTTCAACAGACAACGTTAAAGCGCAGACATGGCTCATGGATATCGGATATCTCCGCAGGTTGGATCGGGAAAATCCGATACGTGAATTTACGCTGGTATCGGTCCCGATACCGATACTGGATCGGATCGGCCCCATCCCTATCCACAACTCCTTCCAGCTAATCCTCCTTCTCTCCACACTCTCCCAACGTGTCCACTGTCCCTGTTTACCAAAGAAAACTGCCTTGGTCCACCTTGCTGCTTCTTCCTGCCGGTGTATTTCCTCCACCACCAATTTCCTCCTTTCTGGTGCCGTGGCTGTATTCCAGGATGGTAGCCTAGTTGTTAGCCCAAGGCCTCCCCTTCCCTGCTGGACATGCCCCACTATGTCCGCAAGTCTGAGAGCGGCTGCAGCCTCCTCCGCCGCACCTGCTGGTCTCCATTTGCGGCCTGCCACCAAGGTTGGTGCGTTGTTACTTACCATTGCATCACGAGAAACAATCAGTGTCATCTGGAGTCTTACTTTAGCACACTTGAACTCCTCTGTGAGACTGGTGAGGGGCAGTTTGAGGGCGCAATCTCCGTAGAGGCCTATGGTGGTAAGGCATCGAGGCACTCCAAGCCATTTCTTGATGTAGCCTGTGATTCCTCTTTCCAACTTCTCCACTGTTGAGATTGGGACCTCAAAAATGGTAAGGGGCCACAGCACTCGGGGAAGAAGGCCAAACTGTAATCACCAGGCCTTCAATCTTCCAGGGAGCTGAGTGTTGTTGATGGCCTGGAGCCCACTTCTGATTTCTTTCCGCAGCTGCTGTACCTGATCTTTATCCTTCAGGCTGGCATCATACCACCTTCTAAGGCTCTTCACAGGCTGGTCAGACACTGTTGGGATGGGCTCCTCTTCAATGAAGAATCTGCAGTCAGAGAGCACTCCCTTGACAATGGAGATGCTGCGTGAGTTTGATGGGCCCAGCTGATGTTCTCTTCCAGTTTTCCGAGCAGTTTTCTGGTACATGGAGCAGTGGTGGTCAGAGTAGTGATGTCATCCATAAGGCTCTGAGAGGAGGAAGGCGTGTGCCCGAGTTAAGCCGCTGCCCACCCACTACCCATTTTGACGCCCGGATGATGACCTCTATTGCCATTGTAAAGGCCAGGGGTGAGATGGTGCATCCTGCCATGATGGCAACCTCCAAGGATTGCCAAGACGTGGTAAAATCAGCTGTGGTAAAGCAGAACTGCAGGTCTTGGAAGTAGAATTTAACCAGGGTTATAATGGTGTCCGGAATGTGAAAGAAGGTGAAGGCGGCCCACAGGAGTTCATGGGGCACTGACCCAAAGGCATTAAGGTCCAAAAAGACGACATGGAGGTCCTTTTTCCTCGCCTTTGCGGTCTGGATCTGGTACCAGATCATGCTAGAGTGTTCCAAGCATCCAGAAAAGCCTGAGACTCCTGCTTTCTGTACTGATGTATCAATGTACTTATTTATTTGAAGGTATTCAGACATCCTTTTAGCAATGACGCTGAAAAAGATTTTACTCTCTACATTTAGTAAGGATATTGGCCGAAACTGGCTAATGTTCTCCACCGCCTTCTCCTTTGGGATCAGGACCCCTCCTGATGTCGCCCTTGCCCTTTGTACTGCCTTTTCCACTTCTCTCCAGGTCGGAGGACCAGTCTCCATCTGATGTTCTGGAGAGTTGATTGGTGGAATGTCTGGTGGAATGGTCATCCGTTCATGCCGTCTTGGATCAGAGTGTGTCGCTTTCAGGTGATCTAACTTGAAGGGGTCTTTGTAGAACTGTGTTCTAGATCTTACTTTTTTCCTTCTGCTTTTCCGTAGGTTTTCTGCTCTGTGGAGGGATGCCAATCGGTTTTTGATTTCAGCTTGAAGCACCTCAATGCCTTCCTTTTCCTCCTCCAAGACTTTCTTCCACTGCTTCCGAAGTTGCCTCCTCTGTTGGATGAGGCGCTTGATATCTTGTTGCCTCCTGGAGGTTGGCGCAGTTGGAGACTTTTTCTGGCCTTTCCCTTCTTGTATACCTAAGCTTTCTGCTCCATACCGGTGGATGATGTCCCCCGTACTCTCCAACTTCTTTTCCGCTGTGCCTTTAAGTTGCTCTAGGGTCAGGGACAAATCGCTGTTGATTGCTTCCCAATTTTTCTTGTCGGCAGCAGCTGGCCATTTCACTCGTGGTCTGTGCCCGACCAATCTCCTCTCGATCGGGGGTCTGGAAAGTTGGGTGAGATTCTCTGATGTTGCCATCTCTGTGCTTGAGGGTACTTCCTCCATGACAGTGGTGCTAATGCACTGCAAGCTGTGGTTTAGGTCCGGTTGCTGTGCTTCGACTGACTTGACTCCTTCGGCAGAAGGTAGTCAATGCGAGGCCCCTGTCTCTGGTTTCCCAAACACTTTCTCTTCCCCTGATGAATCCTCAACCCATGGTATGACATGACTTTCCTCCATCCGCAGGCACATATCTGAAGTGTGTGGTGCGCTGCTGCAGATGTAGCTACGACAGTTCCTGTGGTGCTCTCCTGGTCTGCGCTTTTTCTACTCGAAGTCGATTCCGGTCCAGGGTCTGTTACCATAGTGTCAGCCAATGAGTCTTCTTGCGCCCTCGCTCTCGCAGACTCTGAGGGCATTTTCTTCTGTTGTGTTTTCGTAGCCATAGCAGGTGTTTCCATATGCTAAAAAGCTATGGAAACTACAGCCATGGGTAGCTAGCCCATGACCGGCCCATTGGGGTCTGTTCCCTCCTGCCAGCTGTCTCTCCATGCCGTCACAAGGACTTTCCCCTGTCGTCAGCTGACCTTTCTCAGCGGTCACTGGACTTGTCCAGATATTCAGTTTTCAGGAAGCACAGGACGAGATGTAATACATCCTTTAAAAACTTTATTAACATTAAGTGAACCTCAAGAACGTATTAAAATCCTTGTTAAGAGACAGTCTTAACCCTCTGGGGTCGGCTATCGCGCTGGCGCGACGAGCTCACTTTTTTCCTTATCAGTGCAAAAGAGACTCAAATTACTCTGTTGATTTTGATCTTACATTTAAGTGTTGTACATCATTAGATCCTGTTAAGTGTCTATTTTTGTGTGGATACTCACAATAAAAACAAAGTGTTCTGCTTTTTGTCAAATAAAGAAAAATAAACATGATGCGAATTTTGCCTTCTCTCTGTCAGTGAAGTCCATTCTGAAACGCGTCCGAAAATGAACTGTAACTCAGTAAATACTTGTCACACAGGCACGAAAGATTTTTCGTTATGAAGCTGAAATTCTCTTCTTTTAAATGAAGTAATTTATATAAAATATTCTCACTTTATGTAATCTGTATGAAAAGAGAGAGATGTCAGTCTTTTTCCTTTCAGCTAATTATAGCTTATTACGTGTTAATGTGACTACGCCCACTGAGAGCGCGCGCTTTTCAAACGCAAATGTCGAGGCAAGCCATACCAACGCCCACATCAGCTGGATAAAACATCAAGTATAATAAGAATCTTGTACTTTACCTCGTCTTGCTGCGCTGTGAGGAATAATATTATCGTAATAATCCTGGAAAAGTTACCTCAGAAGTGCTGGTAGTTTCATTTCGAGGAGCACGGATTCAGCTGATGTAGTAAGATATTTATTCTTAAGTGCTTTTTTCTAATCGCGTTATTGAATAGTGTCTGTAAACTGCACAAAGACTGTTTAAATATGAATTGCGTGTCTGTGTGTGAATGAATGAATGGCACAGACACGCACGCAATATTGTTTACTACAGATGTACATCGCATCTGTGCATTCATTAACTCTCGCTCCTACATTAGTAAACGTTATTTTTACATGAACACATCCAAACTATATTACTATAGCCTACTGAGATTTGTTCTAATCGTGATATAGAATAGTGTCTGTAATGACAACATTTTGTTGACTAGTTTTGGATAGATTATAAAGTTTTTACTCTAAAATAGACATCAAATAAGCTTTTGTTAGACAGTTTCTGCTCATATGTTAAATATATAGTATGTTTTGTCAAAAATAAACTAATCAACTGTTATATTGTTTGTTCCAATGTAAGCTATAATGAAATACTGCAGAAATGCTGCAGCTGCGTGAAAATTTTATCTGAATCCAGGTTCTGTTGTTGATCTGTTCTGTTGTTGATCTGTTCTGTATGCTGCTGTTTGCAGTTTGCACGTTAAAATAAACCCTTTGATAAATAAAAACTTTTATTTTTTATTTTTAACGGGTCACAGATACGCGTCAATTTTATTTTTATTTAATGCTAATTCAATATTATAATCTTATCAGTTAACGGGTAATAATCGATTAACGAGCGGCGGTTGTCGGTCGGGAAAATTAACCAAAATGAGCATCCCTACTGGACACATTTTGTTGAAATCACATATGAGGAATTCGCAGGCTGTGGAGAAATGCAATCCTCCATGGCCACGGAGCGCTGTCATGACAGCGAGGGCATCACGTCGCAGGCTTACGGCATCAATAAGAGGAGCGGTGTCCGCAGACTCACTCAATGCTTGTAAAATGGCAAATAATCCTTCCGATCGGTCGGTGTATTTTTGCTTTATACATTTTAGGCTTATTCTCAGATTCAGATTGTGTTAGGGGGGCGGGATTATTAGGCCATTTTAATCTGACAATTTGACCGGAGAGATTTAATTTTGTCGGACATTTCAATTTTTTCCCGGCCAATGTCCGGAAACCCTGATATATACATATGATATATATATAGATATATATATATTATATAATATAATATAATATAATATAATATATGTGTATGTATGTATATATATATATACACTCACCTAAAGGATTATTAGGAACACCATACTAATACTGTGTTTGACCCCCTTTCGCCTTCAGAACTGCCTTAATTCTACGTGGCATTGATTCAACAAGGTGCTGAAAGCATTCTTTAGAAATGTTGGCCCATATTGATGATAGCATCTTGCAGTTGATGGAGATTTGTGGGATGCACATCCAGGGCACGAAGCTCCAGTTCCACCACATCCCAAAGATGCTCTATTGGGTTGAGATCTGGTGACTGTGGGGGCCATTTTAGTACAGTGAACTCATTGTCATGTTCAAGAAACCATTTTGAAATGATTCGAGCTTTGTGACATGGTGCATTATCCTGCTGGAAGTAGCCATCAGAGGACGGGTACATGGTGGCCATAAAGGGATGGACATGGTCAGAAACAATGCTCAGGTAGGCCGTGGCATTTAAACGATGCCCAATTGGCACTAAGGGGCTTAAAGTGTGCCAAGAAAACATCCCCCACACCATTACACCACCACCACCAGCCTGCACAGTGGTAACAAGGCATGATGGATCCATGTTCTCATTCTGTTTACGCCAAATTCTGACTCTACCATCTGAATGTCTCAACAGAAATCGAGACTTATCAGATCAGGCAACATTTTTCCAGTCTTCAACTGTCCAATTTTGGTGAGGTCTTTCAAATTGTAGCCTCTTTGTCCTATTTGTAGTGGAGATGAGTGGTACCCGGTGGGGTCTTTTGCTGTTGTAGCTTATCTGCCTCAAGGTTGTGCATGTTGTGGCTTCACAATTGCTTTGCTGCATACCTCGGTTGTAACGAGTGGTTATTTCAGTCAAAGTTGATCTTCTATCAGCTTGAATCAGTCGGCCCATTCTCCTCTGACCTCTAGCATCAACACGGCATTTTCGCCCACAGGACTGCCGCATACTGGATGTTTTTCCCTTTTCACACCATTCTTTGTAAACCCTAGAAATGGAAGCTCTAGCGTTAAGTTCTGCCAGGAAGACTCAATTGCTACGTCACTTATTACCTTCTCATCTATCCAATCGTGTCTAAGACTTGTGGTATAAAAGACCAGTACTTACACATGTCTGAGTTCGCAGATGCTGACGCTTTCATGCAGCTCTCGTTCAGTCGCCAGCCAACATGTTTCAGGACACGCATATTGTTCTATTATTGAGTTCCGACGATGGATATGTCCCGCCGTATCTCCCGCTACACGTCGAGGTTCCCGCGTTCAGTGCCGCATCTCCCCGTATGCACAGTGGTCTTCGGAGAGTTTTTGATGATCAGCCAAGGCCTCTCATGAGAAGTTCTGCTCTCTAGGCCTAAAACACCCTGGGTAACCAATCAGTTTCCATTTTCACGTCATCAAACGCCTCAACAGCGTCAGCTCAGTCAGGATAATCCGGCAGGAAGAGAACTATGTCATTCTCAACAACTTGTCCAGCAAAAGAACCTCGCTGTCTGCACGGGTGCATTATCCCGCAGATCACCGATCCACCGACATGAATCAACAACTCTGCAAATCACGAGAGGCGATCTTCTCTCGCTGGTTCAAGTTCAAGCTCCACTTCCAAGGCTTTCAAGTCGGTTTTTCAAGTTTGGTAGGCGCTTCCACCAGCCACCGTTAATATGTCCCCTCTATCATGATTAAACTTCATCCAGGTAAGTATTTCTCCGTTGCTTCCTACACCAGCGGCAGAGTTCAAATTGGTGGCCACGGTGACGTGGCGTTCGTGTTCATAATTACTAACGTTACTGATCTGCAGACTGCAATGGGGCCGGTTAGCTCGCCTTAAAGGGGAAATGTTCATAGCAAGTGTAAGCAAGTTTCGCGTCACCGCCACTGTACAGTGATCTAATAATATCAGCGTTGTCAAAACACCCGCAATGTTGGAAACTGCACAATGTATTATTTTTACAATGGAGATGAACGTTCCTGTAAACTGTGCAATTGTTGAGAAAAAAAAAAAAAATATATATATATATAATATATATATCAGCGTTGTCGATACCACGCTCTCGTGGGCAGTTTGCAAATACCCACTAACAACTGAGTAACTGATTTAAAAAAAAAAAAAAAAAAACCTGACCTAAAGAGGGCAAGTTGTTCATTTGGCTGTCATGCATTCTGTAGTGGATATCTCTACAATGGCAGTTAATTACATACTTACATAAGTGTTGTAATTTCACAAACAACTATTTTCAACATAATTAGGCCTACTTTAAAATCATATTATAAGTCCCTTAATGAAAATTAATCTACAATATTGGAAATGTGTACAATTGCTGTAATATTTAACCTTCCTGCTGTCTACTTAATCCACTGATATGTGTGATAGAAATATTTTATGTGATTGCATTTTCCTGTACATTAATGTGGAAATACCCGACTAAGGATGCTCCTGTCAAAGGCCACATATCCTTAGCAAAAACTGCTAACTCAGTAGAATTAACAGTCATATTAGTTGTATCAAGTCAAACCAATCAACAGAACTAATCTGTGAAGGAGATTCGAGTGGCATCGTCTTTGCTCAACTGTTTGATTTACATGCTCATGTATCTTTCTATTCAAGAGTCTCAACTGTTGTTGTGGCCAGCGATCTCCCAGCCATGAATGGGGCTATGTCTGCAAGAGCAACTTGGGAGCCATGTCAGGCATATGCTGCGCATCTGAGAAAAGGATTCTACGCTCAAAAAAAAAAAAAAAAAAAAAAAAAACAGATCAAGTATCATTTAGGTAATGATAGTAGCTTCTTGACAGGACGCCGTCACCTTACTTCAGGTAAGTACCGTATTATGAAGTCAGATTTAGCCGATATAAAAAAAAAAAAAAAAAAAAAAAAAAAAAAAAAACCCATACTAGACAAAGGGTGCATGTCCAATCTCAGATTCGGATATCTAGGTCAGTAAAGGCTAGATGAATCTTCTAAGCTCACTCAAGGTTCGTCCGCTCTTCACAAAATCATCCTATAGCGGTCGTTAGGGTCCTTAGGGATTTGACGTGGTCGCAAAATATGTTATATCGTTGTGCTACAAAGCATGGTTGTCATCAAGGCAGATCTTATTGTTAGGCGATCATGCCATTCCTGAGACGTTAATTTGGCTATCAATCGTCTTCAATTTCATAATTAAGGTCGTGCTTATTCCTTCCAATGCAAAGCCATAGCTACGCGCTTTCACTCTTCGTTACAGGCTTTCAGACGGCTTTTGGCTTCAGCAACCCGGATCCATCACCCTGCCCTCCTCTAACAGAGTTTGTTAAATTAGTAATGTTTGCTTTTCTTTCAGATTCCTGTTTTCACATCCTGATCACGGCCGATTGTTCCTTCCTCGTCTACAATTACGAATCGTAATTTAATATTTCTTCCATCCATAGTTTGCTCGCAGGCATTCAAATTCACGCAAGTATTTTAATACTAATTATCCAAGTCTGTTCACCGTTCCTTCTCTTTGTTTGCTACTTAAGGCATAGCCAAGACCTGTAGTAAACCTCCGATAAACGCCTGCCAATCACATTGTATCACAAAGATAAAAAATGTGTATAATTGTGCCCTTTTCGCAGGATATGTGGTGGGTCTCCGGTGTGTATGCGGGGTTTGGCTCGGAATGCCCCACAGATAATTTTGCATAGCATGTTGGAATGGTCATTCGAAGGTGATTAAGCTTATCGTTTTGTCTATCCCTTTGGATGTGGCAGGGCTGCTACTCCCGGCACAGGGGTCGGAGTTTCAACAGCTCGTTTTGCAGCTTCAATTACCTCTCACCAACAATTTAAAATTTTCACTTTGTTCCACCAGAATCATTCAAGATGGAGCAACTCAAGAAGTGTCAACATATAGACGACATTCCGAATGGTCGTTGATAAATTATGTAGCTCATCGTAGCTATCTCTAGTCACTAATTAGTTTATTCTGTCTCGATATTCTTTGAATCTTGTTCTGTGGGCAGGATTCATGTAAATTTAGGTTGCGATGCACTAACCCAGGAGGAATTTCGTTAGCTCCTCTCAGCGCTGTTGTAGTCTTTAAAAAGCAATTCTTAAATTAATTTCTCCCATTGCTTGAACTTTGACTGTTGTAACTTTGAAGATGTTGGTTATGCTTATACGGCAACATTTCACACTAAGTAAGTTAGAAAAGCAAAATCCATCCAACCCCCTTTTTATTACTTCCTGTCCGCAATGGTCTCTTTTCTATTGGTATTCAGATTGGAGCTGTCTGTTACAGCGTCATGGCTCATGCATCCAGGGGATTCACTCCAGGAGCTAAATACTCCGATTTCCCCATGGTCTTTTTCTGATTTGCGTTTCTCACCTAATTTCTTTACTCTCTTTCTTAAGAACTCTAAGAATGACTCTCAAGGCTCTGTTTCACATTATCAATTCATTAATTAGTAATAAATTCTGTCCCTTCTCATCTATGATTAATTTCTTAAATTCCCCTCCATTTATCCTAACTAACGGAGCACTTCTTTCTAAGCTAGTTCAGGACTCATCAGTTCTGTCCTCAAAAGCTGCAGTCCATCTCCCTCCCAGTATACTGGTTATTCCTTCAGGATCGGGGCAGCCATTACAGCAGCTGATCATGGCATTTCTACTTCAGCTATTAAGATCCTGGGCAGGTGGTCCTCCTGGGCAGGTGGTCCTCCTCGGCATTTGAATCCTACATAAGACCAGATTCAAAATCTATTCTCGAAGCTCAGCAAGCTCTCCAGTCATGATCTAGGTAAATTCCTATTTATCTACTGGTGGTGGTGTTTTTGCCAAAGTGGCTGGCACTTTTTATGATAGCATGGTTTAGCTACTAAACCAAGATGGCCTGCGGGCTAAGTGTCTGCTTTAACGGCGTTTCACACTATAGTTCTAGAAGGCCCGCGGCCATGTGTCCCATCTAGATGGCCTGTGGCCCACGTGTTCTTCCAAAAGATGGCCCGTGGCCCATGTGTCCTATCAAAGACGGCCTGCGGCCATGTGTCCTATCAAAAGATGGCCTGTGGCCCATGTGTCCTATCAAAAGATGGCCTGTGGCCCATGTGTCCTATCAAAAGATGGCCTGTGGCCCATGTGTCTTATCAAAAGATGGCCTGTGGCCCATGTGTCCTATCAAAAGATGGCCTGTGGCCCATGTGTCCTATCAAAAGATGGCCTGTGGCCCATGTGTCTTATCAAAAGATGGCCTGTGGCCCATGTGTTCTATCAAAAGATGGCCTGTGGCCCATGTGTCCTATCAAAAGATAGCCCGTGGCCACGTGACTCTTCAAAGATGGCTATATAAAAAAAAAAAAAAAAAAAAAAAACACACTAATTCTTATTTCTTTTCTATTTTAGGATCTCCAAGAATCACGACCGGTAGGTTTACTTCCTCTACCGTTCTTTGGGGGTGGGCTCCGTCCCGGTGGATTATTATTCCACCTATTTTTGGGGGTCGGCTGCGCCCCTGCCTTCGTCTTCAGGCAGGAAATGCAGAGTCCGGACCCTCGGATTGCGAGCTATGGACGGGGCCTACGCCAAAGAACTTTATTGCTTGCTGGGCTATCAATAAATGTATTTATTGTTACAGTATTTATTCTCCCGAGTCTTTCTGGTAGAAATGGAAGCTCTAGCGTTAAGTTCTGCCAGGAAGACTCAATTGCTACGTCACTTATTACCTTCTCATCTATCCAATCGTGTCTAAGACTTGTGGTATAAAAGACCAGTACTTACACATGTCTGAGTTCGCAGATGCTGACGCTTTCATGCACCTCCATCCTCCCCACCACCACCAGGATGGTCCCTTCCCCTCCATCCTCCATCCTCCCCACCACCACCAGGATGGCCCCTTCCTATACCTCACGGGGGGTCGGCTGCGCCCCTGCCTTCGTCTTCAGGCAGGAAATGCAGAGTCCGGACCCTCGGATTGCGAGCTATGGACGGGGCCTACGCCAAAGAACTTTATTGCTTGCTGGGCTATCAATAAATGTATTTATTGTTACAGTATTTATTCTCCCGAGTCTTTCTGGTAGAAATGGTTGTGCGTGAAAATCCCAGTAACTGAGCAGATTGTGAAATACTCAGACCGGCCCGTCTGGCACCAACAACCATGCCACGCTAAAAAATTGCTTTAATCACCTTCCTTTCCCATTCTGACATTCAGTTTGGAGTTCAGGAGATTGTCTTGACCAGGACCACACCCCTAAATGCATTGAAGCAACTGCCATGTGATTGGTTGATTAGATAATTGCATTAATGAGAAATTGAACAGGTGTTCCTAATTATCCTTTAGGTGAGTGTGTGTATATATATATATATATATATATATATATATATATATTTTGTCCTTGCATTCTTTCTTGTGTGACACACCTGAATGAAAGGCTCATCATGCGGGTCTTTGTCTTCTCAGGTGTGAGCCACCTAATTATTCATGATATACGCATATTGCCTTTCCAAACAAACAAATGTTTTTCACAATTTAAAACAATCTGTTGTTTATGTGAATGATTAGGCAGGATGATTTTCAGATCATTTTGAAGAAAAAACTCTATGCGACAACATCCATTAGTCAAAAGTCTTGTGGACACATATTTAGTATGTGTTTTGTGGCCTTATTTCAGAAACTTTAATTTTTAGTTTTTTCTCCAATAACCATGCATAAACAATATTCTCTCAAAAATACAAACATGTACATACATGTTTCTCACATATAATGGTAGCCCTGTTTGTGCTAAATAGTGTAATTTCACCTGTCCCATTAAAATGTTTATAAGCAACTGAAAAAAGCACAAATGTCAGGGCATGTCAAAACATCTCAAGGACCCCAAAAACACCTTAGACCCCAGAGGGTTAAACTATAAATGAATGGTGACAAACAATAAACTATAAGTTAATCTTTAAATTACAAGTCTAATTAAACTATAAGTTAACTGTGAAGGTTGAAGAGAAAGATCTGTAAAATGTGTGTGATCAGAATTATTATACAGATGCAACTCAAAGTATACATTTATGCTTGCAGATATGCATTTACTTGCTATTAAGTACCCTGCATCTTTCTCCATTGACAGCCATTCAAAAGTATATGTCAATATATTGTAGTAGATGTTGTTGTACTGATGACTGTTTAAACATCATATTTACTATCATTCCTTGCGGTTCTTATTTTCTAAATTTAACATATTCATCAACATATATTATATATTGTCTAATATTGCCTATCACATTAATCTGACATCGCTAGCTTTTATCTAAATCATTATCGCTAGCACAACACGCTAGTATCTTGCTAGCCTGTTAACCTGCCATCCATGCTTGCCGCCTTTTACGAGTCTATCAAGCAACTAAGGTAAGTAGAATCAGTCAACAAACACGGTGAGTAATGTCTTCTCCTGTTATTGTCACTTGCACTTCGTGTCACATGTATAGTGTAACATTCTCTGTCACCCTTGAAGGATTTACATGTGATAAATGCAGGGAGACAGTCAGGCTGACAGAGAATATTTCAGAACTAGAGACACGCATCCAAACTTTATTCGAGGATAATAAGAGTGCAAGGGCTTTAGATACTGCTTTGGATGCGACTAGCGTAGTGAACTCTGTACATTGTTTGGTTACGGCTGTAGAGCCCATGCAGCAGGGCAACTGGGTGACCGTGAGACGCTGTAGTCGCGGGACAAAACAACGCTCTTCCGTTCCGATAACAGCATTAAACAGGTTCTCCCCTCTCAGTGAAACACCCACTGAGAATCCTGTTGAATGTGCCCTAGTTATTGGCGATTCTATTACACGGAACGTGAAAATAGAGACACCAGCCACCATAGTCACATGTTTGCCGGGAGCCAGAGCTCCTGACATCAAGGCAAATTTAAAAGTGCTGGCTAATGCTAATCGTAAATTCTCTAAGATTATTATTCACGTCGGCACTAATGATGTTCGACTTCGTCAGTCAGAGATCACCAAAATTAACGTTAAAGAGGTGTCTGTACTCGCAAGTACGATGTCAGGCACTGTAATTTGCTCTGGCCCCCTTCCTGTTCGCAGGAGTGATGAGATACTTAGTAGAATGTGCTCACTCAATGGCTCGCTGTCTAAGTGGTGTCCGCAAAATAATATAGAATTCATAGACAATTGGAAAAGTTTTTGGGGCAGACCTGACCTGTTGAAAAGAGATGGTATTCATCCCTCCTGGGATGGTGCTGCTCTTCTCTCTAGTAATATGGCACATAGTCTTAAGGTGATGACACTTTTTGAGCAATGTTGCTGGGCAATCTTGCCAAGCGATTGTTGCTTGGGCACTTTCCCAGTGAAAATGGGCAATACATTTCTATCTGGATAATTTAGATCGGTCGTGGGCCCTGTGTCTCATCTGGTTGCCCGTTGACGGCAACATTGCCCAGCAACATTGCTCAAAAAGTTGCCCTGTGTATCATCACCTTTAGATCTCAAACATGACAATCTGGGGATCAGGTCAGGAAGCAGACAGACTGGCTAAACCGACCGTCTGCTAGCTGTCTCACGTCACTGAGGTCAGATAAATCCCATCACATAGAGACTCTTTCACCTAGATATCATCATATAGAGACTGTGGGTGCTTCTCAATATCCCTCCTCGTCTCCTCGATCCTCCGTCCTCCATCCTATGACCCGGAAACCGATCGAGCTCAGCCATCTTGAAGGACATCTCAATTCTCTAATTGCACCGCGAGGAGGCGAGGATCGAGGAGTGAGGAGGCTTCCAGAGGAGCTATGAGCGAGGATACACAGGTGTACCCTTTGCGGAAGAGTTTTATGGACTAAACATGACGCACGTATCAATTCTCCTCCCCCTTTACATCTGTCACAATCATTTGAATTTATACTTTACTTTTGTAGTTTACATAAACCACACAACTCACATATTTCAACAAGGTATCTTGCTTTATTATCATTTATTATTAATTTCTTAAATAAACAAACTTTAACAACATAAGGGCAGATCCTTTGAGCGCTGCTGATGACGCAGTGAAGTGACGTTCGAGTGATCAAGTTTTCCAATGTATAAAAAAGCTTTCATTCAATTCCTCCGTCCTCATTTTTTTTCCTTGCAGCCTTCCCTCGCGTCCTACAGGGGGTGGAGCTGAGACGCGAGGAAAGAAAGCGAGGAAAGGAAACGAGGATGCAGAAATAAGAAATGAGAAGCACTCTGTGTCTGTTCCCCGAATTAGGACATACAAAAAACTCCTAAACTCATTTAAGGGTAAAAATGTAATTGATGTTCAACAAATAAAAAGCAGATATAATACGGATGAACAAATGATAAAGCTCGGGTTGCTGAATATTCAATCCCTTACTTCAAAAGCAATTATTGTTAATGATATGATTACAGATTATAACCTAGATGTGCTGTGTTTGACAGAAACGACCAGACGATTACATTACTTTAAATGAGTCCACCCCGCAAGATTACTGTTATAAACATGAGCCTCGTCTGAAAGGCAAATCTCGTCTGAAAGGCAAACCTCGTCTGTTGGTGATTTTAATATACATGTAGATAACGAAAAAGATGCATTGGGATTGGCATTTAAAGACATTCTGAACTCTATTGGAGTTAGACAACACGTTTCAGGACCTACTCATTGTTGTAATCATACTCAAGATCTAATATTATTCCATGGAATCAATGTTGATGCCGTTGAAATTCTGCAGCAGAGTGATGACATCTCAGATCATTATCTAGTCTCGTGTATACTTCATTTAGCCAAGGCTGCAAAGTCGACTCTGTGTTACAAATATGTTAGACCTATCACTTCTGCCACTAAAGATCGCTTTATTAATAATATTCCTGATCAGTTTCATCTCCTCAGTATCCCAGATAGCTTAGAAGAACTCTTGCGCTTAAAGATGATTAAAGACAATAGTCCAACGCTGTGGTACAAACGAGCACACTCAGGCCCTTAAGAAAGCAGCCAGAAAAATGGAGCGCAACTGGAAGAAAACAACTAGAGGTATTTCGCATTTCATGGAAAGAGAGCACGATTGCGTACAGAGAGGCCTTAAAAGCTGCTAGATCTGCTTATTTTTTCAACCCTATTAGAAGAAAATAAACAAAACCCTATTTATTTGAAACAGTGGCTAATTTAACGAAAAATAAAGCTTCAACCCCAGACGCTTCCAAGCAGCACAGCAGTAATGACTTTATGAACTTCTTTACTTACAAGATTGATAATATCAGGTAGAAAATTATAACTATGCAACCGTCTAATACAGTATCGTACCAGGCAGTGCATTGTAGTCTCCCTGAGGAAAAAAATTTATTAATTCATTGCTATAGGAGAGGAAGAATTTTCTAAACTCGTTAAATCATCTAAATCGTGTATGTTAGACCCTATACCGACTAAGCTATTGAAAGAGATGCTTCCAGAGGTCATAGATCCTCTTCTTAATATCATTAATTCATCTTTGTCATTAGGATACGTACCAAAAACTTTTAAGCTGGCTATGATTAAACCGCTTGTTAAAAAAACGCTACTTGATCCCACAGAATTAGTCAATTACAGGCCGATCTCGAATCTACCTTTTCTGTCAAAGATACTAGAAAAGGTAGTATCCTCACAACTATGTTCCTTTTTAGAAAGAAATGATATCTGCAAGGATTTTCAGTCAGGATTTAGACCGTACCATTGTACTGAGACAGCTCTCATCAGAGTCACAAATGATTGGCTCTTATCATCCGATCGTGGTTATCTCTCTATTAGTGTTACTCGATCTTAGTGCTGCATTTGATACCATTGACCACAACATTATTTTAAATAGACTTGAAAATTATGTTGGCATTAGTGGAGTTGCATTAGCATGGTTTAAATCATACTTATCTGACCGTTATCAGTTTGTAGCAGTAAATGAAGAGATGTCTTATTGATCAAAAGTTCAGTATGGTCTACCACAAGGCTCAGTACTAGGACCGCTGCTGTTCACTCTGTACATGCTACCCTTAGGAGATATCATTAGGAAGCATGGCATTAGTTTTCAGTGTTATGCTGATGATACTCAGCTCTATATTTCTTTACGCCCTGACGAAACTTACCAATTCACAAAATTAACAGAATGCATAGCTGATATAAAAAACTGGATGACTAGTAATTTCCTACTACCTAATTCTAAATAAACAGAGATTCTAATTATTGGACAAAAAACTTCCTCACATACTAACCTAGAATACTGTCTAACACTTGCTCTGTCAAGTCTTCGTCGTCGGTTAGGAACCTGGGTGTGCTCTTTGATACCAATCTTTCATTTGAAAGTCACGTGTCTAGTATTTGTAAAACCGCATTTTTCCATCTTAAAAATATAGCTAAATTACGTCATATACTCTCTATGACAAATGCGGAACAGTTAGATAATGCGTTCCATAGGCTAGATTATTGTAATGCTATTATGGGTGGTTGCCCTGCTGCACGCTTAATAAATAAACTACAGCTGGTCCAAAACGCAGCCGCTAGAGTTCTTACCAGAACCAGGAAGTATGACTATATTAGCCTGGTTCTGTCAACACTGCATTGGCTCCCTATTAAACATCGTATAAATAAAATTTTGCTGATTACTTACAAAGTACTAAATGGTTTAGCTCGCCAGTACTTGAGCGAGCTCTTAATGCATTATAGTCCTTCACGTCTATTGCGATCTCAAAATTCCGGGCATCTGATAATACCTATCAAAATCAACTGCTGGCGGTAGATCCTTTTCCTATTTAGCACCGAAACTTTGGAACAGTCTTCCTAACATCGTCTGGGTAGCAGACACAGTCTGTCAGTTCAAATCTAGACTAAAAACACATCTCTTTGACCTAGCATACACATAACACATTATAGACTTAAATTAAGACTAATTTATAAATAAATTATAAATTATAAATAAGACTATAATTCAATGTTAGGCTGCATAGTTTAGATCAGCCGGAACCGGGAACACTTCCCATAAATTCTGATGTACTTGTTACATCATAAGGAAGAATGGCATCTACGCTAATATTAGTCTCTCTGTTTATCCCGAGGTTTACCGCAGTCCGCCGGATCCAGGCCGTATCCGGATCTGATGAAGGACCTGCTGTATTATCAATTTTTCAAGGTTACCTTGGAACCTATTTCATGGTTTGCGTTCTAGAGCCACCAGGCACTGTTTTGCGCAAATGAGCGGCCGGATCGCATTAAGGATTTTCTGTTAGAACGGTGTCGTGTTAGGGGCCCCTAAGTTAATATCTAATGATCGTTGCGCCAGAAGTGAATCCATCAAAACTAACTTTAGCTAGACAATAACTTTATTCTAGAGCTGCTGTAAAGCCAAAACAATCTCTCTTACTTTAATTTCCTATTATCACTGTAAAGCTGCTTTGAAAACAATCTATATTGTTAAAAGCGCTATATAAATGAAGGTGACTTGACTTGACTTGTTTGATTGACTGATTTTTAATAAAAAACATTTTGAGGGCTCTTAGAAGTGTGAATTTTTTTTCTGTCAGTTGTCAGGTTGTTGCTTTTCTGCTGCTCCCAAGTAATTTGTCACATGATGTATGCGGCGAGGTGATCAGCCAATCAGAAGTGGCAATTTCAGCCCCTGTTGTGTGCACTGCGGTATGCATCAGATGGCCACCGTGGGTGCGTTGTCTGAGACTAAGTTTGATAGATCCACGTGATTCTTTCTGTCATTTTGTCAAACCCCCTAAACTCAGACTCTGCGACTACGAGCAGGCATCAGCCAGTACAGTCAAACCGGTGCATAATCCAGCAGAGTGCTGCATGCAGCTCCCAGCCAGTCCTCATTAACCTGCTGTATTCTCGACTCAGACCTGTGTGGATGACATCCTTTGAGGAGCCAGGAGTGTGTGCTTATTAGACAAGCCCACACACTGCCTACCTCAGGTCAAGAGCATCTACTTTAGTCACCCTCTCCGTTCCCTCGGCTGATTGATGCCTTTAAGATGTCACAGTGTTTCACATAAAGCCCTCGACTTTAGTGATGATGAGTAAGGCCAGGTGAGAGTACAGGACAGCCATGCTAAGAAGGCCACCGATTTCAAGAAACATTTTTCAAGTAGGCTAATTTCCGTGTCTGAAAAAAGCATTAGATTTACTCTCCTCACATTTTCCTTACATTGGAAAATTTAGGCCTACTGACTGTATGTGTAAGAAAATAGTTATGAAAGCGTTCAAATTAAATGAGCCCTTGAGAGTGATCTTTTACATACAATGCTCTTATCATGTTGGTTTGAACTATGCTTTGCGCTGTTGGCATTTTCTTTGTTTTGGCTCTCTGCAGTGGTTTTTCTAAGGGGTCAATGACATTTTGTGCCCTTTCCAGTTTACAGTCTGATTATGTCACATCAGCTTGTGAAAGCCCACTGATGTCAACGGTGCGGTAACAAAACAGCCCGCTTCTCAGAATTTTTTTAATTGTGTACTGAACATTGTTGCTAGGCACTCAAGTAACCTTATCCCATTTGATGTATTTTATCATCTGTAAAATTATGGGTTTTACAAACAATTTTCCCCCGCTTCCACTTATTTAATAATAAACAGTTGGAGTAATTTAAAAGGTAAAAAATGACCTGTATCATAAAAATTCAAGTCAGTATTACTTTTTAAATGTAGGTTTCAGAAACTTTTGAGACTTCAGTCGAAGAATCCAAAACCAATATAAGAAAGGTGTGAGTGCGTGGGCTGGCTTCTTCAATATTCAAATACCTTTTTACACATTTATGGCCTTATAAAAGTGTTTCAAAGTGGGCCGACCTGATAAAGCGACCTCCTGACTAGCCAAATAAAAGGGCAGGGGATGGTCTTATCTGAGTTATGTTTTCCTCCTTGCCCTTCGAAACCATTTGATTAGGGGCACATGAAACACTTGCGGCAAAATCATTTCTCTTTTTCTGACTAAACGTGGCATGGTTTTATCGGTTCGCCTTGATCTGATCAGCTGGGATCCCAGCACCCCTCACACGCAATTGGAGGTGTGACGAGATCACAGTACTGTGCAGAGAATAGCCTGTCCAGTGAGTAGCAAACGTCACATGTTATACAAGTATCCCTTTACCATCAAAGGCCTCAGCTGGTATTTAGAAAGAATTCTTGCTGACTTGTAGGCAGGGAAAAAACCACGGCCAACATGGCAGGTGTGATGTTGGCCGTGATTTATTTATTTATTATTTCTTTCATTTAGCATCTTCACACATTCTGCTCAGTGTTCAATTCTAAGCTGTTGTATCACAGATGATGTAACATTATTTAATTTGAGGAAAGACTTTAATGTACAGTTTTTTTTCTCTTTTTTTGTAATGAAATTACTTCTGCTAATGGTACGTTAAGTTTATGCCTAATGATGCAATGAGTGCAAATAATTTGGATTCCAAACATTAATTTCATGACTATGATAAGCTATAGTAGCTGAAACAATCAGGCCTTTTTTTCTTCAGTTTTTGCAATAAAATTATGTTTGACCAGTGTTCTGCTTTTTTCCCCTTGTGTTGAAGATATCTGTACTACAGATGACAATGTTCTATTAATCGTTATCTTATCTTCTTAAATTAGGTCAGGAAGGTTTTAGACTCACTCATTGTCTTATATACACGCAGTTACAATTGTGAGAATAAAGTATTTAGAGCCTTTGGAATTCTGCGATGAACAATTTATTTAAATAAAGTTATTGATTAAAAAAGTATCTAATCACTTATTAAAGCTACTGCTAGTTCAGGTATGCTTTAGGAATTTATCTGAGCAAATCAGATGTTTATTCTCTAATAATGATCTAATAATTAAATAATGATCCAATCATATACTCTTAAGCATTCGCCTATTTAAATCCAAATGCAAAACGCGACTGTTTTTTTTAAATATAATTAATTCAGCTTTGCTATCACTGGAATATTCAGCAGCCATTCCTGTCTTCAGTGTCACATGATCCTACAGAAATCATTCTAATATGCTGATTTGGTCCTCAAGAAACATTTCTTATCATCAATGCTTAAAACAGCTTCTCAATGTGTTTGTTGAAACCGTGATGCATTTTTTTTTTCAGGATTCTTTGATGAATAGAAATTTCAAAAGAACAGCATTTATTTGAAATAGAAATCTTTTGTAACATTATAAATGTCTTTGCTGTCAGTTTTGCCTAATTTAATGCATCCTTGCTGAATATAAAAAATCTTACTTGTATTATTTGTATTGAGCCAAGATATATGATGTTTATATGCTCTATTTGTCAAATGTCTTTTCATTAGGTTAGAGATCAGCAAACTTGAACTTTGATACACAGTGGAAGATGAAACAACTGCACGTGCTTGTGTTTCCGCTCTCCCACATTTGCACTCGTATTGTGAGTGAACGGAGCTCAAAGTCTGCTGTGACCGCACCTTAAGACTTCCACTCATTAGTTGGATGCTAGCTGGTTCTCAAGGAAGATGTGCTTATTTTGACAGTCTGGCATCCTGAAGTGAGTGGAATCACTTTGTTCTGTTACAGCAGTATTTTCACCTACCAGATATGGTTCCAGAGACCACAGTGGTTATTAAATGCAATTTTCTGTTAAAAGCATTTAACTGAGTGCATTGAACTGTGTTCAGCCTTTCAATTAATTGTTCGTTGTTTAGCAGTGACCCGTTCATTTTGTGCAAAATATAACCTGCACCTGCGTTATCATTCTGCAGTTGTATTTAATGATAACATTTGTATAATGGTGTGTTTCATGACTTGCCAGCAGAGTTTTCTATCGTCAGTTCCGTGGTCTGCACACCCAATTTTCCCCCCTCTGCATGTGTTTAGCATGCCATGTCTCAGGAAAAAGCCACCACAACTATGTCATGCAGACATTTATTTTTGCCTTGTAAAACTACCCAAATGTTGTGGCATTTTTGAAAATAGTTTGTACCATTTGTGATACAAAAACCAGACTGGGGAAGGAGATTTCTGAGGCAATATGAGACCTTTACAGGAGGCGTACGATGAGGCAGTTGACCGTCAGCTGAAACGTTTTAATTGATGGGGGAAAGAAGGCTTGATAACACTGGACGTCACTCAGCCCACACTAAAGCAAACAGATCTGAACGTGTCAAAGGCCTTTGACGTCCCTCTTACAGTATAGGTCATATTATCTTCGGCAGTGATGGACTGTGGTTGAACCGCTATGAAGAAACCACTCCCTCCCTCTTTCATTTGGCCGTCTCTCTCTCACACGCCACTTCGTTTTTGCTTCCTTATTCACAGTGTGCTAAACCTCACTATTATTCAGCAGATCTGTATGACTCCTATAGCTTATTCTGTGTTGTTTGTTCACTGCTGTTGATTAGTTATAGAAGCCTATGCCGCTGCTGGCTTGTCTTCCAGAGAGACTTTAGAGACTTCATGTGAGGGCAATGTTCTAATATTTGTGTGGTATCCCCCCTGCCCCTTTACATAAACAAACACACAGGCTGATTCGCTGACCTCTAGGTTACTGACAAATGTACGTCATACATCACCGTCACCTTTGAAACTACAGTCATTCACATGCCAGCCTGCCATCAAAGACCAAAACATTTGTGGGTTTAGTTTTGGCCTCTAGCCTTTGGCACTGACTTTGAGTTTTCGTTTATTTGTGAGTGTGTCAAATATCCCGTCTAGATATGTTTTTACGCATTTACAAATCTTTAAAAATTGATATTTGTCTGGGTCTTCATCAAATTCGGGACCCTGTTTGTAGCTCAGTAATGACTTCCAAATATTAGCAGTGTTTAGAAAGTCAGCATAAGTAGTAAGATGTGGTCTGTTTAATGCAAAGTTAAAGGTGCTCTAAGCGATGTCACACGTTTTTTAGGCCAAAACGTTTTTTGTCACATACAGCAAACATCTCACTATCTGCTAGCTGTCTGTCCCCTGAACACATTGTAAAAAAACGCGGTCTCTGTAGACAGCCCAGGCTACACAAACGGCAACAAAAACAAACTGGGCCAACCCGCACCACGAAACATAATAAACAGTGTTCCAGCCAATAACCGACAAGAAGGATTTGAGGGTGGGGTTTGGGGGGTTAGTGCGCGTACCGATGAAGGGGGGTGTGGAGGAGAGAGGCAAGAGGGAAGTTAGAATTATATTCTCTTTAAGTTTGATATGGGTGACACGCGACCAAAGAGACGACGTTCCGATGAACAAATTGCAAAGAAGAGGGAAAAGGATAAGGAACGCACAAATGCACAAATGTGAATTTACATTGGAAAAGCCTTCGAAAGGTGACGAGAACTCCGCCGGCAGAAGGGCTTCTAATCCGACATTCAGGTAGCTCTGTTTTTGCTGAACAGGTGGGTAAATCCAGGTTTTTTTTTTTCTTCTAAATGGACGTTCATGTTCGCCTAACCAACACAAGGGAGGGGGAGGGGATGGGATGAGGAGGAGGGAGGGTCTAGCTAGCCTCCGTTTTGTTTGACAATACTTCGAACGTCAACAAGAAGTGACGACAGCCAACATCGCTTAGAGCACCTTTAAGGCAAGCAATAATGTTCATAAATTAAAAGATGGGGTTGCTGTGGTGTTTACTTGCAACAGACATTCAAATTTCTACTTTCACTTGTTACCAAAACCACCAAAAGGTTGTTGATTAGGTAACACTTTACAGTAAGGTTTAGGTGTTTGAACTAACAATGAATATAATTTTTATACAGAATTTATTCATGTAGGTTAATGTTACTTTACAAATATATTTTTTTAATTTCATGTTAGTTCATGAATGTTAATTCATATAACTTGCAATGCCAAAATTGTATTATTGTGTGTAGAAGCTAACATTATTACTGTAAATGCTGTAAAAGTAATGTTCATTGTTATACTTCATGAATCCTACCTTATTGTAAAATGTTGTTTATGAACACTGTTAACTGTATTTGTGAAGGCCTTGATGAATTTCTACTTGTTGAAACACTGTTTACATTAGCTTGCATGTGTTAGCATTTAAATTAATGGCATTCAAAAGGTATTAATATGAACTTAATACATTTATAATTAAATAATAATTTGTTACATTTATATAGCGCTTTTCTTGGCACTCAAAGCACTTTACATGGAAGGGGGAATCTTCACAACCACCACCAATGTGCAGCATCCACCTGGATGATGCAACAGCAGCCATATTGCGCCAGAACGTCCACCACACACCAGCTATTTAAAAAACAGTTTTGGCTGCACATTCCTTACCATTTTCATTTTATGCCATCTTACTTCCGATTTTGGCTGCATCCGAAATCACATACCTTCTTGAGTAGTAGGTACTTATCTTGAATAAGTTACTTTGCGAGCGCTAAAAAAGTATGTTCTATAGTATACAGTATGTGTAGTATGAATGTAATACAGACTACATTCACCATGTTGTCATTATCATGTGACTTACCAGCGTCAGTTGTGTCGCTTCACTGCCATTTATAAATCCTCTCTCTCGAGGCCTCATGGGATATTAAAGTGTTCATCGTATATGCACACTTCAGATTCTCACCAGAAGTAGCTAGTAGGTTATCCGGGTACTTTTTGTCTAATCTTGCATGAGTACTGTGAATTCGGACATAATTCTTTTGTCACATATACTGTTTTTCACCTATAGCAGAGAAGTATGCAAATTTAGACTCAGCCCTCCTCTTTTGTACACCTTTGACAAACTATTTTTAATGTACTATGATTTGGGATGCAATCATTCTTATCTTGTTTATTTAAAAATGTAGCTGCAATTAGAAAACTGCATCTTCAGGTAGCAGGACATAATTATTATTTATTTTTTGTGCAAGTTAGGGATACCTATTACAAAATTGAAAAGATTAGATATAATTATTTAATATTTTGTAATTCTTGAGGGAAAAAGCTCTGTTTTTAAATGCCAAATACAAGGAAAATTTAACCAATACATGCTTGGGTTATGATAGACACATTTCTCTGGAATGTGCAAAATTCAGCTTTTACTCTATCACATTCAACATGTTTTTATTTTGCCAGCGCAATCATTTGAAATAAGGAGCAGGGAAATTCATGCAGCAAGAGGATAATTATAGGCACAATCATTCATACATTTTGACAACTTTGATATGCACGATTAATTGTGAATGCATTTTAAATTATTCTACATTATTTGCTTTGGATGAAGGCATCTTGTAATTTCCTGCAGCATGTTAAGCTTCATTTTGTTTGGTGTTATAGGAAAAGCTCTTATGTATGGACTCTTACTGTTTGTTTGTTTTTATGTACTAGAAGGATGCTATTCATTGTCTCACGTAGAAAAGCAGATTCCTTTTTATCAAAAATTGTGATATCATGTGTTGACATGACAATCTTAAAAAAGGAATAGTTCGCCAAATTAAATGTGACAATTTTTTCATTTACTCACCCTCATCTTTCTTCTGTAAAACACAAAAGGTGAATTTTTGGAAACAATAAAAAGGGGGAATGACTGAGGACTAGGGCTATCTAGCTCCAAAATGACAAAACAAACACTATTAAAGTATTAGTAAAGTTGTGTTAGATTTACGTTTTCTGAAGCCATACCATAGCTTTCTTAAGAGTTCACTGATCATTTTCTCCTCCAGTTAGCATGTTAACTGCATGCTGTGACTATCATTGAGACTGTGAACGAATCCTTTGAATGAACCACTGAAGATCTGACTCAAAAGACCAATTCTTTCACAAATGACCAATTTCAATTTCATAGTCTTTTCAATGAATAGTGATTTGTTCAATTATTATTTTGGACTTTTCTGAACATACCAAGGAGAACCAGGCCAGATGTCAAGATCATCAGTGGGCTTTATGGTCTTTTCCTCACACAGAGCTTGTCTTATAACTACAGAATACTTAGAATATAGTGCACAAGTAGTATTAACCACTGACTTTTATGATACTTTTATTTGTAATTCTGTGGCTTCTCATAGTCCCAGTCCACAGTCAGTTACATTAAATCAAAAATTAAATAAAAACAGGATATTATAAAAAAAATTGTTTCCACAAAAGAAAGTCATACTACAGGTTGACAACGACATGAGAGTGAGTAAATGACGACAGATTTTTGTTTTTGGGTGAACTGCTCTGTTAACAGTACCAGGAATAGCATTAAGTAATTGGGTTAAAATCCAGTTGTTGTTTTTTATCTTGATGATGTCAGATGTTCTATAATTGATTTTGCTGACACTAATTCCATTCATTGTTTGATTCATTGTTGGACCTCTGATTGCCATTACTACATATTTGGCCATATTTCTGTGAATTGTCAGTTTATTTCCATGCACTTGTATGCAAATGCTCGCAATGACTCAACCCCTGTGTTTGCACATCACTTTGGAGCTCTAGCCTCTTGCCTGTCTTCTCTCCAAAAGCAAAGAACTGGAAGAATCCACACAAAGAAATAAAGATCTGCTCAGGCACCTCTTCACCAGCCCAATTCACCATCTGCTCTAGTCACCTTGAGACGTCCAACCCCCACCTTTTCTCACCCCCACACCCAAGAAAATGTGCAATCTAGAAATGGACCATGGCTGAGAGAGGGAGAGGGAAAAAAGAAAGCAATTAGTCATCGATTTCAAAGAGAGTGTATAATAAAACGTTTCCCCCCTAAGGTAAACCTGCGGAATACAAACACGAATTTACCGCCTACACGAGTCCTGTGAATAAGGCTAGAAGAATGTACGGCAGCCCACACAACCGCTATTAAAGAGTGACACACTTAGACACACCGACACATAGATATGCCTCTCACCTCCCTGTCACTCTACTCTTAGAGGAGTCGTACAGCCTTTCAATATTCATCATGTAAAAAGCACAGGGCTATACTCGGGTCCACAGATCCTTTCACACTCGCATGATGGAGACCTTTATAGCAGTGCACTGTGAGGTGAGATAAATGTACACCAAATCTATATGGAAACGTGTGCATACTGCCAGGAATGTCTGTATGAAAATAAGAGATAAAGTGATAAATTTAGTGAGTTTCATGTTTAATAAGTGACAAATGTACCAAGAAAAAAACACTGATTTATTCTCTTGAAGCTTATGGCAGTTTTGCTTCTCAGGTAAATGTATCATATCATATCATATCATATCATATCATATAAATATTTTTATTGGTAGAGCAAATATTTTGCTGGCATTATTAAGTGGCTCTCTGGAATAATTGATTCTGATTGGTAAATGTTTTACTTTTTTTATAGCTCTTTATACAATACAGATTGTTTCAAAGCAGCTTTATGGTGATCAACAGGAAAATAATGATTCAGTGATACAAACAGAGTTAGCAAAAGAAAAAGTCATTGTCAGTTCAGTGTTGGTTCAGTTCCTTTATAAAGATCATCAATTATTAAATTAGTTCAATTTGGCTGTAAAGCAGCTCTGCAGAAAACAGTAATGTCGTCGTCCAGCTCAGCTCAGTTCAGTTCTCATCCAATAGTGTCAGTGAGTCAATGGGCCAAGCCAAAAGGCAGTAGTGGCAAGGAACTCCATCAGGTGACAGAATTAAGTAAGTAAATAATGACAAAATTGCCAGTCTGCTGTTAACAAAGCAGACTTCATTACATCTATTACTAGCCATTCAGGTTTCAACCGCATGGCCCTGACTGAGACCTGGATCAGACCAGAAAACACTGCCACACCTGCAGCCCTCCCCACAAAGTTGGAGGAGTTGGATGTGTTACTCTCAACCTTCTCTGAGGATGGTACTCCTCTGGTAGTTCTTGGAGACAACATCCACCTAGAAAAACCTCAGGCTGTTGATTTCCACACTCTGCTTGTCTCGTTTGGCCTCAAGCGAATATGTACTACGGCTGCTCACAAATCAGGTAACCAACTGAACCTAATTTACACGTGCTACTACTCCACTGACCATACGCTAGTCACTCCACTGCACACCTCAGATCACTTCCTCCTCATTCTTAAACTTAACCTGGCTCAGGATACAACAAACACTGCTCCACAGGTCACCTTTTGGCATAACCTATGCTCACTCTCACCCTCCCCCTCCTGCCTATCCTCTTTGGTCTCATCCACACCTCCTCTCCCTAATCAGCTCTCATCACTAGATACTAACAGTGCAACTGATACTCTTTTCTACACTCTAACATCTTGCATAGACAACTTCTGACCCTTTTCATCCAGGCCAGCCCGCGCCACCCCCTCTGCCCCCTGGTTATCTGATGTTCTTCGCGAGCATCATTCTAAATTCACGGCTGCAGAGAGGAAGTAGCATAAATCGTAAGATCCCACTGACCTTGGTTTGTATCAATCCCTCATCTCTTCCTTCTCTGCTGATGTCTCTACTGCTAAAATGACTTACTACCACAACAAAATTAACAATTCTTCTGACTCTCGCACACTTTTCAAAATCTTCTCCTCTCTTCTTAACCCTCCTCCTTCTTTCATCAACCATAACAGCTGATGACTTTGCCACATTCTTTATAAATAAAACAACCATCAGCGGCCAATTTTCCACACCACAAATCAACAAGCACATCTTAACAGCAGACACACACAATCTTCCCTCCTTCTTTCCACTCTCGGAGGCAGATGTCTCCAAACTCATCCTTTCCAATCACCCTTCTACCTGTCCGCTTGATCCTATACCCACTCATCTCCTTCAAGCCATTACTACTTCAGTTGTCCCCTCACTCCCTCATATTATCAACACCTCTCTTCACACTGGTACCTTCCCCACAGCACAGCTAGAAAATTACAGACCTTCATCCATCCATTGCTAATACACTTGAACGAGTCATTTTCGAACAAGTCTCTACCTTTCTTACACAGAAGAACCTCCTGGACAACAACCAGTCTGGTTTCAAAAGTGGCCACTTAACTGAGACTGCCCTGCTCTCGGTTATTGAAGCTCTGAAACTGGCAAGAGCAGCTTGCAAATCCTCCGTACTCATCTTGCTGGATCTGTATGCTGCTTTTGGGACAGTTAACCACAAGATCCTCTTGTCAATCCTCAAGATGAAGGGCATCTCAGGAACCGCACTCCAATGGTTCAAGTCTTTCCTCTCAGGTAGGTCTAGGGGGGCATGTAGGGGTGAGGTGAGGTATCTGCAACATCTAGCTACTGGGGTGCCTCAGGGCTCAGTGCTTGGACCACTTCTCTTCTCCATCTGCATGTCATCACTAGGATCTGTCATTCAGAAACATGGACTTTCCTATCACTGCTATGCTGATGACACACAACTCTACCTCTTATTCCAACCAGATGATCCGGCGGTTGAGGCTCACATCTCGGCCTGCCTGGCAGACATTTCCTGCTGGATGAAGGACCACCACCTTTAACTAAACCTTGCAAAGACAGAACTGCTTGTGGTCTCGGCCAACCTAACACTTCATCACAACTTCTCCGTTCAGCTAGGTTTGTCAACCATAACTTCATCCAGGACAGCCAGGAACCTTGGGGTTATAATTGATTATCAGTTGAACTTCACAGACCACATTGCTAGAACTGCCCGGTCCCGCAGATTTGCCTTATACAACATTAGGAAGATCAGGCCCTTCCTATCGGAGCATGCTACACAACTCCTTTTCAAAGCTCTTCTTCTATCCAGACTGGACTATTGTAATGCTCTCTTGCGTGGCCTTCCAGTATGCACTGTCAAACCACTGCAACTGATCTAGAATGTTGCAGCAAGAGTGGGGTTTAACGAGCCGAAGAGAGCACATGTCACACCTCTCCTCATAAAATTGCACTGGTTGCCAATTGCTGCGTGCATCAAATTCAAGGCACTGAGGTTTGCCTACAGAAAAACCACTGTCTCTGCACCCCTATACCTAAACTCATTAATCCAGATACGTGCCATCCAGAAGCTTGCATTCTGCAAGTGAATGGTGCCTTGTGGTGCCATACCAAATAGGCACAAATTCTCGGACCTTTACCTGTACTGTTCCCTGCTGGTGGAATGACCTGCCCACCTCTACCAGAGCTGCTGAGTCTTTAGCCATTTTCAAGAAACTGCCGAAGACGCATAGTTTTCAGTAACATTAATACTAATACTTATTATTCTATATCTATAAAAGAAAAGAAAAACTTGTTATGTGTACTGTGCTGCTAACTGGGACTGGTCACGGCACTTGCATATTGTTGCCCTATTGTTAGTTTAATTGCTTCTATTCTCCTCATTTGTAAGTACCTTTGGATAAAAGTGTCTGCTAAATGATTAAACGTAAATGTAAATGGAGGGAAAAAAAATATTGGGAGAAATCAGGCTCAGTCGGGGGGGACAGTTCTCCTCTGGCCAATGAACGAACATGGTGTGGTTTAATTCCAGGTTGCATCACAAGTCATAAAACAGATTGTGGATTGCTATCATTCAAATATTGAATGAGACCAATACTTCTATTTACTTCTCTTACAGAATGCAAGTTTATATTTACTTCTTGTTTATACAATTGTCGTATAAAAGACTCTTTGTTTACAACTGAACCACAACATGATTGTGAATATGGTATTGCTTTAAATATTATTTTATACGATAATGAAATAATATTTTAACAACAATATAATATTTTGTGTTTACTTTGTTGTTTATTTTAGAGTAATGTTTCAATGAAAAAGCTGACATTATGTCATTCTGTCTTATTGAGCCCATCATGTTTCTGTTGCAGACTCAATTTGGACACCTACTCGCCACCCTCCCATTCTCCGCTGTTACCCTAGCAACGGCCATGGTTACTAGGGTGCCTTGTCTCCCAATGGGCTTTCACTGCGTTTGACTGTTTGTTTCTGAATACAGAGAGAGAGAGAGAGAGAGAGAGAGAGAGAGAGAGAGAGAGAGAGAGAGAGAGAGAGAGAGAGAGAGAGAGAGAGAGAGAGAGAGAGAGAGAGAGAGAGAGAGAGAGAGAGAGAGAGAGAGAGAGAGAGAGAGAGAGAGAGAGAGAGAGAGAGAGAGAGAGAGAGAGAGAGAGAGAGAGAGAGAGAGAGAGAGAGGACAAGTGTTTGTAAAAAAAAAAATCCACACTCAGAATTTCCCAATCCCACATGCAACTTAAACTGCAATCACATCAAAACACCAGCAAAGGTTAAACCTCAGATCACTTTGACCTTTTTTAAAATCTCAATGTGTAGGCTCTAACAGGCCTTGAACCTTTGGAAAAAGTACAGAAATACTTCTTAAAACAGGATGCTTATTTGAAGAATTAGTACAGTTTGTTTCTTTTTAAATGGACATACAACCCTTACCCTTTAGAGGTTGATATATATTTATATGTGTGTGTGTATATATACATATATATACATACATACACATACACACACACACACACCATGGTTCTGTATGATACTGTACTATATTACTATTACTATATTCAAACTTAAAGACTCTTTAATCAGAGGTCAGAAATGTGACCACTGACTGTCCGCTGCGTTTATGTTGTGTTATATTGTATTATTATGTTTATTTTAACTATGTATTGTGTAATTTTATGTAAAGGCCCACTAGGGACTAACATTGAGAATTAGCCTCGGCTAAAATGTTGTAGTATGGAACATGAGCTTATGTAACATACTTGTCCCTATTCAAATAAACTTAAAATAAAATAAATATACAACAGTATTGTCATCATGATATTATCTAGAGACCCATGGTACTTTTTTTGTGTGATGCTGTAGAATGTCCTTTGTTTAATCAGAGAAACCCCAAAAATGTATCATAAGTTTGTGTTCAATGCTCTGTTTTTATAGCATACTTGCCACAGAAGTATGACATCAATAGTGTCTTAGTTTCCAGGAAAGAGAGATTGTCTGTTCTGTCCCTTCACCCACATGGTGCAGATGAGAAATGATGTACTACTTCTCTGGGGCCACTCTGGGATGTCCAGAGATGAGCACTTTCAGTTTTTTATGTGTGAGTGATGGGAAAATGACTGTGGCTGAAGTGAACTGATGTGAGGCTGACCTCCGAAGACAATGCTAAAAGGAAATATGCCTACTTTGTCTATCACTCAGTTTGTTTAATCATA
The DNA here is from genome assembly GCF_029890125.1 of Rhinichthys klamathensis goyatoka. NCBI lineage: Eukaryota > Metazoa > Chordata > Actinopteri > Cypriniformes > Leuciscidae > Rhinichthys > Rhinichthys klamathensis. The sequence continues at coordinate 745,033 of NW_026606867.1, forward strand.
TTTTCCATAAATTGGGGATTTCAGGTTAAATGTTTTTTTCTTTGTGTGTTTTGCAGTCTTAAACAGTCTTCTGTGAATAGCAATACAATAGTTATAGGATATATGAGATATGCATCTGTCAAACACAGATATACATTATATTTCCTGTTGCTCAGTTGGTAGAGCAGGAGATGGAGTCCCAATGCACATGCTAATTGAAACATGCATACCTTGAATGCACTACGAAATGCTTTGTAGTGTCTACTAAATTAATAAATGTAAACGTAGTCTTGCATTGCAAACACAATAAAGTCAGGCTGTGCTGAAGTATATTGATAGTATTTGTACAGTATGAAAATCCTAAAGGCATATATGTTGGTATTAAAATGAGAAGACTTGAAGACTCATTCACAACCAATTTTGCTCCTTTAATGAGCATTAAATGAGCAAAAATGTAGGATGGGCTTGATTTTATCCATCTGTAATTGTTTCGATCATGAAAAGTTGGCATTGCATAATGGAAGAAGCCAGAAATTAATGGTAGTTTACTGAATACACTATCCGTTCAGTGGATCGGTAAAATTTTAAAATGTTTTTGAAAAAATCTCTTATGCATAACAGGCTGCTTTATTTGATAAACAGTATTAATATTGTGAAAAATTAATACAATTAAAAATAACTTTCGTTATTTTGAATACATTTTAAAATGCAATTTATTCCTCTGATGGCAAAGCTGAATTTTCTTCACCCGTTACTCCAGTCTTCAGTGTCACATGATCCTTGAGAATTCATTTTAATGCTGATTTGGTTCTCAAGAAAAATTACTTATTATAAGTGTTGAAAACAGCTGTGGTGCTTAATATTTATATTTAATTGGAAACCATTATGCATTTTTTAAGATCCTTTGATGAAAGTTAAAAAGAACAGCATTTTTTTTGTATGTATATGTAGATACATACTTATTCTCTTTTTTTTTTTTTTTTTAAGTTTACACAAAGAAAATGATTACAAGGATATGAAGGCAACATTTTTAATGTGCACCAATGAATCGTACACTAGGAAACTGCATAAAGACAGTAAAAAAGTGTCAATTTTTGTTTCATGTTAATGGTTTATTCTTTTTTGTAGTTCAGAGCAATAGGCTACATATCTATTTTTCCCCTTTAAGGAACAATACAAAAAGTGATTTTGATTCCTGCTTCAGGCTGTAACGCCTGACAGGAGAAGTTGGTGGCCTTTAGTAAACAGTAGAAAATGGTCATGATGGTCTGGCCTCTAAACATTATCGAGGCAGACTCGCATAAGGGTCTCGGTGTGACTCATCGCCCTCAGTGGTGTCTGAAGTAGGAAGGGTTGACACGAGCGCTAATGTATGCGAAAGCTTTTTACTTATCAAGAGCTGTTAGCTCATCATTGTGAAATGTCAGACCAATTTCTCTCTGTATGATTCACCCAGGTGTTCTTTGTTGCTACATGTTGCCCCCAGAATTTAGAATATGTCAACGGCATTGATGTATTTCTACATGCCGGGAGAGACTTGGACTTTCCCCCCTTTTTGCATTGACTGATGCTAGTTGCATGTAATTTTAAACATTAAAGACGACTACCACTGCCACTTTTTTTTACAAAATGAGACATTCAAGGTCCAATCCTACTGTAATCAAGCAATCTGCATCTGTGATGCACGAGCGAGCGTTTTATCTCCTTGGCAGCCGCTGCCTTCAGCTACATTGAAAACGAGTGTCCCTCTTTAGCCAGACAAAGCCTCTCATTCCCACTGGAATGCAATATGACAGAGCGTGAGGCTGAGTTTGATGCCTCGTCTCAAAAGGAGCCCCGTCTCAGGTTGTGCAGGTGTATGTGCTGTGGATTTGCTGTTATTGAATGACTGAATTAACAGGGAGCCCTGTTTGTCACAGCCTAGAAACCTCCCGCAGACAGACAGACCTCCTGTCATCAAGGCCACGAGCAAAGAGAAAGCAAGCGGGATGCAAGCGAAAAATGTCTGTCAGCACTCTACCATGTCTATATAATCCTCCAAGACAAATTAGCAGGATCTTTCAGAAAAAGGAAAGCCCTCTTTACCCACAAGTGCAAACCTTCTCGCCTCATGGGGGATCGTTTCGTTCTTTCTGGTTTTTCATGCTGAGGTTCAGCTGTTACTTTTTTCCCCAACCGTCAAATGTTCTCCAGTATCATAGCAAACTTATGATATCATGTTCCCTCAGCATTCGAGTATAGTCTGTCTTTGAGGTTTAAAACACTGGAATTGTCCTCCACTTTGCCAGCAATGTCACAAACATACAGGTGACACGACAACATGGGTCAAGAAATGAGTTCCCCGTCCACAGATTACATAAATGGTAAATGGTAAATTTTGTTTTATGAGAATATGTCAGAACCTGTTTCTGATGTGTCTTAACAAGATATGAATAGCTATATGTCATGCTATATACACTACCGTTCAAATCTCGTTTTTAAAAGAAGTTTCTTATGTCTGACAAGACTGCATTTATTTGATCAGAACTACAGTGGGATGGAAAGGCGTAGCGGCAAACTTTAGTCCCAAACTGATGAGTAATATCTTCTTGCGGTGCTTAGATCCAAAAGGAACTCAAAAATCAGAAAAAAGATCCGCACACGAATATAGGCCAAAAAGCTCACAGGATTTACAGATCAGAACTACAGTAAAAATGAAAACATTGTGAAATATTGTTACAATTTAAAATAATTGTTCTCTATTTTAAAATGCAATTTATGCCTGTGATGGCAAAGCTGAATTTTCAGCATCTTTACAGTCATGATCCTTCAGAAATCGTTCTAATATGCTGATTTGGTATACTCAAGAAACATTTCTTCTTATTTTCAATGTTGTGCAACATTGTCAAAACAGTTGTGCTGCTTTATTTTTTGTGGAAACAGTGATACATTTTTTTCAGGATTTTTTGATGAATAGAAAGGTCAAAATAACCTTTTAAAGTTCTTAAGAATAAGAAGCATTTATTTGATATATTTTTCATAGCAATATAAATGTCTCTACTGTTACTTTTGATCAAATCATACATTTTGTTTCATTTTTGAATGGCAGTGTTAGAATAAGAATAGTGATGTGAGGTGAACAATAGATGAAGTTACAAAAACCCACAGAATGAGAGTGGTTGGTGCTTTTGCATAGTGGTAAGGGCTTCTGGGTGGTGTGACTTCAAATTTGGCTTGCAATATTTTCTGACCCTTGTTTTCCCCCTTCACCTACTTCTAAATTACATTTTGTGAGGATGTTTATCTAATCCTGAGTATCACAGTGTTAAGATATACACGCAGCCAGCCGTTTTATTCCCTTCTGTGACTCCTATGCAGTTCAAACTCCACCTTCATGTCTAATATTTTTATTACACATTCATTAATTTCCACTAATTAAGAAGTCAGAGGAGAATTAAGAGCTTGAGTCGAGTCTCATCCATTGCAAGCCAAATCTGTTTACTGTCATTGCACTTAAGGATTACATTAGCATGTTAACTTCTGAAATAAAAAGATTCTGAGAGAGAGAGATGGTGCAAAAGAGAGAGAAAGTGCAAAAAACAAAACAAATCTATTGTCTCTTTGTTTTTTTCTGCCTGTCCCAGTGGAATTACTTTTCTGCGGTTGAACTTCCCACCTTGCTTCAAGCACTCTAGCCCACTCCACAGCCCCCACCCCCCACAGCTGTCCCAGGAGAGGACCCCCCTGACCCTCCTCAGCCTATCTGCGCCAATACAGCCCACTTCTGTGAGTCCTGGAGAGGAGAGCCGGGCTGCACTGAGCAGCTGGTGAAGAGGCAGAGAGATGACGCCTCTCTCTAGCTCGTTCTCTCTCTTTCTCTCTCATTCTTTGCCAAGTTACATCCAAATGTCCGTAGTCCAGGCAGCTAAATTCACTGATAGATTAATGCACCTGTAGTTTCGATTCAGCATCATTATTTTTTTAATAATTATTTCAATGTAAGTATTATGTGTGGCACTTTCGAAGAATATGACAGTTTTTTTACGGTTAAAGGCACAAATCCTGTTGATGATGTTTCTTGTTGTGAGAACTGTTGGATTAGCTATTATCTAACAGTTAATAACCTATCATCTATCAACAGTCTTTTCCCCCCATTTACAGAAGAATTTACATTTCTTAAAAGTGCGACAAACAATATTTGGTCCCTTTTTTCAGTATGAAATAAAGACAAGTACTGTAAATCATCCATTTTATATTAATTTATTTTTTCAAATGTTTTTTTGACCATATTAGTCAAGCGCAAATTCAACACAGTTAGTTTTTGAATAATAATTAAATTATTAAATCAAACTTTTCTTTAATTTATGAGAAAAATAACTACAGACCAAAATTTGGAACTAAAATAGCTAATATACTTAATGTTTTACAATTTAAAATTTCTGGAAACTTTTTAACTGTATTTATAAATGACCTAAATTTTAGGAAAAAGGTTGCATCCCCTATAAAATGAATAAAAAATAAAACGGGTCATACAGTATTTACAACCTCCTAAGGCTGACATTAACATGTTCTAAAGGTTAAGCACCTCCTTTCACTGACAATTTGTTGAGAACTAATTAAAAAATAAGTATTGAAGTGTTTCAGGTCCTATTTTTTACCCAGTTTGTGGAAAGTGCCAAATATATACTAACTACAATATGTCAAATAACTTCATATGCACATTATATTGGGTAACACTTTATAATAACTTTCATTAATAAATCATTAACAAACATATAATGCTTAACATATCATTAGTTAATATATATATATATTTACACAAATATGAGATAATGTGGTTGTTCATGTTTACTAATTAATGTATTAAACATTACATTATGATTAGCAGAAAATGATTTAATGTAAATTGAAATGCAGTTTCAAATGTCATTCAACTTTCAATTCATATGATCATGCACTTTTTAAAAATTTACAAATGATGTACAGATGGTTTACAATGAATAAATAAATTAATAAATCATTAAGAAACATTATATAATGTCTAACAGATCAGTAGTTGATATATATTTAAATAGCTATGAGATATTATGCATGTTAAACGTGATAAACATTACATAATGATTAACAGATCATTGTTTAATATAAATTAAAATGCTTTCAATTCATATGCACTTTTTTGTTACATTTGTTTTGAATGCTAAATTTCTTTAAACTTCACATTACCTAATGACCATTTTTACATTTACAAATTAAGCTTAATTAGTCATTTTAAGCACAAACTATTCATGTTAACGTATTATTCCTTAACCACAGCCTGTAAGGGTCACACGTTTGGTCTTCGTTTGTTGTGGTGTGTATACAGACTTCTACAATATACACATTTTTACAAATCATTTATTAATTATTTGTTCATGTTTTTTGCAGTACCAAGTCTAAAGTTGAAACTATTCATTATTTATAAATGTTTATAAACTTTTACTATTAATCATTTAGTACATTTATGGGCATTTGACTTTTAGCTACTGTAGCGAAACTTGTGTAAAGTTTAGCTAAATGCTTGCTAAGGACATTACACAATTGTAATTTGGGTGCAAAACATGTTTTTATTGCCTCAACACTTATATCCATATTCCTTGAATCATACATCAACACGAGAAAACAAAATAATTTTTTTGAGGAAAATACGGTAACACTTTCTATGAAGCCTGTATTTATAATGCATTATAATACATGCATAATGCCTTATAAACAACCTTATAATATGTTCTATCATCTGATAAAAAATCATAACAACAGTAATACTTAACTATTTGTGGTTATAACAATTAAGAGTATGATGATTTATAATACACAATGAACATAATTTTATCCACTTAATTTATAATGGATTATATCCCATAATTTCATATCTTTTGCTTTCCTAAATCTCATATCTTGACATTGTTTACATAAGATCTTCACATTATCATACTACATTGAGTGGTCTCTGCTTAAAGTGACAAACAAAACGTCCTACCATCGGTTGGACCAGAAATTGACTGGTCAAACTGCTATGCTTGATCTACTCACTTTTGTTGCCAGCTATTTTGACAACAATGGCTGTATGTTGAATTATTTTCAGAGGACAGTAAATATATACTGCTATGACTACTCTAAAATATATCCAAGTTTCATTTCTATAGTATTGTCCCTTGAGAAGATATACTAAAATGTTTGCTGAAATGTGAGGGGTTTATTCACTTTTGAGAGATACTGTTTATCTGTTCCCATTGTCTCACTGATGTTCTCCATATAAGTGAGTTGCTGGTATACTGGGGGGTGTCTGTATACTGTCAGTAAAAGGCAAATTCTTAAGCTGTGCCATTATTTATAAAGATTACTTTATTGTAGCCTATTTGAAACACACGATTGTCACGGTGTGGTGCTGGCAGAAGAAGACGAGGAGTCCAAAGTTCCAATGCAAAGTGTTTACTAACAATAATATAACTAAAATGGGTACAGACGCGGGTAGAAGGTTCACACACACTAGATACAAAGTAGAACGGACAAAGACTGACTGAACCGAAGGGAACTAAATACAAACACAGATTAACACTGATTAACAACACAGGTGAGCAGATGATGATGATGATAACGAGACAATGACAGACAGCTGTGATGATCATAAGTGTCCATGGTGATCGATGACGTGATAGGTGATTGTGAAGGAGGTGCAGGTGTGGGCCAACGAGGATGCTGGGAAAGTGAAGAGCTGGATGATAAACTGGTGACTGTGACAACGATAATGAGGCCATTAGCACACATCAAGTTTACTTGAAATGCAATTGCAATGTGTTTTAAAATCACTAAAAGTTTGTTATCAGTATAATGTTCAACACTCTTACAGTGTAATTGAATTGCAATTGTAATGTCACCAAATTACATTTGAAGTTTAAGCTGAGTGAATTCTGCATTTCAAAACTTAAAGACAAGAGTATATTTAAAGTGTACTTAATTATACTTGGAATTCCACAAACAAGTATATTTAATACAACTTTAGTTGAACTTCAGGCAACTAAAATGCATTTAGTACAAAATTAGTTGTTCCAATTTAACAGACTTTAACTATACCAATTTATAGTGTGCACAAATTTAGTTATACTAAAGTACATACGAATGGTTACACTTTATTTTGATGGTCCCTTCTGAACATTCTGTTGACTATACTCACATTAGATTATTAGTAGACTGTCTTCTAAATATCTCTTTATTTTGATGCTCCCCAACAGACATTCTATACTGACAATAAGTAACTTTGCTACATGTCAACTTATTCTAACCCTAACAGTCAACTAATACTCTATTAATACTCTAAAGAGAGTTAGTAGACATGTAGGTGCATTGCACCCTTAAAAGTTATAACCACAAATAGGTAAGTAATGTAAGTAACTGTTGTTGTGATTATTTATCAGATGATACAACATATTATAAGGTTGTTTATAAGGCATTATGCGTGTATTAATGCATTAAGAATACCCTTATAATGCATTGTAAATACAGAGTCATAGAAAGTGTTACTGAAATTACTTGTTCATTTCTCAAAACAATGTAAACAGTTTGAACAGTGTTCCCATATAGTAATCAAACTGACCCCTGTACACTGTTGTACCAAGCCTTAAACCTACCCTTACCAGAAAACCTGTCCTTAACCATACCCGTATCACACCTCAATTGCAGCAAAGTGTTTTGCAATAGAACCTGAACACAAGTACACTTAACATTTTTCTTGACACAAGTAGTTGTTATTGTTAAATTTTCTGTGTAACATCCAGATGACTCGTTGCTAACAAACACCGTTTTGCATTTCTACATTTGTAAATGTAGAAAAGTGCATTATGTTATATGTCAACTGAAGTTTAATGACATTTGTAAGCATTTCAATTTACATTAAATAATGATCTGTTAATCATTAAATAATGTTTCATATAAAGTTCATTAGTAAACATGAACAAGCACATTATCTTATATTTCAAGCTATCTGAATATATATATTAACTAATGATATGTTAAGCATTGTATAATGCTTGTTAATGATTTATTAATGAAAGTTATAAAGTGATACCTTTAATTGCATTAATGCATTGTGTGGAATTAATTCAACGTCTATGTGAAGAGTGAAGGTAGATTATTGCTTTTAGGACTCATTGATCCGATAATGTGTCAATCTTCTCTGACCCTGATCGGCAAAATTCCCCACATGCAGGGTCTTTGAAAGGAAGCAGACTAATGGTCATTCATCATCACTAAGTGCTGGGTAAACAGTGGAAGTGAGAGGGTGATCGTGCCTTTGTGTAATTTATGTGGGAAGCGATGTGTGTACAACACTGCGCAGGGCTGGGGTGTCTACGTTAGGCTCCAGAATGCTTTTATTTAAAGTTCTACTTGACCCTTAGGAAATGGCCTCAGAGACACCTGATCTAGAGAGGCCCCCCAGGTTGATGTTGTTTGAAGCCACTCATCTGTGTGTGAAGATGAGCTAAAAATATTAAACAGATAAGGCAGCGAGGAAGTCTCACTGTAAACTTTGTAAACTTCCTTGCTGCTTTATCGGTTTAACATTCTTTACGTTAACACCGCCCCCAAAACCTTTTTTTTCCTGCACAATCTGTTACATTTATTCTAAGCATATGCACATGTTTATTTGGTTTAGGTTTAGTTTATCTTTCTTAAAGTCGTATTGTTCCCTTTCACTGTCATTCAGCGAATCTTCCAGCCCCTTAAGCACGTGAGACTAAATCATACCAACCCACAAGTTCATTCAAGGCAAACAGTACAAAAATGATAACAATCCTGTTGGTTCATGTTCCCGTGTCAGTATATGTTCATGGCGAAATACCAGTGATATATACTGTTGGTGTGCAGCACATCTTTTCAAGATTTAATAGACCTGGTTTATATAGAGATGCTGTCATGTTGCTGGACAGAACACTTTAAAGTATGTTATTAATAATTAACGATAAACAGATACTGTTCTTTCCTTTGCATTATCTCTTAACCCTTGTGTTCTGTTCGATTTCTGTGTACACCCCTTATGGACCGGGTCAAATTGACCCTAATTGGATTCAATACAATTACTCAAAAATCACACTATGAAAAACAACAAAGATTTAGATACAAACTGTAAACTTTTAATATCAACATTTGTCAAACATTACAAAAACATTATATCTGAAAATATGATTTATGAAAATGTTTTTAAAACATTTTTTAAAACAGTTTTGTTTTGACAAAATTGGAAAATAAACAGTATACTGATTTTTTTTGCATATATTTTTTTTTTACATTTTTTTTTTACATTTTATGCTTTGAACATCGTAACTGAACAAAAAAAAATTCCTGTATAATGAAATTGTTTCATTTTCCTAAGTTAACTTTCCCTAGTTTCCTAAGACCTATTTTCCTAGTTTCATTATTCACTCACTGGGAAGTGAGAAACCAAACATAACAAAAACATACATTAAATAAATGTTTTTTATTTATTTTTTGGGCTCTGTGAAGCTGCCTTTGAAAATCCTACATATAAGTTTTGGTTAAAAGCTAGGTATTTTAGATATTTTGAATATTGAAATGAGAGCTTACTTTATTATCTGTGTCTGACAAAGATTTTCATCTGTAATTTGCAAATAATTCTGAACACTTTAATTTTAGCTTTTTCAAGTGTGTTTGGTTAGGGTTAGAGCACTTTTAGATGCACTTGCACGTTAGAACTGGAGTTGAAGTGCCCTGACATACAGAAATGTTTTTATTTTGTGTCTGTACAGTTGCTTTTGAATGGCTGTCTATGAGGGTCAAATTGACCCGCGAACATCACGAACGTAACAGTAATTTTGTTTGTATATGTCAAAACACATCAGCATGTTGAAACTTTGCATGCATGTTCATCATGATAAATGAGAAAAAGTCACAAAATATAAAGAAAAAAAACAAAGGTTAACCAGTATTTCCAACAACTTGAAAATCGAAACGGGTCAAATTGACCCGCAACATAACACAAGCTACTGTTGGCTCAGTGGGAAGCAGCCTTTAATGTGATAGATGAACATAAAAAGTTAAAGGGGTCATATAATGGTACATGCACTTTTACAAGTTGATTGTACTGAAATGTGTGTTGGCAGTGTCTGTACACAACCATCATGATAAAAAATCTATCCAGTGGTTTTGTTTTAATCTCCTTATATGTTTTCCCCTGCCTCTAATCGAGCCGTTCGAGCCTGTGACGTCACAAGCTCGCACGCCCCTCCCACGATTGTTGATTGACAGGAGCGTTTCAACACAGACCCGCCTTCGCTCATGAGGGAGCTGTCAATCATGGTCTGCGCGGCGCGGACCGGCGCGGTCATTGTTGATATGCTGGAGCACTGTCTATGAGCAGAATGGCATCTAAGCGATTGTGGTGTTCTGTTCTTGGGTGTAATAATGAACACAGCAGTCATTTTGATGTTCCTAAATCCGAACCGCTGAAGACGCAGTGGCTGTGTTTGTTTTCGAAGGGAATATTCCCCACGAGCAACGTCAATGCTCTCATGTTTGCGCGAATCATTTCACACACCAGACTGCTTTATAAACAAGGATCAGTATAAAGCTGGATTTGCTAAGAAGCTGCTCATGAAAAAAGGATCGGTACCAGATATTCGTGTTCCTGCTGAATCTCCAGAAGAACGGAAGTGAGTGAAACGTTTTATTAAACTTTATATTAATATTTATATTAATCTTTGCAAATCGCTAGCTGCACGCTTCACAATGAATGCGTCTAAGGTTTACACTCAGGGTACATTACGGCATGTTTTCTATGTATGACGTTCTCAATATAATTCATAATCCCACGTTTATACTGAACAACGCGTTATGGTTATTGTGTTATTGAGTTACAAACGGTGTAGCACAGAACAGAGAGGCGGAGTGAGCAAAGTTCATTATCATTTAAAGTCATATGCACTGAAACGGCGTGCTGAAAACAGAGCTGTTTTTGACCAGGTAAAATAAGTGTTTTCTTACAATACTAATGAGAATTTTTAATTAAAGTATATTACAAACTTTTAATTTAGACCCTAAAGAATCATATTAGCTTGTACAAAAATCGCATTATATGACCCCTTTAAGTTAGTCTGAAGAGCTGGTTGCCTTGCTATGAGGATTAGTGTTGCCATTGTTAGTATTATAAAACATAAAATATATAAATAGAATTGCTTTTGTCTGGGGGACTTTAACACACTAATGCTTATACACAAGGAATGTTAATTGATAATCTAATTGATTTTCATGATCTAATAATTCATGTGTTGGTTATATATATATATATTTTTTTTTTTTTTAAGCTTTTTCGCCTTTACATGACTTAGAGTGGAACAATGTTCTGTGTATATGTTGTATACAATGTATATTTTCTGAGAATGTCCACAGCCCACCATGTCACAACCCAACATTTAGTTAGTTAGTTAGTAAAGCCATGAAATTTGATGGTAGCTTGATGTACAAAAAGGGATATTCTTGATTATTTGTGGACAGCATCTGTGGAATACTGTTGATTACAGTAATTTAGTCTTGTCCCTCATTCTGTGAAACAATGGATGTTCACAGTAATGTACCTTACAATAGAACCATAGCACCAAAGCGGGCAGCATGTTGAATTAATGTTGAATCTGCAAATACAACACTGTTTGAAAGTACCATAATACATTACACATGTTAGCATGAAACCTGCTGCCAGGACTACTTACCAACATTGTCTGTTGTTATTTAGTAGTACACAGCGTAGTACACATACTAATGAAGTAAGCACAGGGTAAGAACAATTTGACAGAACTTCACAGATAAAATAACCAACTATTTTTTAATAAAATAAATCGTTTTCGTGCTTTAACAGAAATGCTTTTATAATTCCATTCCAAATTGCCCACAATGCTCCCACTGTAAACTATAGTTTTCTGTTAATTTTTACAAACTGAGGTTTTCTATTCATTTCTACACACTGAGGGATGTCAAAACTATTTTGTCTGGTAATCAACAGTAAGATGCTATTGTTCAGACTATATTGTTCTCTAATAATAAGACATGGCTTGAGTATGGAAGTGTGTTGCTAGTGGGTTGCACAAAAAATCAAGCAGCTACCTCTGAAAGGGTACGAAACAAGAAATTAAAAATAATTAAGAGGATCTGGGTTATCTTGTTGCAGTTTCCTGGCCTGCTGACTTGAAGAGATTGAGCCACTGTGAGACTGAGAGAGATGTTTCAGACGCATCCACTTCATGAGCTCCCTGCACCAGCTGGAAGTGGAAAAACTGGTGAACAAATAGTGAGTAATTCTACCATACCATTATTACTAGAATATTTAAATAAGGATACACAATATATATCTGTATCATATCGGTTATGAGCCGATATTAGAGATGTTTTTAATTTATCAATATTTAATTGTGCATGTTAATTTTTACCTTTAAATAAGATAACCTTGGTTGTCATCTAATACTCAATTGAATCTTTTTAAGTACAATTTATTATCACTGTAAATGTAATCTTTAGCCAATCTCAAAATGAATACGCATTTTTCACATTGTACAGTATGACATTGTGATGACTAAAATTTCTTGTAGCATTTAAAATAGTTGTTTTTTCCTTTTTTTTATATATACTGTATATATTTAGCCAAATAGTATAGAACTTTAATATGCCATTTATTAGTTATCAGCCATTACATGAAAATAGTTAGCTTATTTGTTTCGAATTTTAATATCGGTGGATCCCTATATTTAAATACTCTAAATATTCCAAGTTGTACTGATTTTTGAGTGCTGCATTAGGGTCATTTCAAAACGGATGACTTTTTTCTCCAGTGTTTTTTCAAATGCATTTCCTAAGCAGATCAAATAAACAAATTTGAATGCTGCCTATAGATATTAAATCATAAAGAACCTGGAATAATATTCTGAAATGCAATAACATTCCGGAATAAAGACTCCAAAAAGAAGAACTTTGTTAGGCTGAATTCTTATTCTCTCAATTCTCTCTTTAATAAGAATTTGAGGTACCATCAAGGACAAATCATGAATGCCACAGAACCTTCTGGATCATTAGACAGGTGACGCCATAGACTCGCTCTGTAAGAGTGAGTGTTAGGATAGTGCTGCAGAATCACATTACCAAACACCCACACATGCATACATAGACGCCAGTATACACTCCATCATTGGCGCAGAGTGCAAAGACAAAGAGACGAATGGAACTGGGAGCCTTCGTATGTCTCTTTCCTGGTCCAACCAGATGGGGATGAATTGAGCGACGGAGACTGGCTTCATATTTATTCATCACCCTTAGTTTCTCGTCTCAAACACTCACATACTGATGTTTTCTCCTATTATATCCATCAGGGTTTCTGAAGCTTTTGTGCAACACATTCGTCTAGGAGAAGGTGTTACATCACAGTGGAGCACAACAGGGGATATGGAAGGCTTAATCAGCCCTTCGGTGCCCAAACGGGCTTCCCACCCTCTGTCGAGGGGTCACCCCACCACCTCCATCTCCATTTGAAACACTCCAAAACGGGGGCTCACAATCCAGTGTGTGGGGGTGGAGGAGGGCTACAATGGGTCGCAGCGGCAGTCTGTGAAAAATCATCGCCAGTAGCGGACAAAAGGTAATGGAGAGCCTACACATTTGAGTCGTGACTCCTGCATGAAACAGCTGTAGGAGTTGTCTGACTGCACTTGTAGCGCTGTTGCATAACAAACTGGGCGGCTTTAATCGTGATGGGCGCAGGTCAGTTTTCCTGCAGCACATTCAGCCCCTCGGAGAGGCACTCCTATCTCAAATAGCACTAATCCACTGAGTGCATTTCAATTCGGTACTCAGCGATTCAGTGAACACCCCCGCGATGCCAAGTGTATGTGTGCGAGAGCATCACACGCTTGCCGAAAATCAGGAGCGAATGGCCACAAGCTGGTTATGTTGCACATACTTTTTGAAACTGAAATTTCAGATAAGAAAAAGGAGCAAATTCCGAAGTGTCGTTTCACGAATTGTTTGACGTACTTGGAGCTGCCTAAAGCTTACATTTGCTCTCCACGTGCAGCCACTCTCTGGTGTTCGAGCAAAAGTAAATGTGACATAAATTCGTTTTTTATTATATTTAAGGCAAAGAGCAGATCTAATGTTCGGGGTGGCTGGCGATAATTGAACGTGTGACAGGTAGGGCGACTGAGTGCAGGAGGGTGGCCTCAATCAGGAAATGAAAGGAAATGTGCAAAGAACACTTGGCTGGAGGGAGGAGACGTGTGTCAGGGTGCTATGGACTAAAGTGCTCTGCTGAAAGATCCATCAAATTAATCTCTTAGTTTTTCTAAAGCTGAGTTGCTGTTACCCATAGTCTGGCTGTGGCATTGAGTTGAACAATACTTTGGTTAATTTAAATTCATTGAAGAAATATTTCACCTAAAGACGAAGGCGAAGCTGGATAAATGACCTAGAGGTGCCACTGCCATCTTCCCCACATTTATAGAAATAGAATACACACATTTGCTACTAAATGTTTCGCTGGCTTTATTTTTTGAATTCAAAATGTATGTTTTTATGGAAAAAGAGTATACAAAGACTATACAATAATATATATATATATATTTTTTTCAATATATATTTCATGTGAATGTTAAGCATAACATATCGACACCTATTTATAGAAAAGTCATGTTATTAAATGCAAATTACAGGATGCCATAACCTTAAAAACAAGTAGAACAGCAGCCATTTTGTTGTGTGACATTCCGCCCTGTCGTATTTCACTACTGTCACAAGTTCGGTATATCTAGACATATTATTATTTGAGGTGGCACAATGCAATTTATTAGCACTTAAAGTTTTTAGAAATGTACTTTATATCAAAAAAGTAAACAGCAGTTATTTCATATACTGACTGGTTTAAATAACAGTAAGACGATAAAATATATTCACACCAATCTTAACAGGTATTACCTCAGTTATTCTAAAGCAACTCTTGGGTATTTAGCATTTGGTTGGACAGCAAACAGATTTACAAACATAAAACAATCTGTTACAATTTTACGTCAAATATTTTCCTGCTAGATATACAGTACAAAACCATATATCAGAGATCTAAGGATACAAAAATACAATTCTGCTTTCACAAATGAGTCCAGTTATAAATGTGCGTTAAAAAAACTGAACTCCAATTATTTCAATTATTATATAGTTCCTTGGCGTGACAAAATCAATTTTTTTTAAACAGGCAGTCTCTTGGATCCTTGAAGTGCTAATAAGGACCACAACAGGAGATACTGAGGACATTTTTCAAGCTTGAAAGTTCATCATAGTTTTACCTCTTTTTATTAGAATTAAATTTGTAATGTGTTTTTGGAACTTTTTTTATGCTTATTTGTCATTTCTTCAGTCCTGTAGTGTAATGCCTCAAAATATATTTTTTCAAAAACCTATACTGTGCGCTCCTAGTGACAAGAAACCTACACCAAAATGTATTTAAAATACATTTATTTCATACTAAGTATACTAAAAATCCATTAACATATGTACTGACACATCGCTTGAGACTTACTGATATAGATATTATAATTAAACTTTATTTGGAGTAACTTCTTTATTGCACAATGCACATTTCTTAATATTAAGCCCATGTGTTTAATATATTACTAAGGATAGTATGATCTCTGTCTTTAAATGCAAGATATTTTAAGTGTACCTACTTGCAAAAGTTCCTTTTTAGCACATTCTAATATACTTAAACATATCTTTAGTTGGACCTCGGCACTGGTTTCTGGATAACTAAAGTATATTAAGTACAAAATTAGTTGTTCCAATTTTAATAACTAGTATAATAACTTTAAGTATACCAATTTAGTATACCAAAAGTATAATTGCAGGGTATTTATATTAAGTACATAAATATGTAAATGCATTTGCATTATACTTAGTATAAAATAAATGTATTTTAAAAACATTTTAGTTTATTTATCACATTTATTTTTCACTATGTCTGAAACAATCTTGAGAAAATATGTAAACAAATATGTGAACATATTTTTGTCCTGCAGTTTGACCTGTATTGTCCGCTTTCTTAACTGGAACTTATCCATATCCTTTTGCTAATATGAGAAGTGTTTGAATCCTATTCAGTGTAGGAAAATCTTGAAAAGTTTAATATACCAAATGACTCATGTAACAAGTTCAAGTAATTCTTTTTGTGTGTGTGTAGATTTGTTTTCTCAAAATGGCAATCATAACAGACCAATTAAAAAGTGACTTTTATGGCCGACTTCCGAAGCTATTAGACGATGACATCCTGTTCTTTTGCACAAATTACTCAAACTGTCTCCCTCCTGTAAAATATTAAGCAGCGTAGATGTTTATTATAAACTCGGTCAGTAGCACAGCAGCGCAGCATTAACACAAACTTGCTTGTGGTGCCTGTGAGATGAATAAATCACATCAAATGAGAGCCATGTTTATGAAAGAGCCATTAGGTCAACACTCACGGTTCTATGACAAAGACAGATGCCGCAATAAATCATTGCAACAGACAACAAGTTTGATGGTACTTTAAATGAACCTCGGGTGAAAAAATTCTGCTTTCCCAAGGTACGCAAATCCAGATCTTTTGAGAGAGGTCAGAGGAGTCAAATACCACAAGGAAATCTCCTCGAGATGAACCCTGAAACATTGAAAAACCTCCCTCAGGGTTCGTTCAGAGTGGCTCTGTTGCTTGGAAACCAGAAGTGTTTGTCTTATGTTTTGTATTATGTCCTACCCGCTCTGAAACCTCTGCTGCTGAAATGTTTGTATGTATGATTTGCATTGAACATGTCGGTCGGGGCGCTTGCCTCTGCTGCAGCGCATTGGAGTGATTTACTTACAACTGACTGTGGATGATAATGAGGTACTTGTGCGGTGAGTGACGGGGTTGCTGTTTTCACAGGAGGAATCGCAGTGGGGCAGCTCCCTCCTGGCTCACGGCCCCTCTGGCTCCCCCATTATGTTCAACAAAGAATGTAAATCCACTGTTAGCTATTAGAGTCCCTCCTGCCAAACCCCTGCTCCAAAGGGGCACTGAGAACATTCCACCAAAGCTGTGGAATTTCACTGTTTTCAGAGAGGGAAATCAGGGAGAACTTAAATGAATCGTTTTAATTCCATGCTATCTGTATTAGCCATGATTTGCAGTAAACGTAATGCAGTAATAAGACATTTGTAGTGCTTGAGCGACAAAAACAAGGATGCAATTATTTCGGAATCTTAGCCTATAAAACTCTCTTCGGTTGAAAATGAAAGTGACCTATTACTGCTAATAGACCTATTAATGTAAAAAACTTCTTTTTTGTGTGTTTACATGACCAACAGTTTGTTTTAACCTTGAAATATAAGAGAGCACATCAAAACCTGAAGGTTTCACTCTGGCTGAAGGTTTCTTTGCAATTGGTCTCTTGGGTTTCATCCATCTTTTGACATTGTGTGGTGTGACATTCCACCAGTATGGTACACATGACTTCTTAAACCATTTAGATGTACAAATCTGTTTTTGGACAATGTGTTGAACAATGTGCAACCTTGTAACCACATATCACCACCCTCAATCCCCTCCCATTGAAAAAATTCCTTAAATTCCTTAAAATAATGACACCCAAGAAGCACCATTATGTGGACTCTTTCTATAGAATGGAGGATGGACAAGTAAATATTCTCATTCTGTTTCCTCAGTTCTTGCAAACCAGTTACCCCAAGTTATTGTAAGAAAAATCTACTTTCTTTTATTTTTTATGACAAAAATAAGTTTATCAGTAATACTGAGTTGGTTGGCCAAATTTGCAGCTCTGTTTGTTTATTTGTTTGTTTTTTATGTTTATTGCTAAATTATGTCTCTGATTTTGGGGAACCCATAGACAATTATAGAAAATTAAATTACCTTAAATGTTTTCTTTATTTGATATATTTTCATATCATTACTTTTTAAATATTGAGTATGTTTTACTGACCATTTGTTTTTTAGAGTTCCAGGCCCTATTTTTGGAAAGTGCATGTTTACTTTTCATTTAATGCTCTTTTACATGCACAGCACTGTGTACTAATTACACAGAAGCTTAAAATGGTGAAGAATAAGTTGCCTGTGATTATATATGAAAGCTCGGTAACACTTTATAATAACTACACGCAAATAATCATTAGTTAAGCATGAGTAAACAGTTAATTCATCATTCATAAAGCATTAATAGACATTAATAAGCAGTTTATAAATACAGCTAAATGCTTTCTTCTTGATCTATAATTTATTTAATAATTGTATTTTCATCCTTTATTAATGATCAATTTATTATTTCTAAATGAATAATTGCATTTTTTATAAACCAGTTATTTAAGAGTTTTCAGTGGTTCATAAGATTACTTAGAACGTGTAAGTAAATGATTAATAAACTATTTAAATGTACATTCATACATCTTATTATTCAGACATATAGTGATGGTTACTTAGTGTGTTAATAAATGCTTTATTAACATGTATTTATGCTGTAATTCAGGGTTAATTCGGGTAGTTATAAAGCATTTAGTAGTAGTCAGTTAACTATGTTTGTGAGCTCATCTAAAGTGAGGACTATTCATGCCTTGTAAAGCATTTATAAAGGAGATTTAAAGGCTGTTAAATATTTCTATGTTCTGTATCACTGTGTTGTGTTTGTTACATTTTACTGTTTAGAAGATTGATGCACCTTCAAATCTCCTTTATAAAAGCTTTACAAGGCATGAATAGTCCTCACTTTAGATTAGCTCACAAAATAGTTAACTGACCACTACTAAATGCTTTATAACTACCTGTATTTACTACATTTACTTACACTTTCTAAGTGATCTTATGAATGACTGACAACTCTTGTTTGTAAATAATGCTATACTTCATTTAGAAATTATTAATTGATCATTAACAAAGTATGAAAATACAATTATTAAACGCATTGTAGATATGCTTATAAATCAAGAAAAAAAGCGTTTATAGCTGTATTTATAAACTGCTTATTAATGTCTATTAATGCTTTATAAATGATGAATTAACTGTTTACTCATGCTTAACAAATGATTAATAGCATGCAGTTATTATAAAGTGTTACCGAAAGCTCTTATCCATCATCATATTGGCTGAATTGTGCATTTTCATATGCTTTCTTGGTACGACTAGGCAAAATTTTCACTGACATCAGTATTTTTTTTCCACCAGGAGATATTAAAAGCCACAAGCGAAGGGGCCAGACACTTACAGTGTCCTTTGGCACTCTCTACTATTTGGTGACCTCTCAATGACAGAGCTAGCAATGGGCCACAGCGTGCCAGGTGAGTCTTGCCAGCTTGTTCAATTGTCCTACTGTGCCGTTGTGACGCTGCTGCAGTCTAAGCTTGTGAGCACCAGAGAGCCTTGCCTCATTAGTGTGGGACATTTGTCAGCCACCTGCTTGTTTTATAGCACCCTATAGTATCCAGCATGAAAATATATAATCTGAATTGCTGACAAACACAAACTAACATTTCTCTCTAAATAAAGGCAGGACTGTCTCCGCTGTCTACTGCTTTTTACTTTTCTGGCTACCCCACGTCAAAACCATTTCTTTCTTTCTTTTTTTTTCTTTGCAATTTTTCAGTGTAATAAGTTGTGGTTTCCAGTCTGCACGTGGGTGTCACATTGGCGTGTACCAGAAGTTCCACTGACTTTCATCCTACTGAGTGTTGGGCTGTACTGTGAGGTTTTGCTGCATCTCTGGAGCCACGGCTGAAAGGCCATGGCACTGTGCTTGTGGGCTGTGTGGGGTGGCCTCCGTCAATGGTACCTCCTCCTCTGTCATTTACTTACCACCAGCACTCCCACTGAGCAGATGAGACACTGTCAGACTGTGGTCTCTCTTATCTGGTACATGGGATGAGTTTTGGGTGGAGTATCAGGGAGAGCAAGCTGTAGGCAAGAAACTCCATGATACTTAAGGCCAGGGATATATGATGACATTTCATTTGTCTATCACAAAATGTTTGAAGACTAATATCTGGTTTAAGCTTTTGTTCGGTCTCTTGTTTACTAAATCACATTTAGATCTTTATCTTTATGCCATATCTGTGTTTGTATGTTTTGTTTTTTTCTCCTGTGTAAGCTTGTTTGTCAGTTTCCTGGTTTCCATGGCTGAAGGTATTAATACTACTGTTCTAAAGTTTTATGCTAAAAATTTGTTTGGGGGGTCGGTAAGATTTTCAATATTTTATGCACAATAAGGCTGCATTTATTTGATTAAAAAATATACTAAAAACAGTTTTAACAAATGTTCTCTAGATTTTGGAGAAGAATCTTAATGTTGTGTTGGTAAATAAATGATAACATTTATAACTGTTGAGTTCTCATGCAGATTTGCAGAGATTCTCGCAAATTTAATATACAACTCTGTGGCTATAAGTGGTCTTGTGTGGGCGTAAATGCAGGCCATGCCTACTCCATCACTGGCGTTGCATTAATTGTTCCACATGCGTATCACGGATTCTCTTTGACCCCAAACAAACATGCAGGCGTGTTCAAGCGTAAACATACACATTTTCAGTGGCTTCCTGCTGCCACCACCTACATACCCGCCCCCATCCACCCACGTCCCTCTCTTCACTTCCTCTCTGTGACTGACAGCCCACCTAACAACCCTGCAAACCCCCACTCACAAACACACACGAACATCGAAGGGAAAGGTCACCCCTGGTGCAAACTCTCCTCAATAACAATGGCACATGTTCATAATCAGGCACGAGGGCTGACACAGATTGTCCCGGCAGTAATGCTCCTCAGCCACAGATGGAGGGAGAGAGGGAGGTTTGTGTATTTAAAGTTGCTGTCCAATTCACAAACTCCCTACATAGTGTTCGCTGCTCTACTGAGTAGGGGATATCTGCAGAAGTTTGCCTCATGATAATGATTTATTCATATTTATGAATATATGTAATACATTAATTTGTGCAATGCATAGAATAAAGTGTATTGTATTCTAATGTAAAATATAGTTGTGTGTGTGTGTGTGTGTGTGTGTGTGTGTGTGTGTGTGTGTGTGTGTGTGTGTGTGTGTGTGTGTGTGTGTGTGTGTGTGTGTGTGTGTGTGTGTGTGTGTGTGTGTGTGTGTGTATAATATATATATATACATGTGTGTATAATATACCCTGGCTGGCTACACTGTAAAAAAATGCCAGGAATTTACAGGATTAAAGAGTATTATTTTACAATAAAATACTGTAGTCAGAAATGTACAGTCAATGCTGGGTAATTTTCTTACAAATTACTGTGAATCAATAGCATGATGATGCTGACATCACAGTAACTTTCTGCTCTTGTTTTACTGCGATTTCACATTATAATGTTGTCTTTAACCATGCCACTGTAATAAATGTAATTCTTTACCACTGTAATTGGTTTGGTCACCATAATGGTGATTAGTGTTCAATTTGCTTGGGATCTTTGACCCTCTGTTCATATTCAAATTTATGTTCTAGCCAAGTCTGGAATGTGACAAATAAAAAACATTTGTTAAAATGATGACAAGCTAGAATATGAAATAGTTTAGTCAAACTATTCTTAGCATGAATAGGAAGATTTTGTTTTAGTATTATTTAAGCATGAAGATTTACCAATATCTTATTTCAAATTCATAACTGTGTTGTAGATGTACCTTCCACAATAGTGAAGCAACAGCTGAGATTCATCTTTGAAAGATGTGACATCATTTTATAATCATCACCTAATGATTCACAGACATCAATACTTGACATACAAAACACAACAATGGTGACACTCAACAAATAATAAAAACACTTATTCAACATAAACCAACATTACAAAATAAATCAACAACACAAACTGCTAAAAGCAAAGCAAAAATAAGTTCAGCTGCACAGATAAAAATGAACAAGAATCAAGAAACTCCACAGCATAATCTATTCATGCCACACTGCATGCTGGGTACCTTCATTGTACATTTGCACTGTAGAAATACAGTATTGTGTTTTCCAATACTGTAAACTTACAGTAAAACCATGTTTTTTGTATTATTTTTTTAGTTTAAGAAAAGTCCTACTGAAATTAACCTGGAATAAACTGTAATTTCACACTCAAATGTTTAACAGTGTATAGTTTGTGTTAAACATATAGCAAAATATTTGTGCTATTTGGTGAGTCTGGTTTTCAACCCAGTATTTTTATTGAGTCTTTATTAATATTAATATTGATGCAAAATCATATCCAAAGCAATATGATTTGTTCTAAAAACATATAAGTTTTTTCCTTTTTTTTTTAAAAAGAATCTGAAAATATAATTAGATTAATTATAATTAGTTATATGATACACTCACCGGCCACTTTATTAGGTACACCTGTCCAACTGCTCGTTAACACTTAATTTCTAAGCAGCCAATCACATGGCGGCAACTCAGTGCATTTAGGCATGTAGACATGGTCAAGACAATCTCCTGCAGTTCAAACCGAGCATCAGTATGGGGAAGAAAGGTGATTTGAGTGACTTTGAACGTGGCATGATTGTTGGTGCCAGAAGGGCTGGTCTGAGTATTTCAGAAACTGCTAATCTACTGGGATTTTCACGCACAACCATCTCTAGGGTTTACAGAGAATGGTCCGAAAAAGAAAAAACATCCAGTGAGCGGCAGTTCTGTGGGCGGAAATGCCTTGTTGATGCCAGAGGTCAGAGGAGAATGGCCAGACTGGTTCGAGCTGATAGAAGGGCAACAGTGACTGAAATAACCACTCGTTACAACCGAGGTATGCAGCAAAGCATTTGTGAAGCCACAACACGCACAACCTTGAGGCGGATGGGCTACAACAGCAGAAGACTCCACCGGGTACCACTCATCTCCACTACAAATAGGAAAAAGAGGCTACAATTTGCAAGAGCTCACCAAAATTGAACAGTTGAAGACTGGAAAAATGTTGCCTGGTCTGATGAGTCTCGATTTCTGTTGAGACATTCAGATGTTAGAGTCAGAATTTGGCGTAAACAGAATGAGAACATGGAACCATCATGCCTTGTTACCACTGTGCAGGCTGGTGGTGGTGGTGTAATGGTGTGGGGGATGTTTTCCTGGCACACTTTAGGCCCCTTAGTGCCAATTGGGCATCGTTTAAATGCCACGGCCTACCTGAGCATTGTTTCTGACCATGTCCATCCCTTTATGGCCACCATGTACCCATCCTCTGATGGCTACTTCCACCATGTCACAAAGCTCTAATCATTTCAAATTGGTTTCTTGAACATGACAATGAGTTCACTGTACTAAAATGGCCTCCACAGTCACCAGATCTCAACCCAATAGAGCATCTTTGGGATGTGGTGGAACGGGAGATTCGCATCATGGATGTGCAGCCGACAAATCTGCGGCAACTGTGTGATGCCATCATGTCAATATGGACCAAACTCCCTGAGGAATGCTTCCAGCACCTTGTTGAATCTATGCCACGAAGAATTGAGGCAGTTCTGAAGGCAAAAGGGGGTCCAACCCGTTACTAGCATGGGGTACCTAATAAAGTGGCCGGTGAGTGTATAACTAATCAGTTTATTAATATGTAATAGTACTAGTAAAGCTTTGCAAAATGCAAAAAGAATAATGTTTTAGGTATCACAAACTAAGCATTTTTTTTATTGGTTCATGTTCATGTAATTTGTATATTGGCTATCATTGTTTATGTGTGCATGAAAATTAAAACTAAATTTTAGAACATTTATTAATTAACCTAGATTACTAAATGGTGTAAAATACCTAATGATACCTAATACATTAACTAATGTTAACAAAGCTTTTTATAAATTGTATTTAAAAAATTCAAATTTGATGCCTCTTTGATATTTCGGAGGTGAATTAAACATAATGCCCATTGGACTGAGCAAACACGCTCTTTGTGATTTGGAATCTCACTTAAGATGGCTGAACACCTTGTGAAGTCCACTTCACAGTGCACAAGACACTTGGACCGTACCCAGTGTTCCTGCATTTCACACCATACATGCTGGTTTCAGAGTCTTGATGAATGTGTAAAACGGCATGTCAGAATGACCATGTTCTCACATTGTTTTGCTGTTCTCATTAAATACCATGGCCTTTGGTTTACACATTTCTTCTGCCATTGGCTGCAGAAAATTAAATGGCAATATTTTTATGACTATGAAACTTGATATCCCATTTCTCATTATCAATGCCGTTATGTTTTGAGATGTGTGAAAACACTTCTTAATTATGCCTGACTTTTCTCCTTAGGAATGTCCTTGATATAGCCTATATCAAAACAAAATGACACCATTAGCATGATGGAACAGATACTTTAAATAGATTGTGTCATGTGGATCTGAACATAAGTTTCTTGTGTGGATCCAGGTTTATACTCTAAGCACTGGCAGCCACATACAACAACCCTGCAACCCAGTCATGCCATATGGTCTCATTATAAGGTCTCCACATTTCTAAAGAAGTGTTTCCTTCTGTCCCAGATCTTCTCAGCTGATTGGCCTAGCCAGGCTTGTGTTTTGAGTAGTGTAGATCACTATGTTCAGTGAGTCACAGCACAGGAAGCTTCATCTGCACTGACTCAGCCCTGGGAAGAGGCGACATGGGGGAGACGCGCATAACAGTGGGATGTTTCAGAGCAGATACAGGGAATCACACGTAAATGATATAGGGCAAAGTGGAATTGGCACAGTCATAGAGCGTGCTATAAGAAAGGAAGATCCAGAGGATGGCAGATAGCGGGCATGAGCACACAATCACATGAGTCCTCATTCCAAAGTCTGTAACCTCATAACCTCATCCTGACCCCAAATAAAAGAAAAACAAAATCAAACCTTGTTTTACTGATTTTGAAATTGGCGGCATGGATTGATGTATCTATTCATATACAGTTTTTTTTAACATTCGCTAGAACCAATTTCTCAATACTCAAATCAAAACTTCTCTTACAGTGAGCAAACAAGCAAAATAAGTGGGTTAGACTCTGGATCATTTTTCATGGATCTGGCACAGAATACATTCAATGACTATATCTTTCAAATTGTATGAATTATTTTCCCACTCAAACACAACTACCGCCAACATTCTCTGTACCTACAGAATTTAAATCACCAATTTGCATATGTTTACATACTTTTTCCCCCCAAAAATGTTAAACTTAATTCAAAACCTAACATAAAACACATCTGAATAAGACATCAATTTGCTACAATTCTACAGTAATACCGTATTGAAAAAGTCTAAGCCACGTTAGTATTTTCACACACATTTTTTGTTTGTTTACAGTAATTCATATATTTTGTGTATCAGTATGACATATCAGTTTATATTTCCAAACATTCCTTTTGCCATTAATTGTAATAATCCAGTGAGATATTTGTATGCAAGGAGTCTGACAACAGTCAGTATGGTCCACACGGAGATCTGAGTCCATCTGGGATTACATGAAGAAACAGAAAAAACTGAGACAGTCTAAATCCAAGCTTAAAACCAATTTTTTTATACTAACGTGCCTAACACTTTTGCACAGTGCTGTAAAAAATTAAATACCATCTACACAAAAAGGAGAAATTTCAGAATAATTATGTACTGTAATGTAAACATGGCTCATGTAACCTACTGCAGCGAATTCTAAACACCAGATAGCTAGGAGTCATTAGAAATAGAAATTTTACAAATTTTATGTTACAAAACATTGTATAATGCTACCTGTTAGTGTTTAGGTCATTGTTTTTGTAAGTGACAAAGTGTGTTTGTTGGGTGACAACCTTTGCCAGGGTTATGAGACTTGGTTTGGGAAATGTATGAAGTAGTTTTAGTGCATTTTGGATGTGAAACTTAGCAATTAAGCAGAGTAGAAGTGTGTTTTCTCTTTTGTTTTTTTGTTTTAATATTGCAATGGATTCTGCTTTTTAGCTAGGTTTGGGAGTTTATTTATTTGCTCTAGAGCAATATTACAAAATATCAGATCAAACTGTAAAGTAATTTTTTTCCTAAAGTGACACGACAACGGCACTGGTGTATAAAAAGATACACAGAATTTGACTAATTGTGGCTATATTAATAAAATCTGAAAGGCAGTTGCTGCAGTACTAACAACAGCTACACAAAATGCTTGTTACTGTATTATTGTAGTTGCAGATTATTGTACTGTATTATTATTATTGAAGTGGCAGTAAAAACATTTGTTACAAAAAGATTTCTCTCTAAAACAAATTTCTGTTCCTCAATTCTGAAATAACGGTATCATGGTTTCCACAAAAATATTAAGCAGCGCACCTGTTCAACATTGATAATAATTAGAAATGTTGCTTTAGCACCAAATCAGCATATTAGAATGATCTCTAAAGGATTATTTGACACTGAAGACTGGAGTAATGACTGCTGCAAATTTAGCTTTGCCATCAAAGAAATAAATTACATTTTCAATATATTAAGATAGAAAACAGTTATTTGAAATTGTAATAATATTTTATGATATTTCTGTTTTTACTGTAATTTTGTCTAAATAAATGCAGCTTTGGTGAGCATTAGAAAGTTCTTTTAAAAACATTTAAAAAATCTTTCTGACCCCAAACTTTCAACAGTATAGTTTCATTTATTTAATTCTAAAATAAATGTTAACAAGCTATTTGTGTTTTAGGTATGCAGGTTATGTCAGAACGACCTTTGACACTTGCTATGAATGGTATGTAAATTCATGGCCTTCCTCCACACCTGAGTCACCCTCACCTAAAAGCTTAGGAGCCGTTTCTCCAGCAAGGTGTCCTGTTCTTACTTGTTATGACAAGTGCAGTAGTTGATGCAATGCAGCCAAGCATGCAAAATGGGAGATTTGACTATCTAGGTATGCTCATAATTGTCAGTTTGTGAATATTGCCCTGCTGGAGAGTGACTCCCTCTCACATTCCTTAATTTCTTGATCCAAATTACCTGTCTGCATGTCCAGTGAGCCTTTGAAGAGCCCCCGTGGGCTATTTTGGGAATTACCTTAGTAGAGAATCCCCTAGTTTTTTTTTTTTTTTAATTCCTTTGTGTGTAAATGATTGTTTTGCTAGAGGAACTGGATTTGGAGGGGCCGGGGAACAGAACATTTACGTACGGAGTGCCTGAACAGCTAAACCCACCTCTACTTCACAGTATTTGTGCCTGGACTGTCTCCTTTCTCAAACAGGTGAGGTGGGTTTATTTGTTCCTTATCTACATTTCTCACTTTAGTTTTGCCAGACGTTAAACATTTCAGGAAGTGGCTTTGGTGCAGTCCTCCCACCAGATGCCAACAGCTACAAACAATAACTTATGCAAACAAGGGTAAAACAAGTCACTCCACCTTCAATATCATGATGCTTCGCATGATACCTTGATGTACTTATGCTAGTGCAGTACAAGAGTTACATTGATATCTTTGCAGTTATTTTTCCCATACCTCATAGAAAGTCATTTAAAATGGATAATTATGACTCAAATACATTTTTGTAAATGATCATTTCTTCCGGCACACTCATTACAGCTCAAAATAAATCACTTGACCAGGAGTGGACATGAGCTTGACATGTCTCAACCTTGGTCAAAGTGTTCAAAAAGGTCAGCTGTAAACTTTATCATTTTAGGAAATCCAGCTTTTAGTGCCCTGTTGACACCTCTTGTCTAAATGCTAAATGTTAGGTCAGCAGTCATTTAGTTTCAAGCCATTCCAACAATTTTGATGTGCTTTACTTCTGCAGCACTCATAATCAGATAGCAGTAATAGTCATAATTTTTCAGTTTACAGTCAGAATTTTAGATTAGCATATTCTTAGAAGTACAGAATCGGATCCTATATAGTAATGACAAAGTGTTCTGATAAAGGCCTTTGTTTCCTTGAATTTTGCAGGGAAACTTTTCAGCTGCAAACCACCCATTGGCAGAGAAGGAACAAGATCTGTGCTGGCTATCAGTGGGTGCCAAATGCAACAGTGGCCTTCAGAACACACGATGGGCCTTCAGACATGAGATTGCATGGTAGCAAATAGGATGCAGTTAAGTTTGAAGATTTATATGCATGATGATGGATAGATAGAACATTTGATGAATAATTGGATGGATGGATGGATGAATAATCGGATGGATGAATAAATGGATGGATAATTGGATGATGGATGGATGGATGGATGGATGGATAATCAGATGGATAAATGGATGGATGGATGGATGGATAATTGGATGGACTGGTGGATGGATGGATGAATGGATGGATAATTGGATGGATGGATGCATAATTGGATGGATAAATGATGGATAAATGGATAATTGGATGGACTGATGGATGGGTAATCAGATGGATGGATAATCGGATGGATAATCAGATAAATGGATGATTAGATGGATATTTGGATGGATGGATGGATGGATGGATGATTGGATGGATGGATGGATGGATGGATGGATGGATGAATGGATGGATGGATAATTGGATGTATGATTGGATGGATAAACGGATGGATGGATAATTGGATGGACTGGTGGATGGATGGATAAACGGATGGATGGATAATTGGATGGACTGGTGGATGGATGGATAAACGGATGGACGGATGGATGGATGGATGGATGGACTGGTGGATGGATGGATGAATGGATGGATAATTGGATGGATGGATGCATAATTGGATGGATAAATGATGGATAAATGGATAATTGGATGGACTGATGGATGGGTAATCAGATGGATGGATAATCGGATGGATAATCAGATAAATGGATGATTAGATGGATATTTGGATGGATGGATGGATGGATGGATGGATGATTGGATGGATGGATGGATGGATGGATGGATGGATGGATGGATGGATGGATAATTGGATGTATGATTGGATGGATAAACGGATGGATGGATAATTGGATGGACTGGTGGATGGATGGATAAACGGATGGATGGATAATTGGATGGACTGGTGGATGGATGGATAAACGGATGGATGGATGGATGGATGGATGGATGGACTGGTGGATGGATGGATGAATGGATGGATAATCGGATGTATGGATGATTGGATGAATGGATGCATAATTGGATGGATGAATAATGGATAAATGGATAATTGGATGGACTGATGGATGGGTAATCGGATGGATGGATGATTGGATGGATAATCGGATGGATGAATGATGGATAAATGGATAATTGGATGGACTTGTGGATGGATGGATGGATGGATGGATGGATGGATGAATGGATGGATAATCGGATGGATGGATGATTGGATGGATGGATGCATAATTGGATGGATGAATAATGGATAAATGGATGAATTCTCATTCTACTGGACCTGTCTGCTGCCTTCGACACTGTGAATCATCAGATCCTCTTGTTCGCCCTCTCATCACTGGGCATCACTGGAACCTCCCTCAACTGGTTTAAGTCCTACCTCACAGGTAGGTCCTTCAAGGTCACATGGAGAGGTGAGGTATCCAAAGCACATCAACTGACCACAGGCGTTCCTCAGGGTTCAGTTCTCGGACCGCTCCTCTTCTCCATTTACACCACATCACTGGGACCTATCATACAGGCACATGGTTTCTCTTACCATTGCTATGCTGATGACACCCAGCTCTACCTCTCATTTCAACCAGATGACCCCACAGTAGCTGTACGGATCTCAAGCTGTCTGGCGGACATCTCGGCATGGATTAAGGAACATCACCTGCAGCTCAACCTGGCAAAGACTGAGCTTCTCGTCCTCCCTGCCAATCCGTCTCTACAGCACGACCTCACTATCCAGCTAGATTCATCCTCAATCACCCCATCAAGGTCGGTCAGAAATCTTGGAGTAATCTTTGATGATCAGCTGACCTTCACAGACCACATTACAAAGACAGCTCGATCATGCAGGTTTGCTATGCACAACATCAGGAAGATCAGGCCTTTCCTAACTGAGCATGCAACACAACTTCTCGTCCAGGCCCTGGTCATTTTTAGGCTTGATTACTGCAATGCTCTTCTGGCTGGACTTCCATCATGTGCAACTAAACCTCTACAAATGATCCAGAATGCTGCAGCTCGTCTGGTCTTTAACGAGCCCAAAAGGGCCCACGTCACTCCTCTGTTCATCTCTCTGCACTGGCTACCACTCGCTGCTCGCATCAAGTTCAAGGCTTTGACGCTTGCTTACAGATTGACCACAGGTTCAGCTCCCTCCTACTTCCACTCACTACTACAAGTCTACATCCCTACCAGAAGCCTACGATCGGTATATGAGCGACGGCTCGTGGTACCATCACAGCGGGGCACAAAATCACTCTCCAGAACATTCTCATTCACAGTTCCATGCTGGTGGAATGATCTCCCCACCCTCATCCGGAATGCAGAATCCCTGACAACATTCAAAAGACAACTGAAAACTCATCTCTTCCGGGAGCACTTAACATAAAAAAATAAATAAAAAATAAATAAAATAAAAATCCTTTCCTCTAAATCCTCGCTTGCCTGGCTTATGCTACTCCGAGCTATGTCTGAACTTTGTATTTTGAGCACTTCTTGCGTTGCTTTTGCCTCTTCACGATGACTCGCTTGGTTTAGTCCTCAGTTGTAAGTCGCTTTGGATAAAAGCGTCTGCTAAATGACTAAATGTAAATGTGAATGGATGGATGGATGATTGGATGGATGGATGGATGGATGGATGGATATATGGATATATGGATATATGGATGATGGATAATTAGATGGATGGATGGATGGATAGGTGTTTGAAGTGCCTACCTATACAAAATTGTTTAGTTTATATATTTCATAGTATCCAATCAATTAACTGTTGAATTGAAGAATGCAGAGCTTCTTTTCAAAAAGTACAGAATGTCAATTCTTCTTCCTGTCCAGTTGTTATAGCCAAACCACATCCGTTGAGGCATTAGCGAGCCACATTGGCTCACGTTGTGGCACTTCACTTCTCAAGTTGTGATTCCTTGAAAGTGACATCGCCACCATATGCCTGGTCCATCAAAGGGCCAGCAAATGGTTCAGGTCTGATCTTTCTTGACAAATATTTAAATCTAATTAAAATAGA
The DNA here is from genome assembly GCF_029890125.1 of Rhinichthys klamathensis goyatoka. NCBI lineage: Eukaryota > Metazoa > Chordata > Actinopteri > Cypriniformes > Leuciscidae > Rhinichthys > Rhinichthys klamathensis. Next base: position 776,100 of record NW_026606867.1, read on the forward strand.
CTATTTAGACCAAAATGTATGTATTTTGTTATGCTATCACAACATCAACTTAGTAGCATGTTAACACCAAAATTAAATGGATTGAGTTGTATTCTTTACTGAATGAATGAAGGTTACTTATACCAGGCAAATATGCTCTGAATGGAAAGTCATGTTCATTTGGGTGTAGCCTTCCATAAATAATCAGATCATAAAGCAACTTCAAACCTAAATCAACACATCCCTAGTGTTTTAAATTTGAATTTGAATAATTTCCATGCAAGTACGAATAATCATCCTGTTGTGCATTACCAATGTTTCTTTTTGTTTTCATTGCTGTGAAATTACAAGGGTAACTCCCTTCTACATCAAAATGAGAACAGTATTTTACCAGCAGGTCCTCCTCCACCTTACATACCATACATCTTTTTTTCTGTATCTTCTTATACTTTAATTATAAAGGAAAATATAATGTTTCCTAATATATAATGCTTGATATGAATTATAATTATTTAACTATAGTGTCAAAGAAATTCTAACTGGCTCCAGATGCAGGAATAACACTAAAAAACATTACAGACAAGATAAGGTTAAAAAGAATAACTAAAAATAGAATGTAAGTTACAATTATTTTGAAATAGCTCATCAGTCCTTGGTGACTCTGAATAAAAATAATTCAGATACCTGCACAAAATGGAATGCATTCCATGATTAAAATCTCCCTTCTGTCTTTTCAAATGTATTATTTATCATCACACAGTTCGTGAAATATTCAAGAAACTTATTTACCACAAATATCTTTTCCTCTGTTAAAACTTATAACTTAAAATCTATGTTTGTAAACTTATAGGGATGGTTGACCCAAAAATGAAAGTGTGTTCCAAACATGACTTCCTTTCTTCTGCAGAATGCAAAGGAAGATATTTTGAAAAATGTTGACTTCCATTGAATGAAAAAAAAAAACATTGAGACATTTTTCATAATATCTTCTTTTATGAGCAGAAAGAAAGTCATACAGAGTGAGTAAATGATGCCAGAATTGTAATTTTTGTGAGAACTATCCCTTTAAAGGTTCATAATCAGTAAAGATGTTTTGAAAGTAAAGATTATGCTGCCTTGTTACCGTAATCATCTTCTGAGCAGAGAGTCCAGAGGGTATTCCCACTGTGTCTGTCCACATCCCACCTATGAAAAAGTACCTAACTTGAAGATGACTGCAAAGTGTTGCAAAGAAAACCAATTCATCTTCCTGGCAATTGTCTTTTTCAAGAAAAAAAAGAAAGAGAAATGTTTCTATGTTTTCTAAAAACCTGTGGAAACCAGCACAAGTGTAACATGAGCTGAAGAACCTTATGCAGACACTTGAAAAGTTCTTGATTGTGAATGACTCTTGATCTTCACTGCATGCACAGCAATAATTTCATCAATTTCTCCAGTCATTATCATTCCATGGGTCCACCTCGTATTTTATGAAGTGCATGTGGGTGCTTGCAGGTATCTCAGGTTTCCACAGCATGAATCTGTGTTGTTCCCGGGTAAATTCACTTTTAACAGCAGGATGGAAATTTCAAGAGTGGACACCCTGAATGAGAAATAACCCAGTGACCTGTGTGTCTGTGAGAACAGGGTTAGTTGATGAAATCTCTCTGTGGGTAAAATCTGGTTTTAGGTGGGAAAGAATTGTCGGGAAACTGTGGTGAGGGTGTAGGGGTGGGGTCTGTACACTTACTTATGTGATGAGAACTTACTCAACTGAATACGTGAGGGTTTTTGTTTCCAAGAGGTCACACCTGTCAATAGAGCTGCAGGATTCTGGTAAATTAAGAGTCACGATATTTAACAATTTGAAATAGAGAGAGAGAGAAATAGTGATTATCCCACTATTCTGAAAAGATAACTAAACAATAACAAGTTAATTTAGAAGTTGAAAATTTAGAAGACAAAATGACAATTGCTGGAGTCTATTTAAAAAATATTTTATGAATTTTGTAAAAAAAAAAAAAATGTTTTGAAAGAATGATTCAATGACTTTCTCATAAAGACTTGCTTCAATACTGGATGAATCAGCATCTTTTGAATGAATCTCATTAATGAATGATTCAATGACAGCTGTTTCATACATGACTGCTCTCTCTGGATCAGCGGCAGCGCCAACGCTGCATGTTTTTCACTGTGATCGTACTTGTCAAAGGTTTAATAGACAGAATCATGTCATTAAGGAATGAGATTGCATGGGTGTTTGAATCAAGTTTGCGATCTTTTAACGATAAATCGTGCAGTCAATTATGAAAGATAACAAGCTTTCAAATCTCACGTTTTCAAACAAGTACTTTCAAACAAGCTTTCAAATCTCTGTTAAATGAATGTATACCTTCATGTACAATAGAATGCACAATTTGCAAGTAACACAAACTGTTGACAGTCTACTACGGCTGTGCATTATTTCATTAATGTAATGTACCTTTATTGAAGAACATTGACAGGCACTCAAGAAAAACTAATCAGATATCAGCCTCTGTTGTTTGCATGAATGACTTCCCAATATAATTGGTTCATTAGGCAGCTAAGTAAACTTTCGCTCTCATAGATATCGGTGATTAATATAAAGTTCATTAGAAGTCAGGCACGTGCCTGACTTAAAGGGGTCATGACATAAAATATCAAATTAGCCTTGATCTTTTGACATGTAAGGTTTTTGTACCATTAAAACATCCTGCAAGTTTCATAGCTTAAAACGTCCTTCTCATTATAAACAACACATTTATCTCCAAAAACTGCTCGTTTTGATATTGTGCTGCACGCATTCTCACCCCAAGGCGTCACTAAAATGACAATTTTGACCATGCTTCAATATTCGACGCTTTAGGCGCCCTTTAGCGTCAGTTACATGACGCGATCCTAGGGCGTCATCTTACTGACGCTTTACCTAAGCGTCAGTTAGATGACGCGGGTAGGTTTAGGTCTGGGGTAGGGTTAGGATTAGATAGCGTCATCTAACTGACGTTAAAGGTAAAGCGTCAGCAAGATGACTGTGATCGCGTCATGTAACTGACGCTAAAGGGTGCCTAAAGCGTCGAATATTGAAGCATGGTCAAAATGATTCCCAAGGCGTCAGTTTCATGACGCCTAGGGATGAGAATGGGCTGTGTATGATTTGTGACGTCACACAGACAAATATATTTGCCTATGCCTGCATCCAGAGAACGCATCAAGGAATAGTTTTACATCATCGCAACAGGCCCCGCCCACTGGTGTTCAGTCGCTCAACGGCTGACAATTGACTATGCCAGTTGTTCAAAAGCAATTAGAACTCATTATAATCACTGACGCTGTCTACACTGTATTCAGTACATGCTGCCCGTTCACTTGCTGACGTTCTCCACTCCTCTGAGTCCTCCAACCAAAGAAAAAATACAAGAGTAAATGGAAGTGTAAAGGAATGTTCGCTTTGACGTGTCCTGTTTAAACAGCTCACTTCAGAAGGATAGCATCAGGAACATGTGGATGATTTATTTTTAATGGCATCATGGATCACGATGGAGGATTATGTTTATTCAGAGAATTTGACTGCAGATTGTTTTGTAAACGAGGCACAGTGTAATGGAGAGTTTGCAAAGAAACTTTTGTTGGCAGATGAAGCAGTCAGCTCTTGGATCTGACAGCAGCTGTCGCAAACGGTATGTAAACAATTTTATAATGCTTTGTCTGTAAATGACAGTTTTTTCCCCCATATATATTTGGGGGTTTTTTGTGCAAAAATTGTATTAACATTATAAGTGAACCAAAAGTAACTTGAACATAATCCATGTCATGACCTCTTAAATCTTTAAACCTTTAAACCTTTTCTTATTGACTTGAACACAATCATACATTTAAGAGTCTCAGCTTGAAGAATCTTGTTTAAATGAAAAAAAAAGAGAAATAAAGAGATTTGGTTCAGACTGCAAAAACAATGTATACTAATTTATTAATATTTAATATATGTACAGTATACAGTATACCTTGGTTTCTAGTTAAAATGTTTATCATCCAAAAATATAAATATTGTTGAGAAGCAATTATATTGTGCAAATGTATATCTTGTTTTAAGGATGCTTAGATATTATCAGTAAAAAATAATACAAACCCATCTGATATTGAATGTTTAAGACACCTGCACCAGCAAAGGTATTTATTGTGGATAAGCCTCATTTTTCCCCATTACTGTCTATAAATTCTAGAGAGAGAGAGAGAACGCAAGCAAAACAAAAAAAGGAAATCTCTACGAACGTAACATGCATATTGACAGAGGGAGTGGTCTGCCAACATATAATTCCTGCCTCTTGTCCAGTCATATTACCTGAATGCGTATGAATATCCTTTCAGTCTCGCTCTCTAAAATAGTCCAATTAACAGCTCGGAAAAGGAATCACAAATTGAAGCGCACACACCCACTTCAGCTTAATGCGCAGCAGTGAAAGTAAAGCTGTATAACTGCCGGTGTCCGGTTCTAATAGAGCACTTGTTGTCTATATGGTCTCTCAAATAGACAAGTTCATATTTTATGACCTCTTTGCGGCTGGTTAGTTTTAAAAGGGTGAGGACATGGAGAGTTTGACTCCAACGTATCTTCCCAGAAATGGGAATTTAAAAAAAAACATACAGCTCCTACCCTCCACATAGAGTAATATAAACTGCTTCATTGTAATATTTCAGAGTTGATGGAAATACTGATTGATATGTTTGGGGCCATGTATCCATATTTGTTCAGAGTTTTTTGTGTGTCGTCTCAACAGCGGTTCTCAACAAAGGCATATGTTTTCCGTACACTGACATTTCATTGAGTCCTCGCACTTTTAAAAGAGTGCACTGTCAATGAGTGTTAAAGGACTTGTTTGATGAGATGCACACGGAAAACAGTACACATTTTGAGGTGACCTATTTATGATTTAATGGAGTGAGTAATCAATCCAATAACAGGGTGAGCATTGTGAGGTCATGAATTACAATTTCACATCCAACATGACAAATCTTAACCGGATCATGTCTCAAAACAGATTATTTGGCTGTAAGACCAGCCCTAGCTTACTTTTTTTTTAAAGCCAAAAGCTAATTAAACAGTATCACAATGTTTTTTTTTTTTTTTTACATTTTTATAAAAAAAAATTTGATATTTGTGTTGTTAAAAACAATGTTATATTTATATTAAATATGAATAGAAATTGAAATAAATCAATAGAAATTTATTTAGAAAAGATGTTTAGTTAAGCAACAGAATTCTCACTTTAAAAAAAGCACAAATAGTCAGTGCACTGTTTTTCACAAAAGTAATCAGGCTGATTGTGCCTGATGAAGAGTTTCTTGCTTGAAACACCTCTTGTTGGTGAAAATAAACTCTGAGAGCAACAGTATGCCAACTGGTTTGGGCTTTTTCATTGATTATTTTGGTAATTTTCATTACTGTTTTTTTCACATAACCATAATTGAGATGTGAAAAACCGATGCAAAAAAAAAAAAAACTGGGGAAAAAAGAGGAAAAAAACTAAACTATGTGTGGGCTGACTGTGGTAGGCTGGTCAGGTGACGGCATTTTAAAGTAGGCAGTGAATGTAAGTGTGTGTGTGTGTGGTGTGGGGGGTGTGCTGGGGGCCGACTTACAGAGCCGTGTAGGCAGGAAACCTTCCCTGCTCACACACGCTTTCCATACAGCCATGGGGGTGGAGAGATGCTATGTAGTTAAACCCAAGGCAGGCTGTGGATACAACAGACCAGAGTGACACTCGTAGAGAACGGCAAAAGCTGCAGCCTCAAACACACACACACACACATAGAACAGCAGATCTTAACAGGATACTGCAGTCAGTAACAGGCACATGAGCACTGGAGGAAATGGAGTGACAAGAAAAAGGAAGACACAAATCACACTGTGCCATGCGTGCAGGTAAGATTCTTTTGAAGATGAACTTAAACTTTTTACGCAAAAGTAAATGTTTGGAGTTTATCGACATTATCTAAATTTCAGATGTATTAGGAGTCTCTACAATGTAAAGTTTTGGCTCAGTCTCTTTCATGCTAAAAATGTGGTCAATTTCAACTCCTCATGAATAGAAAAGAAGCGCACTGCAGTGAGAGTGGATCCTCTGGGCTGTTGAAAGACAAACTGTAATTGTTTTCTCTGTGCTGAGTGAGTGTATCTGCTAGAATGGAATGCAATGGACAGAAATGCAGCTTTTCTCTTTGTTCTCCGCAGTTAAAGAGAGATAAATGGATCGTGCACACCTATCTGCTTCTTCCCAAACTGCTTAAACTTGCCAACAGGAGCTTGGCTAATGCCATTATCTGGCGTATTTGGTTGTGTTGTATCCCATTCCGTGCAAAACCAGATCAGAGCTATCATGAGAAACTTATTGTGTTGGAGCATGTGTGTGGGTGGATATGTGTGTGTGCACATGAGGAGCACATGAGTGTGTGTGGGTGTTTGGATATAGGTATTTGTGTGGGAGGGTGTAGCTCGATGTGTGTGGGTGACCAAGTGCGTGTGTTTACAAGTGAAGAGTGTGTATGTGAAATATTCCACCAAGCGCATACATTTGCAGAAGGGAGAGGTGCCTGTCAAACCCCAAGCATTCCTGTGCTCTCTGAAGCGCTGCTCAATGAATGCTGTGAATTTCAGATGAAACGTGAAGACAAAAGCCAGGGGGACATTTAAGAGGGTTTAGCTCAGACGGATCCCTGGGAATCAATCCCCCTCACTGCAGAGGGAAAATCCAGCGCTCGGGCTTGTATTTCAGGTTCAGCTGGAGACGGTTGCTGCCTGCCGCCGAGGGGCTTTCCCAAAATGGGGCACAACCGGGAGGGGATACAAAGAGACCCACCTGTGGTGCTGTTAGAATCGCACTGTCTGCTGGGAGCGTGAAGTGTCTTGCTGTTGTTTCCCCACGGGGTTGGCGATATTTTTCATTTCCAGTTCACTGATTGATGCACAGATGCATTTAAATGGTGTGGTCTGAGAGGTGGTCTCATTCCATCCTTACAAATGACAAACAAAGAGGGATGTTTCTATGGATGTGCTGCATGCGAGCGGCTTTTACGTTCAAACTCGAGCGTAGAGTAATATAAGACTTAGTGAGTACAGATTCACTCGTTCACTCGCACACTAGATGTTCACTAGAAAAATCTCTGCAGGCTGCGTCAACGAAAAAGCAAACTTATGACATACAAATATATCAATTATAGACGCAATAAAACAATTTTATTCGTTCACAGTAGATTCATTTTACACAGGTTTTAAACTGATGGAAGTATTGCCAAATCTGGTCTTTATTGTAAACCTTGTACACCGACTTAGTATCGATTCAGTTAGCGATAAGGGCTGATTGGTTTGAAATGATTCAAACCTTTCGGAATTTTAATTTAAATTAATTTAATTAGTTGATCCTATGTATTAATTGTTCACAATAATAACTGTTGCACATTGTCATACCTAAACATTTCATATCCCTTTTTGAAGACTGTTTGACCTAAACATTAGTTTTGTTTGTCTACATTGGAAATCAATTCTATAGTTCACAGAATGAGGAAAGAGGTGAAAGTTCACCTGAATTCCTTTAATACACCATTGGATTTAGGAATGTGGGGTCCTTGTTAATTCACCATAATTTGTTTTAGCAAGGAAATGCTACCTTTTTATTGTATGTGCATGTATTGGAAATCCATCCTGCATAGACTCTTAAATGTACATGAGAATCCAAGATCAAAGAATATAGAAATCACATGCAAAATGGTTTATGATGAAGAATAGGGACATATGAACTGAATATAACAGGAGTGGTTATTCATTACAATATATCTGGTCTAACTAAACAAAGGCAGCATGTCCTTTAGACTATGGTTAAACAAATTTCAGTCACAGCCGACTGAAGCCGCAGATGATTGAAGCTACTTGTCAGGATGAGACTGAGAGAATGCATTCAGGTATTGTTGCCATTGTCTGCATTTTAAGCCAAGCACAACCATAGAGACAATATATCTAGTTCTGCATCTTTGATTTTAAGTCTGCACTCTCCCATATCTTCAAATGCTATTCATAAATAGTATAGCATTGATTCGTTATCATGTGCTGCAAGTGGGAGGGGGGGGGTTGTATTTGCCCGTGGATTTCACTTGATCCACAAGTGTATTCACTGCCAAATATTACAGCTGGCATAATTCTGTGTCCAAATTTTACTTCTCATTAACTAGAAAAGCTTTTCCCAATATCCTATAGATATATGTCAACTGTGCTAACCGTGCACTACAGAAATATTGATTTGAAATGGTGTTTATTTCATTTTTTATTATTGGAAAACGATTAGATGCTTCTCAATAATTTGTCTGTGACAAACAAGAAATACATTTGTAATTATTTAGCTGGAGTAGGCTATTTGTATTCACGTGTTAGAAAAAAAGAAGTATCATTCTTCAACCCCATTTTTTCAGATATAGATTTTGAAAATAATTTGGATTATTTGAAAGTGCACTAGTTAACGTTAGTATAAAGCGGATAAATTATCAAGAGCTTTGTTCGCACTCTTTGTCTGCGTCGCTTGTCTTATTTGGCTAAAGCAGCTGTGAAACTGATATTTAAAATGTTTCCATACCAGTAAAGGCTCATACTGTGCTGTGTGTGTGAGCAGGGCTGAAGAGACATGCTGCGCAGGTTATGTTTTCATATTTTTCTGTGTGCAGATGTGCTCACACTGATTAGAACGGAACAATATACATTAGCTACAAATGAAATGAGATTCATTTTTCAGTGTAAAATCATTAATATTCATTTCACATAAGCATTTCCCTAATAATAATTTGTCACATTTCTCAGTTCAAAACACAGATTTATTTATTGAAGCTTGATCTAATTCTGAGATGGATTAGTGTATTTGATTCCACCTTTCTTCATTCAATGTTTAATTTTGTGTGCATGTTGGCTATTTGGATATCTATTAAACAAGAATGTATCCTTACAATCATAGAAATGTGTTTCTGAAACCCTGTCGAATGATCAATTGTGCCAATTTCCCCAAGTTCATCATCTTATCATCCTTCCCTTGAAAGCTTTAGATGCTGAGATGCTGTGAAAGAGAATGGAAAAAACGAGACATTTCATCATATATGCCAATCTGGCACTTTGGAAATTTTATGTAAATCAATGGGCACCTCCTACAGCTGTTGTATTTCCCCCATGCATCCTTTCTGCATTCGGGACAAGGACTGAAGAAGGGAGTTCATGGTCTGTTGTGAATGAGACGATGTGGTCAGTTAGGTGAACTCCCATTGTACTTCTTTCGCTCTTACTCTCTGGTGAAACCCCGGGTGTCTACTGTAAAAACAACTCTGCTCGAGAGAGAAAGAGGGAAAGCTAAGGGGGAACCAGCTTGTACACAAAGCTCAGTGGTTTCCCATGCACCAGCAACTACTTAAATGAGTGAACGCACATATTACTCATTTGTCAACATGCAAATTTCAGCATCTGGCATGCACTGCAGTTGAAATTGTGTGTTAGGAAAGTAATGAAGGCTTTTTACATTTCCATTGCCATTGATTAGGTCTTAAATTCTCTTGCATCCTTTGGGATATTTCAAATGTATATTCTGAATTAATGACACAATTTTCTTGACAAAACTCCAGATCAGGAACTGATTTCTAAACAATACTATTCAGCGTTAACTCAATTAAAGACATTAATCTTCAATAAACAAATTTCAGATTCCACAGAAATGTAAGTCTATTACAAAGCACCTAAATACACATGAAAGGTTTATTTCAAATGAATTTTGATTACAGTAGGCCTAAATGTGAATCAATCAATTGAAAGCCCTTGTTAACTTCCTCCTCAATTGGATTAAAGTCTCGATTAATTAACTTTTTGCGTTGAATTAATTTTACTGAGATAAACATTCTTCAGTTTATGCCAATGTGGCACGTAAAAACTTCAGAACAGTAATAAATATCATGTTTCCTATACTCCTAAAATAAAGGTTATTTAATGGTTCCTTGCGGTACAAAAGGAACTTCTTCATATCAAGAACCATTTTCACTGTGGTTCTTGTGTTGTCTGCATGGTCTTTGGAGATTGAAAAAACTCCTGAGGTTAGATTTTAGGTTCTTCAGAATAGCGTATTGGATTATTCTTTAAAACAGTGATTCCATGTTATTTAAGATGAACTGCTGGGGATAAATGGGGTACCAGACAAAAGGTTGGGAATCCCATAATTTTCAATAAACATTTCAGTATAAACAAAAGTTTGGTTACAAGTTCGTGAAAGTCTACTTAAATAGACGCTCACGAACAGTCGCGTTCGCCTGAGCTGGTAACCATAGCAACAGTAGAGTTCGAGAATCGACAGCTTTCTCTCGCTATCGCCTGTACGTCGACAAAAACAAGTACTTTTTCATTCATTAATAAAAAAATAAAAAAAATTAATCATTCATTTATATCACAAACATATTTGTTTTTAAAAGTAGACAATTTAAGACAGCTGACATAACTGCGTGAGAGACGCGAGAGACGAACCTCAGAAGATTGCGCAGCAAAAAATTACTCACAGGAAGTCCTTATAAATCCCCGAAAGTCACTGAATAATTCGTACACTGTGTACGTACACAAATGTTGTTCTGTAGTTAAAAAAAAAAAAAAGTTCTATAGTGGAATTTTATAAATTTATCCAGTGGCCATGGGCTTTATTTTTAATCGCACAGTATTTTCGACATGAAGAACAACAAAATGTAGGCAAATTCCCCTTTGAATTTACTGTTGAAATCTGTATCATCTGCATACAAACGAAGACGCAGCTGTTTTACCCCTTTCTGTTCTCAGAAACATCAACATGCAAGTTCAACGTAGAAATATGATGTCATCTCAGCTTTCGCCTTTTTGCACAAAAGTCTATTTTTGACTTAATATTATATGCCTGCATGTAGTGCGTTATATCCCGGTTATATCCGCGCGCGAAGGGACGGGCCCGGCAGAGGGGGATTTCTGAACTGAATGCTGGTTAGTGGTGAAGTCAGCAGCGTTCATGTGAATGGGGTAGCAGTGTTATTTCCAAGCCATTCGGTATTAGTGCACAACGTGAAAAGGCGGCCGGCGCAAGGAAAAAGGAAATGACAAGCAGATGAATGAAACATGATGAACATGAAGTGTTTCTGCATTTGCAACGGAGTCGTACTTTCATTTTGTCGAGCTGAGCTCGTTTTTCATGCCGTTCTTTCTTTTCTTTTCTTTTTTTTCTGGACACATAGAAACAGACTGTGCGCTATCAGCGGTGATGGAGCGCGGAGGAAGATTGCGAGCATGCAGCGAAGTCAAACAAAAGGTGCGTCATGTGTCTATTTTATTATATTGTGCCATAAGCTGCATATTGTGTATGCTTCAGATGCATTGTTTAGCATTTGCTTAATATTTTTTTCTTTCGAGTAGCATGTGGCCAAACTATAGCATTAAAGCCACAAATATGATATGTGATAATTAAATTAAAAAGAATACTTGTTTTTGCTGCCTCCTGCATTCATTTTGCTTTGTGCGTAAAATCTCCAACTTACACTGCCGCATGCACGAGGCACACATAACACGCTGTAGCTACTGTGTGTGTGTGTGTGTGTGTGTGTGTGTGTGTGAGAGAGAGAGAGAGAGAGAGAGAGAGAGAGAGAGAGAGAGAGAGAGAGAGAGAGAGAGAGAGAGAGAGAGAGAGAGAGAGAGAGAGAGAGAGAGAGAGTGGTGTGTGTGGTGTGTGTGTGTGGTAGCCTATCTGACAATTGCATTTTATAGAGAGAAAACGAGACTGTGAAAAGTAGTTTAATGACTTGTCATAAGTTGCACAGACGTTTTATTTCTTTATTTTTGTTATTTAGTGAAAGGACCATTTGGTTGAGGGTGATGTATATTTTTTTCCTCTTCTTGAAGTGAGGTTGGAGGGGAGGGTTTGTGAACTGGAGAAAAGGAAATTCTTGTGTGTGTTTTGGAATGCTGTTGCCCCGGGGGGACTGAAAGAATTGAGTTGGGGAATAAGAGAGGGGCGCGTTAGAGAGGGGAACAAGGGGGGGGACACATTTCCCCTTTCCTCTTTTTCCCCAAATGATAAGGATAACACCACTGCCTGATGAAGTGCAGTTGTCGGACGCCTGCAAGTGGACTGAACAGACATATTATGCACATGGAACCCACTCACCCCAGCACCCCTCGTCGCCCCCCATTACGCACACCCTAACTGGAGGGGTGGAAGCAAAAACTTTGTATTTATTATCAAGTACTAAATTGGTGCTAATTACTAAATATTTAAAATGGTTTTTGCATCTTTAACTACTGAACTAATATTTAATTATTTGATTTTATGTCCACTGTTTTTTAAATCTGTGTCAGCAAAGGTTGTCATGCACCCACAAATCATTTATTTAACAATCTTAAAATACCTGTTTAGTGTGAATTTGTACTTTTTTGTTTCAAATATTTTCCATAAGGGGGCACACACGAGACGCACTGTGATGTTAATGTGCATAGGGTGATAAGAGGAAACCTTATGCAAAAGGAGTCAAATAAATTCCATCCCATTGGCCATATCTTGATTATTCCTGATATTGTAAAATATAGCTGCAGCTTATCGGTAACAATAAGCTGTCAGGCAGCATTTTTCTGCACCTGATCTTGTCTTGTTCACATATTGTTTGTTTATTTGTTTTTATAATCTGCTTTTGAGCTTACTTTGCTTAGACTTAAAAGCCTCAATGCCTGCAATGTCTTATTTGTTGAATTCTATACGGCTGCACAGGAGAAATTGGATTATTTCTTAGTAAACCTGTGTCAAAATGTAATTTCAGTTTTCGGCAAATGGTGCGTCTGATCAGTTACAAAGTAGTGCATTAACAGAGTCTTCTTTGTGCTGTCAGACATGTCAGGGATTTTTTTCTTTTCGCCCTCAAAAGTGCTGTTAATGGATCCAGTACCTCAATTGGCATAATGATAAGGATGTGAATGATTCATACCACAGTATATTTCAGTTAAGTACCTCAAAGTGCCTTAAAAGAGCTTCCCTTTTATAGCAACGGCTGGATAATTGCCACATTTTCATGTTCAATTACACAATAGTATTTTAAACCATTTATCCATAGTGTACAGTTCACTTTTACAGGGGTTATAATTATTGTAAAATGCATATTTACTAAAAGTAAGAAATGACGTGATTGTTTATGTGATTTGAGATTGTTTTGCAAGTGAAGCGCTCATCTCTGGAGATTATTCGAGTTGTGATGAAGAATGGCTGTTGGTGATCGCCCACACGCAAATGTGAAATATTCTAATGAGCAATCTGTCTCACTTGAGTGTCATCTAGCCTGTCCGTTTCAACAGAATGTTCCTTCACAGTCCTGAAGGGCTTAATTTGAATTGGACATGTTATACAACATAATCTTGGTCCATGATGGCTGGAACGGTTTTGACAGTGATATGTACACTTTTATTGTTAGCATGATCAAGATAATGATGCTTATTATAACACACTTTCTTCTCCTTCTCATTTTCCTGTAGTGCCTCAGATGACGATTCAGGACGGACTTGCTAAAACGGAATCACACACTCATCCTGCTCTGGTAGGTTGAATATTTTTTCCTTAGTGCCTATCCTGCGGGCGAGTGAGTGGACTTTTTTTGAAATCGCCAGACTCTGATGGTGTGCTTTTGAAAGTTTAGGTCTGCAAGGTGATAATTGGCAGGTGCAAGACTTGATCCAGGGGCTGTGTGAAGAGTGAGATCAGTGCGCGGCAGGAGGTGGCGTTGAAAAGAAATGTGGTCAATTGTTTCAGATCTGTGCAAAAAGAAAAAGTTTGAAAGAAATCTGGTGTGTCCTCTGAAAAGATTGAGTATTTTACACGCACACAGCACAAACGTATAGAGGATAATAGCCCACACATATCCCTGAGAGCCGTGGTTCTTTAGATCTGAGGAGATGACATCATAAAATGCTCCCTCGATGTGGGCTCAGCTCGTGGGTAGAAGAGGTGTATGTGTGCAGAGGAGTAGAGAAAGTGAAAAAGAGAGACAGAACGATCATCTCTCTCCTTCTTTCTCTAAGTGTAAAGCCCGTAGGCTCCGAGCCCAGCGTTTTTACACCCACTCTCTGGTTTGTGTGGGTGTTTGAGTGGGCAGCAAACTTGTGACTCATCCTTGTTCAGACCCACACAGGGCAACTCCTCTGCTCTCCTCTCCTCTCCTCTCCTCTCCTCTCCTCTCCTCTCCTCTCCTCTCCTCTCCTCTCCTCTCCTCTCATTTTTTTGTCTTCCACCTCTCCTTCACCTCTAATGTGTTGTAAAACTGGCTGTGAATGTTAATGATATGCAGCTGAATAATCAATTGACTTGTTTATTTTCATCTAACCGATGACACATCATCCCCTCTACTCAACCTGTGACTAGTATCTTTTTGTGCTCTTTCAAGAGAGTAGTATTACACATGAATGATGCAGTGCTGTGAGTCATATGTCAAAGATTATTGTATTCACTCTCCTTTAGTCCTTATTTATATGTTGCTGTTTAGATAGAATACTTTTGTTTCCCTGACAAGGCTGTGAAGTCCCTATTCCTTCATACACTGTCAGCCTCACTACAATATTCAATTAAAGAACAACTCAAAACCTTTTTTTGTCAGCTCCATCAGCAAGGCTTAGGTAGCCTTCCATCAACACCAAACCAGAAATGTGTTGCTTTTGACTCATCATTCTTAAAGAAATCAAAATCTGGTATTTTCATAGGCTATATGTGCTAATATTTCTTCCGCACACACTGACAATTGTCAATAAATATTTTGGTCCATTGCTAGTGAGAAGTGAGAAACAGTGAATTTTATATGCATATTCATCTACTAAATATTTATTTTGTGAACAGTTCAGAAAAAAAAATGCTTGCATATAGATGGCTTTAATGCTCATAGACATAAGCAAAAACCTCAAAACTCCAATTTTGATTTCATGGGGTCTATAAATGCCCCCTGGGGTTTGTGTATCCCTGGTAATCTTTGATCCAAAAGATAAAGTCAACATTTATCAGATAAGTCAAGACTATCTTCCAAAACCTTGGAACTGGAACTCGAGACTGTAAATTCTGTAAGATGATTGTAAAAACCATTGTGTGTCAGCAGTCATAACATCGACGGAGACTCGGTGTGGATCAGAGAAGTGCGGTTTTTACCCTGAATCACACGCGAGGGCAAAGGCGGACAATACAGTAGCACCAGGAAGTCTGCAGGGGATGTGTGATGGTGGACTGTGCGCCCCTCTTAAATTAAAGACAAAGGGACACAGGCTGGGACTGTGGTAGACACCCCTAGCGTCCCCCAGGCTCCTATCAGCTCCGTCGGCAGATGAGCCAGATAAAGATGTGTGTGCTCTGGAGGAAATGAACTCTGGTGACCCGTAGCCCTGTAAACATCTGGAGAAGAGCCCCGACTCACTCTCTCTTGTGCCTTTTTTAATGTAATGTCTTCCCTCTCTCACTCACTCCTGTTGGCTCTCTTGTTCTGCTGGATCTTCTAGTCCAAGGTTATTCTCTTTCCCCAATTCTCTTTATCTCTCTCTCTTGGAGTCTTCGTTTTCTCTGTCACCCCTGCCGTTGTCCAGCGCGATCCCGAGCCAGAGTAATCAGTCCCGTCTTTGATTACGCCACTCTGCCTTTGCGAGGAATGCATTGAGGTGAGCTTTATCAGCATTGTATAACATCAGCACTTTCTCTCCGGCCTTGAGATAATTGAAGGTGGTACTCCAGGAAGCCCTGAAAGAGCCCTTGTCTGGGCCGGGGGAGGCCGAGCGCAGCAGGGTGGGGGCTGGGTGTGAGAGCAGGAAACCCTTCTTGGCGTGGAAGGGAATGTTTCAAAAGAACGTGTTCGGAACTTCCAGGACAAGGGCGTCTGCCGCTGCACCGCTGGTCATTCTCATTCGCTTGAAGCGCTGGCTCAGGATAGGGGGGGGCGGAAAAGGGAAGCGATGGCTCTCCTCTCCTTTCGCACTCTCTCTCTCACTGGCAGGCCAGCCCACTCACAGGATATACGCAAGGGGGAGCTTGGACCAGAGCGGATGGGGTCACTGTGGCGCAAGGCGGGGGTCCCGCATCCTGAGTTTATAGGGACAACCAGAGGCGGCAGGCTGGGGGAACGAGGGTCCTGGGCGTGTGTCAGTGTGAGCGTGAGCAGGGAGTGTGTGGGCAGCTGAGGAGGAGAGAAAAGACGTGGGTGTTGAGTGGGCGAGGACAGAAGAATGCTAGAGAGAGAGAGTGAGGGAAAGCAACAATCTCCGCTGCTTTTCATCTGACAACTTTTAAAGGGCCAGCCAAGGGGTGGAGAAGGAGCCGGTCAGGCTCCTTTTACCGTATCTCACGGTGTCCCACCTAGCATCCACCCAAACCCCTGCAAATGGGACAGGAAAGGCATAACATCATACTTATTAGCAGATTGATGTATCGGTCACTAAAGGAAAGGTTTCCTTTTTGTTCCTTAGAGTCAGGTTTCTTAGTTCATTAATTGAAATTGGTCTTGAAACAAGTAGAATAGTGCTTAGCAATGTTTCAGAATTTTGATTTTGCAATAAATGACTAGATATTCTTAATATTTACACTACCATTAAAAAGTTTGGTGCCAGTAAGATTTTTTTAAGGAAAATAATACTTTTCTTCAGCTAGAACATTTTAAATTGATCAAAAGTGGTAGTAAAGACATCTATAATTTTTACACAAGATTTCTATTTCAAATAAATGCTGTTCTTTTGACAAATTAAGCTGAAAAAATGATAACCTGCAGTAAGGTAAGTGAGTCAGATGTTGATTCAGTAGCCGCTTGGATCGAATCAGTTCAGCACGATACGTCAGACTGATTTAAACCAGCGCCAGTTAGATAAACTTAGCCTCCATGTTCACACAAAGAACTAATAGCAGTTAGCCAAGGGGTAATCAGTCTTGTTTTTCAATTTCAAATTAGACCAATCTACACTTTTTAAGAAACCTTTCTCAAAGAAAAACATTTGATTTTTATCAGACTACACTTGTGTTATATGTTGTTTTTGTAAAAACATGTCTTGCCATTATTTTGAAGTACACACTCTTTTTATCCCATCACATTCAGGACAGCCCAGTTTCGTGATTCAGTCCAAGAACAGAAGTTTACGAGCACTTCCATCGCATACTAAAATAAATCAGTCACATGATACATTTCCTCAACCATCGTGTTTCATATTAGCCGCTCAGTCAGACTGAAGTGAAAAATGAAGATAGCCCCCACATATGCAGAAGGGTCCCGTTGTTCTGTGAGGCATCTTCAACAGTCACAAAGTGTCAGACAATTATAACCGCAGTTGTAAGGCTAATCATTAATAGACTGTTCGTTTCCTCAATAGGAATGTTTCACATTCCTGGATCAGGGTCAGATTCGCCTCCACTCACCGGCTCAATCCCTCATTGTCTTGTCAGCTACAGTATGTCAAACAGATGGTTGGCATGGTTACAAGGTATCTGGGTGCACGGTCTTGTGCCTTTTTAAAAGCTGCGTCTGCATGCTGGTGATGGAGGAAGAGCGTGTGAATGCATGTGGCAGAATATAACACAAGCATGCAGTGCTATCTGCAGCCGATAAGACGCATGAAGTCATACCTCAGCGGCATGACAATGACATCACAGCTGCGTCCCTGCATTTTTTTCTTCTGCCTGCCGGCAGCCACCTAATATAGCCATCCAGTGCCCGGGGCCAGACTGGCAGAGACCGGCATGGTGGGACCCGGCAGGCATGCACACAAGCCACGGAACTACGCTCGAGGAGATGGGTATTGGAGTCGGGAGTACGTCACCCTGACGTCTCTCAGCCAAATTCCAGTGTGGCTCAATTGAGCCCAGCACACTCATGTGATTTCAGCTCATTCACACACATGAGGGCATACACATATCTGCTGCCTCTGTTACCATAAGATCCACCATGTGCCTTAGGATTGATGCGGCGACCTGATGTGTGCAGCTGCTGTACCTGTTGTGCAAACCAACCTGGATGAGTCTGATTACAGCATGGGTCACTTTTAACCTGCTGAGATGGAGCAGCTTGTTTTGCAGGTGATGCTTAATGCTTATTTGTGCATAGAAAAAGCGGAAAACCGTATTCTCTTTGCAGTGAGACAAGCCTGTCAAAGATTCTTTGAGTTTGATTTAGTTTCATGCAATTTAAAGTGGGAATGGTGGGTTGTTTTGGAGCAATTAGTTACTAAATGGATTGGGCCGTGAGCCTTTGGGCTCATGAATAATGCCGGTCTTGCATTCCTTCTAAATCTGTCTTGACCCCTGTCTTACGTCAGGTTGTAGTTTATCAGGTTCCAGTGAGGGCAGTTTTGGCAGGGTGGACGAGTCTTTCATCTTTACATTTATGGTGGTGTTGGCAGTTATAGCTCACACCTTTTACACCACAGCAATGTGAAGCTATTTCTGTGTTCTGGTATGGAGCTGTCGTTGTTGTCATCATTATGTGCTTATAGATAGACGTCCCCTAACTAAAAATGTATGTAATGCTAAATGATTTTAAAAAACAATTTGTGTGCGTGTATTTTGTTTAATTCGATTTTTTTAGAAGATCGTTTTTATTTCATTTTTTAAAAATTGTTTGGCACTTTGGTATAAAAGTAATCTTTGTTTACTT
The DNA here is from genome assembly GCF_029890125.1 of Rhinichthys klamathensis goyatoka. Taxonomy (NCBI): domain Eukaryota; kingdom Metazoa; phylum Chordata; class Actinopteri; order Cypriniformes; family Leuciscidae; genus Rhinichthys; species Rhinichthys klamathensis. The sequence goes on from NW_026606867.1 coordinate 794,742, forward strand.
GTATTTTTGATTCAGTATTATCATGTCATTGTGTTTTGGGTTCATTTCTACAATAGCAGAAAGAAATGGAGAAAAAGAATAAATCATTAGGAGAGTGGGTTTTCAAAGCTTCAAACTACACTGTAGTAACAAATAAATATGAATAAAATTACAGCATTTTATGGTTTACGAGCATTTAGTTATTGTTTTATCAATTCATTATATTGTTTAAAATTTAAACTTCAAGAAATAAATTGTTCAATGTTATCCTTCAAACTTTTTAATATGATCTGTTTAAATATGATAAATACTGAATATATCAATATTTAAGTATTTTTGAAAATGTAATTCTGTCCAATTAAGCAGACGTTGAAAGAGCCAAAATACAGCGCAAAAAAAAAAAAAAAAGTAGTTAAGTTTATCTAATATCTAAGGTGGAATTTAAGATTAGGAACACCATTTTCAATTTCCTCTCACAAATGAAAGGACTGGGAAGCACATGGTTGCAACAACAATCGCCCCTGCTTGCCCTGTGGTTACACAGTAATGTTCCTGAGTCATTCGCTTTCAACCCACTGACAACAAAATGTACGGGAGTGAGTTAAATCATTTTCAAAATAAAAAATAAAAACAGCAAAGCGGCATGTTGACAAGTTACGATGTGTGATTCATCGTCACCTCCTCCCTTCTATTGGAACACACGCTGTCTCTACTGTGGTCAAGCTCAGTTTCACCGTGCAGACTGACACAGCGGGAGCTTGAACACTTTCTGAATGTTGTGTACAGATTGCTGGAAAGAGATGGGGAACATAGGAGGGAGATACATAGACTAAAGGGAAATGATTTAGTGACCTACATAATGTCTGAAATCACAGATATTTGTAATTCCAAGAGATTTATATAAAATCTATTTATTAAATCTACCATAAAGTGGGAGTTAAAAGTCTGAAACTGCTAATGAAAATTGTGTGTGTGTATATATATTAATTACAGTCTGACCTTTCGTCACCAGTGTCACAAGTTTGCTTGTTTAATTGGTGACTTAGAAATCTTTTAATATAATATAATACTCTCTATATTTTAAATATAAAATTGCTTTCTTTACTTTACAATTTTATAAATCCTAAAACTTGCTGTTTATTTCCAGGTTTAAATTATATTTTAAATGGCAAATTTTCATTGTAGTCTCAGACTTTTAGAATAAAGAATATTGTGACAGTCTTTTAATCTTTAATCTTTCTCAATGAATAGCATGACTAAGAAATGTCTGAGTCACATAAGAGACTTCAAGTCCCTCTTTTCGCTTCTCATGACTGAGCCTCATTTGAGCATCCTGTAAAGTCAGCGGTGGTTGAAGAGCCGGTGGGTCATCGGAGGGGCGTCAGTGCTGGCTGACCAGCCGCTGTTTGTGTATTGTGGGGCGGGCTCTACAGACAGAGCTGCGCTGTGTTTCTCAGGTGGCGGGGGTAAAATACAGAGCTTTCTGCAAGCTTCCACGCGGCGCGGTACACGGCACACGGAGATGACTCACTATTCTTTCGGTGACTAACAACTAAAATATGGCCGTTTAAAAAGAAGTTTCAGTGGTGCCCTAGTTTTATACGGCTGTGGAGAGAGGGAGATGGGCAGGTAGAGTTGTCATTTCTTCCACTTCTCTGCATATCTCTTTTAAGTCTGTCTTTTATTACACTGGAAAGGTGACGCTCTGAAATATTAAACAGCCGAGTGTCCCTCTGTGGTGTCGGGTGTTCCAGAGCTGATGAGAATTCAGGTACTTTCTCCAAGATGGAGAGTCAGGGGTTTATGAAGAAGATGAGACTGGATGAGTTGTAGCAGCGCTCCTGGGATGCTGGAACTGGATCAAAAACACCAATCATTTCATTTTTAGCACATTTCCATAAATTATCCCTAAAAAGTTAGTAGGGAGACATTTGAATTTGAAAGCAAGGACCTAATATTGGGATGTAAGGTATTTAAGTAAAAAAAAAATTAAGTTATTTGGAGTGATAAAAGTGTTTCCCTACCAACTTCTAAAATGAAAAACAGATTTATCCAGCTGTATTGATTTTAATTTGACTCATACTTATCTAATATCATTTTATTGAGGCTATCAAGAGGTTTGTTTTAGGTTTTGTTTTATGTCGTCATGAACGGCATGTGCATGTTTGACAATGGTGGACCTTTTGACTGCTTGGTAGAACGGGAGCGAATTCTACCCTGAAAGACACTAACTAACGTTCCTCGGTCACATAAGTAGGGGAGTTTCCTGCTCCTAAAGATCCGAGGCACAGCCTAGGCGTTTTTCACCGTGACTGCCGGCTTTTCTCTCTCTCCCTTCCTCCCTTTCGCTCTCCCCCTTCTTTTTTTCTGAATGGGTGTCCTCTCTCTAACCTCTCAATTCACAGCAGCATTGAAACAGGACACTACCCTGAACACTGATAGGCTGCGGGCAAATCGCTCAGCCCCTCGACCCAACACTATAAGTACTCTGGCAGTCCGTCTCCAGTGTATGACTGACTGTTTAGAGGGAGAGAGAGAGAGAGAGAGAGAGAGAGAGAGAGAGAGAGAGAGAGAGAGAGAGAGAGAGAGAGAGAGAGAGAGAGAGAGAGAGAGAGAGAGAGAGAGAGAGAGAGAGAGAGAGAGAGAGAGAGAGAGAGATCGAGAGAGAGAGAGAGAGAGAGAGACGGGCAGATAGAGAGAGAGTGGGAGGGGGCGGTAGAGAGTTTAAATTCAGTGACAGTGATAATGATATTATTCAGTCTCCGCTGAAACGGGGAAATACTTTCAGACTCTACGGCACGCTTCCTCTGTCTCTATCGCTTTAAGAGTGTTACTGATTAGTCGCTAAAGAATGCGAGTGGAAAGAGAGAGAGAGAAAAAAGGGACAGAGGCAGGAGGGAGAGACAGACCGAGAGCGTTGGAGCCTGGAACTCATATGGAGAAGACTGATAATATTGAGCTGAGTAGAGATTTGTTTTATTTTCCAGCAGTTCAGAGACGTTAAAGGAGCTCTCACTCCTCTCTCTTTAGCTCTCTCTCTCTCTCTGAATTTGCGGCTCCTGAAGAGGCTGGACGAAGGGGGAAGTCGGGGACCCCGCACATGCAGCCATCAGGAAATACTCTTTTCACCCAGACAGAGTAAGTCAATGAGTGGGGAAAAAAGACAGAGAGCTCTTGCTACTAATGGGTATCATATGGTGTGCTTTAAAACTGAGAAATTGTTTGCAGGTTTTCGATAACTAGACAGAGAAATTCATAGGCTGAAATTGGGGACATAGGTAGTGCATTCTTACAATTACAGTGTTTGAGAATATATAGCATGTGTGTGTGTGTGTGTTAACTTTGTGTGTGTTTGTGGATTGAACTGCCATTCATTACATGTGCTTTCATTTTCTATCTGTGTCACATGATGGATCTTAACTGAGGAAAATTGTTGTTTTTAACCTAACCGAAACAAATTGCCGAGTTGATATGCGAAATTTCTCAGCTTTATCACCGATGCTATGTGTTGAAATGCTGTTTTTGGCTAATCTAGAAGCTATTCTCCAGATACAACATGCAGGTCCTTTTTGAGAAAGAATTGTCAATGTGCCTTTTGGAGGCTGAGAACATATTTTGGGGGTTTCCCCTGGGAGAGCGGTTGTTACGTTCCACCAATGAGAGAGCGGTCTGTTGCGGCTACGTCTAGCGAGCACAGAAGGAGGGAGAATTTATAGAGACTACCCTTCACAATGCTGCTTCTTATGAATGGAGCGTGTGAGTATCACTTCTGATTGGCCGGCTGCTCTTGGGTAATCAGAGGACACATTCTCTGGTTTGCCGGCCGGCCCACTAGTGGCCAGCCAGTGGGTGGAATCACCGGTGTTTAGATTTACCTTCTGTGTCTTCTTGACCAGCTGTTGCTGCAATATTGGGCAATAAAGGCAGAGTGTTTGTTTGTGTGTGTGTGTAGATATATTTGTAGTGATATTTGTGAGGCTGTGTGTGAGTACATAGAACAAAAAAACTGCTCAGGGTTGCATATGTTTATCTTAGTGAATAGCCAATCAGAATGTGCGCATAGAGACGTAGATTCGGCCCTTTGCCCAGCTGTTGTCCTTCAGGATCTACTGTACGTGAATGACCTTCAATGAAGTTGAGTTGAGCTTCTGACTTTGAGTCAGATTTTTTGTTGTTGTTGTTGTTGTTGTTGGAAAACATATGTATAAAATTATAAATTTTTATTTTAAAATATTAATTTAAATACATTACCTTTCAAAAGTTTGGGGTCAGTAATTTTTAATAAAGTAATACTTTTATTCAGCAAGGATGCATTAAATTGATCAAAGGTAGCAGTTAAGACATTTATAATGTTACAAAAGATTTCCCTTTCAAATAAGTGCAGTTCTTTTGAACTATCATCAAAGAATCAAGAAAACAAACAAATTATCACGGTTTCCACAAAAATACTAAGAAATGTTTCTTGAGCTCAATTCAGCATATTAGAATGATTTCTAAAGGATCATGTGACACTGAAAACTGGCGTAATGGCTGCTGAAAATAGAATATATTAAAATAGAAAAGAGTTATTTTAAATTTTTAATCATATTTCACAATGTTACAGTTTTTACTGTATTTTTGATCAAATAAGAATAAAATAAGAAGACTTCTTTCAAAAACGAAGAAATCTTATCGACCCCAAACTTTTGAACAGTAGTGTGTATATTATATTATATATTTTCTAAAATATATTATATAATAAAATATACTATTGTTCAAAAGTATACAATTTAAGTATACTAAGTATATGATTAAGTAATCATATTTCACAATGTTACTGATTTTACTGTATTTTTGATCAAATAAGAATAAGAAGACTTCTTTCAAAAACTAAGAAATCTTATCGACCCCAAACAGTAGTGTGTGTATATTATATTATATATTTTCTAAAATATATGATATAATAAAATATACTATTGTAAATGATGAAATATTAATTTATTAAAACATAATTTTTCAACAGTACAAGTTTATAAGTAGGAGACTGTAATAATTTGATCTGGGAAGAATTTCATTTTATACTGTGGATCTCCAAAGCATACCACTAACACTCTCACCCAGTCTCCCTATTGTGCTGCAGACACAGGAAGTGCAGTTAAAGTCCCTTAAACCGTCATCTCACAGTAACCTAATTATTTTATTGCCGACTATACACAGGCGCCTTCCGGAAACTACTGCAAACAATAGAGACCCTAAAATTAGACCTCAAGGCTACCTGCCACCATGTGAGGCCCTGACAGGAAGTGAAGTCGGAGGATGTTGGGCGTTGGGTGTGGAGAGGGTGTGTGTGCGTGTACTGACGCCTCATACAGCCGAAGGAATGTGCCGGTCACACATTGACCCCCTGTGCTTGCAGAAGGGTGCGGCGGTAGAGCCTACGCCCACCAACGTGCTCACGCATCCTCCGTGTCTTTGTGTTTCTAAAACTATACAATATCTACCACTCCCTCAGGTCCAGCTCACAGCGGGCGAGTTCTCATGCCCACCCAAGGAAGTTTGGCTTAAAGAGAAGTTCACCCAAAAATGACAGTTATGCTGACATTTACTCATCCTCGTGTCATTCCAAACTTGTATGTCTTTCTTTTTTTCTGAAGAACACAAAAGAAAATGTTTTGATGAATGTTTTTTGTTTATATAATTAAAAACAACCTAATAATATTTCTAAATATATTCTAAATATTCTTTTGGTTTCCTCAGTAGAAAGAAATGCAAATATTTTGGAATTGAAATGAAGACAGAATTTTCATTTTTGTGTGAACTATCCCTTCAAGCTTTATTTTCATAGTTTTGCAAGGCAGGAATTTTGTTGTGATACTCACCAGTGTGGTCCTCGTGAAAGACCCGGGTTTATCATATTAAGGGCTTCCGTTGTCTCTGAAATGCGCATGATAGTGTAATGCAATGCCCACAAGGTATTTAGATGAGATATGAGACCAATGCTGTCTTTTTAGGAATCAAGTCTGAAGTCGAGCCTAAAATCCACTTGATGTTGCCGCTCTGATTTCTAGGTCATGCTTTTTCAAACAGTTAGAGTTTCAGTGGCAGTTGTGAATCATCAGGTGGCTTTTTAGAAGAAGAGTTGTAAGACTTACACTCCCTGTAGAGGGAGTGGTGGGAGTGACTGGTGTGGGGAGCCGCTGGCCCGTTCCACCCATGTGGAGTGCTTTCGTATTCATGGGTGTGTATCGGCAACATTAATGTCACTGTGCGCAACACAACCTTGACATACCTGCTGTAAATGTGCCACAGGGTCAGTTTTGTCAGGTTATGTAAGCGTTCTTACTCTGCATCTTTTGCGCTGATCTATTTTAACAACAGCACAGTTCTGTCCCAAGCTCAAAATCTGGTCTTCATAAGGCAGATTTCCCGTAAGAGACTTGCGTTTGTTCCCAGCTCTGTGTCTATGCCTCCCTACTCCTGATGTAATGAAAGTTGCAAGGAAACGCAGTAGAGGGAGGCAGACAGAGAGAAGGTGTGTGTGTGTGTGTGTGTGTGACGTACATGCTCAGGTAACGACACAACACATACACACGCCCAATGCAATGTAACTGTGCCCATATATGGGCAGTGTTTCCCCACCTGGGCAGAGTGCAGGCAGTGCATTGAATTCCAATAAACGACGAGTGTAGTACGTGCGGCAACACGTCATGGAAAATGAGAATCAGTGGTGATCACAATGTGTCCTCTCTCTCTTTTTCTTGTTCTGCATTTCCAGTGTCCAATCAGAGTAAATTATAAAGCAGGTAGCTGATTGCTCACAGTTACATGCAAACTATACTTAGCATACTATCTATCTCTCTCTATGTAGTATACTTTTTATATAGTTATATGTAACTTTCCCATGCAGCACCACAAAATGTCCACCACATCGTTTCTTTAAAACCTTATTAAAAGAGAAATTGTATCAAAATGCACCTGTTGCATAATTCATTTTTAATAATGAATGTCATTTTTCAGTATAAATTACCCATAAATACACACATTATAACATAATATAGATGTTATTAATCAATAATGTTTGAAATGACACCTATAGAAATGTAATTTATCTCATTATATTAAATAAAATAACTTTTAATTTTATGGACCACAGTGGCCCATATTTACTAGACTGTTTTGATGTTCTCAGTATGTTATATTATACATATGAAATATAATATATAAATATAATAGATGCAATTTGGTGTCAATATATATATATATTTTTTCTTTTTTTTTTTGGAAACAACGTAGTGGACATTTTTTGGTGCTGCATTGGAAAATTGAATGTGTCTTGATGCGTTCATTGTTTTGGCAGTATTGAACTTTCTGTTTGATCCTATTCTGGATTGGCTTTAATAACAGAACTTCTAGAAAAGCTGGAGCACTTGTGGCATGGAAAGCAGAAACCCAGAGCAGCCCAGCTTCATGCCCTGGAAGACCTGCATCCAAACTTTTTACTGCGATCTGTGCTCCTGGGTTCGCATATCAGCAGCAGGGTTAGTGCACTCTCAAACAGAGCGAGTATTATAGCTATTTTAAGAGTGTTGTGTTGCCCTAATGGAGAAGAATTTATCGGCCCTCATTTAGGTGTAATGCTATACGCTTCAGTGTGCTTCGAGAGTGGGACTGAGCCCAGGGCAGCACTGGGAGTTGTTCGCGCTGGGGAATAGAAGGCTTTTGCTCTCTAGGCCAGCGTGTGAGTGGGTGTGCTGTGGGCCAGACTCCTTTATTCTCTTTCAGTCTTTCTCTCCCTTCTCGTTCGAGCCTGCACTTTTGCCAAGGCCTTGTAAAGGGACTACAGGCTCTGTTATGTGCCAGCTCTTTCCCATCAATACAGCCCTCTGGAAATAGTCTCTCGCTTCTCCTCACCAAAAGCCCAGAGTTCAGTGCAGAGCTTCCAGTAGCTGGTCTCCGAATGGCAGCAAAGCGAGTGCGTGCGGCTTTTCGTGTGTATGGTAGAGTGGTATGGGATCGCCTTTCACTTCAAACCTGACCCATCTGTAGGGCTTCAATCCAATGGGACACACATTACGAGTCATAAAGCAAATGGACTTCCCGGCTCTGGAGTCGGTCAGGTCTTGACAAAAAGGGGAACTCCCAGCACAATGGCAGCATGGCAGAAACCTCTCACCTTCCCTGAACTCTTCAAGGAAATGGAGCCTCTTTCTCTGATCCGGTCTCTTGCTGGTTAGCGACGTTTTAGAAGCCGGTCGGAACCAATTACGCTCACCCTCCTGATGGCAGATCGAGTACCCTTATCTTATCTATCCGTCAGGCTAATGGAATTACACGTTGATTAGTAGAAAGTCGGTTGAAAGCGGTGATCTGATTTTTACCTCCCCCCTTGAGGGGCAAGTGGGCATAGGGGAAATGAAATGAATCTCCCTTACACCTTTCACAGAGCTGGGGCCAAACTCTCCACGTACGATCGTATCACCGAAACCCTATCAAGGTTGATTATCAACAATAGGCTACCCAGATGCAATCCCTAATCAAGCCTGGTACGCCACGACTACTTACTCTAAATCGAATTAGACTTTAAAACCAACTCTCCCGCTTTCTCGGGGACAGGAGACCACCTCTTCATAAAAAGCGTTATCTTTTTTGTTTTGAATGAAGCCGAGGCCCATTCACTGCTTGTTTTCAATACGACCACGTTCATAGCAAACAGCCGGTTTAGACAGAAAGCAGTCCAGACTTCTTTAGAAGCATTGCACCATGTAGGTAGCAGGTCAAAGGCGGTGAGGACAAAACACAGCCTGAGCCTTCTGTAGAAAATTGATTTTTTGACTTAAGCCGGCTGTCAGACAGATCACCTCAAGGATTGAAAATAGTTGTGTTAGTAGACTAGACAGTCGTATAAGTGATACAGTGTACCTCGGAAATTTCCCGTTCAACAAAGTAGTCCTCAGTGGTGTCTGACCAGAACAATGGTGATTCTATGAGGTATGAATCATTCATCACATATTGATTTGCTTGTGCTCTCCTACAAATACATAGGCATGTACTAATAGAACACACACACACATACACCCTCTTGAGGCACTTGCCTGGGTTCCCCTCCTTCCTTCTGCGCTCAGGGCTGCTGTGGGTAATGATTCAGTTCCTGTTTGGTGACCGACCACATTGACAGCATTCTGGTCAGGGGCTCGGCTGCTGCTCCTCTCAAAATCTGGATGTGGTCAGGCCAGTCATCTCCCAGGCAGCCAGGAGGAAACCCACATCAACTGAAACTTGCTGGTGCTCCAGGAATAGCCCAGCTCAGGGAGGTTACGCTGGCAGCTTCCTCTCTTCCCTTTCTCCTCCCCTCCAATCTTTAGCCTCCCCCTAAAAGACAGCCCTGGCCCACGTCTTGTAAATAGTGAGTAGTACAAGTAGAGGCTCATCAGTTCTGGTTTTGGACCTGCCCCGGTATCTGGATCCACATCAATAAACACAAAGCCTGCTGTGATCTGGGCTCTGCCTGCAGTGAACGTCTTCATTAGAGATGATTGATCATTATCATTAATGTTGCTGAACATTTTTCATCAAAAGCGGCGCTATATAAATCACATTTGCTATTTGATTCGGTTTTCATTACGGAGCCGAGAGAGAAATCACTCTCTCTTCTTGAAATATCGCTCTGGAGTTCCCCTTAAGGCTTTGACAAGTCGTAACTTTGATGTCTGTTCATAAGGCCACCTAAAGGCCCTCACTTTTTAAGAAACATCATGAATTTACCTGTCATGCTCAGTGAATTTCTCTTTGATCACTAACAAAAAAATTCAAAAGCTTGGAAACTGCTGTTATAAGGTGCCACGCAACAGGATTCATAATTTAGAGGTATTTAGCTCAATCTACAGCTGGGTTTTAGGGACACTTTCACATATTTTTTATTTTACGTACAATGAAAACAAAGGTGGTATCATCTCATAGTTTAGTCCACTGGGAAAAAAAAATGTTGAAGCCTTTCGTTTGTGTGCTCAATGAAAAGCCCGGTGTGGGGTAGAGTGGGCCTCACACTTTCAATAAGGGGCCTATGTTAGTTTGGGTCCCTCTAAAGATCCATTTTTATTGATATCAGAGGACTTGTCTGGCCTTTTAGATATGTTTATATGTGTTTAAATAATTGATAATTTATTGTTTCTGCTTTTGGATTATCATGGTCATCAGTTGAATCATTTAAAACATTTTTCTCTCATTTTCTTACAGGGTTATTCAGATGGGCTCAATCTATTCAGATCACATGATGCTCCATGTCTTCATTTCAATTTAGGTGAGCACATGCTTATTTCTGATTGTTTATATATCATTTAATATTGCAGCAAATTTGCCAATATATTCAGTATCTTCAGTCTTTTGGATGCATAAATATATAATGAAAAAATGTGATAAAATAACAAACTCGGTCTAAGACATTTTAAGAGTGTCAAAACAAAGTGTTCGAATGGAATAGAAATTGTATTTACAAAACCGGGCTTCCACATAATGCAAAGCTATTACACCATCACATTTAATCTGAAATGTGCAGAAATGTCTGCCGCAGCACTTTGAAATGAACCTTAGCTCAGAACTTTAGTATCTACAAGACAAGCCGTGTCTTATGTGCTGACTAGCAGGCCCTTGGGCTGAGCAGTGACTGTGGAAGGTTATGAATGGAATGTGCCGGAATTCTCCTAATGTTTACAGGTCATTCATGTGAAGTCGCGGGCTGGGGTTTCTCCTTAGGGGCAGACAATAGTGTTGCAGCAGGAAGCACATACCTCCCTCGAGAGCCTCACGGCACGCTCCCCCACCCTTTTGTAGCACGAAGCGAATTAGGAAGGCTTAATGGGGTGGTAGATGCATGTATATTTGTAACTTCATCACATGAATTGTTTAGCTTACTTAAAGGGATACTCTACTGGTTTTTCATATTAAACTATGTTATTCCCTTAACTAAGACGAGTTGATACATACCTCTTTCGTCTTAGTGCGTGCACTACATCGCTGTCTTGCGGCGAAACTTTGTTAGATCTTATCTCAGCCCTGTTCATTCAATACGTGCCAAGAAGAGAAGCGACCAAACACCTCCACGTTTTCCCTATTTAAATACAGTTACACGAGTAGTGTGACTCGACCTAGGACGGTGACACAAAATAAAACGTTGCGCTTTTCTAAGCGCGTAAAATGGATAACTATATTGTATGGCAGAATACCATAGCAAGTGCTTGGGAGCTCTTCGACTCGGCGCAGTAATATCATCACTCGTGAAAAGTCCGCTCCCGTTGAAATGAGAGGGATGAGGAGAGGGAGCGGGGGGAGAGGATTTTTCACGAGTGATGATATTACTGCGCCGAGTCGAAGAGCTCCCAAGCACTTGCTATGGTATTCTGCCATACAATATAGTTATCCATTTTACACGCTTAGAAAAGCGCAACGTTTTATTTTGTGTCACCGTCCTAGGTCGAGTTACACTACTCGTGTAACTGTATTTAAATAGGGAAAACGTGGAGGTGTTTGGTCGCTTCTCTTCTTGGCACGACACGTATTGAATGAACAGGGCTGAGATAAGATCTAACAAAGTTTCGCCGCAAGACAGCGATGTAGTGCACGCACTGAGACGAAAGAGGTATGTATCAACTCGTCTTAGTTAAGGGAATAACAGTTTAATATGAAAAACCAGTAGAGTATCCCTTTAAAGCATTTCTTTTGTGATTCATGTCTTTACAAAGTGCATAATTTCATAGCCAGTTGTTGGTGCTGCCAGAAAAAAATACAATCAGTGGATAAAAAATAAATGGAACAGAATGAAACAATACTATAGCTGTCAACATGAGCTGTCACTCCACTCTGGAAACGAAACAGCAAATTTTGACAGAATTTTTAAACCCTAGAATCCAAAGCACTTTACAGTCAAAATGGCAGACTGTCAGTTTTTCATTTAAGCCAAGTATACATAACTTTAGCTTAGCATAAACTAAGCCCACGTTTACAAGGCACAACACAGAGATCCATTCTCTACCAGCACCATTCTATTAAGGCCACTCTCACATGACAGTTCACTGCTCACTAAATGGCCTTAACTGTTTCATAAAGACTTACTTACAAAAGAGTGCTGTGGCCGTACCATGGTACAGTGATAGTATCTTCTCATACTTTGATATATGGGTCAATGGTGTTTTTTTGTTGTTATCTTTTTGTCTGTCTACACTACTGTTCAAAAGCTTGTGGTCTTTAAGAATTTTTAAAAATATTTTTTAAAAGAAGTCTCTTATTCTCACCAAGGCTGCATCACAAATAGACTGTAATGTTGGAGCATAGCCTTGTGGACAGTCCAACATATAGCGCAGTAGACACTTCACCCACACCTAACTACACGCGACGCGCGATAAAAGGTATCTTTTCCATCAGTTTTTATCCTAACCAGCCGCGACGGCGACACTTGACGCGACGATTCTATTTTAGAAACGGTTTCTATTTTTCGGCGACGTCGCGTTGGAACAACAAACAGAAAGTGTGGCAATGATAATCTCACATTGCATGCTTTTAACATTAAATAAAGCACATAAACATTGATGCTTTAACATTAAATAAAGCACATAAATAGTACCTGAGAATCTCAGGTACTGTTTATGTGCTTTATTTAAAGCTGCTGTCCGTAACTTTTTTGGGTTAAAAATTATCCAAAATAATAATAATTAAAAAAAACATACCCAGCCAGTGTTCAAAAATATCTGCTTGCTTTTGCCCGATTCAAAACGGTTAGCTTGTAATAATGATTTTAATTCCAGTGGTACTGGTGGATTTCCGCGGGAAATTCGAGCATGTCTTTGCGTCATTACGTCACATCTGTACACATAAAGAAGGCGTCCCGGCTAGTCGGCTATATTGCGTGAGGATGTTGGAGGTGGACATTTTTAGCCTTTTCTCACAGCATTAAATAATTAAACTTATGGCGGATCCAGAAAGGTTCAAACGACAATCACCAGTGACAACTGGACATTCACCACTTGTAAAACCCCAAATAATTCGGACTTCGGAGTGGGTAGAGAAAAAAGAGACTGCAACTGGCCCACGCGAAAACAAGGATAAACATCGGTTCAAAACGGACGCAGAGACGGCTTTTTTTCTTTTAGGACAGGTAAGACATTTCAATAGTTCAATCGTGTAACAGTAGCACACTTGTTCGCTTAATTCACACAGTTACGGAGTTTCCTGTCTTTATTCGTTTAGCTATTATGGTAAATATTTTGTGCTAGCTATGAGAGGGAGCAATTCACCTCTACTCCAAGCAAACCAAACCGGCCTCCTCCGAAATTATATATAGTTTTAAATATGCATCGGATTACAGATACGTGTTTTTTTTCTTTTCTTTTTTCTCAAAGAAAACCAGTAAAGAAACATTAATTTATTGGCATGATAATTAGAAATTAGACTGCACAGAAATAGAAACTGAACTACAGGGTAATCATAATACACATTAAATGTAGTCACAATGCTGATGTTGATAATTTGAGAACAAAGTATAATTTGAAAGGTTTGACGCGATCGTTATATTTAATCAGCACGATTTACTGCAAGGCTTTCCCCCCTTAGTTGATGTGGATGTTACTTACTTGTTCAGATGACATTTTCCGATGAAAATTCGTATGTTGTCATGGTCATACTGTAGGCCTACTTCCAAAAGTAGAATGTGTGACTCTGAATGCCAGTTTCCACATCGGCGCGGTGACTGACAGACTCGCAGTCTCAAAACATTGTGTTCATCCGCGCTGTTTCATGCCGATGTGCAACTCACGCAAAGTTAATAATTCCGCGAATAACTGCAATTACAGATTTCAAACAGAGATGGCGACAAAGAGGAAAAATGCCGGACTGCAGCTTTAATGTTAAAAGCATGCAATGTGACTTTGAATATCATTTAATGCTCCCAGCTTTGTAGGTGTAAAAGCAACAATGGATAATTCACCTCAGATCTTGAAATTAAACAAAGGGAAACAAGAACGTTCAAACTTTGAACAAACAAGTGTATTCTTTGACAAATATTGTTTTAGTAACTCAAGCCTATGTAGGCTATTTTTAATAATGTTTAAATGGTGTAATATTTATGAATTTGATTATGTAGCCGGCCTACTTATCCATTTTCTTGCGAGTGCCGTCAAGATTACTCTCTGGTGCTGTGCACTTGCCGCGAGACTCCGCCCACACGCTGTTCTGATTGGCTGTGGTTTTTGATTGATTTTGATGCATCTCACAGCATAGACTGTGAAAAAAGTCTCACAGTCTTGTCGCGTCTAGTGTGGACAGACAAATGATTTGTCGCTGGAATCTTATCGCATCGCGTCTGGTTAGGACACGGTGTAACAAGCCGAGTTTGAGTCCCGGCTCAAGGTCATTTCGCGATCTTGTTTCCCCTTCTCCTCCCATTGCTTCCTGTCTCCAATATTCAATGTTCTATCCAATAAAGGCAAAAGGCCAAAAATATAACTTAAAAAGAATAATAATAATAAAATAAACCGTAATATTGTGTAATATTAATACTTTTTTTTTTTTTTAAGTTCTATTTGTAATCAATTTTAAAAAGTAATTTGATGGCAAAGCTGAATTATCATCAGCCATTGCTCCAGTCTTCAGTGTCACATGATCCTTCAGAAATCATTCTAATATGATGATTTTGTGCCCATAAAAACATTGATTGTTATCAATGTTGTAAACAGTTGTGCTATTGTGTAAACTGTGACCATTTATTTAAAAAATAGAAATCTTTTGTAAAAATGCTTTTTAAAATGTTTTTACCATCAATTTGATGTAATGCATCTTTGCTGTATCAATTTAACGGATCCTTGCCGCTTGAAAGCATTCTTTTTTTTATTGAATTAAAATTAATTTTGATATTCTTAGGGTTGTTTCGGGATCTAAAATGCCATGTGGTGTGTGACTCCCAATTTTTTTTAATAATATTTATGAATTAAAAACCGATATTTAAAAAAAAATGCATTTAAATTTTTGGGGAAATAATGATTACTTTTTTACACCAATATTTATTTACCGTGGACACTCTTATTGGTATTCTTTGAGCCATATACCATTAATTTAATTTGCTATTATTTATATGGTACTCCAAGAAACTTGATGGATTAGCATGGTAATTTTTTGCAGGCAAGGTTCCCTTTTTGTATGATTTACCCCCAAATGTCCATCCTTTTACCATTCTGGAATCAACCAGATACAGTTAGTCAATCCACTGTCTCTTGTTGGATAAAAACTGTCAGTAGTTCTCAGGCCTCATGCTGCCACTGTCCCACGGTCTAATCATCCTGCTTACAGAGGGCTGAACGTTGACACCAAGCAGGGACAGAGCATTGGAATTTAGGTTAGGAATGAACTCCCTAATGGAGAAAAATTGGAGTCAAGTGACCATCAGCTGGTCGAAGTATGTTTGATCAATACAGTCACAAGGTCTCAGGTATGCAGAGCTGGAGCCTTTACAGGAAGGTGGAAATAGAGCCATACCGTATAATCTCTGCGTGCTCCTGTCAGTCAAACAGCGAATGATTCTGCTTTATTGTTAACCAATACAATAAACTCACATAATTTGCCTGACGCTCTCAGCATCCTTGTCAACAGGACGTATTCAGCACTATGTGAGTCACTCTCTTTTGTTTATCTAGATGAGGATGATTTAATTAGATGACGACCCAATCAAAGAGCACCTTGGGCAGCTAACAAGCACCCACTTCTAATTAATAAAACTTGAATTGAGTGCTCTGACTGAGGCGGACTTGTGTTTGCCAAACCACTTAGTGGATTCAGGGAGTAGTCGCAAATCCAGGCTTACATTTTCATAATATCTAACCGCATTAACAGGTCTGACAAAGGTTTATGTTGCTGTTTGTTATGAGAAAAATTCACAATGCAGGTCTGGTTCAGTTAAAAGAGTGTGATGAGCGCCTTTAAAACGTGCCGAAGCCATGGCCTCCGTCTGCCTGCCATCCTGCCTCCAGGCTAATGGGAAAGAATGAGAACTATTTGCGAGAGTGCTAACACCTATGCTCATGGCTGGATTTACCTCATATTACCTCATTTTGGGGTTTTAGGTTTCTGCCCGATATTTAAAATTGTATTAATTTAGAAATGAATTGTCTTACATTGTTTTACCATTAGAGTGAAATAATAATTTAAAAAAGAAAACAGATGTGCACACATAGGCACATGCCTAGAATGCCTATGCACAAATCCGGCCCTGGCTATGCTTAAAAATGCCCATCGGGAGATTAGCTCCCCCTCCCCGGTGCTGCCTGTCTATGTGCTGTGAGCAAAAAGGAGGGCTGTTGTCATTCTCTGAAGCTGCAGACACTTTGATTTGGGGTTGTCTAACCATTGGCTTCTCTTTCTCTGTCTTCCTCAGGCGCTGAGGACGGCTCGAGTGGACGACCGCTGCCAGTGGCTTGTTAGGGTGCTCATGAGGTGCTCAGTAGTCAGTGTAGATCCTGTGTTGCAATCAGCAGCTACATCTGGCTACTGGGTCTCTGATGGCATTTTCTGCTTCCTGTTGGCACATTCCTTTCAGATTGTGTGGTATGTTATCACAATGTGTGCTTCATCCTGTCAGAATAGGACTCGCTCTTTCATGGATGTTAAAGAGGGCCCATGTCATAGCAGTCCGATTCAGCGCTGTTTTTGAAATTTTAGCCTATTTCATTATGTGGGGGGGGGGGGGGGGGGGGGGTTGTTTTTTTTCTTCTTTGAAACAATTTGATCAAGGTGAGATATGCTCTCACAGCATAGCTAAAAGTCTCGAGAAATCATTCGTCTTTGAATGGAAGGCATGAGACATTGTTTCTTGTTTGACTGCTGAAGATTCGGTTTAAGTGATTAGGTAACAAAGGACAAGGCGACATGTCACATTCCCTTTGTGATTTGCCTGTCACAAGGGGTTGTCTTTGTGCAAATGTTTTTGAGTTGCTGAAGGCTGACAAATAATGAGAGTTGAATGCGCAGACATGCCGAATTGCATCAAATTTGGAAAGCGAAGGATGAATTCTATTGTGCTGTCATGAACCTGGCATACAATGTAGATTTCTGTGTGGTACAATCTACAGCTACATTGTCTGCTGGGTTTCAGGCCAGTAGAAAAATTCTGCTCTGCTCAGAAATTGAATAGGTGAGTCGTTTAGTCATTATGCATGCTTGAAAAAAAGACTACGAGAAGAAGACTATTCCTACTATGAGAATAAAACAAAATAAAAGTACTGAAATTAAACAAACTATGATGTGTCCAGTTATTTCTCTTGTTTATTCTTACCATGGGTTCAGCTTGATATTCACTGGGCTGCACAGATTCCATCCAATGACAGACTGTCAAATTTCACCAGGGATTAAAAAGGCATCCAAGATATTTCTGCCGTACACCCAGAAGAGCTTCTTATCACTTTTACCCATCTGCGTCTGAATACACCCGCCCACAACACACACACACACACACAGGAGAAAAATTCAGCATTCACGCAATATACAATCACATTCTGACATCTTCATATATTGCGTACCATTATGTCTTCGGGGATTCGTAGCATAGAAGAACTAATGAAAAAGCCCTCTGAGAACTCAGTTCATTAAGACTTCACACAGTCTGACTGGAATATTGACAGAAATGCCTTGGAGGAACGCTGTAGCACATCTCTCACAGTCCTCACTTTGTGTTATGTGTCTTTTCGTAATGCATTCATAAAGCAGCGAACGCCTGCTGCCAGCATTTTACATATGACTGCATAATATAAAAAGTAGTAACAGAGTCCAGTGAGTTTATGACACTGCATGATAATGCCATTTCATAGAACAAAATATCTGTAATGCGCCAATGATTATAGGTTCTAATAAGCTTCTAAAAAGAACCACATTTAAAAAGTTCCTGAGCATTTGAAATTCCTTTTGTTGTCCCAGCATGTTTGAAACAAACAATGTGTTTGTTTACACTGAATGCAAATTTGCCCAATCAGATGTTTGTTGTTTAATGTAGTTATCATGACATTTAAACATTTAGGAAATGCTTTCATCAAAAGCAACTTGACAATTGCTTTTGATGAATACTTGATACCACAAGTATGATGTTGTATCATCTTAATGTTGATACCACAAACAATTTACAATACAAAAGTATGCAAAATTTTGTACAATAAGTATTGTACAAAAGCATATTCACAATGACAAATTTCAACAGTAAACTAGTGCAATAGTGAATCAAAATGAGTGCGATATTGGACCAATGAGATTTCACAGTGGACAAAGCTACCAAGCACGACACATTCAACAAAATGTCCTGTCGCACGTCATTTTCGCACTTGTTTAGGTCACAGTTTTAAGGTGCAATCACACTTAGAGCTCCATTCACTTCCATCCATATGCATGTGAGTCAGAAAGCTGACATGCAAGCAATAGTTATGCTTTTCGTTGCACACCAAAGTTTAAACTGGTAAAATTTGACCTAGAAATGTGCAAGTTATTTGACCAATACAGAAGCTAAAAGTCACAGACTGACCTCTTTTTGGTAAAAAAAAAAAAAAAAAGAACAGAAATCTCAGAGTTCCGGAGTAGATAAATGATAAAATAATAATTCAATGTTTTTATTTTAATAGCCCTAATTTCAAGTATTTTTATTGATATCTACCACAGTGTAACATCACATGCTCAAAGCCTAGTGTGACTTTTAGGCAGCACTGAAGAATGAAGAGAGAAATGAAAGTGGAGGGGGGTCTTACTGCAGCGGATCATTGTGGAATCAGGCACAGGTGTTTCCAATGGTGCCATTTCCCCTTGCACTACTGTTTGTACAACAGGAATATGGAGGCAGGTGGTCATGAGCCTCTGTATGCGCTCTATACTGCGGCCCAGTGCCTAGCCAGCGGATACTGGAATCACTTCAATAAAACAACAGGAACAGGAGAACACACTCGAGCTGCTCCAGGAACAGCCACTTCCCATCTGTCTGCTCACCCCAACAGACACAGCCATCATGTGACCGCATGCAGTGCTAAATTCACACCCCACAGACGAGGGACGAAACCATTTCATGCAGAATGAAATGTCTTACAGTTACATTTGAATTGAAATGCAAAATTAATTCAAATAATTAAAACAATTAAACAAAAGCTTGTTTTTGCTCTTCACTTTTAACTTTACATGCATTTGGCAGACGCTTAACATTGAATTCAGGGTTCACATTTTATCACTTTGTTTCCCCTCTGAGTCAAACCCATCGCATTGCTTACACCCTGTTGCGCTACAGGACGTTCATATCTGCTAATTAACAAATATTACATCACAAATCATAAACGGGCACCACTTTCTTCTTCACAGACAAGAACACTTCTGTTCTTTGTGAGCTAAAACTCTGACGTTGCAGTTATTTCTAAAGGGGAAAGTGGCCAGGGAGAAAGTATTCCAGTAATGTAAACCTCTGCATAGCGTGTAATGGAAGTAAATCGCTCGTTTGATATCTAGAGCTGTGTGATGACATCAGCGGGGGTCCTCCGGGGCCATGGTCGGGCTTGTGTGGAATGATAATTGATGCTCTGTCAGGGCTTCCCTTGGGTAACTGCAAGGACTAATAGGGGCAGATTAGAAGCGCCACGCATTCATTTGGTCATTGCGACGACTCTCCTCGGACTGTGAGTTTAGCCGGCTTCTCTTTAGTTGTCAAAGGTGAAGGGTGCAGTGTGGGGTGAGGGCTGAGCGACGGCACTGACGTCATTCGTTCAGGATATCTACATGACGAGCATGCAGTTTTCCGACTCTAAGCAAACGCCTCTCATTTTACTTTCTCTCGCCGTGAATCAGATATGAAGTCATGGCCCACACACACACATACACACACATACCGCACTGTAGTTGATTCAAATGTGGTGTAATACCCAGATAACCTGCAAAGGTCGTAAAGCGACATTAATCTCAGTCAGTCCTGACCTTTTCACACCACACACAAGAGTGGATCATCTATTCAAATACATTATAGATATTCACCCAACCTCCCACGGTCCTTGTAGTGCATTATAATTTTGGACTGTAATGCACTACAATATGGAAACGCGACAGTATATAAAACACAGGGCAAAGCAGGGGATCCGAAGCATGTCGTTTATATGGGGCTATTAGTTTGAGCGCTTGGATGTGTCTTTGCGCGAGGCATTAAAAGGCACTGTGGAAATTTTCTTTGGCGCGCAAATGCATTTGACAATAAAACCCCACATTAAAAGAGTGCTCACAGGAGCATTGTATTTTCCCTTAATACCTGAGTGACTCATAGAGAATCTCTTAATATCAGCGCAGCTTACGGGGACCTCAGTGCCAAGGGCAGATTAGAAACTGACGAAAGTTTCTGCATTTCACTTCAGCTGCATAGGCTCCATTCCATCTGCTCGCTCGGGTGCCATGGAGACGAGGCCTTGTCTCGACTGTGAATATTTCTGGACGTAGAGCGCTTGGTGCGAAAACTGCCTCTCTCCAAATGCTCTGAAAGATGAGCCAATAATTATATAGGCAAATAAATCCTTTTTATTAAAAAGTGTGTTAATATTTCCAAAGGTTGTTGTTCAAAAGCAAACGATTTCCCTTAAGACACCACTTAAGTTTTGACATAATAAACATTGCATAAATTTAATCGGTAGGCTACTTTAAAATGAGGTTCAATTGTATTAACTAGAGTTAGTACATTAAGTATCATGAACTCATAAAGGAGCATTTTTTCAGCATGTATTAATCTAGGTTAATGTCAATTTATACTATTGTTAATTGCTAACTCGCAGCTGCAAACGCATTAATATGGTAACACTCTACAATAAGGTTTTATTTGTTAACATTAGTTAACTACAATAGTTAACATACTTCTGCAGCATTTATTCATTTTAGTTCATGTTAATTTCAACATTTACTACATTTTTTAAACCAAACATTGTATCTGTTAACATTAGTTAATGTGAACTAACATGAACAGGAACATTTACGTTTATGTTAGTTAATACATTAAATAATGTTAACAAATGAGACATTATGTTAAAGTGTTACCAACAACATTCATTTATACAGCTTGAATGGTTAAAAATGTATTATTATATGTAGAACATTAACCTATAAATGCTGTAAAAGTATGTTTATTGTTAGTTTATGATGCCTAATGCATTAAAGGAGAAATATATTTGCGTCACACTTTAGATTAGGGTCCAATTATCACTGTTAACTAACTATTAACTACGACTTTTGCCTCAATAAACTCCTAATTACTGCTTATTAATAGTTAGTAAGGTAGTTGTTACTTTTAGGTGTTAGGTAGGATTAAAGGATGTGAATATGGTCATACAGAATATGGCATTATGCTTTATAAGTGCTAATAAACAGGCAATATCCATGATATGCATGCTAATAAGCAACTAGTTAATAGTGAGAATTGGACCCTAATGATATTTGGATTTTTGTTCATACATTGAAAGTCAATTTTATTGTATGAATAAAAAAAATATTTCTCAAAGCATGTTTTGTGTTCTACAAAAGAGGAAATAAAGTCATACAAGTTTGGAACTACAAAATCGTGAGTAAATGGACAGAATTAGTTTTTTTTGGGTGAACTCTTCCTTTCACGACACATTTGTGCCACATGATGCAGATTATTTGCTGTGAATGATAACAGAATCTCGTGGGAGCCGGAAGTTGCCTATCCTTTACCAAATCTCCATACAGACTGATGTCTTACATCCAAACCCTGCATGACTCATACCTGTGCCTAACGGCTGTGCTACGGGTTTGGTGTGACCGTTTAGCATCTCTGGCGGCCCCCTGTGTGGGTGGGAATGCATTCTGTCTGCATTACTCAGTACTAAGTACCTGTGAAGCTTTAACAACATGATACACTCCATCAACACGCTGCAAGTCTTGTCCTGCTGTAGGGGTTTAGACATTTCTCCTGGCTATCACGCAGAGTGTACAATACACACATGGGCTAGTCTCATGACCACGGCAGACTGGAAGGGAAGAAGGTGGAGGGTGGGAATGTGTCAAGTGTATACATGAGACCACAGTGTATGAAGGAGCTCAGGATGGACCTGACATGACGTGGACCTCAACTATCAGATAAAAAAAAAAATGTTTGTTGTTTCTAAGGTTATTATTGCTACTAAAAACTATTACGAAGAAAAAACGGTAACGCTTCCTTTTACAGTACAGTACTTACGTGTACTTACAGTGTACTTACCTAGAAAGTACTGGCTAATATAAGGTAAGTACATGGGTTAGGGGTAGGTTTAGGGGTAGGTTCAGGGTTAGTACCTAGTTATTTTCCAGTAATTATAATTACTATAATAAGTACATAGTAAGTACATGGGTAACAGGACTGTAAAAGGAAGCGTTACCGAAAAAACTACTGCAGCTGTGTTAGAATTAACTTGATGAATAAAACTTTGAACTTTAACACTGATAGTATTATTTTAAGTATGATCATTCATTATGTTTCATTGTGGGCAGATAGTTGTGAGAAATATATTTATACCATAAGGTATAAAACTGATACTTAAATTCAGAGGTGGACAAAGTAACTTCCTTACTTGAGTGAAAGTACAGAGATACTACTGGTCAAATATTACTCCGTTACAAGTAAAAGTTGTAAAGACCGATTTTTACTTAAGTAAAAGTACAGAAGTACTCGGTTTTAAAAGTACTTAAGTATCAGAAGTAAAAAGTAATGTCAATGCATTGTTTTATTATTGTTGAATGTACAGTACCTTATGCCTCTGAATCTATGCCTGCCTATACCTACCCTCATATCAATATCACATTTATTTCTAACAAAGTTCCAGTAGTGGGATTGAATGTGAGATTGAATAAATGCACTCAATAACGTCCACAATGGTTTCGGACACCCAAATGGCTGTTCCCTTCAAATATGCCCTATTTAAAGTTATTTGGCTTTTAGTATGAATATGTTAGCCGTTCTGTTATCTATAAGCTAGTGTGCTCCAAAACAATGACAAAATTCGCATTTAGACGACCAAATCCAACGTTGAAAATGAAAACGTTGAAGGTTGATATCAGAATCCAAAGTCAGATTGATGTTAATCTCCAACGTTGGACAGGCGTTGTATTGTGGTTGAAAATGAAATCAGGTTCTGACGTCAATCCGCCGTCAATCATCCCTTGACTGACGTTACAACTTTCTACTAAAGGACCTTGACAGAAATGTAGTGGAGAAAAAAGTTCGATATTTGTCTTTCAAATGTAGTGAAGTTCAAGTAAAAGATTCCAGAAAAAATAATACTCAAGTAAAGTACAGATACTCAAAAAGTGTAACAGTACTTAAAGCTAAAGTCCGTAGCTTTTTTTGGGTGCTGAGGTGGAGATTTATAGCCTTTTCTCACAGCACTTGATATAATTAAACTTATCAATCCAGAAAGGTTCAAACGACAATCACCAGTGACAACTGCAGATTCACCCGCTGTAAAATGCAAAAGACTTCGTTCGGACTTCGGAGTGGCTACAGAAAGAAGAGACTGCAACCGGCCCATGAGAAAACAAGGATACATATCGGAAGGACATTACATGTAGTCACGCAATGCTGACGTTGTTAACATTAACAATTTGAGAACAAAGTATAATTTGCACGGTTTTGCGTGATATGATAACTTATAAGCGATTGTTAGATTTAATCAGTGCGATTTACTGCAATGTCAGAACCAGAACAAAAGTGGATGTTTCTTACTTGTTCAGATGACATTTTCCGGTGAAAATTCTTATGTTGGTCATACTTCCAAAAATAATAATATGTGATTCTGAATGCCAGTATCCACACAGTGACTGACAGCCTCCTCAAACATTGTGTTCAGCCGCGCTGTGCCATGTCGAAGTACAACTCACGTAAAGTTGATAATTCCGCGAATGACTGCAATTGCAGATTTCGACCAGAGATGGCGACAAAGAGGAAAAACTGCGGACTGCAGCTTTAAGTAAATGTACTTTGTTACTGTCCACCTCTGCTTAAATTGTGCAAATAAAATTAAATATGAAACTAACTGAAACTTCAAAGATTCAAAAACCAAATAATACATTAAATAAAACCAGTCAAATTTTATTTTTGTTGTTGTTGATTTAGTTGTGTTTGATATTAGTAAATGCATTACAATATGAGCTAACAATGAACAATTTTAACAACATTTATTAATTTAGGTTAATGACAATATATACACTACAGTTCAAAATTTGAGGGTCAGTAAATTTTTTATGTATTTGAAATAAGTCTTATATTCTCACAAAGGCTGCATTTATATGATCCATAAAAAACCAGTAAAACAGTAATATTGTGAAATATTATTACAATATAAAATAACTGTTTTTATTTAAAATGTAATTTATTTCTATGATGGTAAAGCTGAATTTTCAGCAGCCATTACTCCGATCTTCAGCGTCATATGATCCTTCAGAAATATATAAATGTATTCATAAATGTCTTTACTGTCACTTTTGATCAATTGAATGTATTCTTGCTGAATAAAAGCATTCATTTATTTTATTTTATTACTGACCTCAAACTTTCAAAAGTAGTGTATATATATATTAATGTTCATTGTTAACTCATAATTATTCATAATACATTGACTATTGATTTATGAAAATGTATAACTTAACTTGAAATGTGAACACATTTAGTTAATTAGTTAATTGTTAATTAACTTTAGCTATTGCATTATAATTGACATTAGATGAAAGTTGAATGATATGTCCTACCTGTAAAGTCAGAATCAAACAATTAGAAGTAGACTAAAACTGCAGAATTGTTCATCAACAAGCATCCTGGTCCTTTCCACATGTAGACCAGCGGCCAAGGAAGAAGATCCCCTAAGCACAGATGCGGATGTGCTTGACTTCCTCTTTCCCTCCTTTCCTTCCTTCATTCTCTCTCTCTGTCATGATTCAAGGTGTGCACATTCCACATTGCGTCCTGATTCCTGCCGCTGGAACGAAGGGGAGGTTAAACAGACAAACATGAATCCCAAGGGAGATGATCACTGCATGCACTAAATATTTGGACTCCAGAGACTTCTGGGCATCCGTATCCGCTTAGTTGGCATAGTTGACTCCAATATGTTCATACATTCATTCTACATCCCAATGCGGAAGAGGAGCCCATGCATGACGATGGCTGCAAACATCTTTTCGATGTAAATTTTTTTAACGGTTTACTAAAAATACAAATGTTTCCGCAATCAGTCATTCGTGACCCCGCAGGTTAGGGCTGATGAAAGTCAATATGTGTACAGACAGGACTAGCTGCTGGACATCTGAGAAGATGGACATCTTGACCATCTGAGTCAACGGTCAAGGGTTAATTGTCTTTTAATATAGCAGCAGCATGTCCTCATGTCTCTTTCCACTTCTGAACTGTGACATCACTGCCTTGCTATGCCGAGGCTCCACACAGTGTATCAATTGATTTTGCATTAAATTTAATAAAAAAGCCGACAGTTGTACTGTTGTCATATCCATCAGTCTTTGAGATTGTTTTTATGCTTACAAAAAGATTAAAAGAATATGCTTTAGAATTTGCATGAGTGCTATAGTTTAAATATGAATTAGCTGTGCCTGTATTTAATAGTCATTTAAACATATAAAATAACAAAATTTGCACATAAAATAAGTAAATTCACAATGCAGAATGATGTGCTTATACTATATTTGCTTTCTGATTTATTTTATTTGTGCAAAAATTGGTGTTTCCAACCTTTTATATAGTGTATGAATTTTTATATTAATATTCATTTTCAGACAACTTAAGAATATAAAAGAATATAAAAAATGCAATAAGAGTATTAACTCACTTCATTTTTAGGAATTTAGGATTATCAGATATTTCATATAATTTCTTTACCCTATTTACCTGAAGTGTTTCCCCAGCAGATGAAAAAACTTTGATCCCCTACAAAAAAAGCAATAAATCCTTCTTAGAAATTCACTGCAAAATTTCCAAAGATGTTTATTTGCAAGAAAATATTTATATTTATATATTATAATTACAAAAAACATATCGTTACGCTTTAAAAAAAAATCTGAGTTATGATGGCAGACATTTTAAAAAACAATAAGAGGAAGTTATCATGGCTAAAACTCCAAACATTTGGTATGTCTGAATTTCGAAAAGCCCAGAATATCTGTCATTATTTACTAACCATCATGTTGTTCCAAATGTTATTTTTCTGCAAAACATAAAAAGATGAATTTGTATAACCACACAGCTTGTTTCCTTACAACAACAGTTCTGTCAAGCTCTAAAAGAACAAAAAACACCACAAAAGTGGTCCATAAGGCTACTTATATTCATGTCAATAAGCAAAATCTTGCCTTGCTACTAAATAATCTATAGTTTTCAAAACAAATATGGCACCACAGGTTTGATGACTAACAATCTTGTCATTGAAAAGTCAAATTTAACAAGAGTCATTTTGGATGTCTTGCCTCTGACATCATGTTACTTTTGACCCTTGAATAGCAGGACGCAAATTATGTCATTGTGATGATCTTTCAACAGATCAATTTCTCTAAAAGGAACAGTGCGACCAAATGTACTCATTTACTCTCCCTCATGTTGTTTCCACAGTTCCACAGCCGTCACTGGGATCGGTACCCTTTAAAAAGGTTATAATATATAGGCTACCTTTGAGGTACTAATATGCACTCTTCAGGTACAAAGGTGTACCTTTTAAAAGGGTACCGCCCCAGTGTACATTTTTTCTGAGTGTGTGAAAACAAAATGAGATTTTTTTAAGAATGTACTACAGTAAAAATAACATCACATTGGCTTAGAGAAGATAATATTATGGAAGCCTATTTCCCCCACAGAGTAAAAGAGTTTAAAATATAAGTGCAACTTTTTATCTCACAATTCCATTTTTTTCTCACAACTGCGAGTTTAAAAATCAGAATTGCGAGATTTAAACCCAATTACGCGAAGAAAAAAAAGTCAGAATTGTGAGATAAAAAGTCGCAATTACCTTTTTTGTTATTCTGTGGTGGAAACAAGTTTAGCCTACAATATAAGTGTGAGTAAATATGACAGAAAATGTCTGGAATTTTTGTGCCACGGTTCCACGGTAGCAGACTCAGGCCCTGTTTACACCTGGTATTAAGATGTATTTTGGTCGATCACAAGTGGACGGGACTAAATACAGGTGTAAACGATGTCTAAAACGTTTTGAGCTTGTCCACTTTCAACCACTTCCAGAGGTAGTCGAAACCGCATTCGACCGGATTGCTTTCGTAATGTATTAACGCTCATGTGGTCAAATAAGTTCGAACATCCACAAAAGACCGTCTTCTCTCCGCCTACTGACTTAAAGCATAAACATTATGCGCGCTAGCCAGACGGGATTTAAACTTTGTCAGCTGGAGAGCCAAGTTTGGATTGAAGACCAAATCGTTCCAAGCTCAATGTTCTCTCACCATTCCTGATTTCAAACAGGCACTCACAGCGTTCTGCGTGGTCTTGCGGCTATCAGAGCAGAAATGAAAGCTGCTCTCCATATGTAAATTGCGCAAGCTTCCATTAGATCGAAAGATACATTTACAAGCCCATAGACCCTCCCCTCGAAAAAATCAGGACAGAAGTGGTTGAAAGTGGACAAGAGAGACGGATTAAAATACCAGGTGTAAACGGGTAGGCCTATGTCTCCCTCGTCTACTTGTGATTCGATCGACCAAAACGCATCTTCATACCAGCTGTAAACAGGGCCTAAGGTAACGTCTGGCTGTCAACTGTGCAGTGCTCTTGCTCATTGCTGTAGCTGAGTCTGACCACATGACCCTGGTGCGGTCCCTGATGCCCTATAGTGCAGGACAGTAGTCTGGCTGTCCACAACAAAATCTGGCGAGGCAGCACAACTCAGCAGTCAGGGAGCATCTGACCCCAGCCAGTGGCATGTGACACGGGTTAGGTTTTCATTCATACCCTGAGCCCTGTAGAAAGGAAGCTGTTGTGCAATATGAGGAGGAGGGGAGAGAAGCCATCATTGATAGATGAAAAAGAGGAAGAAGGCATGACAGAAATGAACACCACATGACAGGAGGCCACCATACAGGGATTACAAGTCTCTCTCTCTCTCCCTCTCTCTCTCTCTGAAAGTCTTTTTTTTTTACCATAGAGTTGCTATCTGCTATCTATATCCTTTTTGGTGCACTCATTTATCTAATTGTGCTACACTCAAAAAAATGAACTAGGAAGGTTGTGCACTTTACATAATATATTTATATTTAGTTTACTTATAATAATTGTGTTTTTTGACTTGAAATGTTTTTTTCTAGTAAGGTCCACGTAATTATGTCTCAACTTAACAGTACAAAATCCTAATGCGTTGCCTAAACACAAACCATTTATGTTAAGTAAAAAATTCTTACATCCAGAGGGTGGCAGTATAGTGCGAGCCAACTGCTATTTTGCCCGAACTTAATTTGATTGTGTTCAATCTGCTTAAATATATGTAACATTTAAGTTTACTTAATCCACTTGTGTTGGATTACATGATTGATTTGTGTTGCATTAACTAAAACTGGGCGGTGCTTGTTAGTGCCCAGCATGCTTTGCATATGGTTGAATTAAGAGAGAATAAATGTTAAAATTAAGTGTTATTTTATGTTTTTTTGAGAAAATGACAAAAGGGGAAGACTTGATAGTGTGTAATTGTGTTTAATCTTCAATTACATTTGAATTATTAGCACCATTTAAATTACAGTGGGTTACCATTGTGGAGAAGAGTGGAGCATTTTGTTTGGCTGTGGACTGATTTAATTATTTCAACTGTTTGGTTGACTGAGCATGTTAATCTTAGCATTTAAGATGCTAATATGTGCTACTGCTAGCAAATAGCTAGCTATAGTCTAACAATTTAATTATGTGTTACTAAAATAAATGAAATATTAATGAATGAATGAATATAAAAAATACCAGAATCATGTCATGAAGCCTTTAAAAAATCACTTTGAGACTACTTTAATAGGGTTGCTTAAAATGACTTAATTCCATGATGTTGAAGTTACAAGAACAAATTATGTTGAAGTTACATAACAAATTATGTTTGTTTAACAGTTATGTGGAACCTGTTGACGAAATAAAATTAATTAAAGCCAACATATCATTTTTTTGAGTGTAAAATGCACATGATGTTAAAATGTACCTACACAAATGTACTCAACCTTGTGTCGTTCCAAACCTGTATGTGTAGATAATTCACAAAATGCTCTTTTCCATTCAATCAATAATCGTTTTTCCACATTCGCTGTTTGGAAAACAGCAGTATGAACATTGTGATTAATATCTTGTTTTGTGTTTCACTGAAGAAAGGAAGTCATAGAGGTTTGGAACGACATGAAGGGAGTAAATGATGACAGAATTTTTATTTTTTAGATGAACTACCCCATTTAATGGCTGCTCCACTGAAAGCTCTGCTGAAGATGAATCTGTGATTTATTTGAAGATCCTCTACAACTCGGCACACAGCAAGATTTTGAGTGTGTCCTTTTGTTTCGAGTAGCTTAAGAGTAAGACTGTTGCCTAGCGACTACCCAGCATTACGGCGTTACAACACATACTTGTGGATAAGTGTGTGCGTGTTTTTGTGTGTGAATCAGCTGAGAGCCTGTTTTCCAGTGCAGGGGATATCCTAAGGGTTAATCTCTTGGGAAAACATCTTCCCTCTTAACACATTTATGGATGCCAGGCTTTGGTACAGTAAAACACATCCCAAAGGGAAACATTGTTCCATTGCTAAAATGATCTGTTGAAGGTTTAGGCTGATGAAACACATTGAATTACATGCACACCCTGTAGCAGGTGCAGTCGGGGTCAAGTATTGGTAGTAAACTCTGTCCATTAATATTTTATGTGCATTGTATTTTTACTGAATGCAAAATAACTTTTCTTAACAGACAAACCTATTAACTATATCTAGTCTTTTTTGTGTCTTATGCTCACCAAGACTGCATTATTTGATCAAATCTGTAAAATCAGTAATATTGTAAAATATTATTACAATTTAAAATAAGTTTTAATTTATTTTAATCAGTGTCACAAAACACTTCAGAAATCATTCAATGCTGATTTGGTGCTCAAGAAACATTTCATATTATTATCAATGTTGAAAATAGTTTGGGGTATAAAGAGTTAAATGCAATGCTAAAGCATTGAAACACGAGAGCCGACGAGGAAGAGGAAAGCGAGAGAGGGCATGGGGGGAATTTCAGGGAACCAGGGTGAATAGTCTCTGTCTTTCTCCGTTTCTCTCTTCTCAACGCAGGCTTTCAGATGCTCAACTCCACAAAAGTGACAGCTCTGTTCCCCAGCAGCCATTAACAGCATCGCTGGACTGACACTGCCACGACTGCTATGCGCCACCCGGCACAATGTGACCACAAAAGGGATCACTTTCATGTCACTTTCTTGGCGTTCAAACTACTTTAAAGACCCCATTTCCTTGGCAAAGCTGAATCAGCCTTGAAAAATGCAACACGGCTGAGTCATACTTCCTCCTGGATATGACAGTGCTTCCTCCACAAACTGATCTGTCCCCCCCCAACCTCCCCACATTTAAAATGTTAAAGGGACGGAACATGGAAGAAGTGAGCAGGCAATGAGTCCACTCTGGTCTCAAACGTAAGATGAATAAACCTACATGGAAATAAAACACAGGCTTGCTCAAAATAAATGACTCAGAATGCATGTGATATATATGGTCTTGATTTAAGTCTGCTTATATAAACATATTATACAGCATATACTAACGTTCAAATGTTTGGGGTCAGTTAGATTGTTTTTAAATACTTTTATTCAGCAAGGATGCATTCAATTGATCAAAAGTGACAGTAAAGACTTTTCCATTGTTACAAAAAAAATTATATTTCTATTTTCATTTTTTTTTTTTACTTTATTTTAATCGAAAAATGCTCGGGGGGGGGGGGGGATTATCACATTTTCCACAAAGATATTAAGCATCACATCTGTTTTCAACATTGATAATAATAAGAAATGTTTCTTGAGTTTTTTACTGTGTGTTTTTTTTTTATCAAATAAATGCTGACTTGGTGAGCAAGAGACTTCTTTCAAAAACGTTTAAAAATCTGGTCACACTTTAGATCAGGGTCCAATTCTCGCTATTAACTAACTTTTAACTTTTGCCTCAATTAACTTATAATTACCGCTTATTAATAGTTAGTAAGGTAGTTGTTAAGTTTAGGTATTGGGTAGGATTAAGGGATGTAAAATATGGTCAATAAGGCATTAATATGTGCTTTATAAGTACAATTAACAGCCAATATCCTAGTAAAATGCAAGCTAATAAGCAACTTAATAGTGAGAATTGGACCCTAAGGTTAGTGAATTCAGATATTATTTTTTATTAGGAATTTATTAGTTTGTATTTTACTGTTTTTTATTATTTAATTATTTCTACATTTACATTATTTTTTGCAATTATTTTACTAAAACATGTATTTATATATAATATTACAAAATATCTATAAATAAACGTACAACAATTGATAACACATCCATGTGTGATAGACAGTGCAAGGGGAATTCCATAGACTGATGGAAAACCTGTTGCACTTCTGCAAATACAGCATCATGCATGGCTGCCGAACTAAAGAACCATGTAAGTGTCATTTGAGTAATTAACTGTAATATAAAGCAAAGAAGGGAAAGTTTTGCCAACAAAACGTGTGTCACACGAGTAAACAAACACAGTCCCCATACGCCTGACAAACACACACCCTGGTCAATCGGTACGTCATTTCTGCAGGTGTCCGTTGTTAGAAACAGGATCTTTCCTCTCAGCTTTGTTGACACATAACAGCACAGCCATAAAAGACAACGGCAATCATCAGATGAGTGACGCCGGCGTAGGGGATCAGCCACAGACGGATTGTCCCAATGATGTCATTACAAGCCTCAAACCTGGACTGATTACTTAATAAATAAATTATGTAGAGAGAAAACATTTAGTTTTCCACTGACACAAGAAGACAGAGTCACAAGAACCTGAACTCCACTCACTAAAGCTTCACTAAAGCTTAAAAGTCATAAAGGAATTCTGCTCTAATTGATTCATCTCAGTGTAAAACTTTAAGCTTTCGTTTTCCTTGAACTCTACTCAAGGGGTATTCTAAACCGAGTGAAAAAGAAATGACTCATACAGGGAGCCAAGCGTTGTAGGAAGAGAGCGGACAAATATGGGCTCTCTCACTCTACCTCACTGAAGGCAGATCCGTCGAGAGCGTGTGGACCGGATCAGGAGCGGTTGAGACCACACTGGAGCCCACAGGGACCCTGAAGGTGTTCTGTCTGTGTGCCAACATTGCCATGCTGATTCATTCACTATGTACCGCAACCCAAACCTTCACAAACCCCAGCATTTAACTCGTGGCTGCAACTGTCACCCTATATGATTCCTCACAGCTGACGCATCAACCAGACAGACATAACGGTTTTTAGATCTGTTCTAAACATACTTCTATTTAAAGTATGAATTTGAGTTGAAGTTGCTTCAGACTGGGACAATGTCAATGCAGTGTTTGTGCATAACACTGCAAAACTAATTTATTTTGTCCTGCAGTCTTTGTGAGGTTATAGTTTTCAACAAGGATCTCAGTAACTATCAGGTTTTTGCTTCTTTTCTCTAGTGGTTTTGTCACTGTAAACTAGAGGGCTGCATTGGGATTGAGTCCCGCCGGGTCCCGCGGGACCCAACGCAAATCTCGCGGGAGCGGGCGGTTTAAACTTTGCTGCGGGCGGGAATGGGCGGACAAAAAAAACCCCTGCGGGATCGGGAGGTTGCCTAACGACATGATGGAGATGTCAATGATGTGGAAAAGAACCTTAAACGAGGTATTTACAGCACAAAACCTGAGCAAGGCAAGTCTGACATTTACTATTCATCTTCCTGATCAGTGCGTCAGAATACATGCAGGCCAGGGAAACGAAACCAACAACCCCATGAATCTCTTTAATAATAGCAATACAAATACGCGCTTTTTTTCCCTGCGGGACGGGAGAAGACACAAAGTCAATGCATCTCTATTATTGTGCGGGAATAAATTCTCCAAGTTTTGCGGGTGCGGGCGGGAGTGGACATACATATTGCGGGAGCGGGCGGGAGTGTAACACATACGTTGCGGGAGCGGGCGGTAATGGTCAGAAATTCGGCGGGCGCGGGCGGGAGCGGGATGAAGAAAACAGTCCCGCGCAGGACTCTACTGTAAACCCTAATGCTCAAAATAATTAATTGGTTTGAGTAGGACAAACTTAAATTAAACAAATTAGTTCAGTCAAATTAACTTTTATGAGTATTTAGCACTTTCTTTTTCTTTCAAGTTCACTGAACTGATATATTTTAAGTAAACTGAACTGTTTCATTGTTTTGAGTTTTATGAAATTATTTATTTTAATTAAGTTTAACTGAAACAGCTGGGATGTCTATTTCCCAGCATGCTTTGCCGATGGCACTCGAAAGGGAGAGTAAATGCTAAAATTAAGTGTAATATAATGTTTTTTTTGTGTTTAAGATTAATGTTATGTGTGAGATTTAGTAGTGATTCATGTATTGTTATGCTAATTTAGAAGAATTTCTGTTAATGTTGGCTTTAGGATAGTTACCATCATGGTGACAAGTGGTGCATGCAGCTTGATTTGAGAGCAAATACTCCATTAATATTGCTGTGCTCATAACAGCAAGTGTTTCTGTATAACATACTATTGCTAATACGTTATCATTTACTATGTTAGCAGATTAGCTTTTTAAAGCTAACTAAGTTCATACTATTAAAAGTATTTTGAGTTCTGCCAACTTATTTGGGTTTACAGTGTACTTCACAGATTTAAGTTATATTAACTGAATGGAATTAGTACTATTAACTTTATTTACCCAAGTTATCTTAACAATAAGTTATTGAGTTACTTGAACTTGAACACAAATCAAATCTTTTTTTAAGCTTAAATTGTTTGAGTTAATAAACTTAAATGATTTAAGGCAATCGGTTTCCTCAAACGGTTTGAGTTGAACTAACTCATCAATTGTTCAAATCCCTATTAAATGACAATATTTTTATGAATTCTGTCCTTCAAACTAAAATTACAATGACATCATAATTTACTGTTGGGTAAAACAAATTAACATTTTAAACAAGAGACTGAACTGTGTTCTAGGGACAAGGATGTTTTTCTAAATGTCAGGTCGGGGAAAGTTGTCTTAAATGTTATACTTTTTATTTATCAATTACATTAATATTTGTTGGACAAATAAGGGTTTGATATTTCTGTGTATTATATTTCTGTTTCATTTTTGCTTTACTGTTCAAATTTCTTTAAAAAAAAAAAATTCAAAGGCAACTTAAACCAGATAGTAGGATGGGGGATGTTGTCACAAAAGGTCTTCTTGTGTTTAATGAAATTAGGCTAACTAGGCTAACCCTTTATTGCCCTCTGAATATGATTGCTAGAGAAGCATAGAGCTATCGAAGGTATAAGAGAGTCAAGGTATTAAAAAAATGAAATTTAAGAGGATGTCATAAACAAATCCATCTTTTAGGCTATCTAACATTTTAAGTGTGAGCTGCTTGAAATGTTTCCCTCCTGTTAAAACTGACCTTTCATCCATCAAAACTTCCTGCCGTTTTACTCATGAATTAGGAATGA
Source organism: Rhinichthys klamathensis goyatoka (assembly GCF_029890125.1). Classification (NCBI taxonomy): domain Eukaryota; kingdom Metazoa; phylum Chordata; class Actinopteri; order Cypriniformes; family Leuciscidae; genus Rhinichthys; species Rhinichthys klamathensis. Next base: position 829,411 of record NW_026606867.1, read on the forward strand.
CACGTTGAAAAGAAATGCAACTAAATAAATGAAGTTTATAAGCTATATTTTACCATTTTTATTATTATTCTTTTAATGTAAAAACATATAACGCATTGTGCATTATTCTAATTATTGCTATCCTAAATTGCAATATCCTTGTGATGAATACTAAGTTTTTAAAAGGTCTCAACGACAATTCGCATGTTGCTCCTTGTTTGTACAGCTGTCTAAATTGTCTAAATTCAGTTGGAGTTGTGAACACCGCCATCGCGTGGTTTTTATGTCGAAAAATCACAATACCGATTTTACAGTGCCTCAGACAAAGGCAAATAGCCTAATAAATTGAAATACCTTTTACTTATTCTTCTTTTAGTTCCTACACAGAATTCAGCCTTTAATTCAGTTTGAACCACTAATTACATCCATTTAAACTTTGTTTTTCGCTTAACGGAAGCCGCGTTGTGTTGATTGTCTCGAGCAGCCCAGAGAAAAGAAAGCCTGAAATCAAATACAAAAAAATCTTGCAAGCATTGGTATTTAGACATGCAAAAGTTATCCTATAAATGGCTTATAGGCTACTTAAGTAGGCCTATTTCATAATCCGTATCCTAATAGCAAAGATTTACATAACAATACGTTTTCGTTTATGATAACATTATGTGCACTTTGACATAATAGAGGAAATATAATCTGATGCCACACATGAGTAAGATCATCAGCATGAACACTAACGCTACTGGTATTTGGGGGAATTTTGTGCTCAGGGCACCGTATACGGACAAGTCCATTTCCGAAGTCACGGATGTAGGTCATTCTTTTGAAGAGGCTTGTTATGCTAAATGCAGTGAAATTTACAATAGAAGCACTATTCATCAACCATACCATAGGCTAGCCTAATAAAATAATAAATTGGTAGCATTTTGTGATAGTGTTGATACTTGAGGAACCACATTTAGCTACTTACTGTAATTGACTAGACTTTTGACGAGAAGGCTATATTTACAATGGCTTTTGTATCTGAATGTATTTTAAGATTTAATATCCTATGTTTAATCTAGCCTATCTAATTATTAAGAATCGATCGTCTATAGCCTATAGCTAGGCTAGCCTATCTACAATACAATTGGCACTTTTTCTTATGAAAATTATGTTTTTATTAGTAATAGTAAACATAATTTTTTTGCAAGTGCAACCGTTTTATTTAGTAGCCTAAGATTTGGTTTAGTCACTTAGTCAATAAACTACGTTTCCGCTCGTCCCGGGACTCAACTGAAATACTGATGATTAATACACAGTGAGTCAAATGTGCAGTGGACTATTTATGCTCCCTATATATAGAGTGACGAGCCGTTCACTCTCAGTGCAGCGCAGGTCACTGCTTTAGCCCGTTCGGAATTTGCACCCTAGGCTAAGTTATTCCTAAAATCAGAGGGAAATAATTGATGGATAAGACTGAGAAGCACCTGGTTGTAAGCCTAAACTTGACATAAACTGTAAACTTGTCCCTAAAATCTGATTAATTGATTGGAATGTTGTAGCCTACCAGGATCAACAAAATGTTGATCCAGGAACATGTTGCACTTGAAATCAGGTTCTGAACTTTCTTCACTTCTAGGCGCAGTTTTATGCTTTAATAACGCACTCTAAGAGGTAAATGATGTCGGGCTGGTAACAGAAAGGTGGTTTGAACCTTCAATGCATAGGCTATAGGGGAATGGGTCCTGGAGTCTAGCTAAATGAACTGCAGCAAATCAATGGACCGTCACTTAAATTACTGTAGCCTAATGAACAGCATATATTGAGTAGGCTACGCACAATTAGAAACACATACCAAAAAGGGAAAATGAATAACCTAAGTCTACAGGCTATTTATCTCTATATAACGTCCATGTCTAATAAGCTACATTATTTATTTCGATGTTAAACAATATCACTGCCATTATAAAAGTTTTTTCAAAAAGTGATTCATCGTTGACACACAGACTTGAATAAGAGACTGTTAAATTTACTCCACTTCCCTCAATAATTTAACCATGTTTTCCTGTGGTCGGATGAGTAGACCAAAGAAAACTTCCAGAAATTACTCCCACATATTAATATTTTCCTTTTATCTTAAATAATTTCTCCGTACAGCTGTGAATCAGCGCAAGTAAAAACACAAGCATGTTTAACATGCACTATGAATCACGCGCGTGACTAATGTGACAGGAATAATATTTAATCTTTCAGTCAAATGTAGTCTTTTAAGTCTCACGACTGACATCTATTGCCCGGTTTGTGTAACAGTTTATCTGAAGAAAAGGTGCAATATATCAGACAGCAACAGCACAATACCAACAATTGGGTTTTTTTTATAGCCTAGTCTATGTGAAATAGTAGGCTACGCAACACATTATGCAAAGATAAACCTTTGCTCTGGTCACATTACATGTTTTATCCCACTCATGTTTTTGGTTGAAATAATTAAAATGGTTCTAATAGAGCATGGTTGAGGCTAAATTAATTCATGTGATGAAAGAACTGATGTGAATTCAAGTGTAATTTTTTGTCTCAAATTATGATTCCTTTTCTACTGAGAAAAAAAAAGCACCGTAGACATTAAATATTTGCTTGTCTTGAATTTATTCTAGATTAGACATGATGTTATGGTTCCTTGGAAGCCTGTCTGAAACTTTTCCTTAGTCCAAAAACACTGTCTGTCATACTGTGTTCATATTGCAGAAATAGTAGGCTAAGCATAACATAATGGTATACTATTCTGAACGATAGTCCAACAACACACAGTTAAGCTTCAGTGTTTAAATATGAACATAAATTGTAAAAGATTTATCGCAATATTTTTGACGTTATTATACTATTTTTTTTTAAAAATTCTCGAATCAATATTATCTTTAAAACGCAATCTGTAAAATGTAACATTGGATTAATCAAGTTGTACAGGTGGAATCAATAATATACACAAAATGGATTAAAATCACCATTTCAGAAGAACTCAATGAGTGAAACTGGGTTTGCATGTACAGCTTTGAAATTAGGCTGTATGCAGGAGGAAGTATTACCATGACGACAAGGGTTATCTTTGTTCTCCATGTGTTTCCTGTCTAAGTGAGGTGTTTAGTGCAGGGGATATAACAGATATACCACGGTGCACACTGAAGAGGTGCCAGTTTATTGTTTAATGTGTTGGTGTGCTCATGTTAAGGCTGCAGGGGTTTTATACTGGGCTGCCACTATGGTGCTGTGATTCTGGGGTTTATGATACAGTAATGGCGGGGATATGGTCAGAGGTCTGGACATTGTACCTCATACTGGCGCTTGGTACTCCAGACCCCTCACCAGCAACCCGGGAGAAATCCCATGACTTCAGAAGGATCCTCCTAGGTTTGGATAAATGCAATGCCTGCATTGGAACATCCATTTGCAAGAAGTTTTTCAAGGATGAAATAAGGTAAACTTAGAAACTTATTATTTGCATAAATAGAAAATATCTGTCAAGTTAAAAAAAATGTTTGAGATATTCATACTACAATAGATTATTACAGGATCCTTGGATCAAAGTATCCAAATGTCCAGGGGCTTAGCCATCGTTTCAGAAGTGAGGAGGACAGAAGTGTCACGTGTAATGCCCTTTTTTCTCTGACCTTTGTCTAAAAGACAGGTTTTATTTTTTTCTTATATCTTGCTTTTAATTGCCTTAGAAAGCAAATACGCTGAACATTATAACCACTTATTTGTAGTCTGTAATATTTTCCTATTGATTAGTTTATGCCCTACAAACACTTGTGCATTAAGTCATCATGGATTTTATACAATGTAAAAAAAAAAACCCACAGAATAATATATTTGAAAGTTTCTATACTGTTAGAAAGGCTGTCAATTAGAACTGCATTATTCATTTACTTTATTGTTATGAAAATACCTAGAGATGGCTTGAAAAACACATAAACCATATATTGTCACAAACGTGTGTTTATTGTCTTAGGTTTTCATACCATCAGGCAAAATGTTTCTGCTTTTTTTCTCCTTTGACCATATAAGGGATTTCCTGGAACGTCATAAGTGTAATGACTTCTATGAGTCTCACTTGTGGACTTTTTGCGCGAGGGCGCCCTCTGGCGTCCAGTATGAATAAAACAGACAGTACATGAGAGTGTTTAGCGCCATAATGTTTACATCGTGTCAGTTTGGATAAGAACACGGTCAAGTATAAACTACCTGGTCTCTTTGAATTTAAATCTAGATTTATTCACATTGGCCCATGAAAGCCAATGATACGAAGAAAAAATGATACGTCTATGCAAATGTCCAAATACAAAAATGTCTAGATATTGAACTGAAGTAAAGATGTTCTGTTACATAACTTTTTACATAAAACTTACATAAAACTGTTGCATATCATCACTGATCTAATACAGGCCTAATATACTATATTCATGTACAAAACTCAGTTAGCAAGAGAAAACATGCTTCATCAAATATTTCTGCTTGTCTTGTAGGCCTATATAAAAGTATTCTATTGAGGCAGCAGATGCACAAAAAGGGCATTGAATGCTAGTAAAAAATAAAACAATAGAAATAGAAGGGTACATTTTTCTACAACAAAACTGTCTGCAAATGTACAGCTTTCAGTATCTAATCATTGATCTGAGTGAGCAGCATGAGCAGTGAAACCAAAAACAGGAAGCTAACGTGGACACTGATTATTTCACCGCAGGTCTGAAAGATGGCTGACTGCTCAGTCTAATCTCTCCTCAGCAGACGAGCGCTCATTTGAGGGGAACTATACAGACAGCACAGTGGGCTGGAGACCCGTGGTGCTGTCCCAGTTGATGTCTCCTCACCTGCACGAGATATCAGACAATAGCATTTGCACCTCATCAGGCAAAGGGAAATCCTGCAGCATTGAAGCCGTCCTCAGGGCCACTTCACGCTTCCAAAGTTGGGTTCGCTCCAACATACTGCTTCCCAGCATGGTGAAGGTCTGCATTTGGTCTCTGTATTCTAATATCTATTTGAGGTCAGCATTGGCTCAGGATTTAAGGTCCGAAGAATTCAATTTCAAAGCAGTATCAATTTGAAAACTGGAGGTGCCAATTTGGCACTTTTTGAAAAAAAAAAAAAAAAAAAAAATTCTCCATTGTCAATATTTCTTAAAGAAAAGCTTTGGCGAGGAAGGATAAAGGTAAAAATTTACTTCTTCCTTTAGACAAACTTTAAATAGACAGACTATGTTTTACGGGTGTTACACACAAAAACAGTTTGTTGAATCTTGTATAACAATGTAAAAACATATGTTGTCAACTTATTGATCATATTATTTGTTACAGTGCACTTTTATGTTCCAGATTTCAACTTTATTCTTTTTAATAAATGAAGATTTCTTGCTTTTTAATAACAATCACTATATACGGCACTGCTCATACAAACCTGTCAGCTGTGCTGCAATTTTGCCTATTCTAAAAAATGTAAAAATGCATCGGAGGTCTTCATATATATATATATATATATATATATATTATACTCTGTTGGACATTGTTAGTGGACAAATTACATAGTGAGAATGTAAAAAGTGTGACAGTGTCTCTAATACGTCACATTTGACTGCTTCTAATGAGTATTATTTATCAAAACTCTTTCTCTAGGGTTTGGTCACCCCGATGCTGCGCTGTCCATCTCAAAGGTTGCTGGACCGCATTGTGCGACGCTACTTCGAAGTGACTGATGTTGGCAGTGTGCAGTTGAAGCACTTCAGTGAAAAGGACAAACTCAGACTTCTTTACACTCTGGCTGTGAATCAACAGCCTCTTATACTGCAGGTATGATGATAAGTAGGCCAATATGATTAGCATGGCTCATGATTTTTAGCATGCTAGCAACATCAAGGTCATGGGTTTGATTCCCAGTGAATACATGAGCTAATCAAAATATATACTTTAAAAATGCAATGCAAATCACTTTGGATAAAAGCATAAATCTGAATGTAAACATTGTTATTTCATAGAATTTAGTGAGCAGCTTTTCAAGGGAAAGGGGCATTATCTGAGACATTTCAATATTGTTGTTTCCAAACACAGGAAGAGGAACTGTCTACCTCTATATATAAAGAAAATGAAAATATCACACATTGGCATTGCCCGCTCAAGCTCCCTCGCTTCCTGTTCAGCCCTACTTTGCCTTTTCTGCCTACAGATGTTTCCAGGCACAGAGGGCTGGCCCTTCCTGCGCTACCACGGCTCCTGCGGAAGGATGATGGTGTGGGCAGGGAGCAGACCTCTCAGGAGCCTGTTTAACTCTCCATTAGAGCGCCGCGCAGACATCGTCTACCAGCTCCTTCACATCACCCAGAGCCTGAGCGCCAACAGCCTCCAGTTCAGCCTCTTCTATACCAGTGTCTCAGAGGACATGTTTGGCACCTTGGATGATTGCAGGGTCTTCATTGTGGATGCCAGTACCATAGGGATCATTGACTTACAGGAAGGTCAGTTTGGGCTTAATCGCTACAGGTTACCTATAAATAGTTTTCTGCAGTAAAATATTCCTTTTACCATGTACACAGACAAACCTTATGAAGAAAAGAGTTGTATATACATCGACTGCCAGTTGGAATAAGCTTTCCACCAGTAAGGCAAAAAAAAAAACCCAACATATTCCTACAAACAGTTTTGTAATTATGTGCATATGGAAAGGTTCAATATATACTTATTTGCTCTTTATACTTACATATGAATTCTTTTTTTGTGCCAGGTTTCAAGTACAATTTATAACGCTCACTATACACTCACCGGCCACTTTATTAGGTACCCCATGCTAGTAACGGGTTGGACCCCCTTTTGCCTTCAGAACTGCCTCAATTCTTCGTGGCATAGATTCAACAAGGTGCTGGAAGCATTCCTCAGGGACTTTGGTCCATATTGACATGATGGCATCACACAGTTGCCGCAGATTTGTCGGCTGCACATCCATGATGCGAATCTCCCGTTCCACCACATCCCAAAGATGCTCTATTGGGTTGAGATCTGGTGACTGTGGAGGCCATTTTAGTACAGTGAACTCATTGTCATGTTCAAGAAACCAATTTGAAATGATTAGAGCTTTGTGACATGGTGGAAGTAGCCATCAGAGGATGGGTACATGGTGGCCATAAAGGGATGGACAATCGTCAGAAACAATGCTCAGGTAGGCCGTGGCATTTAAACGATGCCCAATTGGCACTAAGGGGCCTAAAGTGTGCCAGGAAAACATCCCCCACACCATTACACCACCACCACCAGCCTGCACAGTGGTAACAAGGCATGATGGTTCCATGTTCTCATTCTGTTTACGCCAAATTCTGACTCTAACATCTGAATGTCTCAACAGAAATCGAGACTCATCAGACCAGGCAACATTTTTCCAGTCTTCAACTGTTCAATTTTGGTGAGCTCTTGCAAATTGTAGCCTCTTTTTCCTATTTGTAGTGGAGATGAGTGGTACCCGGTGGGGTCTTCTGCTGTTGTAGCCCATCCGCCTCAAGGTTGTGCGTGTTGTGGCTTCACAAATGCTTTGCTGCATACCTCGGTTGTAACGAGTGGTTATTTCAGTCACTGTTGCCCTTCTATCAGCTCGAACCAGTCTGGCCATTCTCCTCTGACCTCTGGCATCAACAAGGCATTTCCGCCCACAGAACTGCCGCTCACTGGATGTTTTTTCTTTTTCGGACCATTCTCTGTAAACCCTAGAGATGGTTGTGCGTGAAAATCCCAGTAGATTAGCAGTTTCTGAAATACTCAGACCAGCCCTTCTGGCACCAACAATCATGCCACGTTAAAAGTCACTCAAATCAACTTTCTTCCCCATACTGATGCTCGGTTTGAACTGCAGGAGATTGTCTTGACCATGTCTACATGCCTAAATGCACTGAGTTGCCGCCATGTGATTGGCTGCTTAGAAATTAAGTGTTAACGAGCAGTTGGACAGGTGTACCTAATACAGTGGCCGGTGAGTGTATACACTAACATTCAAAAGTTTGGGGTCAGTACGATTTTCTTTAAAACAAATTAATACTTTCATAAGCAAAGACACACTGAATTGATGAACAGTAAAGAACAAAAAGTTCCCACAAAAATATTAAGCAGCTCAATTGTTTTCAACTTTGATAAAAATAAGAAATGTTTCTTAAGTACTAAATCAGCATATATAGATGTACAGAATGATTTCTCAAGGATCATGTGTCACTGAAGACTGGAGTAATGGTTCTGAAAATTCAGCTTCGCCATCACTGAAATAAATTACATTTTAAAATGTATAATAAATGTTATTTTGAATTGTAATATTTCTCAATATTAATGTACTGTATTTTTGATCAAATAAATGCAGACTTAGTGAGCATGAGACTTTTTTCTTTTAAATTATGTAATTTTAAGTAGACCCCAGGATGACTAGCAACCACTTTATGAAAGCTAGATACAAAAATAATTAAAAAAAACTTTTTATTCATAATGCAGCCTAAATGTACAGTAATCATCAAATCTGGTGCTGTGCTATACCTCTAATTAAATAATACCACTCCTTCTGGCAGGACATCCTCCTGATGAAGACTTGCTACCAGAACACCTTGATGTCTTCTCCTGTCTGAGTGGATCTTGTGCGAGACCTCCCCCATGTGAGACTGTCCGAGCCACACAGAGTATTACCCTACTATGCAAACATGTCCTTAACAAACTGCTCGTCCCTAATGATGTGCAGTCCGGTCAGCTTCCCAGAGCAGCAGTGAATGAGCTAGCTAACTGCGCAGACCAATCTCAGTCTGACCAAAGAATAATCACTGCCATCCAAACCTTAAAAGACATCTTACAGACACTAAGGTCATGCAGCGCTCTTTATGGATACAGGTATCCTGAATGCCTCTATAGTGACAAGTTCTAGACCAGAACTACTATGGGATAATTTTCCCAAAAAATGAAGATTGTCATTTACTAACCCTCATGTCATTTTCAAACCTGTATTCCTTTTTTCTATGTAACAGAGAATGGAAAAATGTAGCGCCAAACACTAGTTCAGATCAGACGAATGAACAAACTCCTTGCAGTGCGTAGATCCAAGAAAAAAGATCCGCACACGACAAATATGCCAACAAGCTCACAAGATTTTATTGCCCAGAGGCCAAAAAGAAAGAGCAAAAAGTGCAAGGTGCACCTGAATGATATCAGGGTGAGTAAATTTTTGGGTGGAGTATCTATTTAAGTATGTCTATGTAAAGTTCACAGATACAGTCTGAACCTGGTAGTATCTTCCTGACACAACATAACTTTATCAACATATATCTAATAAAGAATGTTTATCTTATCAAAGTATAGCCAGCAGACAAACCTTGAGACACATTATGCAATAAATAACCAAATTTATATATATATAAATAAAAAACAAATATTAGTCACACCTGAGACAAGGAATTTCATCACAAAAGGAGAATATTTTAATTACAAAGACAACTCTGATTAGTAACCCATAAACCATATCAATCTTCATGTTTCTGTACAATGCTTGCTAAGCAGTTTTATTCATGTATAGAAAATGTAAAAAGAGAAATGTTCAAAATTACATTACTCCATAAAATTTAATGGCAGGAACTCTGGAAAAAAATAACAGCATTCCATCAACAAATATTTTCAAGCAATAAATATTTATAAATAGTGTAAATTTACAAGATTAGAAATATAACACAAAAAACACAAATTAAAGTTTATTCCTTAGTCTATGTGCAACCCATTTTTCTTTGTGACTTGGCTATCCACACACCCCCACCCCCCACTTAACTTTTTCCTTAAGAAAAAGAGGCAAAAACTATTTTTAATAAGAAACAAAATTCACATTACAAATTTCTTTTTTGTTACCTAAAGAAAATGTTGAACAAAAAAGACCAGCTACGGTAGTATTTAAGAGGAAATAAAATGAAAAATAAAATAATCATGTATCAGCCCATACATGAAGTACAGAAAAACAAAACAAAAAAGGATTAAAGCAACAATAAAAAGGAAGAGTCAGTAGTTTTGAGTGATTTTGACATTTGTGGTATTTACACAAAACCATTTTTCCTCAGCAATGAGTCTATTTGTAGTTTGTGTTTCAAAGAAAAGTGGTGCTGAACAAGCTGGAACAGTCCTGAAGATGGAGACGATCCCACTTCACTCCAGTGGGCCGAAACTCCATACTTGGCAAGGTTGCATAGACAAACAGCTTAGAACCAGCAGCCTCGTGGGGTTTGCTACAGAAACCAGTGGTGTGGAACTGGGTCAGGTCTCCTGAATATCAGAAAGGGATGTGTTGCGTTCCAGGGTGTTATCCGAAGAACCGTTAATGTTAACGTCAAGACGAGGAGGAGGAGGGAAGGGGTGGGGCCTGTGGAGAGAGCAAGAGGACGTTAACCATGCTCAACGCTTGCTACCTGGGACCATTAATCGTACGAATATAAGTTGATATAAAAGCTTCATCTACAGGAAACTTTGAGACTCACTAATGTGAACTGGTCATACACTTGCATGAGGTCCTCTATTTTGTACTGCTCTAAAACCACAAAGTTCTCATGGTTAGGGCTGCATCTCCGAGCGCAGCCCTGGCAGTGCACCACATACGTCTTCCGTGAGTTGCTCTCACTGGTGACAAACAGCATATCAAAGACCTCCACCTGGGAAAGCAATGGAAAAGATCAGTTAACAAAAAATAAGAAAGTAACGAAGCAAGCATGGATAGAAAAGATCCAATCAAATGAAAAAGTAGAATTAAAATCAACTAAAATATAAAAAACCTTTCTAGTTTTTAACTAAACTAACAAAAGATTGATCGAAATGAAATGTTCACCAATAGAAATTTAGATTTAAGGCACCCACTCACTACAAGATAATGGGGCCGATTTTGGGCCCAATTCTACCCTTCCAACAATCCTAGGTAAAGTCCTGATTATCTTGATGGTTCTTCAGATTATCTTATAAGATCTTCCCTTGGTGTGTTGAGAGTGACTGAATCTGCACTGAAGAATGTCAGGGCTGCACCGATCTCTACATGTTGAATATTTACAATCAGAAATCCTGTTGTGTGGGGGGGGGGAACCCCAAGGACAAACGCGCACACACTCTGTAGTTTGTCATATAGATCGAAATGATACCAAATCAGAAAGCGAGCTGATGGAACACTGAGGCATAACAACTTCATCCAAACCGTTTTCTTTTTTCCCCACAAATTATCTGGAAAAAGCAGTCCAAACACTATTATTGCCATCACATCTTTCCCGTCGTCCTCCATGTTTGTTTACTCTAACGTCACATTTGACTGCAAGAGATTTTGCAAGATTTTCCATGTTTACAGTCAGGACTGTAGGTTGTTTGTGAATGGGATCTGTAAGTGTGTAAGTTTCATGAACTGGCCCCAATTCCAAATTAATTGAATAGCCCTGATATAGTGTGTGGTGTGCCACGATGTGACCAATACAGCACACCACACACTATATCAGGGGTATTCAATTAATTTGGAATTGGGGCCAGTTCATGAAACTGAGGCAAAATAAGGTGCCGGAGAATATGGTAACAAAGAAAGAAATAACAACAACATACTGAAGGAATCAATATATTCTATTTTGTATTTCAGACAGGTAATCTTTCTCTCAAAATCGTTCAATACTGTTTATGCATCAGTAAGTCAAGCCAATGACTAAAATATCAACTTCACATCGTTTCTTTTAGTAGGATGAAAATAATCTTATTTAAATTGTGAACAAATTATACAGAAAGCGATCAAAGAACAATCTTTCCACACAGCGCGAGTTTATCTGGACAACTCGTTATGAAATCAATGACGCACGTTACACTGCACAACGAAGCTCTTACTGTATGTACATCATCGTGTTTGCATTGGTGAAAGCATTAGAGAGAGTGCAGAAACTGCGTTGCAATGATAAGATCTTCATTCTCACGATCAACAAACTGTCATCTGCTTGCTCAATGCTCATCACGGCAACATTTTATGTGATGGGAATAGATCTAAATACTTTAAAAACTTCTCACGATTCGTTAATCTCGATAGTTATTCGAGACAGTTTCACATGTAATACGTAGCTATTTCATTTGCAAGCATGTCAGCCAATCACAGCAGTGGCTGGCTACACTGAATTCCACAGCAGACACGCCCCTTCAAACAGAGTGTTCAAATCAGAGGCTAAAATCAGGCTAGGAAAAATGCCTTTTATTTCTAAATTATGACTATTTTTGATCTAAAAAACATACTAACATTATAAGGGCAACCCAGGAAACATTATAAAATAACCCCATGTCAGGGGAACTTTAATGAAGAATACACACCTCACAGATGCTACAGTAGTGAGCAGGTTCGTCCTTGGTCCTTCCATGCCAAACTAGCTCTTTGCCAGCAGCTATAAGAGCCTCCTTCAGCATCTGACACTGCTTTAGTGTCCTCAACAAACAGTACCTGAGGAAGAGGAACAGACCATATTTAACACTTCCATTAAACTGCTTGAGTTTTCAGTCACAATAAACTGCATCATTGTGACCACTCAAAGAGCCACAATCATTAATGTGGTGCAGTAGACTCACTTGATCATCTCAAAGAGCTTGTGGTCTGACACTTTGATGTTCCTGGCCATGTTCCAAGAGAGGTGAATCATAGGAACGATGGATTTGACACTCTGGAGTTTGTTCCACTCGTAGCGTTCCACAGCTGACTTATACTGATGCACTGAAGGACGAATAAGAATTAGACCCTTCTGTCAGTTAACAAATAGATTAACTGTATTATAACTTAAGGTTTACAAATAAAATAACCTAATTATCAGTTATATATTTCACTTAACAAGACTGAAAAACCTATTTCAAAGAAAACACTTTCTTCAAAATTGACATGCACGTCTGTTCTAAAACCAAGTGAGCTGCCTACCAACACAGCATTTGTTTTGTTTTTATTCATGGTGTTTTAAATTAAATCGCATTTAAGGCATTATAGGCACACTCCAGACTTGAAAGCTGAAATGCAGGCAGCAAAACTATTCTGCCTCGTAAGATACCTTATTTCATCCAAACTTTAGGGCAGCACTGGATGTATCCTTCATAGATAAGTTGATCCAAAAATGCAAAATATCAAGAAAAAAATAATCCAAGATGGCAGACAAAAACCAAGAGAAAGGTTGACTATAAATATATTTAATTAAACACTTAAAAGCATGAAAAAAAAATCTCTTTCACCCAATATTCACACGTGTTCTTATTCAAAACAGAATTGCTAAAAAAAATTGTCTGTTTTACCACCATCTGCTAAAAATACAAATATATAAAATACAAATTAATAATAATTAATAATCTGGAGAGATTCTGTATGGAGGAATGGTCTCTGATCTCTTTTAAGGTGTTCTCCAAACTCATCAGACATTAAAGGAGAAAACATAGCTGTTATCTTGGCAAAAGGAGGTTGCAAAAAGTACTGAAACGTGTATTGGAGAAAACATTCATTTCATAATTATCCCCCCCCCATTTTCAAATGTTTTACTTCAATGAAAGGTTAGATTTCTGTGAATTCTAATGCACAAAAGGATTAACAATGCAGATTTATTTTCACATGCTTCTTTGTTCATATTTACCAAGGGTGCAAATAATTCAAACTATGACTGTATATATGTGTACATTAGGGATGTCAACGATTAATCGATGATCGATTAATTGTCGATAACACGTTTAATCGATAAACCTTATCGATCATCGATTAAGCAGGTTCATGCGCGTGCGTGCTGTTCAACCGCGAAACATGTAAGCGAGCGCACCGGAGTTATGTTTGGGACTATTTTACACCTTCATCATGACTATAAGTTTGCGTGTGCATTCGCTGCCTTTTGTTTTGTGCAAATGTAAGTTGTAATAGTTTATTTTGTGTGTGCCTATCTATATCTGATTTATCTCATATTGGATGCATTTGGTTAAGAATTGACGCAGCGTGATCTTTAGCGCGCGCAGCTCAAATGGCAATGCACGACTAATAACGACTATTGGGACTGTCATATTATATACCATTATAAAGAGAACAATATTGTAATAAAACATTGTGAATTATTTGGGTTTAGTTGCAGTGTCGCGTTGTTCCAGGAAGAGCGCGTCCACAACATGAGTCATTCTGAATGGCACGTAACTTAGTTCAAGTTCACTTGTGCATTCACGTCATTTTGTGCAGATATTATTTGTAATATTATGTTTATTTTGTATATATCTGATTAAACTCATAGGATGCGTTTCTTTGAGTTAAATAACGTGCTAGCAAAGTGCTCAACGGTTAAGTTATTCATTCAGCGCGCGCCGCTCAAGCAGAATGCACGACTAATAACGAGGATTAATTTGGGACTGTCATATTACATAACATGAGAACACTATTTTATTAAATCGGTGTGAATTCATTGGGTTTAGTTGCCGTTTTAAGTGCGTTGTTCCAGGAAGAGCACGCGTCCACAAGTCACACATTCTGACAAGCGCATCTGAGGCGGCGTTGGTGACACGTTGTGTCGTTATATTTGATTATTAAATATTTAATTTAATTCAGGGCCTGAATTTCGTTTTGGAAAATGGGGGGGAAATCCCCCCTTAGATGATTCTCATGGGGGGGATTTTTTTTTGAGGGGGAGAAAGGGGGGGCATTTTTTCAAAACAAAAATTACATTTATCTTGCCTAAATGTTTGCGCTCATTGCATTTTTACAATGGGGTAATATTGTTGTTAAGAGTTTACACAACACAAGGAAGCTTGATTTAAACTGTTTAATTAAATTGAAAAAAGTAGCACAAATAAATACAATAGAATAAAGATACAAATAAAGACAAATAAAGAGAAATGTTTTTCAATGGGTCTAACTTCATATAGGCCTACAGAAACTGAATAAAGTAATCAAATGGAAAATAACACTGGGTAGTATTTTAGTCCTGAATAAATTAAATATATATAGGCTATTAATCCTGATTCCTTTAACTTAAAGCTATATTTTGTTGTTTTGACAACTAAATTAATGAGCTAGTGCACGGATCCTGTGTTCATTATACTGGCATGCGTTTTATGCTTATTAAAAGACAAAACCGACTATGTTTAGAGTATACTCACGAAGACCGAAATTGACACAATTTTGCGTGTTAAAGCAATATAATCCGCGAAAAATAACTTTTGTTACTGGCCAGCTGTTTTTGAGGCGTATTTTCTATGAATGTGCGCATAGAAAATCATCTCAGAGAGCGTGCGAGCACTGATTAGTTTAAAATCGCTTGAATGTTTAAACTGGTAAGACTTAAAAAGACGTGCAAATGGTAAACTTCAGTCACAATGCACTGCTGGCCCGATTGTGCAAGTGAATATTCCGTCATGTCCCGACTCCTAAACGCGAGTGTGTATTATCGCCGCAGCGCTTGATGCACATTTTGAGAGAAGAGATAGAAGACGCTGAACACTCACGCTGTTTGTGAAATTGCGCCTGGCAGATAGTTGTTAAAAGAATGATTTGATTTTATAATCTGTGTGGATTACGATTGCGGGAATTTCCTGCATTATAAATGGGAGACCTGTGGGAATTATTAGAATTATGCGCAATACCCGCCATCCCGCGCCGAAATTCGAGCCCTGAAATTTAATTATCAATCACATCGAAACATTTTACAATCCTACTAGCCCTTTATTTAGATTAAAACCATTCTCATTAATTTGGTGAGGAACATAGCGGTTTGAGCAGCATTTGCAGACGCTGTCATGCTGTTGGCCATATGCACTGCAGCAGACGCATATTGCAGTATTAAGGCTAACGATTAATCGATTAATTGATCGTTAATTTAAACGACGATCGATCATGGGAATTTGTGAAAATTGACATCCCTAGTGTACATACACAATATAAAAAAAAAAGAATAAAAAAAACATGTTTACATTTTTGTTTACCTATATAGGATGTGCAAAATATTTGATAAATATTTAAGATTGAATGTGGTGACTTTTATACAGCTGAAACTTTCTGAAAAATTTTTAACAAGATTTTTAACACAAATTGCTTCCAACGTAGAGTGTTCCAAATCAGTCACTTAAGACAATGAATAATGCTTTGGATGCTGTCTCAAGACAGCTGCATAGGTAGGCAGTGTGTCTTAGGCAGCTCATTAGGTTTTAGAACAGATCTGGTGGTCCAACAGCAGTAATAAGAAACTTGGCAAATTTACCAGTGAGTGGTCCTACATTCCAGGCAATGTTGTTGCACCAGCCAATAGCCTGAACCCAATGCACAGTGCCTGTATTGAGCCAGACCAGATCACCTGGTCGCTGGATAAAGCGATACACTGGAACATTGGCCTCATACAAGTCCTCTAGATTTGGCCACCATGAGCCCATCAGGTAATTAATATTATTCCTGCATAACAAAGAACATGTCAGTCAGTGCATGTGCAAGATAAGGCTGGCTACTATATTGAGACATACTCATTTAAGCATATAATGATTAAACAAATTCACAGTTTTTGACAGTGCTCACTTTTCACAGAAATCATTCATGACACCCCAGTACGGCTCAGGAACAGCAAACCATTCACAATCTCCAGGGCCAATATTAACGTTGACAGAGCAGAAGTTGTTATTTTCTTGATGACCTGAATGGGCAAAGAAACATTTAACATCTACACTTAATCACTATCAATGTCTGTATTTGAGAATGCTGCCTCAGTAAAAGCACAGCGAGATGTGTATGTGCTTGCGTGCCAATAAACTGACCTGGTGTCCTGCTGCCTGGGACCTTCATATAGAGCTGTACGGTGTTCATGCCGAGAATGGTATGGCCCACATGACTGAGCAGATTCCCTGCAGACACCACCCGCGCAAAGGCAGGCAGCTTACTCAACTCAGCCAGCTGCAGCTTCCACCTGCAAGGCCACAGGGCAGAGAGATCAGATACAATGACCTAATATGTCTTCCTGTTCCATCACAACTCTAAGAGTCTGTCTGAACGCTGCAAGAGGTCTGAAGAGGTCCATTTAATTTTCACATAATCCTAAGACTACAATGAAACTCAAGACCATTTTGAGGAAGCACTAAACCACATGAGGCATGCATTAAAGTGATGTTTTAAAGAGTGTTGTTAAGCACTACAGGAAGCAGAGAGCCTAAGACTTCTTTACACCATGGTAAAATTCACTGCACTTCATGAACTTAAAGCTGCAGTCCGTAGCTTTTTTGGGGTTAAAAATTATCCAAAATACATATTTGAGAAAATACATAACCAGCCAGTGTTCAAAACTATCTGCTTGCCTTAGCTCGATTCAAAGCGGTAAGCTTGTAATAATGTTTTTAATTCCAGTGGTACTGGTGGGAGATTCGACCATGTCTTTGCGTCATTACGTCACATCTGTACACATAAAGAAGGAGTCTCGGCTAGTATAAGCTATATTGAGTGTGAGGATGCTGGAGGTGGAGATTTATAGCCTTTTCTCACAGCACTTGATATAACTAAACTTATCAATTTGATGGCGGATCCAGAAAGGTTCAAACGACAATCGCCAGTGACAACTGCAGATTCACCCGCTGCCGCTGTAAAATGCAAAAGACTTCGTTTGGACTTCGGAGTGGCTAACTTACAGAAAAAAAGAGACTGCAACCGGACCCATGCGAAAAGAAGGATACATATCGGAAGGACATTACATGTAGTCACACAATGCTGACGTTGTTAACATTAACAATTTGAGAACAAAGTATAATTTGCACGGTTTTGCGTGATATGATAACTTATAAGCGATTGTTAGATTTAATCAGCGCGATTTACTGCCATGTCAGAACCAGAACAAAAGTGGATGTTTCTTACTTGTTCAGATGACATTTTCCGGTGAAAATGATTATGTTGGTCATACTTCCAAAAAGAATAATCTGTGATTCTGAATGACAGTATCCACACCGGCGCGGTGACTGACAGCCTCAGTCTCCTCAAACATTGTGTTCATCCGCGCTGTGCCGTGTCGAGGGTGTTGAAGTACAACTCACGTAAAGTTGATAATTCCGCGAATGACTGCAATTGCAGATTTCGAACAGAGATGGCGACAAAGAGGAAAAACTGCGGACTGCAGCTTTAAGTAGCTTACTGTTTTTTAAAGAACGCTTGTCCATTAGATAATCAAAAGCGTTTAAGATTTAAGCTTTTATTGCCAGATTATAGTGATTTCAGATTCTGCTAGGTGACTTATCCTATAATGCATTAAACTTATCAAGAATTACTGTAAAGAAATTTATAATGTTAAGAATTATTGCTATTTCTATTTCAAATAAATGGCAAAAACCAAAATGTACAAGAAATGTACATTTTGTACAATATATATATATATAATTATTATTTTTACTGAAATAAATTGTCTGGTTGAATGGCAGTGTATGTACGCTGTCATACTGGCCCTACATACAACTGATGCGAGAAGTGACTACAGAAGTGAGTAAAATTTTACATTTTACAACCAAATGTTGTTTCTCCAAATACATTTTTATTCAACAAGTTGTGGCTATACAATGAGTTTGGGACTTATGATGCACACAAGCATGTCTGAAACTTTGTATATCATGTTAGATGGTTGGGGCTTAAATAAAGAATCGCTCAGAGGAGGAACAAAACCAGTAAGCACTTACTTTTTCTCATCTGACAAGTCAATGTTTGTCCCAAATTTGATGTGCTTAAAGGAACCTCTTCTTCTCCGCAACACACTGAAACACAAATGCAGGATCCAGTTAAAGACTATGGTACTGTCAAAAGTGTTTAAAACATTTAGGCTTTAATGGAACAAGGACTTACTTTTCTGACGGAGCAGATTCTGTGTCTGAGTGGTCTTTCTGGCCTTTCTTTTCATTTTCCTCCTGTTGGACAATAACATTTTTTTTTTTGAAAAAGAACCAGTAGAAACCAAAGCACCAATCATGAACTGTTTCTCACTATCACTATTTCTGACATATGTCTTTTGTGATCTCGTAACACAGCAGGCTGAGACCAAACGCTTCAAGTATTTGGACTGCCTCAAAAGCTGCTAATGCACCTCTGTCAACAATCTAAGTGAAATTGAACTCCCAAAGGGCATGATAGTGACAGAAAAACATACACACACCCAAACTCTTGGCATGAAGAGGAAATATAGATTGTTGACATACTGGCCCCAGTTCAGAGCAAATGAACAATCAAGAGCATAAGATTCTGGCCATTATTTTCAAGTAGAGTAAAATGACGACCAGGATTTCTGAAGCCATGTCAAACTGAGGACACAAATGAAATATTTCTCTAATCTACATGTTTATCTAAGACAGCAAGTTTTTTTCTTCATGATGAAATGACGACAACTCACCCGCAACGATTCCTGGAAAGACGAGGCCTGGTACTGAGCGTATCTGGCAATGGTGGTGTGAGACCGGCTGCTCTCACAACGCCACATCTTCCTGCTGCCCGTCACGTCCCAATTCTCATCAGTGGGCTGAGATAACTGAGTCCTCACCTCCACCAGGTGCTCTGGGTTGGCCTCCACCAGAGTCTTGGTGGAGAACAATCCTAGGTCTGACACGAAGAGAATCAGAGAGAAAGAGATCAAATGAAGGAATAATATCTTCTATATATGGTATCATCAATGGAAAGTTACCGGTTCATGATAAAACATCTACAAAAGGGAAATGGGAAAAAGACCTAGACTGTATTTATGAGGCGGCAGATTGGCGTCATCTATTGGAACAAGCAGACTGTGCTAACCTCCACAAAACACAGGCAAATTCAATTTAATATATTCCATAGGACATACTACACCCCCTACTACAGGTTACATAAAATTGACAGCAACATTTCCTCCAAATGTCAGAGATGTAAAGTGACCGATGGTGATCTTATACACATGCTCTGGAGTTGCCCAAAGATAGAAGAATTTTGGAAACGCGTCATTGAAGTAACCTCAAGGGTAATAGGAAGTCAAATTGAACAGGACCCAAAACTATGGATCCTGGGGGACACAAGCTCTATTAAGGCGAACTACTAAAATAAATACTTTATCTTACTTGCGAGCACAGCAGTAAAAAAATGTATTCTGATCAACTGGAAATCTGAAAATTCACCATCAGTAAGACATTGGATTAATGAGCTTGTGTCTTACTGCACACCCGAAAATATATTATATAATGTGAGAAGGAAGCATGCAGCCTTTAGAGAAATCTGGGGCCCCTTCATAGACATTCTGCCTTTTCTGGAAATGCATTTGTTGTGAGTAATGTGTAGATTTATATAGGTATGTATACAGATGGGGGTATGTATAAACTATATATAGACTGTTTAGATATATAAATGAAAGGAAACTGAGAACCATACATGGGAAGAGGGTGGGGGGTGGGATGGGAAAAGTTTGTGTAATATGTGTTTTTGTTTTGCATTGATTTTATTTACTTGACTTTTTTTTTTTTTTTTAAATCATCATCCTTGTAAGGTGTGTCTGTAGGTGTATATATCTTTTGTTAAATACGACTTTCAATGTATCAAACTGTAGATCCTTCCTACACACAATTAACATCTTGTAAGAGCTTCTGTTAATAAAAAAAAAATCTTTAAAAAAAAAGAAAGACATCAAATGATGAATATGGATATAAATTAATATCCAGGACCATCAAATTGTCAGATCATAAGCTCTTTGAGATGATCAAGTGAGTCTACTGCACTCTTTGAGAGGTCCCAATGATGAAGTTTAAACAAGAAATTAGGTATTAAATAATAATAATAATAATTATTATTATTATTATTATTATAATAATAAACATTTCAATTACCAAAAGGGGATTCAATTACCAAAAGGGGAAAGTAGTGTGCAAATGTTGTCTAAATGGCTCAAATTTTCCAAACAACCAAAAATTATGAGATAATACATAACAGGTCTAAGATTGACATGCACAATAATCCATACAATGTCAGTCAGACTAAAATTTTAAAAAGTAATGTCAATTTTCCCTAACATGCCTCTACTTTCTGCAGACCATTAGAGACTATTCTCAAAGGAAAATTATATATTCCATTATGTCATTTATGAGGTTTGAAGAGCAGGTACATAAAAAGTCCATTTAAGAAGAATCTTTTTTTTTGGTAGCACTTTTTTTTTTACAGTCCTGTTCCACATGGGCATACTATGCACTTCTTATAGTTATTACAATAACTGTGTAATAGCTAGGTACTAACAATGAACCAATGTACTTGGGTAAGAACGCTGTAAAGTACACCTAAGTGCACGTACTGTAAAATAAAGTTTTTCTGTGGTGGGGATGCTTTTATGTAATGACACTTTCAGCATGCAGATGGTGCTGTTGTCATTTGCAGCCAAGTCATCTTGAAATGTGTTCCAAAACTCACTGTCTATAGCAGTGCTAGTAACATGTCTCTTGACTGTTGTAGTTTTGCAAATTACTGAGCACTAAATTTAAACAAAGTCAAATTTAAACAAAAACGCCACATCTCAATGCTCACACATGTACGCAGTGCTTTGGCAAGCACACAAATGTGCACAAGCGTTCAGAAACACGCTCACCTAGCTTGAGTGCTCCCGCCAGGCCACGGATCACTGTAACGGGGTTGGCAGCGTTTGTGCAGAACTGGTGTAGCGGCGGAAAGAAAGCGTCCCTCTTGTTCTCCAACTGCCAAGGTTTTAAAATGTATGTTTAGGTGACTGTAGAAAATAACGGCTTTGAATTTAAAAAAAGGGAGTAATAGAGCAAGCATAAATTTAGGTTCAATAAGGTTTACTTAAATATCTTTCCCATGGCAAAAGTGCTTTTAATCAGTGAAACTGGATTTTTTTTTGGAATGTACTTTGCCTTGTAAATAACATGCCGGCAGCAATGCTAGAAAGAGTTGAGGAGGACAATCCAGGCTGCACCGTGTCAGACGTCAATGACATTTACTTACATAAATACTAGGGGTGGGAGGATTGAGCTTGTCCTTTGGCAGAGGAGGGAAAGGTGGAGGTGGTAACCGCGGAGGGGGACACTTGTCCAGTAAGATGCTGTTATTGGACACACCATTCTTCCCCAGGTTTCTGCAAAATAATTTTCACGAGATATTTATTAGCACTTTTTCAGATGGTTGTATACTATAATATTATACAATAATTGATATAATAATGTTACAATTATAATAAAATAAAAATGTATATCATATTATTGAACTCATTTTGATCGAATGCATGATGCAGTGGAGAGCATAATTTCAGATGTCTTGGAGAGCATAATTTCAGATGTCTTCTTGTTAACATGACAGGGACACAGGGTAGGTAGGGCACATGTGCTGCAGCTTTCTAGACACAGATGGAGCCACAAACCAGATCACTAGAGATCAACAGCCGTTCCAGTCAAAACAAACAGTTATCATGGCTCTTATGATAACCAACGCTGCATTTATTTTAGCAAAAAAACAGTAAAAAAAAAAAAAAAAAAAAAAGTAATACTGAATTAATACAATTTAAAATAGCCATTTTTAATTCAATATATTTTTAAATATATTTATTGCTGTGATGGCAAAGCTAAATTTTCAGCATCATTTCTCCAGTCTTCAGCGTCAAATGATCCTTCAGAAATTATTCTAATATGATGATTTGGTTCTCAATAAACATTTATTATTATTAGCAATATTGAAAACCGTTGTGCATAATATTACAGTGGAAATGGTGGTACATAATTTTTTTAAAAACTGACTGACCACAGACTTGAACGGTAATGTATATAATTACTTTATTGGCCATGTATTGAAAGCAATCACACCATCCTGAAGACAACCACACAACACGTCCTATAACAGTTCCCATCAAAGCTTATACAATGACAAAATATCGCAGTTTTATGCTCAAAAAAGCAATATTTCTACTACCTCAAAATAATTAACAGCTAAACATCACCGCAAATCAATTTAACGCACAATTCAGAAAAATACACACATATACACACATATATATATATATATATATATATATATATATATATAAAATCAGTCATCAACCTAAACCATCATTTTACGGCAGCTTTAAACTAAATCAACTACGATGGATTTATATTAGACCAGGGTTTTTTTTTTTAATTCATAGACAGTGGGACTCCCTTCTAACCCCCCATAGTATGAATTGCATACAGCCTATATGAATTACACTATATGAATTACTTAAAGGCTACACAGATTCTTAATAAAGCTATGCAAGATATTCAGTCAAGAACAGTGAATGATTTTCAATTTCATTTGTTGTTTGATTAACATTAACAACAGACAGCAGCAGGAAGGCCTACATGGGGCCTCCGTCACTTCAAGACTTTATGCATTGATCCAATATAGGCTACATCATAACCAGGGGCGTCACTAGGCCCTTTTTAGGGGGGCTTCAGCCCCCCTAAACTTCTGCCTAGCCCCCCTAAAAATGTGAGATTAATGTAGGCTACACAAATTCGTGTTCGCTTCAGTCTTGTTATAATCAGATTCAGCGCGTTCTTCATCTTCAATCCGCAGCGGCGCCGACCGAGAGCATGTAAGAAACAGAGGACAGGGTGTGTGTGTGTGTGTGTGTTCATGTGTGTTCATCTTAGCCTCATTGGTCTGTCACTGCTCGTCAATGTCAGAATATTTGAGATGACCAATCAAATCAAAGTAGGCGGGCTTAATGTTCACAGACGCTGCTGCGCGCGAATTTTAACAGTGTGACTCGACGCGCACGGTCAAGTGCGAGATAAGATGTAAGTAGCTAAACTTAACATTTCATATTTTACTTTTTTTAGGTCATAAATGTTAAACGAATGACAAAAAATAATCAGGCAAACTAATATAGTTTTGTCTAATTTCGCCATTTTGAACTGAAAATAGGCTGTAACGTGACTCATGTAATGTAATAATTAGTTTACAAGAAACATTAACAAAGCCGTTTTCATCATGTTAGGCACAAGATTAATAATGAATGTGTACATATTGAGGATATAATACAAATTGTAGCCTTTAGTAAATTAAAAAAGCTCAGCTTTAGGAGGGGAAGAGAAAGGGACGAAGAGACTGAGAAAAAAAGAAAGAGTGATGGAGATGAGAAGAGAGCAGGTATTGACAAATAATCTACTGCCCACTGACATGGTTTTAAAGCTATTTCTTATCCTTTTTTGGTCTTCAAACGTCTTGAAATGCACATATCAGAGAAATAAAAAATTTTAACCCCCTACCAACCTCAAATTTAGGACCTCTGTGACTAAAGCCCTGTCTACGGCCCTGTATTAGGCATAAGATCAATAATAAATGTGTAGCCTACATATTGTGAATGCATTTAATAAACTTAATTACCTTTAGTAGCTTTCAGTAAATAAACGCGTCTGAGAAAATGATTCATAGGCAAAATCAACCTATCAATTGACCCTATGTTTACTTTCTTCACTGACAGACAAAAATGAAAAGCCTATATCAGTCAAAGCTCAGCTTTAGGAGGGGAAGAGACAGGGCAAGATAAAAACCAATAGAAAAAGAGTGTGATGCTGATGAGGAGAGAAAAATAATCAGCTGCCCACTATCCAAGTTTTTTGGCCTTCAGAACATCTTAAAATGCACATATGTAGATCAGAGAAATCAAAATTTTCTCGGTGAGACCCCAAACCCCCTTATTTGCCCTACCTCACATTAGGGACCACAGTTATTATAAAACCGTGCCTTTGCATCGTAATGAAAATGGTTAATAGTGATCTTTAGATCCTAAACTAAAGTGTTACATTTTTTTTATTTAAAAAAAAAAAAATCATATTGGGGGCTTAGCCCCCCTAAAATGAAAATCCTAGTGATGCCCCTGATCATAACGCAATAAGCCAGAAAGTGAACGTAATTCAAACTTTGGATGTGCACCACAGAAAGCTGCCTATCAGTACCGAATTCAGTTCTCTTTCACGGTTTATTGTGCTTTCAATAACTCAAGCACGTCCCGCTCTTCTTCTCATTCGTCCATGTTTCTTTGCTACTCTATCATGTTTAAACAGTCATGCGCTGCACGGATATATACATATAATTTATATAGAATAATCTCTATCGATTGGCAAGGTCATATCGCCCAGGCCTACTCCGCACCTCCCCTGACATGCTCTCAGGGCGCCATACCCCACATTTTATAAACCCCTGTATAAGACAATAGAGAGTGGTGTGGTTGTGGTCTGGGTGTCATTTGCATGCAAGCAAGAAGAAAAAAAGAACAAAAAAGGTAATCCTGCTGGGGTGGCTGAAGAAATCAATAAAAAAAACAGCAGTAACACAAATACTGTGAAAAAATACAATATCTACCTAGAATTCTGACAACTAGCTGAATACAGGGAGGAGTCAATTACCTGCATGCTTTGAGCACATCACTGGAGCTGGGGTAGATGGAGACAGAGGACCACGGGGCGAACGAGGGAGGCGTCGGTTTCCTACAAACCAGCGGAGATGCCACCTTCAAGGGGCTCTGAGAGTTCTCCAGACCTTTGCCGTTGAGCGTGGGACTGTTAAGGCTGTTAACACTGTTCTGAGCGCTGTGATGGTCTGCCGATTTGGGTGAGGGTGTGGCCGTGGACATGGCAGAACACGGAGAGGAGGCCACCGAGTTTTCCTGCGCCTTAAGCCCTGGGTGCAGACTCGGGTGAACGTTGTTAACCTTTGTGCTGGGAGCCGCCAACCCACCGCCATTACTATTATTACTATCATTGGCTTTTCCAATCAACAAGGCAGAGAGTTGAGGATTGTCTGAACTAAGTACACCTGGTGAGCAGGGTTTCGCCCCAGCAGCGTCTGCCTGGCCCTGATGGACGTGATTAGGCAGTCCTTCTGCAGTGGCAGTGCTGTTAGGCGTCCCTGCGGAATGCCCGTTTCCTGAAGGCTTGCTCTCTTTGGTGTGCACCATGCCTTGCTGTCCACCTGAGGTAGCAGAGTGAGGGGAGCTAGGCGAGGGGAGGTGATTGTGACTGGCCTCCTGCGCTAACGTGTCGCTGGCTGTGGCCAAACGTCCGACCTGATTTGGAACGCCAGTGCCGGCTGCCGGGGTAGGCTGGGAAGTCCCAGCAGAAGAGAAAGGCTGCTCACTGTTAGGACCTGCTGAATGTGAACCTGGACTTTTCTGAAGCCCCTGCAATAAATAATAAGGAAATGCTAGATTAAGGAGGGCATTTGTTATTCAACTTTTCATACACTACCGTTCAAAAGTTTTGGGTCAGTAAGATTAAAATTGATAAAAATTGACTAAAAGTGAAAGTTAAAACTTTAACATTACAGCACAAAAATTCTATTTCAAATAAATTTGAATTCTTTCTATTCAAAGAATCCTGGAAAAAAAAGGATCACTCTTTCTGTAAAAATATTAAGGAGAACAACATTGATAAAAAACAAAAACATGTTTCTTGAGCCCCAAATCAGCATATTAGAATGATTTCTGAAGGATCATGACACTGAAGACTTGAGTAATGACTGCTGAAAATTCTGCTTTGCCATCATATGAATAAATTATATATTAAAATGTATTAAAACAGAAAACAAATGTATGCAAATAAAATAAATGTAGCCTTGGTGAGCACAAGTGACATTTCTAAACCCATTTAAAAAAAAAAAAAAAAAACCTTTAGTGTACATTAATGTTGTGATGACCAAATTCACTTGTAGCATTTAAAATTGTTGACTGTAGTTTTAAATGCATTATTTTGAATGAATTCCTAAACAAAACGGTATCGAATTTTAATATCGGCCATAACACGAAAATAATTAAGATTTTATCATATCGGCCAGGACCATATCATTAATCTCACCTGAGTGGAGTTGATGTGTTGGCTTTTCCACGGTTCATCATCCATGCTGCTGCTGGTGGGGGTTGTGCAGTTATGAGGTAGTGCGTTTTGCCGCAAGTAAGGCACATTTCCGTTGCTCCTCAATCCTGGGAGGTGATTATTGCCCACAGAGACGGCATCTGTGTTACCCAGGGTTCCCGCCGTGCTGCATGGGGTGGGGCTTGCAAGGACAGGTCCGTTGGCTATTGGCTGAGCAGCGCATTGTGAGTGGGCACAGGGTGTGCGACAAAGAGGGATGTGTGGATGGTGAGGGGATGATGTGGAATTAGATTTCATAGGCAGTGAGGAGTCCGCTACAGGACCGTTGGACACATTGGGTCGTATCTGACCCATAGCATTCAGCCTCATCTGTTGGATAGAGCAAGAGCGTTAGGCAAGGCAACTTTATCAATATTAAAATCTCAGTAAAGTAAAGAAACAAAGACTAGAGGGCACAATCATGATTTCACTTTCACAACCACTCATACACTACCTCTAGCCTATCTCAAAGTTTGCAGTCTGCTTTGCGCCACTATAAATGATCCATACCTGCTGATTCTGTTGCATTAGACTGAGCTGCTTTTCCAACTGTTCCAACATTTGCAGCTGCACTGGCTTCAGATTGGCCCTGTTGGTCCGTAACTGTTCCAGAAGCTGTGTAAACAAACCACAGAATAATAAAAGTTTGTTTAGCCCCAGTTGTAATAAATACATAAATCTTTCACATTAAGCAGTTTAAAGATATAACATTTGGATCTACAAACCTGAAGTTTCTGTGGGGTTAAACTCCAGTTGGGGACTTGATGACCTGGATCATTTGCCCAGGAATCTGGTGAACTCTGATGGCGAGACAAGAAAATCGTAAATCAAATATTTCCTGTCAGTTGTAATCGATTAAACAAACTAAAATGCTGTCTGTCCCTCAGTACCCTGGCTGGACTAGCAATCCTCTTCCTTTTGGCCGGGCTGGACTGGTCGTCTGTCTGGTCAGAGAGCATATGAGAAGGAAGAGACTGGCCTGGGATTTGGGACTGTGCTTCATTGCTCTGATGAGCATTGCAGGTGGTCTGCTATAAGCAACAGATATAGAATTGCAGCTAGGACAATTGCACAAACATTTCACTAAATTAACCCAAATCTTTTTTCTTTTTTTTTGCACCACTGAAGCATTGGTATTGGTTATTGTCAGACAGTGTCATCCCACTCCCCAAGACAATAAGCAAAAAGGCAGACAAGAGAAAATTTATGCTACCTTTCTCACTCTCAATTATATCAGTTAAATATATGACATATGTAAAGAATTAGAAGATTTAAATGGTTCCCCAAAATTAGTGACAAATATGTTGAAACAAAGGATGATGTGTGCTGATGAGTGCTATGGTCTAATGAACTAGAGGAAATAACTTTAAACTTTAGCAGTTTAAGATTATTCTCCAGAATCAATGTTAACAACAACATTGTTCTGCATGACTGGAAATTAAGGACCTTTTAGTGGTACTTAATCATGAAGTCAAGCCTTACCACACATTTTGATGTTTCATTAAAGGAATGTTACAGGTTCAATACAAGCTAAGCTCAATGACTGCATATGTGGAGATTAAGAAAAAAAAAAAATGTACATCTCATTGGGCATTATAAACATTATGTGCTTGTGTTGATTCAACAACTGTCGCACATGTGCAGTCACACACTACCGTTCAAAAGTTTGTGGTCAGTAAGCTTTTTTGTCTCTTTAATGTAAAAACAGTAATATTGTCAAATATTGTTACAATTTAAAGAACTGTTTTTCTTTTTATTAAATTAAATGTAATTTATCCCTGTAATAGAAAAGCTGAATTTTCAGCATCCATTACTCGTCTTCAGTGTCACATGATTGGAATCATTCTAATATGCTCAATAAACATTCGTGATTATTATCAATGTTGAAAATGGTGGTGCTGCTTAATATTTTTGTAAAAACAGATTCATTTTTTTTCATGATTAGGGATGGGAATTGATAAGATTTTACCAATATCAATGCCACTAACGATTCTGCTTATCGATCCGATTCTTTAACGATTCTCTTATCGATTCCTGATAGCACTGTGTGGGAAAAAGTAGTCTTTTTCGGGGGAAAAACAAGTTGTTTTATTTGTTTTAAAGCTTACACTTGACTAAGCAAACTGTACTTTTTATGTAATTTATGTAATAAATGGAAACTTATTGTAAAGTGTTACCGATTAGTTATACACCGATTAAACGTCCCGTGAGTTCAGTGTTGGAAAGATCAGTTGTTTTAACCATTCATTAAAACGAATCGGTTCAAATGAGTCATTAGTTCGCGAATTGGACGTGTCATTATCGGACGTGTGCGCGTTGTGTGATTATCCCGGCAGTTGGGACATCCCACAAGATGTGTGTCATCACAGAAAACATTTCATCACTGGATCGTTTTTTTCGTTTATTTGAAGTGTGGTTTATGTCAGCTGAATGTGCGGAACACTTTTCAGAGAAGATAAGGCAACTTATTTTAGCACAATTCACACCCAGCGGCAATTCAGGAAAAACAAATCTCCGAATGCTCCACATACAACTTTAGTCTCCCTACCTTACCATCGTGTCGTTTAATTTGATGTGCGAGGGAGAGAGGAAGACAGCGCTTAGTTTTGAGACAGTGAAGCCTACTTTCGCCTTGCTCCGAAGAGAGAGAGTGCGTGCGCGCGACCTGGGCTCTCTCTCTCTCTCTGCTCGATCAGTTTAATGCGCCCTGTCACAAGCGCAGCGGTTCATCTACATTACCAGAGAGAGACAGTTTTACTCACTGATCAAATAAGACTTTGCAGGACAAAGATTAGCTTTGGACGCGGTGCTATGGTGCTTGATAAAGGACAAAAGGGACAGTTGTGAGTTCACGGTCTGTATACATACTATGGCTGACTCAGAGCAGGAGCATCGATAAGAGGACTCGTTAACGTCGAGGGCATACAATATCGATGGATCGTAAAATTTAGAACCGGTTCTCGAGTGGAACCGGTTTTCGATTCCCATCCCTAGTAAACAATGCCATAAATGAGATCAAGCTCAACCTGTACTGAACCGAAAATATTCCTTTAAAACGCCACAATATCCAAGCTACCACTACCAACATTTTTATAAGTTTTATAAGTCTAAACCATTATACGGTAAGTCTAAGCCATTCTTACTGGCTTGTCTAGCTGATCTGTTCTCACCTGTTGTGTTGTGTTGAGCGCTCCCTGTCTGGAGGTGAGCTCTGCTGGGATTGGTAGGCTCCACGCCTCCTCAATACTAGGGAGCATTTTACTTTTACTTGGTAAACTACCTTGCTGAAGATTACACAACTGAGCCTAGAAAAAGATTGCGCAGAAAACATGTTCAATGTCGGATTCGGCTAAGCTTGAGTCAATGCAATGGTGGTATGCATCAAATCACAGATGAAAATGACACTCATATCATTCTCAGTGTATAGCATGTCAGACACGGGGACGTGATTCAAATCAAACAAGGAACTTAAAAAAACAAACAATGTACACGATCTGTTTCCAAAAAGAAAATAGTAACACAATGACAGGCACATTAAAATGAAACATGTACACTTCCTCTCCTGATAATGTCACGTGCGAGCACTCTCTCTACCTGGAGGCATTTAATGCGAGCGGTTAAAGCTGGGATGTTACTGCAGGACTTGCTGCATGTGGCATTGATGTAGCACTTTATGGCATCCTGCGGCTGGTTGCAGGACTCGTACAGCGTGCCCAGGTCCATCCAGGCGGCTGCATGGCTGTGGTCCAGCTGCACTGCACAGATGTATGCCTGCAGTGCATCCATCGGCTGGTTCTGCTGCTGGTACAACACACTGCAGCACAGAAGAGAGGAGGGGTCAAAGAAGAAAAGCAAAACAAACAGCCGGTTCCTAACTAGCTAACTAGCATTAACTTAATAAACAATGTTCATTAAGCGCTTACCCAATTGAGCACCATGTATCTGCACTGGCCTCAGACTTATCAATAGACTGTCGGTAAGATATGAAGGCATCTTGGACCTTCCCAATACTTGAGTAGCACCTGCATTACAAGCATAAACAATTTAAACCCTGACCCTTTAAAACACATGAGGGGTAGAGCATACATTTGAGATAATTACTTTTATGTTTCTTCATTTGACAGACACTTATATCCAAAGAAAATTACATTGGTTTTGAGATATACATTTAATCGGTTTGAGCAACAGGCACTAAAAGGAACTTGTAGTTTTATTAAATAGTTTGGTGATTACTTCAGGACACAAGCAAAAAAGTTTGGTCAAACAACAGATAACAAATAACTAATATTCTGATTAATGCATTGTTATAAAAAAAATATAATAAAATTATACACGTACACATACACAAAAACCATTAAAACCATTACACTGATATGTTCATTTAAATCAGACATAAGACTACTACAATAGGTAAAAAATGTTGTCTACCTGCCCAGGAAGTACCAAGTCTGTCCCGAACTGGGGTCTGCTTCTAGGGACTTCTGCAGACACTGAATAGCATAGCTGTTTTTGTTGGCTTTATCTCCCAACTGTTCGACTGTGTGATGCATCCAGCCTGAGGGAGCGATGGGAAACATGAGAATTAAATCAAAAACTGCATTCTTAACAAAACAACTGGAACACCATCAATAACCAAACACTCTCTTCCCCAACACTAAGCCACGGTGTGGGCTGTGGAGGCTGTTACGCTGGCGCTTATAAAGGAGCAAATGGTTTGTCCTTGTTGTATTCAGGGTAGGGTGGGGAGATGAGGTTGAGCTCGTGGAATTGGCGGCTGGGGGGGTTCTACTACAACCAGCAGCTTCAAAAGGTCCCAGCAGATATGGCTCTGTCCAAACAGCCCCTCTCCACTGAATTCCCACCCAGCCAGAGGTTGTTAAAGAGAATGAGACAGTGTGCAGACAAAGAACTTCCCCCATGTGGCCTGGCTTCTCCTAGGCACTGATCCCAGCCGAGCTCTTAACACCTGTGGCAAGCGCCTGCACCCGGGACCCGTTACTACAGCAACCAGACCATTGCCAACAATTGCAGGGGCAACGTGGCAATGGTTTTATGGCAGCTGTTTTTTTTTTGTGCTTTTTTTTTTTGTACTGATAAAAGAAAGAAGCTTGGAGTGACGAGGAGCTGGTGTTTAAGGATTGAAAACACGCCACTGCGCCAATTATTCAAATTATTATTCCATTATTCCATTACTTATTTATGCTTTCTACCCAAAGCACCTTACAGACAGTCCCATCCTGGAGTGCTTTGCTCATTGGTGCCAGTTTCCAGTTTACGGAATGGCCTTAGCTCAGATTCCTAACCACACAACAGCATCCCAAAAGCAATTTGTGCATTTAACATTAGCACTTGCATCTGGCAAATTTGCACGCCCTGGAGGACTGGGACACATTAAAGAAAACCTGGACAGTTCATTTGGGGATGGTGTTGTTGAGAACGCCACAAACATATTTTGGGGAGACAGCATGATGCAATACCTTAGTGTGGATTGTCTGAACACTGTTTTATTATGTACAATTATCTAAACTGAAAGGTTATTAAAAAACCTGACATATTCTTACAACGGTTTTGAATGGTCTTACATCTTTAGAATGGTGGTTGCAGAATTACAACTGTGCAGAATTCCAAACATTCAAACCCCAGTCATTTACATACTTTGACACATCCCCCGCCCTCTTGCATACTGCTACTTCTTACACTTTTGCCCAATTGTATTTAACATTACTAACAAGACTGTCTTGTTTTTACCATTTCAGGACATCTTTTTTCACATTCAAATCCAGATTTTGTATACAAAATATGTGCAGAAAGTGTGCAGATTTCATTCTTTGACCAGACTGAAAATCACAGCAAACATAAAAACACATTTTGACAAATGAAAATTTCAACAGTTTGTGATTACTGAATAGGGATTTTTAAAATAATTTTATAAACTACTTTTATAAATTTTATAAAGTGTTTAAAAAACTTTTCCAGGCATGCAAATCTCAAATTCCCTAATATTCACAGGGACTCCATTACTGTGGGAACCCTGTAAAGCAGGAAGCAAGTAAAGCACACTCACCTAATTGTTGGAGCGTAGTTGCCTTCACCTGTGCAGGGAGATTCTCTGTTTGTAACAGACTCTCGTAAGCTTCCTTTGCGATGCGGTACTTCTTCTGCAGACAAACATAGAGAGGAGAGATGTTTTAGCAGACAAAAAGGGTCAGCGCTTTTATGGCCCCACAAAGGGCCTCGTCAGACTGACCACAATGTATGGTCTCAGGAAGAGATGAAACACACTGGACACTGACCAGGCCAGACACAGGGACGCAGGAGATGACAGACAAACACACAGACAGACGAGGGGGAGGGTCAGTCCAGGCCAGACTAGACTTAACAAGTCTGACAAACACAGACATGCTCTGTATCAATGTAACTTGAGAAGCCCTCTCAGAATAAGTGTTTGTTTTTCTTAGCGACCTTGACACAGATCTTTGTTGGAGCTGATGGCTGACCACCATAGCTGACCGACCTGAGCAACCCGACTCCAAACACACATGGGTCTAACAACATGAAAGCAATCTCATCTGTGTGTGGTGGACAATAAAATCAACCCATTGTAAAACATAGGTGTTGGTGTGCTGGTTAGTGTAGCAGTCATTGCTTATAGCAAAGTTTTAAAATCAGTATGAGATTAAATTTAATATAAAACCAGGTGGATAAGAACTATCCTGAATAGAAAGGACTAACTGAGTGACAAGAGTCTATCACTCATAACAGAGACCAATAATTTGAAGCAAAAATGGGATGGCAGTACACACTGGTTGGTGTGTACTGGGGACTGGTTGGCTGTACACACAAACCATCAAGGATGCACCCTAAAAGCAAAGCTATCAATCATGAGTGTTTGCAGGAGCACTAAACTGTGAGCAAAAGAAAACCCCAGGTCTTACAACACTGACCTGTCACCTCTATGGCCTGCTTCCTTTACAAGCAGTTGTCTACAACGCCTATAGACCACAACAGCGGGGTGCTGGAAGTTTTAAAAATCATATTTAATTGGCAAATTCCAAGTGAAGTAGAAGTCACAAGGTTTACTAATCAGAGAAGCCGATTTTAGCATTAAAAAAAGTGATAACGGCAAGTAGGACTGTGGTGAGTTTGCAATGTTATGTAGTGTTTTCTGAAACAAACAAACAACTCGCAACATCTGATTTGGTGTTTTGAGTTTGTAATTAAATTAGAATTTAAATTTTTTATTAAAAACATGAAGATTCCCTTGGGGATTCAATTATTACAATATATATAAGTGGTTCTCAACCATGGGGCTGTGAATTAAAGTATATTACATTAATAAAAAATATTTGTATTAATAAGGGCTGGGATAATAACATTATTTCAATATTGTTTGTATTGAAGAACATAGAATCATAAATAGAATCGTGGTTAATTTAATACATCAATACACCGTTTTTGTTAATAACAAAAAAATTTGATTGAACCCTCTGTCTATCCCTCATAGCCTTGCCCTAATTTCCTTCAAATTAAATATGGCATCTCCTCTGACTATAAGGTCTATGGATGGGAAATTACTTCAGAAACCAAGGTCTCAGTCAGAGCAAAGTCACTGCTGCAGTCGTTATCATACAGGACATATAGAACATTATACCCCCAAACATGAGTATCAGTGAAACACTGCAACTTATGATAAAACGTTACAAAAAGGGGAACACTCACCTGAATTTCATATACATGAGCGATGTGGAACTGAACTGTGTAAACAAAAAGAGGAAGTGATTAATACTGGAAATCCTTTTTTGATGGAAACAGTGCATCCAAATCTGATATGAGGTCAAAAATAAAACCAGCGTTCTTTGTCTTCACTGTTTAAGCTTGAGCGTTAATAAGCGTATGGGTGTACAGACACACGGGAAGGAAGAATATTAGCTTGCCCTTTGTGCACTTCAAGCATGTCATTACTGCCCGTATGCAACACACGGCTGAATTTAGTCATGCAGTTTCCCTGGCAACTGGAGTCTCAGGCAGGATGGAGATGGTGAGAGGACAAATCTAATTGAGGAAAGACTCAGCAAAGACGTGCCAACCTTTTTCCTTAGAAATCCTCTATCAAGGCGACAACATTTTGTCTTTACTGTTAAAAAATCCCTCATGCATAATGTGACAATGCAGTTAGCAAATAAAAAGATATTTACTAAAAATTAACATGCTTAGAAGGGCACTTACTTTCAGCTTTGGACAAAGTGCAGGGTGTGGAGTCAATCAATGCCAGCTGAAAATGCTGCAAGACAAGGTGAAGTTTGATTAGACTGGATATAGTTAGTAACACTTACAGATATTGGGTATTTTTACAGTCTGAATTGTCATTCTGAAGTCCTACTGTTAGATATGCGCATATGATTCTTTTTACATCCAAAAACAATACCAACATAACAATCCATCCGATAAAGAATAAAAATAAATTGGCTACAATGAAAATGCTGTTTCTTCTGCAAAAAATAAATCCAAAAACAGGTTTGCTACCTCTAATAATATGGAAAGAGCCATATGGGAATAACAATGCCATCAAAAACAGATTTGACTAAATTCAGCTACATCATAATAAAATGTAATTATGAAAGAGAGACAGAAAGTCAGGACAAGCATCGATCACGTTTTCCCAAAACAACCTCAATCACAATTCCCATCCATCAAACTATCCCATGACTCCACATCTAGTGAGACAATGATCATTGGACATTTGAATGTTGGCCATAAACTTATGAACCCCAGCTGTTTTAAATAACTGCAGGTTTTTTTTGACTATTGAGAAAATGCCTCAGTACTATGTATTCACCAGCTGCCAAGGTTCCATTCATTCTATGAGTGAATCTTACAAAACCGGTTACTATTACCAGCCTTTCTTCAGTACCGGTAGTACTAAGCACCGGGTCAATCCAGAACACGCAAATAGGTGACTGTTTTCAAAAGCTCCTGTGCGTATTTGTGCGAGCGCTCTGTGAAGTACATTAAGGGTTTTAGCACCATGTAGCCACTAGCCAATCACAAACATGTTTGAGCGTGTGAATGCAACGGCCAATCTAGTCAGAATCCGTTCAAAACACCACAGTTTGTGTGAGTGAGTTTTGCATGCTCACAACCAAGTATAAACAAGACATAAAAGAATCAATGTACAGTATAGACAGTTATTATATTTTATGGGAGTTGCTAATTCAGCAATGCTTGTGCTTTTTACTTGGTTTCGGACTGACAACCATATTAAAACACAGGATTAGATCTGTGCATTAAGTCTCGCAGTTTAAGTGCTATAGACCTGGCACGTCCTGTTACCTGTACTGCACTTCATTGTTTTTCATTTTATTACTAACTTTTTATTTGATCTTTTTAATGCAATGTTTATTTAATCGAGGTTTCAATATATTATTTACTTATACTTTTAATAGCATTAATAATTAACTCATTTCATTTATTTAATAGCATTTAAAAATTAACTAATTTAATTTACTAAAAAAAATTACAATAAAATTACAAAAAGTTACAATAGTTTTTGCTTCGGTATATATGAAGACTTCAGCTGCCAAATCCTCTAAGTCCACCTACATTTTTCTTTTAAATTATCTTTTTTTTTTCAGGCTCCTGTGTTTAGGTTCAGTAATTTCACTTTAAAGGTTATTAGTCAGTTATTGAAATGCCTTATTTTCAAAAATGTCACTTTTCCACTAGTCAATTCATTGGCATTTAAAAAAATGTATTGTCTTGTTCTCTAATGTAGGCTATGGCCGTTTCTGTCAGAGTTACAGCAGCACACGAAACGCTGTTGTGTTTAGATGCTACTCACGAAATCATGTCATTGCCACTGTAACCACTGATCTATATAGAATGATTCATGAGTCATTATATAGATCAGTGACTGTAACGCTTTTCTTTAGCCTTAAAACGGGCAGAAATATGAGGTGGATGACCTTTTCTTTTGACAGTGACTGAAACTACCACAGGCTCATCCATTTTATCATACTCCTCCAGCTTTAGTTAAAAATTTCTTTAAACAGACTTGCAGCCAGGCAATTGAAAGCGAGCTCATATAAACACCATTATTCATCTTAAAATTATGATTCGATTTGCGTCTTCTGATTGGTTATGTGAACTTGGAGGCTTTTGCTGGCAAAGGGAAGTAGGTGTTTAGAGGTTTCTGCCAACGAACCAGTATTTCTGAATGGGTTGAGGCTGGGATTTAGGGAACTAACAACAAACAATACTTGTACAGTATTTAATCATTTTAGTTAAAAATTATTTTAACATTTACTAATACATTTAGATCAAAAGTGTATCTATTAAAATTAGTTAATGCACTGTGAATTTTTTTTTATTAACAAACATTAAAAGTTAATAAATGCTGTAAAAAATGTATTGCTCATTGTTAGTTCATGTTAGAGCATTAACTAATGTTAACAAATGAGACCTTATTGTGAAGCGTTACCATAATTTTATGTATACAATTACAATATAATTGTACGGTTTTTAATTTATGCTTATTTGCATTTTTAATATTACAATATTTTTACAGTACTATTGAAAAAAGAAAAAAGCATGATGCATTACGGTAATGAGAAAGTGGGGGAAACGGTTGCCATTATTATACTGCTATTGTTTTATACATAGCTACCAAATTATTCTGACTCAAGAGAGGAAACAGCAAGGTCAAGAGGATGTGATCTTGTAGTCAGAGACAGCTACTGCTGTATATTAAGATGGGCACAGGGCATAGAGAAACCCTCTGTGAGCAGCATGATCACAACACTAATCACAAATACTTTGACATGAAGAACTAGCAGCTGCTGAGGTTACCAAGAAACCAGCCCTTATTAAATAAAGCACTGAAACCTGTCCTAGCACAGAGGAACCTAGAGGAAACCATCCAGCTGCATATTCAAAACTGAGGAAAGTGGCCATGCATTACAATGTCCTAAATTTGATGTCCAGCGTACAGACCTCAAAGACAGATTACAAAAGGACTTAAGACTACCAACACTTTTACAGCCTGCCTATACAACAATCACTGGAGTCAAATGAACAGACAATAATCAGAGACACCAAATTCATATTTTAGAATAATAGAAAGATAAAATGGTGCAACCAAGAGAGAATTTTGCTATGAATTACCATTCAAAGTAAAGCATTAAAAAATATCTTAGCACTTACATGCCAACGAATCATCACTGCTGTCAGTCGAAACAAGGAAATCATACAAACACACACCTATCTGCTTCATACAGACATCCTCCGGCAAACAAAAACATGGATTACTGACCATAGCAAGCCCTTTGTGCTGAGCTGGTCTCCATTGACCAACTGCTTCCTACACGTTTGCTCTCTCTCTCTCTATGGCTCTCGACTGGCAAGTAGATAATGCAGCAGGATTACCAGTGTGTCTTTCTCTCTAATACTGATTACTATTCAAGAGAGCAGCGGCAGCAGCTGAGAGATGACACGCTGCTCTCTCCTGCCGTAAGCTTTCGCTCTCTGCAGGAAATCGGGACAGAGGGACAGGAGTGAATAGGGAAAAGACAAGATGAAAAGACAGAAGAGGAGGCAGACTGTTCAGTGCATCACATCAGCAGGCATTAAAACAGTTCTATGGAACCAACATGCTTTCAGGACAAGTTCTTTATATAAAAAAAGCCACTCAAAGCATCTTAACACGGTTAATGTCGAGAAACAGTGAAATAACTACAACCCATGCTGCAGCGGCCTGTCTAAACAGACAATGTAAAATTAATTAATTAATAACAAACAATTGTTAAAAAGTCTGCAGGTTTTTTTAATAAATAAATTACCTTAATTTGGCAATGGATGCATTAAATTGATCAAATGTGACCGTAAAGACATTGATAATGTTACAAAAGACTGTTGCTGTTCTTTTGGACTTTAGTCATCAAAAATGTATCACTGAGTGTTTACACAAAAATATTAAGCAACACAACTGATTTTAACATTGATAATACCAAGAAATGATTCTTGAGCACCAAATCAGCATATTAGAATGATTCCTGATGGATCATGTGACATTGAAGACTAAAGTAATGATGGCAAATTTCAGCTTTCCCATCACAGAAATAAATTACTTTAAAAAAAAATAATAATAATAAATAAATAATAATAAATAAATATATATATATATATATATATATATATTAGTGCTGGGCAACGATTAAAAAATTTAATCGCGATTAATCGCATTGTTACGCGCAAAATTGAATAATGAATTCTAGTAGTGTATTGCGCACTTTTG
Organism: Rhinichthys klamathensis goyatoka; assembly: GCF_029890125.1. Lineage (NCBI taxonomy): Eukaryota > Metazoa > Chordata > Actinopteri > Cypriniformes > Leuciscidae > Rhinichthys > Rhinichthys klamathensis. The sequence goes on from NW_026606867.1 coordinate 868,537, forward strand.
ATTTAAATGTACTGCTACAAAAGTGCAATAACATGTGGTTTGCAAAAACTTTAAACAAATAAGGTGCTTTTACACCAGCAGTATTCCCTTTACACAGTATCAATAAAATATTTCTTGTAAATCTCAACTTAAACATTAATGTAATCAAATCAAATATTTAAACAAAGCTATTTGCCACTGCCAGGGCATTACCTTTTATCTAGCTTGTTAAAACGAGTCCAGTTTTCTTTTCTTTTTTTTTCTGAACAGGTATCTTGTATCAGGGAGCAGCAGAAACAGTCTATGTAGTCAAAGGGTCATGATCACTACTACAGATATAAGTCGACCAACGTTACTTCTCTGATAGCAGCTTAGGTTTGGTCATGGCATGCCATGGTTTCCCACGTAAGATTACATTAAACAGAGGTAAAGCCCAATTTATACTTCTGCATTGAACTCACGCCGTAGCTGTGTAGCGCGCGTACCCTGACGTGCATCTCTCCAGAAATGTAACGTCAATTCTACGCGTACCGCAAGCGCTGTGATTGCTAGAACCGCTCCCCGGGTTTCACACTCTCCCTCATGTGTAATTGCGCGTCAACGCGGACAACGACGCAGATATAATATAAATGAAAACCAACGCGTTGTCTATAGCGTAGAGGCTCCGGCGTAAGTCCGACGCAGAAGTATAAATCAGCCTAGAGTGAGGTGAAGTGGTCGAGCACAGGTGCAGCGACAAGCGGGTGCGTTCCTGTGAAACTGTTGCAGTCATGCTCGCCTCACGCACACGCACGCGCCCGCGCGTTGCCGAAGTTGAATTGTCTAACTTTTTTGTACACGACGCGCAGCACAAATCATTGGAAGAGAGACTGATCCTCGGCTCGCTGTTTGTGAGTTTCCAGAATCTAAATAGTTATCAGGACATCAACAGGAGGGAATTCACATGGCAGAGCATCCCCGCTAAACTAAACGCAGGCCTATCAGGTAAAGTTATGTATAATTTTAATTTAAGTTAAAAAGGCGCAGCTGCATAGCGCACAGAAGCCGGTGCCATGGTTACTATCCATAGAGCGCCTGTCATTCACTCGCGGAGCGCTGTCTCCCTTTCTGTTCACCTGAGAGAACCTGCCAAAGCCTCTCCACTGCTTGTTTGGGTGGGTTATTTGCTGGCTGACCAACATCCCACCCCTCCTGTGATCATGGTTTGACTGTAGGCCTATTTGTATTCAGAGGCAGTGAGCAACGGACTTTCAAAAAAAAAAAAAAAAAAACCTCTGCGTTAACGCGCGATAAAAAATTTGTCGGCATTAATTAATAAATGCGTTAACGCGATAATAACGCGTTAACTTGCCCAGCACTAATATATATATATAAATATAAATATAAATATATATATATATATATATATATATATATATAAACAGTTATTACATAATATTTTTACTATATTTTTGATCAAATAAATGCAGCATTGGTAAGCATACGGGACATCTTTCAAAAAAATTTTTACAGAGCCCAAAAAAATTCCACCAAACCCCTTTAAAAGAATACAAGTAAAGCTCCTTATAATTGGAATTGTGAAAGATGGAAATCTAAATAGATTTTTAGGGTGGTCTAGTTAGTCAGTGTCAGTGAGCATACTTGATCTACTTAAATTATCAACTCATCAAAAAGATGACTGGCTCTTTTAACTTTAAGGCGGAAATTCTTACAGCAGCCATATAGTGTTATGAATTCTACCCATTAGTATTTCTAAACAGATCCTCTTCCATTATGCAGAACCTGCAGTAAGACAACTTCAGCCATGATGATTGAAAAAGTTCAGAATTAAATAACACTAGGGATATATTAAAGTATGGAAATTTGAGCTGATTACCACATTTATGCTACGGCCGATAAACAATTTTAGTTATGGCCAATACAAGGTTAAGCTTTTGTAATAAGTAAATAATAAGCCTAATAACATTTGCTTCTAATATTAGCTAATATTGAAACAAAAGACAAAAACACAGGTATATTGCACAGGTAAATCTCTACATGCAACCATGGGGATGTAAAAAATAAAGTTTTTGATGTAGTTTTGATGCTACAGCTTTCCTGTAGCTCAAACAGTAGAGCGTTGGCGCTTGCAACTCCAAGGTCATAGGTTCGATTCCCAGGGAAAGCAAGAACTGATAAGAATGATGGTGTTTTTGCAACAGATTTATGATGCATAACACTACAGATACAATGCTTTAAAACGCAGGTGTAATCCTATGGTAGACACTTACCAGAGGGTTATGCTCAAGGAGTGCAGGGCCGCACGGGTGCATAAAGAGAGCACTGCTGCCTGCCCTCAGAGCTGCCGCTTTGTTCCCATAAGTGGGATACACGGGAGCAGGAGAGCATTCAGCCCCTTGCCACCCCTTCCCCAGAGCAGAGGGAAGTCTTATTAGCACTCACTCACTCTGGCTCACAATAGCCTGAAGAGTAAGAGATGGTTGAGGATATCCAATGCATTGCATTCCACACCTTTAGACTCTGCGGTTCAATCGAAGAACCTCTCACTTATGCTGGGTACACACTAAAAGATTTTTAAAATCTTATAAGATTTTCAAAATGTAAAAGACCACAAACATGAGGACAAAAAATCCTAGATTTAACCGTTTTGCTCCTGTAGTGTGTGGTGGGGTGGAACGGTACACAGAAGTCACGGTTCGGTTCATACCTCGGTTCAGACATCACGGTTCGGTACGAGTTCGGTACAATGGAGGGAAAAGCAAAACAAAAAATGCAGAAGGCAAATTTTTTTTATTGTGCATGTCTCAGGCTGTACCACCTTGTGTGTTACTACATTTGAGTAATTCATGAAATTAACGTATTAGGCTACTATTGGAGCATTCTCTCCCTCTCTCTGTCCTCTCTCTGTGTGGATGTGGGGGGGGCTGGATTAAAGGAATATAAATGTCTTAAGCCTTGTATTTTTTAAATAGGTTTTATTAATGTGTAACTTAAAAATAAACAGATTAGTGCTCTGTTTGAGGACAAGAAATGAAAACCAATCCAATATGATGAATGTCCAAAAGATGGCACCCACAGACTGTTTTTAAATGGGTTGGATAAATGGATAAGATAACAGCTGTCATCATGACTCGTGAATGTTTTGCTGGTCAAACGGAAAATATATATAGTTCTGATTTTTTCCCCTCCCACAGACAGAGAGAGAGAGAGAGAGAGAGAGAGAGAGAGAGAGAGAGAGAGAGAGAGAGAGAGAGAGAGAGAGAGAGAGAGAGAGAGAGAGAGAGAGAGAGAGAGAGAGAGAGAGAGAGAGAGAGAGAGAGAGAGAGAGAGAGAGAGAAAGAGAGAAAGAGAGAGAAAGATACTTTTTGACTTTAAGATCACTTTATTTACAAGAACATTACAAAATGCAACATTTTTAGTAAAAAAGATTGTAGTTCACTCTAGTGAGAGCAGGGGGGGGGGGGGGATAAATAAATAAGTTTTTTTTTTTTTCTTCATTCCCCTTACAATCAAAAGCATCACTCATACATAAGTTTGGAGACAGCCATCATTATCAACATCACAAATACATTTGTTAATGCCCCATTTACCTCTGAAAACATCCAGGTCATTAACCAACTTGTAATAGCTAAACTCTATATTTATACGGGATTTTATTAAACCCTCCAACATTGCAACCACATCAGTTGATCCACCATCATTTTATTCTCTTTTCCATGATAACCAAATTGCCATTTTGGTGATAACCAAATAGCCATTAAAAAAAAATTAATAAAACATGAACTTCTTTTTTTTTTCCTGCTGTATTTGGGCCCAAAAACAAAACAAAAAATGTGAGTGAGAGAGAGAGAGAGAGAGAGAGAGAGAGAGAGAGAGAGAGAGAGAGAGAGAGAGAGAGAGAGAGAGAAAACACAGAAAACTTTATGCATTTTTACGTTTGAATAAATATGGGTCCTCAATGTAGGTCAAACCAGCACGCGCACACACACAAACAAAATTGCTGTTGCCACAAATCGACAAGCTGATCCTCCAATCTCTGCTGTTCAAATCCATTTAACGTTGTGCTGCGCCATGACTGCGTTTGTTATGCTTCCGTCTTCTCTCAGCTTGCTTTCTGATTGGATATTGTTTCGTTTGACATGATAATCTCTAGAGCGTGCGTGCGTTTTTCCTTGGGGTTCCCCCCACATATCAGGATTTCTGATTGTAAATATTCAACATGTTGTTGAATATTTACGATTCGCGATCGGGGCAGCTCCGACGTTCTTCCAAGGAGATTCAGTCACTCTTAACACACCTCACACCAAGGGAAAATCTGATAACCTGTAGAACCATCAAGATATTCGGGACATTACCTACGATTGTCGGAAGGGGAGAAATCCGCCCGATTATCTTGTACCCAGCATTAACAGGAAGAGACTGTCTGACTGACAAGTAAAAACCACAATCACAGTCGATTTTGTGCAATGTTTACAGTTATGTCTGATAGAAGATTCAACCTCATGAACTTGACAAATCAGTCAGTACACAATAATATCAAAAAGCATCACATATAGCCTGCATTCTCCATTTCTAATAGCACTGAAGGCTCAAGAGTTCTTGCTGGTGCCCTTAAGACCATGGAGTGGGATGAGGAGATTTCCATTACACGAGAGTAGATGTTAAACCTCATGCTGATTTGTACTCGGCTTTCACCAAGATAAGTACAAACTAAGACGTAGCTTTACAGTAACCTATGCTTCTCTCTCTCCATCCATTTACGCTTCTTTCCATATGGTGATGTGAATCTCCTTCTGTCCGGCGTTAACGGCTTCAGTATACTTGGCACGTCAGTACACACAACGGCTGCAACTACAGTGTGGTCTCCCCAGTGGACCAGCACGACAACCTTCTGGATTGAGCCGAGTAGGGGACATCTCTAGGGTCTTTAAGTGGGCACCTTCCATCCTCAGTGTTTCGTCGACTAGCCCACGACACCTCAAGAGGGCTCGACAGTGACTCGGGCATCCCAGTCACCCCCCTCCGTCCCCCACTCAACTCAGCCCAGCTTACTGACCTTTACATCCCTCCTGCTGCTGAGGTTGCTCCTTCCTCGTAGTTCACGTGTGACCTCACCGCAATCTCACAATCTCTCCGCAACCCAACTATACGCGCCAAACCGTTTGACTAAGGCTGTTGAGCCCCACTGTCGTTGTTAAAGCGTTCAGTGGCAACGGTTCCGTATGGCATACTACCTACCGCAAATCACAATATCTGCCCAAACACCAACCCTCATTCACGCAATATACACAGGAACGTAATAACTGTTATTACTATGCAAACCATACAAATAAACCAACAGACTCTTCGAGAGGTTGGGAACAAGGGAAACATTTTCGAAAAGATGAGGAAGTCAATAAGCTCAAAAATCAAATCCTCAGTACAGAGGTTGTTTTCCCTTTAGCCCAGATGGCTACTCAGTATGCACACACTCACACTAGAAGAACATGTTCAGGGAAAGGAAGAAAAAAAAAAAAAAGAAAAATTTGCACTCTGCCCTGCCCTCAGTGGTGTCAATAAAAGGAGAGAGATTCATAAAAGAACAACAAAATTGTTCAAAAACAAAACAAAAAAAGCAATAAAACACAAATAAGTAAAAAGACTATGCCAGTGTATTTACATATTAGACTGTGGAGCTGAACAAAATCACATAACGTAGGTAAAGACTCACTGGTGACTCAGTGACCTACAAAACAGTTACAGTCTGCCAAAAACAGCCTGCAGCACTGTAATCCCTGACCAGAGTAGAAGCCAAGAGACTGGAAAAGCTAATTATAAGCCTGCTTAATCAACCTAGTACAAGCAAAAAACACAATAAATGTATACATTTCTACAATATAAAAAAGTACAGATAAATATTGAATGAATATTAAGGAAATGCTCCAGGTTCAACACGTTAAACACTATTAATAGCATTTGTTAAAAATTACAAGGAAATTAGAAAAACTTTTTTATGCTCATTGGTCGAGCTGCCCCCTAATAGTAAACTAATTATCAGTCGACTAGAAGAGGCCTAGTCGAGCAAAAATTGTATTAGTCGGTTAGTCAAATAAAAAAAAAAACACCTAATGACGAAGTCACGCAGTCAGTGAGGGACAGGAAATCCAAACATTTGCCTATCATCCATCGACCATAAATATGGCTTATCATTTGAACAATGGCGCCACCAGGGGGTGGCCAGGGGTGGCCGTGGCCACCCCTTGCCGACTCCTGGCCACCCCACTGGCCACCCCAATGGCCAGAAAAATTTTTAGTAGCATCAGTTATGCATTTCATAAATAAGTCAAACATATTCTTTAGTAAAAGAAGAAGGGGCATTATGTGTCGTGACATGCTTTTTAAGTGTCAAATGGTTACAGTAGGCTATACTGTTACAGCAGCTTTTTGATGTGTCTTTGCCACGTTTTGACAAGCAGGGATGCAAACAGCGCGCGAAAATTTTCGGCGCCTCTCGCTTTTTTTACGTCAGTTTGGGTGACAGTCATTCCATAGCTTAATGTGAGGGACAGAAGTCTATTTACATCATTAAAGTATACGGAAACTCGTTTTCCCTCCTCTGCGGCTGTCAATCATTCTCCATTCATATTCAAACAGCGCGCGCGCCTCTTGGATGCACGGTAAAACTCTCTCCAATATGATATATTCACATTATAATGCATGATCTGTAGATAAAAGGCTGTAGATTTGCATAAAATTACTTTATTTTGTTGGAGTTTGTTGTTGTTTTTAAACGACTCACTACTGTGTGCTTGCTAGATCATCACACACACATCACAAGGACTATGAATCGGCATCAAACGCACAATAACTGGAATATAAAACTGAAACAAAGGAACACAGAGTCACCATGTTGCTTTGAGCACATCATTCTGCACCCGAGATGCGCATACACGGTGTGTGCGCTCTGTTTTTCATGTTATCATGGGTTTGCGCACTGAAATATTTTTAAAAGCCAATATATTTTGTTATACCTAGCCAGCTCAATACATTTAAAATAAGCATAATTTAATTGTATATTATTTCTTTGTAGTGTAGGCTATATATGCACTTCTGAATTCTTGACATTAATAAATATAAAATTGTGAAATGTATGATTGCCTGATTGAATTTTATAAGAGAACTAATAGTAATTTGTTTTTATTAACATATTTAGATTTTATAAAATTACTGTGCAGATTTTTTCAGAATTATTTTTTGCTGCTGATTTATACACGCATTAAGTTTATTAAAAATTCATAGTACATTTATGTAATATTTAAAGGTGTTAACTGTAATCTTACACTGCAAAATAATAACTTAAAAAGGATTAAAATCATCACAATTATGTAAGTATCTGGAAATTTGCAGCGGGGCGAGGGCTCTTATATATATCACATATAATATATCATTATATATAATATAATATATATTAGTAGGGCCCTACTAATATCATTAGTAAGCTAACATTAAATATAACACAATAAACCAAAGTATATCAGTAGGAGTTTCCTTAAGTCTTTCTGATAGTTTTCTACAGGCCGGTTTACTACAACAGTAGAATAAAATTCTGAAATTATGGTTTATAGTTTTGGTGTGCCACCCCTAGATTTTAAGTGGCCCCATCTGGCCACCCCTATGAAAAATTTCTGGAGGCGCCACTGCATTTGAAACATGCAAGTAGCAACTTTACATGGCTGCTCGTTCTCACATTAAAGGTGCTAAATGTAACTTTTCTTCTAAAATGAATCCTTTTTTTTATTGCCTGTGTGTGAATGTTGTAATCACACATTACAATGATCCACTTGTCGGGTTTTGCTATTACCTCTGAAGGCCAGTATTCCTATTTCTATGTGAAGTCTCCGGGTCGGATTTTCAGCGAAATCCATCGGATGTGACGTGCATGCGCGCTCCCGAGCCTCTCTCCTTTTTATATACAGTCTATGCGACGACACTGCAGCTGACGACATGGAGTCTGATAACACCAAACAACGACCTGCCTCCAGCACAACACAGACTCCAACACAAACTCCACATTAATGTAGAAAACAAAACAAAACAAAAATGTATTTGCTGAAGCTCAACATGCTAAACGTCAATCGGATCGACTTAGGACGAAAACACGGATCAACATCGGCAGAGCGTTTGAATTATGGAGAGACCTCCGCTATTTTTATTGTGATAAATTACAAGTTTTCAGATATGCTGAAATAAATAATGGTAAACTGTAATGAAATGGCAAGGTAAACTACAACATATATGAGACATGAAATGAATACAAAAGACTGTTCCAGGATAACAAAAAGTAGGTGCTTTAGGATGTAACTTTTCTTTTATGTACTAGATCTACTGTCTAACGTCACTCATCCCACTACTATCATATTGTTTATAATTTTCAGACACGTTCAGTACAGTAATGTTACACTGAAATTGTTCAGTCTAGTTCACTAACCGTTTTCGTTATCATATTATACATTCACCTATGTTGACATGCTGATTGTGAAAGATACACGAATAGTTAGTGAAATGCCTTATGCTAACACCACATGTCGGCTAAATGCAGTCAATGTAATGTTATCATGGTACGAGCATGGAGCATTAGTTCAACGTCAAGCTGATAACAGTAGCCTATTATTGTAACGTTGCAGTGGGAGTTTACATGAGTTTCCAGCATGTTGTGTGATGCTTTCTCCGGTGTGTTGAAAGTCTCAGTGTGGCCGGCCGGTACCATGAGTGCTCACTGTTGTGTTCGAGCACGCGCAAGAGCACGAGCGCTCTTGTGAAAATTGGTTGCAATCTGAAACATCACCGATAGAGGCCGCTAAAAAAATACATATAGCACCTTTAACCTAGATAAATATGCGCTGAAAACTATTAGCAAACTTACTGCATGCCATGTGCCGGCACAATCACTTGCAGTTAACTTAAAATATTACGTCATTTTTGGTCTTACATCAAGAGTAGTCTAATACGTAATTCGAATCTGAATTTATTTGTGTGCAATCACAATAACTAAATATTAGGGATGCACGATATATCGACCACATATCGATATGGGCCGATAAATGGTCTTTTTTGATGTTATCTTTATCGATCCGATAAGAAAATTGGGCCGATATATCAAAGCCGATAGATAATTTACTTCAGTTGAGAGATGCGTGCTGTTCGCCATGATGGTTCTGAATGATTGGACTCACTTCGAAAAGGAAGATACAGTTCAGTGCAACATGTGCAGCACAAATCTGTCACATAGGCTTCATAACATTATAATAAAAACACGCCTGTAAAAGAATGTTTCAGCGCGACGAGCGCGTTGTGGTGGAAAGAGCGCATCTATGGATTTCATGACAAGCACAGTCAAGTTCTCTTGAGCATTCGCAGCATTCTGCGCCATTGTAAGTTGTAATATGTTTATTTTGTGTATATATATCTGATTAATCTAATATAGGATGTGTTTGGTTGAGTTAATGAACGATGCAGTAGCGCTTCATTGTACCGGTGACCATATTTATAGCCTATTTAGCGCGCGCGCAGCTCAAACAGCAATACACATTTATAACTATAATTGGGACTGTCATATACATGCCATTATAATGTAGGGCTGCAACAACTAATCGATAAAATCGATAAAATCGATAATAATCGATTATGAAAATCGTTGTCAACGAATGTCATTATCGATTAGTTGGTCTGCTTACGTCACGGGGAGCGTTTACTGGTGATTGGTTGAAACAGGCCAATCAGGATGCTCTCTGTCTTACACGCGCTTCATGAGGCACACACGCAAGGTCTCTCTCCCTCCGTTGCTCTGCCGCGCGCTCGCGCTACACGGTTTGGAGCACAGTCTCTTCTGTCTCGCATGCGCGCTCTTGCTTGCGCGCTCAAATCCGGTAGTTTGAACTAATTTGCGAGCCGCTATCAATATGCGGGTGACTTCCAGAACTTCCGGGAGACTTGGGATGTCTGTATTTTGCGTCTCGAGCATCAGGTTGCGCAATCAGTTCGCTCGCAACATAAGTGATGGATTAAAATAGTGCTACCGCAGAAATATTAAATTAACGGTCTTTACAAAGCGAAGCACTAAATATAAAGGCAGTTAATAACAGCAGCAGTAAATTGTTTTTTAGTCACTGTACTCAGTGGTTTTCAGCGAATGTTTGTGCACTAATGTATCATTTTTCCTGTCTTTTTAATCAAGCCTGTTAGCTTGCTGCGTACCTCCATTATGTTCTCTTTATATAGCATTTGTCTACTATTAAGTTTTAATTGTTTTTCAAACGCGATCTACTGCGGCTCTATGTTCACACGCTTGTTTTCGGTCTTTCTATATTTATTTTTACAAATTATCCTTATAATTCAATTAATTTTAAATAAAAATTAAATGAATTATATATTTGAGATGTTTTTAGTTTATATCTTCACATCTGAACAACATGTCTGTAAATTTGTTTTAACAAAAATTGTGTTAAAACAATATGTTGGATAAATGTTTTTTTGTTTTTTTTACATTAATCATGGTTGTCAACTTGCCATCAGCAATTATCATTAAAAACAATGCAAATATTGATATTTGTAAAACTCAATGTGTGGCTTTTGCACTTTTTAAAGTACACTTTTACACATAAATATCCTAATTTAGGGTTTTAGGTAACACTTTATTTTACGGTGTCCTTGTTACATATGTTACATGTACTTACGAGTCGGTGTTTGTGTTTGAAAGCTCCGTCGAATCAATTCATTAATCCTTGATTTTCTTTTTTACCACTCATTTATAAACAAGCACTTTCTATTTTTATATCATGGGAACTTATCCTCGATACTATTCCTTATAAAAAACAATCGGATTGCTTTGATATCGCTACTTAGACCCAACTTTGCGAATCTCGGCTACTAGCCTTTAGTCCGCTAGCATTTCACGCGTGGCCTCGCGCCTATTGACCGTCTGATTTTACACCCGTTTCACTGAAAGGATACAGGTTATATCCAGCATTTCAGTCCTAAATTACTAGTGATATTGGTAGTATCACTACTAATCTACTGTTGTTCATCTGTTATGGCGAACATATCAGATGTGTGTCTAACGTTACCTCTGAGTGCAGGTGAGGACACATTCGAACTCATTTCGGTACGTTTGGAGCTTGAATCGGTGGAGAAACAGATCCGTGGTCTGCTAGAGAGGCAAGCCGAGCTGCGGGATCGGCGATCAGCGCTTGAAACGTCACGCGCCGATGCACACAAGTCAGTGGTTAGTAACTTTTTGACTCCGACTTCGTCCACTCCGTGCGTTTCTCTGCCCAGGAGGACGCGATCATCTCTGGCATCATTCACTCCGGCACCAACCCAACACCATGGACCCTGGGTGATCCCACAGCGGAAGACACGAGCCAGGACCAGAGCAAGAACCTCTCCGCCCCTCCCGGTCTTCGAGATCTCCACCCGGAACCGCTTCTCCCCTCTTCGCGAGTCGGAACGCGACGACGCCGTGATCATCGGCACTTCCATGGTCCGTCATGTCCGTGCTACCTCAGGTAAGGGTAAGGTGCGCACTCACTGCCTTCCTGGTGCTCGTGTTCTTGATGTCGCCGCACAGGTTCCCCAGATCCTGAACGGTGAAGAGCGCGTCGGAGCTGTGGTGCTTCACGCTGGAACAAACGATATCAGGCTACGGCAGACGGAGGTTCTGAAGAAGGACTACAGGAGCCTGATCGAGGCGGTACGCAGCACAGCGCCTGAGGCAACGATCATCGTGTCTGGACCGCTTCCCACGTACCGACAAGGACAGGAAAGGTTCAGTAGATTATTTGCACTAAATGAATGGTTAATGTCATTGTGTAATGAACAAAAACTGCTCTTTGTAAATAATTGGAATCTGTTCTGGGAGCGACCTAGGCTCTACCGTGCTGATGGCCTGCACCCCAGCAGAATCGGAGCGGCTGTTCTGTCGGACAACATCTCCAAGACGTTACACACCGTATGACTAGAAAATCAAATTCCAAATCACAGTCTTTGCTGTGCCAATTTAATTGATATAAGTAGTGTAGAACATTATATAGAAACTGTGTCTATTCCTCGTTTAGTGAGGCCAAATAATAAATCCACTGTAGGATCTAGGAAAAATCTTATTGTAATTAAACCTGAAAATCTAAATATCAGTGAACAAAAACAATTTCTAAAACTAGGTCTTCTAAACATTAGATCGCTCACACCTAAGGCGATTATTGTAAATGAAATGGTCACAGATAATAGCTTCGATGTACTTTGCCTTACTGAAACCTGGCTTAAACCAAACGAGTATTTCGGTCTAAATGAGTCTACCCCGCCAGGATACTGCTATAAGCATGAGCCCCGTCTGATCGGTCGTGGCGGCGGTGTTGCAACAATCTATAGAGATATTCTTAATGTAACTCAGAAAACAGGTCACAGGTTTAATTCGTTTGAAGTACTGGTGCTAAACGTTGCGCTCTTAGATGTAAGAAATAAATCCCTATTATCTCTAGCCTTGGCTACTGTATATAGACCTCCAGGGCCATATGCTGATTTCCTAAAAGAGTTTGCAGACTTTCTCTCAGATCTATTGGTCAATGCCGATAAAGCAATAATTGTTGGAGATTTTAACATACACGTAGATAACACAAACGATGCGTTAGGGACTGCGTTTACAGATTTATTAAACTCCTTTGGGGTCAAGCAGAATGTCAGTGGTCCCACTCATCGTCTAAATCATACACTAGATTTAATTATATCATACGGAACCAATCCAACCGATATAGATATTATACCGCAAAGTGACGATCTCACCGATCATCACATGGTAACTTGTATAATACGCACTGCTGAAATTTGTCATGTTGCGCCACGTTATCGACCAGGCAGAACAATCCTTCCGACCACTATAGATAGATTCTCAAATAGCTTACCTGATCTATCTCAGCTGCTCAGTGAACCCAAACAAACAGATGAACTAGAGGAAATGACTAGCAGTTTGAGCACCATTTTCTCTAGTACATTAGATATTGTTGCACCAATTAGATCAAAAAAGGTTAGAGAGAAAACTAAAGCACCATGGTACAACAGTGCTACGCATGCTATCAAGAGAGAAACTCGTAACCTAGAGCGTAAATGGAAACAAACTAATTTAGAGGTCTTTAGAATCGCGTGGAAAGACAGTATGTCACGTTATAAAAAAGCTCTAAAAGCAGCCAGGGCTGAGCATCTCCGCAAACTAATAGAAAATCACCAAAATAATCCAAGGTTTTTATTTAACACCGTGGCTAGACTAACAAATAAACAGACATCACCCGAGCAAATTATTCCGTTACAGTATAGCTGTAATGATTTTATGAACTACTTCAATGAGAAAATAAAAAGCATCCGAAACACAATTGTAAATGTACAATCCTCTATGGTGTCAAATGATTCAGCCTCAATTATCGCCCCTCAAGAACAACTACACCGCTTTACAACTATAGGACAGGAAGAGCTAAATAAACTTATCATTGCATCTAAACCAACAACATGTTTATTAGATCCAATACCAACTAAATTTCTGAAAGAAGTGTTACCTGTAGTGGAAGAGCCTCTTCTTAATATTATTAACTCGTCTTTATCTTTAGGTCATGTTCCAAAAATATTCAAGCTGGCAGTAATAAAACCTCTCATTAAGAAACCGCAATTAGATCCAAATAACTTAGCAAATTACAGACCGATTTCAAATCTTCCATTTATGTCTAAAATACTAGAAAAGACTGTGTCCGCTCAATTGTGCTCTTTCATGCAAGAAAATGAGATATATGAAAATTTTCAGTCAGGATTCAGACCGCATCATAGCACAGAAACTGCGCTAGTTAAAATTACAAATGATTTACTTTTAGCTTCTGACCAAGGCTGTATCTCAATACTAGTTCTACTCGATCTTAGTGCTGCGTTTGACACTATCGATCATAAAATACTCTTGGATCGACTACAAAACTACACTGGTGTTCAGGGACAGGCATTAAGCTGGTTCAGATCGTATTTATCAGACCGTTACCATTTTGTTTGTTTAAATGGGGAAAAATCGAAGATAACTTCAGTAGACTATGGAGTCCCGCAAGGATCGGTGTTAGGCCCTCTGCTATTCTCAATATATATGCTGCCACTTGGTAATATTATAAGAAAACATGGAATTAATTTCCACTGTTATGCTGATGACACTCAATTATATATTTCATCACGGCCAGATGAAAACACTAACTCATCAAAATTGACAGAGTGTCTTAAAGATATAAAAGGCTGGATGACGCATAATTTCCTGCTACTAAATCCAGATAAAACCGAGGTATTACTTGTTGGTCCAAAAAACTATCCACAAAACCACTTACAATACAACTTTAATATAGAAGGATGTCCTGTTACTTTATCCTCTACGGTAAAAGACCTGGGAGTTATACTAGACCACAACTTGTCTTTCGAAAATCATATTACATATGTTACAAGAACGGCCTTTTTCCATCTTAGAAACATTGCTAAATTACGTAACATGCTATCTGTTTCCGATGCAGAAAAGTTAGTTCATGCATTCATGACCTCGAGACTAGATTACTGTAATGCTTTATTAGCCGGTTGTCCTGCATCCTCAATAAACAAGCTACAGTTAGTGCAAAATGCAGCCGCTAGAGTTCTTACTAGGTCAAGAAAATATGATCATATAACACCGATTCTATCATCTCTGCACTGGTTACCTATCAAGTTCCGTATCAATTACAAAGTACTATTACTGACCTATAAAGCCCTAAATGGTTTAGCTCCTGTGTATTTAATGGACCTTCTATCGCCCTACAATCCATCGCGTTCTTTAAGATCACTAAATTCGAGGCTTCTAGTCATTCCTAGGATATCTAAGTCCACTAAAGGAGGGAGGGCGTTCTCACACTTAGCTCCTAAACTCTGGAATAGCCTTCCTGATATTGTTCGAGGCTCAGACTCGCTGTCCCAGTTTAAAACTAGATTAAAGACGCATCTTTTTAGCCAAGCATTTACATAATGCTTACCTTTTATTATACTGCTGAATCAGATCAAATGCATTTAATACTATAAAACTTGAAGAGACTGTAGGTTATCTGTATAGGTTGCATAGTATTTGCAGTTATTACGTTCCTGTGTATATTGCGTGAATGACGGGTGGTTGGACAGATATTGTGTTGCGGTAGGTAGTATGCCATACGGAACCGTTGTCCACTGAAACTGCCTATTCACGCACCAGTGGGGCTCGACAGCCTTAGTCAACGGGTTGGCGCGTATGGTTGGGTTGCGGAGAGATTGTGAGATTGTGGTTAGGTCTCAGCAGCAGGAGGGATGTAGAGGTCAGTAAGCTGGGCTGAGTTGAGTGGGAGACGGAGGGGGGTGATTTTGGGACGCAAGAGTCACTGTCTTCATGTTTTGTCTTTTACACCTGTGTTATGGAAATCATCATTATGAACAGCAGCTACGCTAATTATTTTCCCTTTGCTTTTCTGCTGTTATCTCGGGACGCGAGTCCCGAGAAAATGGCGTTCGTCAGCTCCAGTTTGTATCCAGCCTCTCACGGAGACTTCAGATGCTCCAACCACAAAGCCTATGAAGTGACGACTCAACACGGGCGATATGGACTCTCTATGGTGGACGGCACTGATCCTCAACAACTCGTCTTAAGACCGGCGTGCATACTTGGACTTCCAAAAAAATACTCTAAATGTTCCGATCCAATCTGACTTGTAATGCTGCCCGAATCATGCACTGTTCTTCCGTTGGCCAGAGGAGAACTGGCCCCCCGACTGAGTCTGGTTTCTCCCAAGGTTTTTTTCTCCATTCTGTCACCTGATGGAGTTTTGGTTCCTTGCCACTGTTGCCTTGGATTTTGGCTTGCTTAGTTGGGGACATTTAACATTTAATATTCAATAATATTATTGATCTGCCTTACTTAAGGTGGACGTTGACGCAATTTCTTTTAGAAACAAACTTTGTTATATTGTTATATTGTTTTTGTTATATTGTTTTCATGTTATCACTGTGAAGCGCTTTGATACAATCTGTATTGTAAAAAGCGCTATATAAATAAAGGTGACTTGACTTGACTTGCTGTAGTAATAACAGTAAATTATGCATAATTACATGCAACTAACCCTCAACCTAATCCTACCCTATTCCTATAGTAAAAGTACATGTAGTTACTTAATATTACTCTGTACTTAAATATATAATTTCACTGTAACAAGGACACCTTAAAATAAAGTGTAACCTGGTTTTATTTAGTCATAATAAACAAAAAATCTAATTGAATTTTTATCCGATTAATCGAAAAAAGAATCGTCCGATTAATCGATTATCAAAATAATCGTTAGTTGCAGCCCTATTATAATGAGAACACTATTGTAATAAAACGTTGTGAATTCTCTGAGTTTAGTTGCCGTTTCAGCGCATTGTTGTGGGAATAGCGCGTCCAGAACAGGGATTAGCCTACTACAACATTATGACCAGCACAAGTTCGATTGTGCATTCACGTCATTTTGTGCAGATAAGTCGTAATATAAAGTTGATGTAAAATAAATATCTGATTAATCTCACATATGATGTGTTTCGTGGATTTAAACAACCTGCCAGAAAAGTTCTTCAGTTTCCCGGTGCTCGTTCTCTTCAGCTTCAGCGCGCGCAGATTAAACAACAATGCAAAACATTAAAAGCTATGATTGGGACTGTCATATAATTATAATTGTATTCACTATTGTAATACATTTGTAAATTCTTTGGGTTTGCATTCTTCAGCAACCGTTGAGTTAATTAACCTTCTAGCAAAGTGATTCGGTTTCACGTTTGTTCTCTTCAGCTTCAGCGCGCGCAGCTCACACAGCAATGTCATTTGAAACAGTAACTAAGCTATCACTGTAATATTAAAAATGTTTAATTTTTTTGAAAAATATTGTGTTATATAATTAATAACTACAATTATTTTGATTCAAATTATTATCATCAACGATATGGTTTAATAGAAATAATTTCCTTATTGTGCGTGCGGAGGCGATTCCATTTTATTGATCCATTTTGTTTCTTTATATGCAGCCCAATGTTATCCAATGACTTGTTTGCATTATTTAGGTATTTTATTTTTTGTTAGGCAATAGATTTTTTGATAACACTTTACAATAAGGTCTCATTTTTTAATGCATTAATTAACAGAGAGCAATAGCCTTTGTTATAGTAGTTAATAAAATATGTTTGTTCATGTTAGTTCACAGTGCATTGACTAATGTTAACAGATACAACTTTCTTAAAAATGTCTTCTAAAATTGTTGGTTCATGCTAACTAATGCTAACTAATGCTAACAAAATTAAACCTTATTATAAAGTGTTACCATTTTTTAATAAAGAAAGTTGCCCATAGAAGTGTAAAATTAATTTTAAAAGTTAAGGAATCTTACACTGGTTCAAACTAGGCTATACTGTATTGTATGTGTTTGATTTATGTTAAAAGTGTTTGAGACAAGGCTTTTAATGGTGAGCCTTTTGTTTATGTATACAGGCTATCAAAGTATATAAACATTTTAATTTAGATTTATCGGCCAATATATCGGTTATCGGCTTTCAAATGTAAAGAATTATCGGTTATCGGTATCGGCCAAAATGTTCAAATCGGTGCATCCCTACTAAATATTGTGCTTTTGTAAAATAAAGAAAACAATCAGGCGCTTTCTGCAGTCTTGGTCTCTGTGAACTTGAGCGGGTCAAAAAATAAACCGAAACTCAGCGTGAACTTTCCTCACAGACATGAGAAATACATCTATCGAAAGCTTGAAATGTGCATTTTTAAATGAACCGATTCAAATGGAAAACAAATATTCTCAGATTATGCTATGAAATGTGTATATAGGTGTGTGCAGTATTCTGCGGAGACACTGATCCGCTCACATGATCTGATAATAATAGCTTTGTAAGACATCATTATTTGGGTAAATGGTCAAAAAATAAATCTGTTCAAATCTGATTCTGTTGCAAATAACTGAATAAAGAATAATACATTGATATTTAATATTAATATATTTTCTGTCCAATTTTAGTGTGTTACTTTCGATAAAAGTGTGGTTATTTTAATTTATTTTTCTAAATTCAGTATCATTAAAATTATTGAATTTAATTTTAAAGTCTAATATTAATACAATTATACAAAAAAAAAAGCAAAAAAAAAAAAGTTTCAGTTTTCAGCCAAGTGCATCCAGAATTTTCAGTTTCGCCCAGATTTTTCATTTTGGTCCATCTCTAATAACTAATTAAATTAATGCATTAAATCGACAGCCCTAATAATAATGCAATACAATAATATAATATAATATAATATAATAAAATAAATGTAATATTATTTATATTATATTTATTAATATTTCAGAATTATTATTATTATTAATAATAATAATAATAATAATAATAATAACAACACTTATTATTTTCATTTTACAGAACAACAGTAAAATATAAACGATTCTCATATGAATGTTGAGTTCCCAAATGCAAATGCACTTGCAGGTGCAGAATAGCATTTATTCTGAATCGAAACTGAAAACACAGTGCTGTTACGGTACTCTCAAACATGCAGCACATCAGACAATAAATTTACATAATTACATCAGAACTGTTGCGATGTGATGAGCGCACTAAGCCATATCACATTCTCACCACCAAGCAACAAATTTCATTTAAAAAAAAAAAAGTTACCGGGCAACTGCGAAGTAACCGTTTCAACGACGATTTTAACTCGCATTTGATGCTTTGAACCATGGCTAACATACTAATCGTGTCCCGCAGATGGTTAGATCCCGCCATGAGTTGTTAGAAGCAATCTATGCATGAAATAAATGTATTAGAAAAATGTAACATTTTGCAGTTAATTTAGTAATTCTTTAAGGCCATTTTGTGATTTCAAACATCGTACAGTAACCTGCACTTCCCCCCTCCTCCCCAACCAAGAGATTCTCTTTCTCGGAAATACGCAGCTCTCATGGGTCATCATTTTTCAGGGTGGAAAAATACTGTAATCTGTATAAATACGGAAAAATCACATCTCTACCAGAATTATAAAATGTATACATATTTAGAAACTGTAGCTTTAGCTCCAACAGTAGAGCACGGTGCTAGAGACGCCAAGGTCATGGTTCGATTCCCAGGGAATGCAATTGATAAAATGTAAATAAAGTTGCTTTGGATAAGTGTCTGCAAAACGCATAAATGTAATATAGAGGGGGAGGCAGAGCTGTTAATAGACATACCTTGAGGCTTGACTCATAATTTGTGTTGACTTTAAACATCAGGCCGAGTCGTAGATGGATCTCCTTGGCTCTTGAGAAGCTGGGGTCAATGTAAAGCACCTCCTGAAATGCCTTTATTGCCCTGCGAAAGACAAAAACAACAACAAAAGAAACCTTAAGGAAGGACAACCTTAAATTTGTTCATGTGTACACAATTTGAATTTAAATGTGCAATGAATACATAAAAGCAGCAAAAAGACAAATTAAATGGTCCATGTGCTTTAAAAAGAAAAGCTAGCAGCAGAAGCATCATTGCCATGGAAAGGCTAGTGAAACATTTGTGCCGCAAGTTGACACTTTTGTAACCCATCTCCCTCTATAATAGAGACAATATTGTGTGTAAATAAAATATATCACAACATTAACTTATTTATTGAACTATTGTATATAACCAATATCACATTTGCACATGTGCTATTTGATAGAAAAACAACACTCGTGTGATATTGTAGTTGCTGCTTGTGTGATATTGCTTAACTAGATCATAGGCTTGCTGCGATAGTGTTACATGGTGTTCAGCCATGTTTTGGTTCCTTGGCAAGTTTTGGTTCCTTGCCACTGTCGCCTTGCTTTTGGCTTGCTTAGTTGGGGATATTTAATATTCAACAATATTATTGAACTGTGTTGTACTACTTTCATGTTATCACTGTGAAGCTGCTTTGATGCAATCTGTATTGTGAAAAGCGCTATATAAATAAATGTGACTTGACTTGACTTGACTTCAGCCGCACACCTATTACATCACTTGCCCACCGTGGCACCGCCCCCCACCATCGTTTAGATTTTTTTAAAGCAATGAAAATCATTCAGATCAGTTAGAGAACAGACACTATAATTAATATATATATATATATATATATATATATATATATATATATATATATATATATATATATATATATATATATATATATATACACTCACCGGCCACTTTATTAGGTACACCTGTCCAACTGCTCGTTAACACTTAATTTCTAAGCAGCCAATCACATGGCGGCAACTCAGTGCATTTAGGCATGTAGACATGGTCAAGACAATCTCCTGCAGTTCAAACCGAGCATCAGTATGGGGAAGAAAGTTGATTTGAGTGACTTTGAACGTGGCATGATTGTTGGTGCCAGAAGGGCTGGTCTGAGTATTTCAGAAACTGCTAATCTACTGGGATTTTCACGCACAACCATCTCTAGGGTTTACAGAGAATGGTCCGAAAAAGAAAAAACATCCAGTGAGCAGCAGTTCTGTGGGCGGAAATGCCTTGTTGATGCCAGAGGTCAGAGGAGAATGGCCAGACTGGTTCGAGCTGATAGAAGGGCAACAGTGACTGAAATAACCACTCGTTACAACCGAGGTATGCAGCAAAGCATTTGTGAAGCCACAACACGCACAACCTTGAGGCGGATGGGCTACAACAGCAGAAGACTCCACCGGGTACCACTCATCTCCACTACAAATAGGAAAAAGAGGCTACAATTTGCAAGAGCTCACCAAAATTGAACAGTTGAAGACTGGAAAAATGTTGCCTGGTCTGATGAGTCTCAATTTCTGTTGAGACATTCAGATGTTAGAGTCAGAATTTGGCGTAAACAGAATGAGAACATGGAACCATCATGCCTTGTTACCACTGTGCAGGCTGGTGGTGGTGGTGTAATGGTGTGGGGGATGTTTTCCTGGCACACTTTAGGCCCCTTGGTGCCAATTGGGCATCGTTTAAATGCCACGGCCTACCTGAGCATTGTTTCTGACCATGTCCATCCCTTTATGGCCACCATGTACCCATCCTCTGATGGCTACTTCCACCATGTCACAAAGCTCTAATCATTTCAAATTGGTTTCTTGAACATGACAATGAGTTCACTGTACTAAAATGGCCTCCACAGTCACCAGATCTCAACCCAATAGAGCATCTTTGGGATGTGGTGGAACGGGAGATTCGCATCATGGATGTGCAGCCGACAAATCTGCGGCAACTGTGTGATGCCATCATGTCAATATGGACCAAACTCCCTGAGGAATGCTTCCAGCACCTTGTTGAATCTATGCCACGAAGAATTGAGGCAGTTCTGAAGGCAAAAGGGGGTCCAACCCGTTACTAGCATGGGGTACCTAATAAAGTGGCCGGTGAGTGTATATGCATGTATGACATTCAAATTTATAATAACCAGAGTGCCACACACACACAGTGAACCATAACACATGATCTCCACCTCTGACAGATATTGCAACACGTGGTCGGCTCACAGCAGTGGGCTTTGCTTGCTTATACAGTATCTGCTCAGGCAAACAGAGGGTGTTTTTACTGAACCACAGCCCAATGAACTCAATGGCCCCAATCCCCCCTCCTCTCTGCAGAGCACTGCAGTGCGTGAGAGCCCTGCTGCATGACAGAACGAAAGCTTTATCATCATTTCTTTATTGCTCGCACATGAGCTGCAGCTATATGAGACTATCTGGCAGGCAATCAAAAAGATCACTAAATATGAAATTCAAGTGTCAATTAGATCAAGTAGTATGTCTGGCTTCATAAAACGAAATACAAAACACAAGCCAATCTGAGCCCATCGTTTATCGATATAAAACTGACAGGTTTGTTATTTCAAACTGTAAAAAAGCTTTTTTTTTGTGCTGGAGAAAGTTCTGTTAGCATTCAATTTCAGCTCAGTGGCAAGAACCCACAGAAGTTTGCCATTATAAATGGACCATCTTTGCATAGGCAATTCGTTTCAGAGAGTGAAAACAATGCAACAGGAGCATGTTGGAGGCTTGATCTGAACAAGATGTGAAACGTCTCTGGTTTTGTATGCAAAAATAATTATTGAGCTAGCCATTTGGTTTCAGTTTCTATCGGCTCTTAAACAGAGACACACAAACGGTTAATGAAATCAAATTTTTTTTAATAATCAACACTCAAATAAACAGTTGAATTTTTTTTTTGAAATATGTATATATACACATTGAAAAACCTAATAAACACTTAGGCAGGCGAGAAGTGGTTTCCATGGGACAGCATTTCTGTCCCAAGTTGAGACACTCTCACACTGTACCCCTTCTTTTAATACACCTTAGACACTACACATAACATTAAGAAAAACAAATTAGGAGAAAACTGAGGAGATGTGGGGGAGGGTTATCTTATAATATCTTATTATAGTATCTTTTATTTTTGGAGAGTGCTGACAATGCTAATTGTTACATAGGAGGAAAGATGGAAATAAGAAAAAAAAAAAATTTGACTAATACAATGTTGGCAGTATGATGGTAGTGAGGAGTGGTGGTGGTGATGGTAATGATGATGGTAATAAATAATAAATGGTTACTTTGCTTATGCATACACACACACACATACACACACCGGCCACTTTATTAGGTACCCCATGCTAGTAACGGGTTGGACCCCCTTTTGCCTTCAGAACTGCCTCAATTCTTTGTGGCATAGATTCAACAAGGTGCTGGAAGCATTCCTCAGGGAGTTTGGTCCATATTGACATGATGGCATCACACAGTTGCCGCAGATTTGTCGGCTGCACATCCATGATGCGAATCTCCCGTTCCACCACATCCCAAAGATGCTCTATTGGGTTGAGATCTGGTGACTGTGGAGGCCATTTTAGTACAGTGAACTCATTGTCATGTTCAAGAAACCAATTTGAAATGATTAGAGCTTTGTGACATGGTGGAAGTAGCCATCAGAGGATGGGTACATGGTGGCCATAAAGGGATGGACATGGTCAGAAACAATGCTCAGGTAGGCCGTGGCATTTAAACGATGCCCAATTGGCACCAAGGGGCCTAAAGTGTGCCAGGAAAACATCCCCCACACCATTACACCACCACCACCAGCCTGCACAGTGGTAACAAGGCATGATGGTTCCATGTTCTCATTCTGTTTACGCCAAATTCTGACTCTAACATCTGAATGTTTCAACAGAAATCGAGACTCATCAGACCAGGC
Organism: Rhinichthys klamathensis goyatoka; assembly: GCF_029890125.1. Classification (NCBI taxonomy): domain Eukaryota; kingdom Metazoa; phylum Chordata; class Actinopteri; order Cypriniformes; family Leuciscidae; genus Rhinichthys; species Rhinichthys klamathensis. The sequence goes on from NW_026606867.1 coordinate 891,790, forward strand.
AACATTTTTTCAGTCTTCAACTGTTCAATTTTGGTGAGCTCTTGCAAATTGTAGCCTCTTTTTCCTATTTGTAGTGGAGATGAGTGGTACCCGGTGGAGTCTTCTGCTGTTGTAGCCCATCCGCCTCAAGGTTGTGCGTGTTGTGGCTTCACAAATGCTTTGCTGCATACCTCGGTTGTAACGAGTGGTTATTTCAGTCACTGTTGCCCTTCTATCAGCTCGAACCAGTCTGGCCATTCTCCTCTGACCTCTGGCATCAACAAGGCATTTCCGCCCACAGAACTGCCGCTCACTGGATGTTTTTTCTTTTTCGGACCATTCTCTGTAAACCCTAGAGATGGTTGTGCGTGAAAATCCCAGTAGATTAGCAGTTTCTGAAATACTCAGACCAGCCCTTCTGGCACCAACAATCATGCCACGTTCAAAGTCACTCAAATCACCTTTCTTCCCCATACTGATGCTCGGTTTGAACTGCAGGAGATTGTCTTGACCATGTCTACATGCCTAAATGCACTGAGTTCCCGCCATGTGATTGGCTGCTTAGAAATTAAGTGTTAACGAGCAGTTGGACAGGTGTACCTAATAAAGTGGCCGGTGAGTGTACACATACACAAACACAATCACCCACACATTTACACACGTATTTCACTTCTGGAATTATGGAATTACTAGATTGTTCGTTACTGCACTATTTTGGTCTGTATGTCTGTCTGTAAAAAAAAAAAAAAAAAAAAAAAATTTGAACATGAGAGTTCTTATATCAACTTTTTAATAATAGAATTATGTATGCAACGGATCGCAGTGGATTCATGATGCGTATGGACCCATGACGCGTATGGACCAAGCCCCACACTTCGGCACGCATGCGATTCTCGGATTAATTGCTTGCTAAGTTTAACAATTATAGAGTGACAGCTTATCATTTGCACATGTTTTATCTTGCCAATTTACACATTCAGGGGATTTTGAACCATTCAAGTGCATGAAGAGGCGATAGAGAACTCTATTTGGTACCCACGCGCTGTTATCTGTGTGCACAGCTGCGCACACACAGAGAGGGGCGTGTTTCAAAGAGTATGAAAACACCTAATTGATTCTTCTTTTGTGTCTCCTTGTGCTAGAACGGACACATACACACAAAACTGTTAAAATACCAGTCTCAGCAAGTATTCTCGTAATCACAGTCGGTTATGTATTAAATGAATGCAAACAGTTGAGAAAGAAATCGAATGTGTATCATTTATATTGGATCTTTGCTGGGTTTTGCGCGGATTTTTTTATATTGGTCTTAAAGTGACAGCAAGCAACCTATCCTGCTGTTCTTATTATTACTGACTGTTCACTTGTCTTTAATATTTTTTTTTACTTTATTGTGGGCTATAAGTAATAAATGAAAAGCAAAGTATATTTAACAAAATGCTGCTTTATAGAGTATTTTTTTCTAGCCAACTAACAATATCGCCATATTAAAAATCGTTAAAGGTGTAAAAAAAAAAAAAAAAAAAAAAAATCGCAATGTGTAAAAATGTTGAGTATCTATTAACAAACGCAATATGACATCCATAACTATGTTTTCAGTGGTGTATAAAGTGTAATAAACCGTAATGTTTTTATTACCTTAGAATGAGACATTTATATCTACATAACCGCGGGCACCCCCTTCTATGAAGGTCGACATATTGTGACGTCATGTTTCTACAGTAGCCGACAGCGAACCAACAGCGCTACAGAGCGCGTTTCGTCACTACCTTGAAAGAGAAGCAGCAGAAAGCTAGAAGCTAGCCATAAACACCGTGAGTAGTGACTCTTCCCTTGTCAGTGGTGTAAAATATGTAGTTGGATTGTTTCATGTAACTTAGTTCTTCTCCCTCGCTGTGTTATGGCTTTGCTATGTGGGGATAAATGTGCTGGTTACGTTCGTGAGACAGCTGATTAGTACTCGTCATTGACCGTAAAACAGTAACGTTACAGGAATCACCAACCTGTCGATCGTCGTCGACAAGTCGATCTTGGAAGCATTTTAAGATGATCGCGAAGAGTTTTCAAAATCAGAGGAAAAAAGCCTATTGTGTGTAGTAAATGGTGTCTAGGGGATGTGGAGGCGCGCGCGCTGTTACAATCATGTCATTTTTGCCGCGCACACCTTTGGGCTCATGCGGACGCGTCAAGTATAAACAATGCTTTACGCTTTAACCAGCTCAGCCACAGTAACAGCTCATATTTAGCCAGCTAAACTTTTACTACCCTGTTAGAAAAAATATATAGTTGCATAGTTTCATGTGGTTCTTCTCCCTCGCTGTATTATGGGTTTGCTATGTGGGGAGAAATGTGCTGGTTACGTTTGTGAGACAATCAGCTGATTACTATTATTATATTATATATTAAGACCCTTGATCCTCACCTGACTATGGCTTTGTAAACTTTATCCATGATGTGGTTTATAATGGACTGTGGTACAGAAACAGTGACAATGTTACACACTCTTGGCTTACTCTGGCTATTCTCTGCTGTCTCCAGACGACGATATAATTGTCCCGTTTTAGCCACCGTAGCTTCTTCGAAAGCGAGGGGTGAGCAGTGGGCTGAGCCCTTAGAGCAACTCGCAACCGAACCGCTAGATGTCGCTAAAAATCACACACTGCACCTTTAAAACAACATTTATCCTTTGAATTTATCTATTTAAAAAAAATATATATATATATAACATTTCTAATTGATAAATTCTTGGAATACTTGGTATTTTAACAGTTTTGTGTGTGTCTGTTGTAGCACAAGGAGACACAAATGAAGAATCAATTAGGTGTTTTCATACTCTTTAAAGGGATACTCCACTCAAAAATGAAAATTCTGTCATCATTTACTCACCCTCAAGTTGTTGCAAACCTGTATGAGTTTCTTTCTTCTGCTGAACACAAAGGAAGATATTTTGAAGAACGATTGGAACCAAACAGTTGTGGGGCACCATTGACTTCCATACTAGAAAAAAAAAAATACTATGGAAGTCAATGGTGCCCCACAACTGTTTGGTTCCAATCGTTCTTCAAAAAAAATCTTCCTTTGTGTTCAGCAGAAGAAAAAACTCATGAGTTGCGTATTTGCGCTAAACATAGAAACAGGCCAAATTGGCTAGTGATTTGACAGTGTTACCCGCCAAAGTTCATTTTTACCCGCATTTGGCAGGTTGGAGGGTGTTAATTTCAATCCCTGAATGTTGCACGCCTGTTTGTCATTGTGCACGAAACTTCACGCCAATAAATCATCCGAAATATTGCTGACTTGTGCGCTTCTCAAGCGTACTCTTTACGTTCATCCTAATTTTTTCGTTTGTTTGTTTATTTTTAGTTAATTTGTTAGTTGTCCGTGGATTTGCTATATTTGGTGTTGAAAATGGAAACGTCTTTAGACATCGATTCAATGAACACTTATGTCTCAAATCGAACAGGATTTTTCCACAAAAGTGACAGCCCTAATATATATACTTGCTATGTGTACTGTGCTAGACTAACTGGGACTGGTCACAACACTTGTATATTGTTACCCTATTGTTGGTTTGATTACTTCTATTGTTCTCCACATTTGTAAGTCGCTTTGGATAAAAGTGTCAGCTAAATGATTAAATGTAAATTTCAGTATAAAATTGACAGAATTGGAAAGTTGAAACTGTTTCAAGTTAAAAAAAAACACAAAGATTGTTGCGGGTTTTGGTTTGCATGCACGCTAGAAATGTTTAGTGAAGTGTTGTTAACACAGAAAACAGAATATACTAAAAGATCGTTCTTGAGATTTAAGAATTCACATCAGTATATTCAATGTCAACCAATCCCTGGAGTCCACACAGCTGACACGTTTAACTGTTGTACTTTATCCACATTGTGTGGCGTTAACAAATCGTAACTGTTTCGGTCAATTTCAATCCTACAAAACCATTTCGGCCCCGAAACCTAAAATTGCTGTTTTGGCCACAGAAATGTAATTGCATTCCTAGTTTCACAGAAATAATTTTTATTTGCATTTGGATTTGTATGCAGGATAACTGATCTGCTAAAAAGGAATAGATGCAACAACTAATGACTTATTAAACAAGAAGTCATTCGTTCTAGCAGTCCAAAACTCATGCCACAACCAACCCAGCATATAACCAGTAGCAAGCTAATCAAACTTCAGTTATCTCCATTACAATTTACAAAATACCAAAAATAGAAAATTGAAAGGCAAACAAGAATACTTTAACAACAAACAAAATCCAAAGAACATATTTGCAATCATCTTTTAGATCATACACAAACAAAATCTGACCAGAACATCTTCTTATAGTATGGACATATCTGCCTGACTTCACGTCTCTCAACCTTATTGGACTTTAAGACCCCTGAATTACTGCAAGCAAGTTTATTTACTGAGCCTGTATAAGAAAGGAAAATCCCCAATGCTGAGCGAGTGGGCAAGAATGAGAGAGAGAGAAAATGTGAAGCAGGTCATTTAAGTTTCCTGCTCAGGAATCTAAAGGCAGGGGAAGATTACCTCATCACCAGCTACTAGCATGCAAGAAGTGGTGACTGGGTCAAGTTCTCTACAGTCACTGCACACTGAAATTAATGATTTAAGTAACAGACAATATAACCTACAGGACAAAAATGTGACAAAGCAGTTCAGACCTTAAATGAGTAATTGATTCAGGGATCTGAAAGGTACATGGGGTCAAAAGAGACAACTAAAAGGAATGTTCCAGATTCGTTCTACCAACAGCATTTGTGGCAAGCTGTAGATTGGCATAAAAAAAGAAGCATTTTATGGGGAAAGACAGCACCAGAAAAAAAGTTTAATCCCAAAACTTATATGGAAATGAGAATGTACTGAAATGTGTCGATGTGCGATCAGTGCGAGACATGTTGATGTGCGAGACATGTTGGCTATATGAGACTAGCAGTAAGCTAGATCAACATTAGAATGACATACTGATCATATGCTAACATTTCATCATGTTGAGCTATATAACATTGATTCGTTTATAGTAAAAGCGGAAACCAGGGATAACGCGGATATTACGTCATTGACAGGCGACAAGTGACGGGCACCATTTAAAATTGTGAATTTCTCTGAATTTACAAATTCTTGGAAACATTTAGGATAATGTAAGTACACAATTGAAAGAAATTTATAGGCTAACACTGTGCAAGTGTTTTTTGGATATTTTGATACAAAATTCTTATATATTGTACCTTTAATGTGTTAATGTTGACACCCCTAATATTAACATTAAAAAAATCATACATACTTCACCTTTAAAGATGAAGATGCTTTATTTCTATCATCTATCAACACATTCCTTTTTATCCGATATACAGATCAATGTCCTTCCACATATGCCAAGTTAACGCAATTCCTGCTGCTAAAGCAAGCTGAACAATTCTACAGAGCATGTCTGAGGCATACCCTTACAAAACCAACATGGTATGCCTACCTTCTCTGTCCAGAATGGGCATCTGAGGGGGTGCGCTGCACTGCCCTAAGACAAGAAAAGAGGGGACCTCCAGTAGTAAATATCACAACATACCATCTGTACATACATTTGCCAAATCAATACAAATGTCCTATTTAATTTCATAGATGGTACAATAATATATATATTAAATTGACCATAAAAAGCTATTGGGGAGGGGGAAAAAACTTGACTGATTCATGAATGAGGGAATGTGATGCTTTTCCCATTATCTTTTAAGACCCAGACCTCCATTGAGTAATGGCACAAGATCACCAGCTGAACACAATAATGGTCTTGGGCAGATCTCAAATGTAACCTAAAATGCACCAGACTAGAAACAATTTATTCATATACTTATAAATCCTCAATATTTGAAAGAAAAAAACCCTGGCATAAACTAGTAAAGTATAGACAACTGCGCGGAACAAAAAAACATGAGGCAGGGGCAGGCATTAAACTTGTTCAATAAAAATCTGCATCCCCCCCCCAAAAAATACCTAGATCTCAAATGGTATAGTAACATGTACAGATATTGTCCATGTGTAATACATACTGCATGTTTTAAAAACAATCCTGAGCCCGTTTTATGTTCAACTTAACTAGTATTTTATAACTGTCTATCCATTGCAATTTTTTTCAGCACCTTGTGCCACAAGTGTTGCAATTTTAGGCTTCAAATGAAAGAAGCAAGGACAGAGAAGGTCAAACCATAAATGAATCAAGTCCATAATAACTTTGTTTATACATATACAATATCAAACAACAACAACAGAAATTTAAAAGAATTACAGTAAATGTTTATTAACTGCAGTTGCAACAAAAGTAGCTGTCTATTTCTCAAAACTGTTGCCACTTCTCCAGCAATGTATGCACAGAAGTAAACAAATGTGGTCTTCTGCTTGCACTTTGCTGCTGTAGCCCACACCGCCAACTAGAGTTTAGGCAGTGTACTTGCAGAACAACAGACACACCAACGCAAAGCTATGAATGCAAACCACCATGTAGTAGGCTTGACTTATAATCATAACGGCCGAGAGAGTCTGTGGATCATGTCCATATTGGAAGCCACTCCAAAAAAAAAAAAAAACCTGCACCCCAACCAACCCCTCCCTCCACACACAAATGGAGAGCCCCTTTACTTTGAACCACAAAAAGTGCATGGAAAACATATTTAAATTGCAACATTTTGTGGTTTAATCACATAATCGCAAATATGATTTTAAATCAATTTATTTAAATTGCCCTACAAACCAAAGAAGAGATAATGCTTTAAAAACAAAACTTGTTATTCATCGACAGAACAACAAGTCACACATTCTGCAGTCTTTAACAACAAAGATAAAAGACTAAAAGTAAAAAATAATAATAAAAAACAGGACGAGCAAGGGTAGGATAAAATACAAAATTTGAAATCAGTCTGTATGCTGAGAAAGCATCAGCATCACAATTCAGGTCATGAAAAATGCTATCAGGGATGATATTTGAACAGTCTGTGCTACAGATGAAAAAAGAAACCACATGGAATGCATAAGAAAACAAATGCATCACAGAATACATTGTAATTGTGTACTTACCACTGAAAAGCATTGTAATGGAAGTAAACCAAACCAAGGCCATATAAAAAGGCAGCATTCTGGGGGGAAAAAGAGCTGAGAGTTAGAAACTTATGAAAACAAACTATTCATTAATTCATCATAGTTGAATTAATCTGTGAAATGACTTTCTGATAAAGGATGACACCTTAAGCACGAGTACCCTCACAGCAGGTCTGACACATCTGCGCTCAGCAGGGGATAGAAACGGCTGCGGCTAATGAGCAAGAGTTAAACTAAATAGGTGGCAAAGTTTTCATCTCCCGCAACCACAAAAGGTTATATTTACATAACGGAATGAATGTGCAAGACAATATGGATCAATGAAACATTATCGTGTCTTAACCTGTTATCTGCGCTTGCAGAGGCACAGTGTGACTCAAACTGAAAGCCACTGCGGCTCGTCTTCCCCACAAATGAACTTTCACTAGATGATGAAACTAAAAGGCAAGCTCACGAAAAACTAATTTAAAGTCCCCCTGTATTCAATCATTTTATTACTTAAGTCATCTTTGATCACCAAAATTACATATTTAAATGTTTTTTTCCTGTGAAAAAATGTATTCATGCCTTAAAATAGCTTGAATGTAACTCTACAACCTTGCTTCATTTAGTATATGCGAATACATGAATATGCTAATTAGTCCACCTCCACTCCCTCACACCAGCTCAGAGATCCACTCGGTCAACTTTACTATAGTAAACGCTGGACAATGGCAAGTAGTAATACTGGCTTAATTCAGCTATACACTTTTGAACCAGAAACTGATTCAGAAGTGGAAGAGTGAATTATACAGGCTCGTAATTGTATACAAGTCAACACTGATGGGGGGGGGGGGGGGGGGGACAATGATCTTGCATACCCCTCAGCAAATGTGCAGTTGCGCCCCTGGATGAAGATACGGAGCAGAGACTGTGCAGCGAGTTGTGTTGACAGAGTTTAGCGATTTGGAAGAGAAAACTTCAGAATAATGTCGCGGAGTTCATTTGTGAACTTGTGTGAACAAAACAGCATCCATGTAAAAAAAATATTTTTGGGTGAATTATCCCTTTAACCAGAGCAAAACTGCAAAAAAAAAAAAAACAAGGTAGATATAGCAGAGTAAAAGAGAAAATGTTACATTTGACAGATGCTTTTCTTTAAAGTGACTTTCAAAGTGCATTCAAGGTATGTTTTTATCAGTTCATGAATTCCCCGGGGGTCAGCCAGTTGCTGACACCATGCTCTACTGTTTAAGCTACAGGAAATTTTACAAAGATACAAAAACTGCATAACTGCATTTGAGAAAATACATAACCAGCCAGTGTTCAAAACTATCTGCTTGCCTTAGCTCGATTCAAAGCGGTGAGATTGTAATAATGTTTTTAATTCCAGTGGTACTGGTGGATTTCTGTGGGAGATTCGAGCATGTCTTTGCGTCATTATGTCACATCTGTATACATAAAGAAGGAGTCTCGTTTAGTATAAGCTATATTGCGTGTGAGGATGCTGGAGGTGGAGATTTATAGCCTTTTTTCACAGCACTTGATATAATTAAACTTGTGAATTTGATGGCGGATCCAGAAAGGTTCAAACGACAATCACCAGTGACAACTGCAGATTCACCCGCTGTAAAATGCAAAAGACTTCGTTTGGACTTCGGAGTGGCTACAGAAAAAAGAGACTGCAACCGGACCCATGCGAAAACAAGGATACACATCGGAAGGACATTACATGTAGTCACGCAATGCTGACGTTGTTAACATTAACTATTTGAGAACAAAGTATAATTTGCACGGTTTTGCGTGATATGATAAGCGATTGTTAGATTTAATCAGCGCGATTTACTGCAATGTCAGAACCAGAACAAAAGTGGATGTTTCTTACTTGTTCAGATGACATTTTCCGGTGAAAATTCTTATGTTGGTCATACTTCCAAAAATAATAATCTGTGATTCTGAATGACAGTATCCACACCGGCGCGGTGACTGACAGCCTCACAGTCTCCTCAAACATTGTGTTCATCCGCGCTGTGCCATGTCGAAGTACAACTCACGTAAAGTTGATAATTCCGCGAATAACTGCAATTGCAGATTTCGAACAGAGATGGCGACAAAGAGGAAAAACTGCGGACTGCAGCTTTAAAGTTCATTTACAAGTTGTGTAATCAAACTCAGCCTCATTTCCTAGTGCGGTCAGAGCCACTATGAGGTGACAGTAAGAGAGACTGAAACTGATCCACCAGATTTACTCTCGTGCATTTAGTGCAGCTTCAGTTCTGATCACTGATGTTAGATATTATATAAAATTTTCCCCATGCAAAATTGATGGAGCTCAACTTCAAATGACAAGACTTAAAAGTGCAAACCAGGTTTTGCATTTTAGATGAATCCAAAACTAACTGAAGTCCCGCTCTGTTGAAATCCAATCAGAAAGGCAAAAATGACGTGGGGTTTTAACGACTGGCATTAAGTTAAGTCAAGTCAAGTCACCTCACCTTCATTTATATAGCGCTTTTAACAATATAGATTGTTTCAAAGGAGCTTTACAGTGATAATAGGAAATTTAAGTAACAGAGATTGTTTTGGCTTTGTAGCAGCTCTAGAATAAAGTTATTGTCTAGCTAAAGTTAGCTTTGATTGATTCACTTCCGTCGCAACGATCATTAGATATTAACTTAGGGGCCGCTAACACGACACCATTCTAACAGAAAACCCTTAATGCGATCTGGACGCTCATTTTCACAAAACAGTGCCTGGTGGCTCGAGAACGCAAACCATGAAATAGGTTCCAAGGTACAAGCCTTGAAAAAATTATAATACAGAATTTTTTATCGCTTCCACGTGAACCGTAATTATACCGACAACGTTTTATTTGTACAGAGGTAAAGGGAAGGGAAGGAGGCCTTCACAGGGGAGAGACTAGTTGACACTTCAGGACTGCGTTGTCGTCGTGTCCTGGTCCTTCATCAGATCTGGATACGGCAAACCCCGGGATAGACGGAGACTAATATTAGCGTAGACGCTAGGGCTGCACAATGTATCATTTTAGCATCAATATCGCGATGTGCACATTAGTGTTGCACGGTGCACCGATACTTCAAAAGTATCGCGATACTCGGAAATTAAAAACTTCACGATACCTAAATTTATTAGTATCGATACTTCTAAGAATGTCCGCGTTCCAGATTTGTAAGAGAGTATTGCATGTTGGTGTGTGCAACGCACGCTTCCAGTGCCTCCCTATGGACGTCTGTGTTTTTCTCCTCATGCGCGTGTGACAGGGCGCGTGAACTGAACGAGCAGAGAGAGAGAGAGAGTGAGCGAGCCCCGGTCGCGCGCGCGCACTCTCTCTCTCTCTGCGGAGCCAGGCGAAAGTATAAACAAGGCTTCACCGTCTCAAAACTAAGCGCTGTCTTGCTCTCTCTCTCTCCCTCGCACATATTAATCAAAATAATTCGACACGATGGTAAGGTCGGGAGACTAAAGTTTCATGTGGAGCATTCGGAGTTTTTTTTTTTTTTTTCTGAATTACCGCTGGGTGTAAATTGTGGTAAAATACGTTGCCTTATCTTCTCTGAATCGTTCCGCACATTCAGCTGACATAAACCACACTTTAAATAAACGAAAAAAACTATCCAGTCATGAAATGTTTTCTGTGATGACAGTGGGATGTAACCGCCTGGATAAACACACAACGCGCACACGTCCGATAATGACACGTCCAATTCGCGAACTAATGACTCATTTGAACCGATTCGTTTTAATGAATGGTTAAAACAACTGATCTGTCTGAATCGGTGTATAACTAATCGTTAACACTTTGTAATAAGGTTTCATTTATTACATAAAACAAATAAAAACACTTGTTTTTTCCCCCCGAAAAAGCATGACTACTTTTTTCCACACAATGCTATCATGAATCGATAAGAGAATCGTTAAAGAATCGGATCGATAAGCAGAATCGTCAGTGGCATTGATATTGATAAAATCTTATGTTTCTTATGATAACTGAGATAATGCTGCTAAATTTATTTATTTTTTTACCTTGAATGTCATTGCTCTAATTTATTTTTTATATTTTTCATATTTCATATTTTGTTCAAATGGTTATTATAGCCTATCTGCTGTTCAAATGTTCATTTATTAGTGTGTTATGATTGGAATGTTGTCCCAGTTTTAAAATAAAGCACAGCAATGATATTTGAGAGTGTTTCTCCCTTTTCAGGAAAAGTATCGAAAAAGTATCGAAATCGCAATTCTTGACTTGGTATCGGTATCGAAACAATAATTTTGGTATCGTGACAACACTAGTGCACATCCACGATAGTCACATCGCAGATACGTGCAATGTCAAGTATAGGGATCGTAGTTGATCCGTGATTCATGATCAGTACGTGCCAGCAGCTCCCCGGCCCGTAACGCTTGTGATTTGCGGATTAATTGCAAAGTTTTACCATCATAGTGTGAGAGTTTATCAATTTGCAAGTCCTGTCAGTTTAACTCTCTGGGGTCGGCGGTCTCGCCGGCGATACCAGCTCACTTTTTTCCTTATCAGTGCAAAAGAGACTCAAATTACTCTGTTAATTTTGATCTTACATATAAGTGTTGTACATCATTCGATCCTGTTAAGTTTGTATTTTTTTTGTGGAACCTCATAATAAAAACAAAGTCTTGTGCTTTTCGCCTAATAAAGAAAAATAAACATGATGCGCGTTCTGCGTTCTCTCTGTCAGTGAAGTCCATTCTGAAACGCGTCCGAAAAATCATCTGTAACTCTGCAAATACTCAGTCAAACAGGTATACAGGCACACAGGCATGAAGCCCGAATTATCTTCTTTTAAATGAAGTAATTTATATAAAAAAATGTTTTCTCATTTTATGTAATCTGTACGAAAAGAGAGAGATGATAGTCGTTCTCGTCTCAGCTCATTAAAGTTAATTTGACCACGCCCACGGAGCGCGCGCTCTATTTAAACACAAATGCTCTGAGGCGATCCACGCCCACATCAGCTGGATAACCCACCGAAAGAGACTCAGATTTACGACGCTGTGAGGAATAGTACTATCTTAATAATAATCCTGGAAAAAATTACCTCAGAAGTAGGCTACAGGTAGTTTCATTTGGAGGAGCAACGGATCCAGCCGAGGAAATAGGTACATTCTTTATTTTCAAGTGCTTTGTGCTAATCGCGATATGGAATAGTGTCTGTAAACAAAAAGACTGTTTAAATCGCGTTTTTGTGTGTGAATGAATGAACAGCTTTTACCTAACTATATTCCAATACTGAGATGAGTAAAAATCCACTGAAATATGTTGAAATAAAATATTTTTGTATAAGCAACGTATTAAACTGCAAATTAACATTTATATGTCCTAATCATAAAAAACGATATGTTACATATTATGAAAGACAAGATGTCGTTTTTACTATAAAATACTGCCACATCAAATAAGCTTGTTTGCTAAGATGTTATTATAGTGTTTGTTCGATTGTAAGCTATATTCAAAATAATTAATCCGCAACTGTGAAATATGTATGATAAAATGTATACTTTAGTATATAATACAAAGAAAGATTACATTTGAAATATAGTTAAAATTTTAATTGTTGTTGTAATTGTAACCTTTTTATTAAAATAGCAAAAATATATGTAGGCTAAATATAAATAAATCTTAGGTAAATCTTAAAAGCTCAATATAAGCCTCCTCTTTAAATTATTTGTATTGTGTTTTATTAGTGACACATTTGGGATACATTCCCAAACTTTCTGTAAAAACAGTATGATAATTAACTGCACAATTACTAGAAATTTTTACATTTGATATTATACAATTTGCAAGCACAATTTGAAAAATAAATAAATAATTGGAACTGTTAACCAATTTTGTATTAAATAGGCATATACACTCACCGGCCACTTTATTAGGTACCCCATGCTAGTAACGGGTTGGACCCCCTTTTGCCTTCAGAACTGCCTCAATTCTTCGTGGCATAGATTCAACAAGGTGCTGGAAGCATTCCTCAGGGAGTTTGGTCCATATTGACATGATGGCATCACACAGTTGCCGCAGATTTGTCGGCTGCACATCCATGATGCGAATCTCCCATTCCACCACATCCCAAAGATGCTCTATTGGGTTGAGATCTGGTGACTGTGGAGGCCATTTTAGTACAGTGAACTCATTGTCATGTTCAAGAAACCAATTTGAAATGATTAGAGCTTTGTGACATGGTGGAAGTAGCCATCAGAGGATGGGTACATGGTGGCCATAAAGGGATGGACATGGTCAGAAACAATGCTCAGGTAGGCCGTGGCATTTAAACGATGCCCAATTGGCACTAAGGGGCCAAAAGTGTGCCAGGAAAACATCCCCCACACCATTACACCACCACCACCAGCCTGCACAGTGGTAACAAGGCATGATGGTTCCATGTTCTCATTCTGTTTACGCCAAATTCTGACTCTAACATCTGAATGTCTCAACAGAAATCGAGACTCATCAGACCAGGCAACATTTTTCCAGTCTTCAACTGTTCAATTTTGGTGAGCTCTTGCAAATTGTAGCCTCTTTTTCCTATTTGTAGTGGAGATGAGTGGTACCCGGTGGAGTCTTCTGCTGTTGTAGCCCATCCGCCTCAAGGTTGTGCGTGTTGTGGCTTCACAAATGCTTTGCTGCATACCTCGGTTGTAACGAGTGGTTATTTCAGTCACTGTTGCCCTTCTATCAGCTCGAACCAGTCTGGCCATTCTCCTCTGACCTCTGGCATCAACAAGGCATTTCCGCCCACAGAACTGCCGCTCACTGGATGTTTTTTCTTTTTCGGACCATTCTCTGTAAACCCTAGAGATGGTTGTGCGTGAAAATCCCAGTAGATTAGCAGTTTCTGAAATACTCAGACCAGCCCTTCTGGCACCAACAATCATGCCACGTTCAAAGTCACTCAAATCACCTTTCTTCCCCATACTGATGCTCGGTTTGAACTGCAGGAGATTGTCTTGACCATGTCTACATGCCTAAATGCACTGAGTTGCCGCCATGTGATTGGCTGCTTAGAAATTAAGTGTTAACGAGCAGTTGGACAGGTGTACCTAATAAAGTGGCCGGTGAGTGTATATACACTCACCGGCCACTTTATTAGGTACCCCATGCTAGTAACGGGTTGGACCCCCTTTTGCCTTCAGAACTGCCTCAATTCTTCGTGGCATAGATTCAACAAGGTGCTGGAAGCATTCCTCAGGGAGTTTGGTCCATATTGACATGATGGCATCACACAGTTGCCGCAGATTTGTCGGCTGCACATCCATGATGCGAATCTCCCGTTCCACAACATCCCCAAGATGCTCTATTGGGTTGAGATCTGGTGACTGTGGAGGCCATTTTAGTACAGTGAACTCATTGTCATGTTCAAGAAACCAATTTGAAATGATTAGAGCTTTGTGACATGGTGGAAGTAGCCATCAGAGGATGGGTACATGGTGGCCATAAAGGGATGGACATGGTCAGAAACAATGCTCAGGTAGGCCGTGGCATTTAAACGATGCCCAATTGGCACTAAGGGGCCTAAAGTGTGCCAGGAAAACATCCCCCACACCATTACACCACCACCACCAGCCTGCACAGTGGTAACAAGGCATGATGGTTCCATGTTCTCATTCTGTTTACGCCAAATTCTGACTCTAACATCTGAATGTCTCAACAGAAATCGAGACTCATCAGACCAGGCAACATTTTTCCAGTCTTCAACTGTTCAATTTTGGTGAGCTCTTGCAAATTGTAGCCTCTTTTTCCTATTTGTTGTGGAGATGAGTGGTACCCGGTGGAGTCTTCTGCTGTTGTAGCCCATCCGCCTCAAGGTTGTGCGTGTTGTGGCTTCACAAATGCTTTGCTGCATACCTCGGTTGTAACGAGTGGTTATTTCAGTCACTGTTGCCCTTCTATCAGCTCGAACCAGTCTGGCCATTCTCCTCTGACCTCTGGCATCAACAAGGCATTTCCGCCCACAGAACTGCCGCTCACTGGATGTTTTTTCTTTTTCGGACCATTCTCTGTAAACCCTAGAGACGGTTGTGCGTGAAAATCCCAGTAGATTAGCAGTTTCTGAAATACTCAGACCAGCCCTTCTGGCACCAACAATCATGCCACGTTCAAAGTCACTCAAATCAACTTTCTTCCCCATACTGATGCTCGGTTTGAACTGCAGGAGATTGTCTTGACCATGTCTACATGCCTAAATGCACTGAGTTGCCGCCATGTGATTGGCTGCTTAGAAATTAAGTGTTAACGAGCAGTTGGACAGGTGCACCTAATAAAGTGGCCGGTGAGTGTATATATATATATATATAGTCATTGCATTCTTGTGGCTCAGTGACACACCTGAATGAAAGGGTCATTAGTATGCAGCCCCATTATGCGCTCATTATGCGGGCCCATTGTCTTCTCAGGTGTGAATCACAGCAGGTCACACCCCTGCGCATATTGCCTTTCCAAACAAAAAGTGTCATTTTTAAATTTAAACCAATCTATTGTTTTATGTGAATGATAAGGCAGGATGATTTTCAGATCATTTTGAAGAAAAAACTCTAGGCGACAACATCCACTAGTCAAAAGTCTTGTGGACAGATATTTAGTATGTGTTCTGTGGCCTTATTTCAGAAACTTTAAGTTTTAGTTTTTTCAATAACCACGCATAAACAATATTCTCTCAAAAATACAAAAATGTACATACATGTTGATAACACATTATGGTAGCCCTGTGTGTGCTAAATAGAGTGTAATTACACCTTTGCCAGTAATATGTTTATAAGCAACTGAAAAAAGCACATGTCAAAACATCTCAAGGACCCCAAAAACACCTTAGACCCCAGAGGGTTAAACAAGCGCAAGACGACTGGAACTTGCGCGCTGTTTTCTGTCAGCCTTACTAAAGCGTATTTTTGTCCCGCCAGAGTTTGACCGGTGAGTGATGTAGATGAGTGATGTGTAGATGACTGACTGCTGCACTTGTTTAACTGAGAGAACGAGCAGAGAAAGTGAAAGCCCCGGTCGCGGTCGCGCGCGCGCGCGCATTCGTCGTCTTCAAACTGTCTTGCTCTCTCTCCCTCCCTCGCGCATATCAATGAATTGAGTTGACTGAATATCTTTGAGAATACACGATGGTAAAAGGTCGGAAGACCGACGTTTTTTTTTTTTTTGAACTACCACTGGTTGTGAATTGTGCTAAAATAACGTTGCCTTATCTTCTCTGAAAAGCGTTCCACACATTCAGATGACATAAACCACACTTTCAATAAACAAAAAATCTATCCAGTGATGAAATGTTTTCTGTGTTGACAAATCTTATGCGATGTGGTCCATTAATGACACGTCCGATTCGCGAACTAATGACTCCTTTGAACTGATTCACTTTAATGAATGGTTAAAACAACTGATCTGTCAACACATAGACTGTAAAAAACACTGAACTCAAGAGACATAAATCGGAAACACTTTACAATAAGGTTCCATTTACTAAAGTCTAGTTAACTACATTAGTTAACATTCTATTAATATTAGTTTCTATGCGGATTTACTCCATGACAAAACCACCCCAGTCATTCTAGAATGATTCATTCTTTCCAAATAGAGCTATTCAAGTCATCTGGTGAAATTGTTTTTATATCGCAATATATATCGTAGAAAAATAAAATATCGCAATGTGATTTTTTACCAATATCATGCAGCCCTAGTAGACGCCATACTTCTTATGATGTAAAGTACATCAGGATTTATGGGAAGTGTTCCCGGTTCCAGCTGACCTAATCTATGCAGCCTAACATTGAATTATAGAAGTCTATAATGTGTTATGTGTATGCTAGGCCAAGAGATGTGTTTTTAGTCTAGATTTGAACTGACAGACTGTGTCTGCTACCCGGACGATGGTAGGAAGACTGTTCCAAAGTTTTGGTGCTAAATAAGAAAAGGATCTACCGACAGCAGTCGATTTTGATATTCTAGGTATTATCAACTGGCCGGAATTTTGAGATCGCAATAGACGTGACGGACTATAATGTGTTAAGAGCTCGCTCAAGTACTGGGGAACTAAACCATTTAGTGCTTTGTAAGTAATCAGCAATATTTTAAAATGTATACAATGTTTAATAGGGAGCCAATGCAGTGTTGACAGAACCAGGCTAATATGGTCATACTTCCTGGTTCTGGTAAGAACTCTAGCAGCTGCGTTTTGGACCAGCTGTAGTTTGTTTATTAAGCATGCAGGGCAACCACCCAGTAGAGCATTACAATAATCTAGCCTTGATGTCATGAATGCATGAACTAACTGTTCCGCATTTGTCATTGAGAGCATATGACGTAATTTAGATATATTTTTAAGATGGAAAAATGCGGTTTTACAGATACTAGACACGTGACTTTCAAATGAAAGAACCGTCCTAACCGACGACGAAGACTTGACAGAGCAGCCATCAAGTGTTAGACAGTATTCTAGGTTAGTATGTGTCTGGGCGTGAAGAAATATAGAGCTGAGTATCATCAGCATTACAGTGAAAACTAATGCCATGCTTCCTTATGATATCTCCTAAGGGTAGCATGTACAGAGTGAACAGAAAATGTCCTAGTACTGAGCCTTGTGGTAGGCCATACTGAACTTTTGATCGATAAGACATCTCTTCATTTACTGCTACAAACTGATAACGGTCAGATAAGTATGAATTAAACCATGCTAATGCAATTCCACTAATGACAACATAATTTTCAAGTCTATTTAAAAGAATGTTTTGGTCAATGGTATCAAATGCAGCACAAAAATCGAGTAACACTAATAGAGAGATAACCACGATCGGATAAGAGCAAATCCTTTGTAACTCTAATGAGAGCGGTCTCTGTACTAGGTCCTGACTGAAAATCCTCGCAGATACCATTTCTTTCTAAAAAGGAACATAGTTTTGAAGATACTATGGGTTGAACCGACTAGTCGACCTTAATAAAATACCGCGACGCTTTAAGCTTGACGTCGACTAGTCGCGTTGATCATGTGACACTATGATTGCGCTAATTTTGATAACATGTTGCAGACGACAACAGATGAAGAGCCCAGAGGGTCATTGCAGCAAGAAAGCAGCATTGGTACATTAAGTGTGTGTAAATACTTTACTAACCTAACACTAGATATTGTTGAAAACGAAAGTAAAAGCATGACGCACGCTCACTGTTTTACCGGAAATGAGAGTTCAGTATCTTTATTAAAATCAATAAAACATTTTTTTTTCATTTATTTATTTAAACATATTAATGATGTAGCTAATTCACCCGCAATTAATTGGAATATTATTTTGTATTACTTGGATCTGCGCATCACTAAGGCACAGATGTGAATTTATAGCTTTTTTTCCTTTTCTTTTCATCCTAGATGATGATGTAACTGCGGGCTGTTTACACCAGGGCACTTCATGTGTTTCTGTGATCTGATAGCTATATCCGATCGTGAAAAGACCAGGTGTAAATGCCCTCCGAAACGCACTCGAGACGGATTTAAATCCGATCGCTCAAACTGCTTCAGGAGGAGGTCTGGGCCGCTTAACAGACGAAACTGGACAAGTGTAAATGCATCTGGTTGTTGAAACCACATATGTAAATTGGACTTCTCCCAACAATGCTAAAAATAAACGTGTGAGAGCGTATTATAGCGATGAAGCTATGGCAACACGCATCGCCGCATATGAGCAGCTCGAGCATCTATTCATCAAGCCAACATGCAAACTATCGCAAATCAAAGTGAAAGTAAGTCGCAGACGCTTAACACACAATGATCTTCATTAAAAGTAAAGAAACAGAAATGATCTTACCAGTGCTGTCTCTCTTTTGCGGTCTTTGATTTTTAACTTAGCTGATGATCAATAAAATGCAGCTCATTATTGTTGCTTTCGGTGACGTGAACTCCGTTAAATCTGCATAGCGCGTTGTTTGAAGATCGGATTTATATCTGTTTTGCGAAAACATATTTATGTGACCAGGTGTAGGCTAAATGGCATCATTTTGATAAATCAGATCAGTAAAAAAACATGAAGTGACCAGGTGTAAACGGCCCCATTATGAGTTGTCTGTCAGCATCTGTATACTTTTCTGTTAATTAATTGCAAATTGTGGCATATTGCAAAGCAGTCCCATCTCTTGTGTTTTTATGAATGACGTCATCGACTAGTCGACGTCGACTCGACTTTGATGTCATAACAGTCGACTTAAAATCTGAAGTCGTTCAACCCCTAGAAGATACTGCCTTTTCTAGCATCTTTGACAGAAAAGGTAGATTCGAGATCGGCCTGTAATTGACTAATTTTGTAGGATCAAGTTGCGGTTTTTTAACAAGCGGTTTAATCATAGCCAGCTTAAAAGTTTTTGGTACATATCCTAATGACAAAGATGAATTAATGATATTAAGAAGAGGATCTATGACCTCTGGTAGCATCTCTTTCAATAGCTTAGTCTGTATAGGGTCTAAAATACATGCTGTCGATTTTAGATGATTTAAAGAGTTTAGAAAATTCTTCCTCTCCTATAGCAATGAATTAATCAAATGTTTTCCTCAGGGAGACTACAATGCACTGCCTGATGCAATACTGTAGTAGACGGTTGCATAGTTATAATTTTCTCCCTGATATTATCAATCTTGTAAGTAAAGAAGTTCATAAAGTCATTACTGCACAATGCACACGCTACTTGGTTGCATTCTAAAAAGCCAGCCGTGTGAAGTCAGGACAAGCGCGGAAAGAGAGTGCCAGAGAAGAACTGACTGCAGAGCGCATGGTGCATCACTCTGACAGGACTGCACATGACTGCTCCTCACACCTGCACAAATCATACACAGCTGAGACAGCACCCTTAACCCCTTCAGCGCAGGTACAAATTTAGAACCGGCCCATGACTCTAAAAGCCAAAATATTATTCTGACTTCTAAACAGAAGGGGGGTGGGGCAAACAAAATCTTCAACTTCCACAGCTGCGCTCTTCCAATAGCTAGGTTTCCATCCAAGGGTTTTTTTTTAGCGAAAAAAAGGTTTAGCGCATACAATTTGTACTGATATAGCTGATGAAAATGACAATTATCGATAACTTTTTTGCAAATGTCGACAATCTTTTTCCATTTAACTTTAGCGCATAAATTCTAGGTCGACACCTCAAATGTCGCCTCAAATTAGTAAATATGTTTGACCTGCCGATACCGATTTTAGCCGATTCCGATTTTATTTTTTTCTAACCAATTTTTTATTTTCAATAACACAAATATTTATTTTCTTTATATATTTTTTTTTATTTATAAAACACCATATACTTTTACCCAAACTGAATATTAAAAACAAGTTTAAATGGGTAAATTTTCTATAAATATTTTCTATAAAGAGTCTTCATTTTAATTTCTGACATAGCCTACTCCAGTTCTTGTTAAAACACATAATTCTGTGCATTTTGGGCACTTTTTGTGTGAAATAATTTTTATTTTGTCCATCAAAAGTGTGCTTTCACTTTAAATGAGCGTAAGCAGCGCAGCAAAAATAGACTCGTCGCCAAAACCGCTTTACTGCTGCTCATGCGACGTTCCTGCTCGACACTCACGCGCGGCTGCGGCTCCTGCTCCCGGTGTGAAACGGCCGTAATTCACAAGGTTTCCTACATGTGCGTTCCGTGTGCACGTGTGATGCTGATGTTGCACGATGTTAATCATGCACTGCCCGGGTGCATTTTGACCGGCATAAAATCGGCATATGTCAGACTGACCGGCCGGTCGCCGGTCATGGCCAATCACGTGAAAATCGGCAAATTCCGGTCACCAGCCGATCAATCGGTGCATCTCTATCTACAATCTAATTAGTAAGTTAATCAGAAAAATAATTCAACTTTACCAGTTTCTGAATATTGCATGATCAAGTCTAAATAGTCTTTATAATAAAGTTAAAAAAACATGACACGTAACACGTTAATAAAAAATAATTTTATGTATACTATTTAATACATAATAAAGTTTTGTTTCAAATGGATGAGTAAAATATAGCGCCAATCTATGCCGCTTGTCAAATTAAAATCGGCATCTGTCAAACGAATGAAGGCTGTTTCCAAAGCTGACAAAAAAAAGGTAAAAATACACGTTACTTGTGTATCTGAATAAATCAAATTAATGTCATAAAAATCCCAATTTCATGGTCTGAAAGCTGGTTACTTGAGAAATGAAAATCACAAACATGACACGTTAAAGCAATTTTATAAATAGTTTATTAATAGGCTGTGAAATATAATTTTATCTCAAACAAATTAGGAAAATAAAGTGAATTGAATCCAAAAACCTCTAAACGAATTTTAGAATCATTAAGACGGCATCAGTTAAGCAATAGATCATTTCTAAGAGTTAAATATAGGCCTACACAAATAAAGTTGCATCTGTCTCTGAAAAATATGAGCAGCAATATGATGTTTTTAATCGATTTGATGTTATTGAACTCTGAAACCAGAACGAATAAACTTTTTGGTTTGAATGATCTGAATATGCGCCACATCAAACCGCGACTGGCTTGACTGCATGTTCAAGGCTTGCGTTAAAGACATGACAGAACATTTCACTGCACCGCCAACCCTTTTTATGGACCCTAGAATTTTTCATATGCTACAGGACAAATGCTGCCCTGTGTCCAAACCCATGGGGTTCGGCAAATAAGGCTTTTACATGCAGTCCTGTCAGACCAGCAGTCCCACTTTGCAGTGATCTTTTGATTTCCTAATATTTCCTAATTTAGTAATAGGCATGAAAATAATAAACTGGCCAATTCCAATTGCCATTTAAAAAAAAAAGTGAAAGATACGATATAATTTGCGATATACGCGAAATTAAATATGGAAAGGCAGTTTTTTTTTTGCGATACAACAACGGGGGTTTTTTTTTTTAGGGATGACGTCATTACGCACACCTTTTTATTGGTAAAAGGCCAATTGGATGTTAAACAGGCTGGAGACAGCAAATTTCACAATCTTTTTTTAACGCATATTCACTTTGTTATAGGGGTGGAACGGTACACAGAAGTCACGGTTCGGTTCATACCTCGGTTCAGACATCATGGTTCGGTACGATTTCGGTACAATGGAGGGAAAAGCAAACCAAAAATGCAGAAGGCATTGTATTTTTTAAATAAGTTTTATTATATAAAGGCATAGAACCAGTTTATTTGTAGTGCACTGACAATAGTTTTATATAATTAGTTTATTAATTAAATTAATGAAAAGACAAAAAGACCTTGCGATATGTTTTGTAATTGTACCTGAATTAATTTAAAATTAATTTGCTATATTTCAGATCAATATATTTGTTTTCCTTAATTTTGATTAACATTATTAATTAACAATGTAACATTATTCTCATCTGAATTATAAAGAATTGATTTCTGTTAAAATAATACTACCATTAAAAACACATTCGATTTTCTTTTTTAATCAATGTAGAATGTGTAAGATTAGTGCTCCGAGGACAAGAAATGAAAACCAATGCAATGTGACGAATGTCCAAAAGATGGGACCCACAGACTGTTTTGAAATAGAGTCGGATAAATATGTTTTTCTTTTAAAACAGTGTGTGTGTGATTTTGGTAGAGTGACAGTTGTAGGTTACAGTTTGACAAGAGTTTACAGTGTGCACAATGTTGTGTTTTATTGTGAGTGTACACAAATAGAAGTAAACACTTTGCAGGTTTAATGATCTGTATGAACAAAATTACGGAGTATGTTTTTTTTTTTATGTTTCCACTGTTCGGTCGTTCTCACACACACACACACACACACACACACACACACACACACACACACACACACACACACACACACACACACACACACACACACACACACACACACACACACACACACACACACACACACACACACACACACACACACACACACACACACACACACACACACACACACACACACACACACACACACACACACACACACACACACACACACACACACACACACACACACACACACACACACACACACACACACACACACACACACACACACACACACACACACACACACACACACACTGCAATCTTGACATCGCAGCCTTCATTTGGGTCACACCAAACACGAATAGAGCGTCAAATTCGCGTCTACTTCGACGCTAGTCCACTCCAAAGCGAATAGGACGCGCGTATAAAGCCAACGTTTGAAGTGAACGCGCGTTCAGAGCTAAGCCGATGGTACAGATTATGTGTCCCTAAAGAACCCGCGTATCTAACGGTAGTTCCGCATTACATTAATTAATTTGCACGCGAGTTTTATTTATTTTTATACCGTGTATTCTCTGTGTAAATTCGTGCACCGAACCGTGACGCCCGTACCGTTTCGATACAAATACATGTACCGTTCCACCCCTACTTTGTTGACAACAAAACAGTGCAAAAAGTGGATGGAAACTTGGCTAAATTTTCCATTCAGCCATCCAAACTTAAATAGTCCCAATGCAAAAATGTAATTTATATAGTACAAACGGTAAGAAACTCACACGTTCAGCCCATCTGTGCTGGAAATCAGCTTCTATTAGCCGTATGCTGAGGCTTAGTGCCTGATATGTGAGAGATGTCACTTCTACAGTCGACAGCCGTATCTGAAGTCAAAAGCACTCCATCACGGTAAAAGTTTGCACTGCCAAAGAAATTTCACAGCCAAGTACATCACTATTGCTCAAGGAGAAAACAGTGTTCGGAACCCAGAACTGTCAGAGGCCATTACTGACACTCACCCAGGATCTAATTCCACATTCAAAAACCTTCTTACAGACAGCTACATCTAGCCAGACACATCAAACTCTATTGCTTTCACTATTAACTGACACCTGGAATTACCCTCTATTACAGGAGATCCAAATGCAAGTGGCCCTACTAAAAATAGTCTTAGTCTTGTGCAAGTACGTGTTTATTTTTCATCGTATCATTATCACTTAGCTTACTTTAAGTTAAAAACCCTTGTTTGACACGATTACGCTCTACGCAAGTAAATCACCGTTCGATATTATCCGTGATGCATTAAGACAAATGCAATGTTGCCATCTGCATCCATGACCACATACGAGAGTGGTTGTAATTGGATCAAAATTCATTTCCAAAACACACTGGTCCCTGTTAACACCTGTATTTAGTGCTGTCTACTTGTTGAATGGATTTAACAGCAAATGTAAACTGTGCCAGTGTGTAATCAATGAGAATCAAGCATCCCTCACCTTCCAGTAGTCTGACTGTAAACTGTAGTATCTCTGGTATGCAGATAATGCTAAAAAAAAAAAAAAAAAAAGAGATTAAGACTGATTGCCACATTTTTTAATGAATACAATCAATATTCCTTAAGTCAGAACTCACCTTTAGAATAATCTTCCAGTAAAAGGTTGAAGTGTCCTAACTGGCAAAACACCTCTGGCTCCACTTTCCCTTCAGCTTTTAAGATGTAGACGTCATAGCAGCGAACAGCCTGTGAAGTGAACAGCAAACAAAACTAGTCAGAATGACCACCTGGAAAAATCAATCAGTTTGTCTTGAATTTGGTAACAATTTAGAGGACAAACCAATTGGGCCTGTTACATACATTTTTCAATCAACTTTTTTATTTACCATTAGAAACTCCAGTGTTTCTGATATATAATCCAAAAAAAGATATTCTCTTAATACTTCTAATCTAAAGTATGTAAAAATGTACTGGTAGTTGGGCTTAAACAGTCTAATGCTCAATCCAAACATACATCTCGGCCCACATTATGAAATATTCTGTAGCCAAATGTCTGTATTATTTAACATGATTCCAAATTCAGCAGCAGCCATACACTACCTTTTAAAAGTTTGGGTTTTTAGGAAAAAAGGGAAAGCAGCAAGGGCACATTAAATTAATACATTTATAATGCTAGAAAAGATTTCCATTTCAAATAAATGCCGTTCTTTTGAACGTTCAAAACATCAAAAAGTTTTCATGGTTTCCACACTGTTCCACTGTTTTCAACAATTGTTTCCTGAACACCAAATCAGCATATAAGAAAGATTTCCAAAGGATCATGTGACACTGAAGACTGGAGTAATGATGCTGAAAATTAAGCACTGCCATCACAAGAACAACTTCCATTTAAAAAAAGAAAACACTTAAATTAAGGGTGTGCACGATTTTAGATTGTGAACGATTAAAATGACTCCACGATCTCCCTGTTTATGTAGTACGATACTACGATCTGTCTTCAGTCATTTATATCTTAAATTAATGTAAACAGTTCAGATGCATGTCAGATCCGTGTGTCAGGTCTTAGTGTCATTATCATTAATTACAAACAAAATACAAAGAGAAAATCACTCACTGATCTTGACTGAATAACTTCAGTAGCTTTAAGAATCAGTGTATATTTAATTCATACAGCTAAGTCTATGTTGCGTTTTATTTTTACATTTGTTTATTCAATTTCTTATTCGAATGCTAATGTTACAGTAAATACCCCCACTGTAGCTGAGAATATTAATGCACTGTTTATTTCATTTATATCTTATATTGTTTTTGTCCTATTATTTGTAATTAGCATCTTTGTTCTTATTTTCAATAACAATGATAAAATAATAATATGATTTTGACTATCGCCCACGCCCTTACTTTGTCCTACCTTGTAAGGCTACATTTTTAAAATAGGTTAATTAGTTTGACTACTGCTCAGTGACTTGCAAAATAGTCGTTAAAAACAACTTGAAAAAGTATCGTAAAAACGATCGTGATCCTGTCTGAAAAAAAAAAAAAAAACGTGGTATGATATTTTTGCCATATCACCCACCCCAACTTAAATTTAAATATTATTTTACGGCCTTGAGTTTCTTTTTAAAAAATCCCAACCCCATAGTGCCTTTACAAAGTTCAACTTTAACATTTACTTCATTTCAGCTAACAAGCTTAACTCCAAAAAAAATGTGCCACATGAATGACTAATACAGCATTTAAGACTTGTTTTAACTGCTTTGGTAGAATGTTTGAGACAAAGCAACATAGAATTACAGGAGGAGCAATCAATGTAAATATACTAATGCACCACACAATATTCAACCAGTGGTCTTGCTTGTCCCCCATTGTTATACTTTAAAGCTCTGAATCTGATACACCGTCCTACAACGTCAGCCAAGTTTAACAGAACTGAAGGTCATAGAAAAGGTTACATACACTGGTCATTTTCTAAGACACAAGCAGTTCAGGAGGTTTCAGTTTGTATTCTTGGATATATGTTTTGGACTATCATGTTAAATTGCTAGAACATTATTTACGCTTGAGATAATGAAATTGCTATACACGCACACAAGCTAAACACACTGACTAGCACATGCTTAATGACATAGCAAATGATTGTTCGCTTGTTTACAAAGATCAGTCAATGAGAGAATTCTGTTCATTTAAATAATAAACGTTGGCTACCATAAAGTCTTTTTAGACAAACAATATCTAGGAAGCAAAAAAAAAAATCAGAATATTTTGATCAATAATGTTAATACCAATATTAATACATGTTTTGGTGAAACTAAAAGGAAGAAGCGTTCATTTAACCACTGCACTGTGGTCTTTGAAGAGAGCTGTATCTGGGACAACACGTTTTGACAGACATGGCTAGTTTGTGGGAAGAGTTGAACAGAAGCAGACAGACAGCAAGCAATGCTCTCACCAACAGACACAGAGATGTGCACGTTTATTTCTAAATGAATAGTCTCATTCTTTTTAGAGCCACCAGAACTTCAAAATGTCTGGCCTATTGCAGTGATAATAATTAAACATTCCACCTGTCCATCTCCGGAGACAAATCCAGATGATTTACAAAGGAAGATGTGAAAAAATAAGTCTACATGGAATTGTAGAAATTGGTCTGCTCTTCTGCAAAACATTTCATGTGAAACATCACAGATGACCATTGTTCACGCCAATAACGATAACTATAACAACTATAAAGCATCCACACCAATGCACAAAAACATTCTGTTTATTATAAGCCTGCGCTGCACTTTAAATACTTGAGCTCTTTAAAGTCTGTTGGATTCTGTTATTTTCTGAAAAATATCGTTCTAAAAGGGATATAACTGTTGATACATATAAACATTGATCAGCGAACATAAACAGAAGCTTAACCGTACATGCTTCACACGTGAGAACAAACCTTATTGGTTCTTGCGGAAGCTCAAATGTGCTGCGTAACCATGTGTGTAACACACAAGAATGAACCTCAAAGATGAATAAAAAATCTTACGGGTTTGGAGCAACATTAGAGTGAGTAGATGACAGAATTTTTGTGTGAACTAAAGCTTTAAGGTTTTCTTATTATCAGCAATATTTAGAACATTTCATGTGGCCAGTAAATAAATGTCTATGAATAATAAATCCAACCTATTAATCTCATTATTTTACAGCACAGTTTTGTCTATAAGCTTACATCCATACTTCGGATAAAAAATAATCCAAAATATTTTGAGTGCAGAGACTTTTTTCATTCATCTTTTTTTAAGTGCAGAGACCTTTTTCATCTTTATAACTTAAACCTTATATTTTATTGCAGGTCATATTTACATTAAGGGTCCTGCAAAATGACAATGAATTCTTAAAAATGCAAATATGTTGTTCATATGTTACAACAGCCATTAAAACAAATGAATGGCTCATGAGACAAAATATTCATTCACTATCCAGCACCAGCGTACTGCAACCAACAAATGCTGCATGCAAATGCAGGAAAAGTCATGCAACCTAGCAAAGAAACCTAAGTCAACTGGCCAAATGAAAACCTCCATTATCAGCTATATTCATTGTTAAACAACATACAAGTGCTCGTAAGCAACTTGCTTGCTTTACTGAAAGCATGGATGCTGAGAAAAGACTGAAAAGAGACCAGCATTCACCTCACATGCAGTTATAGTTGGTTAGCATCATGCTAACCAGCTAGCATGTAGCCACTGCCGGATGAAACACTGGTGGGGGATCAGAGTTTTAACCTTCCCAGTTACTCTCGAAACACTACAGTAGCCAACAGACCGGGCTAAGATCTGCAAATAAGTTCAATAATTCACAACTCTGACCTAACCGAGTATGACCAGCTAGCTAAACTTGCACACTTCAGAGGGTTTATCATCATCAAACGACAGATGCATCTCCTGGCACAATTCTCTATAAATAAAGACAATCAATTTATTCACACACACACACACAAAATAATCTTCGACTGTTTAACTGATTTTCAAATGAATGCAAATAAATAAAAACAACCTCCTCATTGCCCTCAACTCTTCATTCTCACACTTCAACCAGGTCATAATAGGCGAAAATCAGTGAAATCATTTCATTCAATATGGACTGACAAAAATAAATAAATAAATAAATATTCTCAACAGAACAGTCTATTCCTCGGATGGTGATAGCTAAACAACGCACAAAATGAAGAAAGTCTGACTGCAGTTTAAACCCAAACAAACATAACACTGAGTTGAATAACTCCATGATTACTTTGAAGGCAGACAAAATATTAACTGAGGGGAACTACTACAAAACCTTATCACTGTCATGCACAGAGCAGCCGATCAAGCCAGTTTTAATTGTATAGTGTTTTTCATACAATACGCATCGTTTCAGAGAAGATTTACAGAAAGTTATGATGATAAAAAAGATAATATCTAACGTTAGTCGCATTTAGCAGATAAGAGCTAAGTATAATATAGTATACTGAATATATGCGGATGTAAGTCGAATGTACAATCCAACTTTAAATATAACGCTGGCCGATAATATATGGTTTATATTTATATATCTCTGTGGCTGCATACTACAACGTGTAATGTTGTGTATAGCTTCTATTTCTTGTTACATTATAAATATCTGTTTACAGCATCATAAAAGTGTCACGCACACAGCACTATTCTGTACAATGCAATGTTTTTCGGGCTGTATGGCTGCTGATTAATAAAGTATACACTAATGTCTATAGACCCCTTAAGTGTCATTGCATAGTGTACTGTATCAATATGATGGGTTTTTTTCCTGTGCAATGTGGTCACATTGTGCAGACTGGTGTTGCATTGTAATTTCCCTTATATGATTATCAGAGTTATGTGTCTATCTGTCTGGAGCCCCATCAGTGTCATACACTCATACCTTTAACAGCAAGGCCTTCGTTCTGGCGCCATCTTCATGAAGCCTCTGAAATCCAAACAGTGTGCTGCAAATAGAGGACAACACAGGCGGTTC
This sequence comes from Rhinichthys klamathensis goyatoka, assembly GCF_029890125.1. Taxonomy (NCBI): domain Eukaryota; kingdom Metazoa; phylum Chordata; class Actinopteri; order Cypriniformes; family Leuciscidae; genus Rhinichthys; species Rhinichthys klamathensis. The sequence continues at coordinate 921,119 of NW_026606867.1, forward strand.
CGTGTTACTTTACCTGCACCGCATTCATTTGCACCGCTTTAACATGCGGGGAAGCCTTATAAAAATGCACAGAGGGTCATCGGTGCAGGTAAAGGGGCTATAACTGACCTGTCTATGCTGGCTAAGCGCTCCCTTTCTTGCGGCGTAAGCTTCGGAAAGTCCTCCTCGGTTTCACTCGCTTTTCCCGCCGCCATTTTCTTTTCCTCATCACCACCACCAGCAGCAGCGCGAGCTACAGCGGCCACAGACACTCCGCACGATTTCATAGACAAAAAACTCCAGCGAAAATATTTACGCACCGCAAGCCGAGCACCCTTTAGCGTAGATCTACACACAAAAATAATAGACGGAAAATAATTTCCTCTGAACACCCCCTTTTTCACATTGTCCTCGACATAAATGAGTCGCAGGTAGCAGGTACAACAAAATGCATGCAGAATGAGCAATGCAAGATTTAACGGTTTAAATTGTTATTTAGTAATGTCTCAAACTTCCCCCTAGTCGCCAGCTCAAACTTGTTATAATTGTGTCACTCAAGCGAACCCACGCCGCCACCGTCGGAACGCCTTCTCTGTGGTTTGGGCCAATCGCTGCTTTCGACGAGGACCACGTGATCGGCCTTGTCTTGGGATCCTTTTTTTTTCACATAAACTTTCAAGGGGGAGGGTAAATAACAAACCCCTCAACTTTACGCCGTATCTTCGCCTGCTGCGATTGGCTCACCTGGATTTATTATGATTACGTAACACAATCATAAAACGCATTATTGGTTCAAGCATCTGTCTGTTTGATAACTCAGGGTTTTGAGGATGTAAGGAGAACGCTGCTACATATATATATATGTGTGTGTGTGTGTGTGTATGCTGCATGCATACAGTAACCTAACCCTATGTATACAGTATTTTATTGCATTTTATTGTTTTTTGCAGTTCTGTGATGTGTATTGCTGTAATGCCCCAGTTTCAGATAATAAATGCCACCATGTCATCATATCCCAAAAAGTATAATCCTATCTTTCTTTCTTTCTTTCTTAAAAATTCCAAAAAAGGGAGATATGTCCAATAATTTTAGAAAACAACGGTGGAAATTATTAAGATATAATAATAATAATAATAATAATAATAAAATAATATTATTGTTGTTTGTTTGTTATAGTGCAGTGTTTCTTATTATATAAAATAAAGCCAGTTTCAGGCAATCAGACCTCTGGTAGTGTAGTTAAAAAATATTGTATATTCTATTACATTTGGAACAATTTGCTATGTATTTTGAGAATAGCGCATACACGCAATCGTATGGGTCTGTGGGCAGTGATCGCACGTAAATTACGCAGGATTTTGCGTAGAGCTGCAGCGGTTGCGAACATTGTGAACGCAGCCTCATAAAATGGCGGATCGCGGTGAAGGTAAATAAATTGGCCTACCAAACATTTGAATGAATAGTCTTGATTGCCAACGTGTTTATTTAACCATATGGGTTATGTGCAACGAGACTGCAAGTGTTTCCATTGTAGTTGCAGGGTGTTCGCTTATTATGTCAGCAGATACAGAGATCATGTTGCTAATTCGTGGGAGATTCAACCATACTGTTTTCATTTTTCATTCGTATCTTTCCAATTGCACGTTAGTGAATGTATACTCTAAAGAGCCTTTACTCTCAGGTTATATTTCAATATATTTGCGATGGTGAGGTTGGTGACCCTATTATCAGTGTTAAACAATACTTAAGAATGTTGCTGTTTCTCACCACTTATTTTGTTTTTTTTTTGTATCAGATCATAAGGGGGTTAATTAAAATTAATAAAGGATGTAAAACAGGTTGTGGACCTACAATTTATTTTTGGGTAGAAATTTACACAATAATTTGTATACTTATTGCTTACCAATGCAAATGAATTATATGAAGGAGCATTTCACTTGCATCCATGTCTTGTGATTCTGTGAATATACAATTACTATATTCATGTATAATGACAGTTACTGTTTGTTTTCAGATGTAGATGCAGAAAGTGAAGATGAATTGTATGAGGTGGTTAACATCACAGATTATGCCAGGAGGCATCAATGGTGGAGTCGTGTTTTTGGGAGCAGCACAGGACCCATTGCAGAAAAGTACTCTGTGGCTTCACAGATCATGATGGGTGGAGTGACAGGATGGTTAGTGTTGATATAGACAATCAATATTCTAGGTTGTTCTACATGGGAAATAACTGAATAAATGCATCGATTATTAGTATGTCCACTCAAAGATCTCTGTCCTCTAGGTGTGCTGGTTATCTCTTTCAGAGAGTTGGAAAAATTGTGGCTACTGCTGTTGGAGGGGGATTTCTTTTGTTACAAGTATGGATTATTAAAATGCATGCATCATATAGCCTAGCCATTTTAAGGATTATGCTTCAATGTCATCTTACCTATGGGGGGAAATATCTTTTCTTATTTCAGATTGCCAACCACAGTGGCTATGTGCAGGTTGACTGGAGGAAAGTGGAGAAGGATGTCAATAAAGCTAAAAAGCATTTGAAGAAAAGGGCAAACAAAGCAGCCCCTGAGCTTAATTCCTTTATAGAAGAGGTAGGTATTCTGTGATACTTTCATCATAATATACCAATGTATACAAAAATTGTAAAACCCATTTTGTATTATTATTTAGCGAATGCACATAATGCTTCAGCAAGTTCTTATAACGTAACCTACATTCTGTAAATGGTATATTTGTCCTATGCAGTCTACAGAATTTGTGAAGAGGAATATTGTTATCTCGGGTGGATTTGTTGGAGGATTTCTGCTGGGCCTGGCGTCCTAAATGAAACCTGGATCTACTGTATTGCTACTGATATAAGTATTTTGCACAGTAATATTCTCCCTTATTTAAGTATCACAGCGGTACAAGTACAACACTGGGACTTGATGTATTGTCAAAAAGCAGTTAGTGCAATGGGCATTTGCTTTACTGTTGTTCTGAACATATTCCTCTAAAATGTTGTTCTTAACTGTACATAGCCCAAACAACCTGAAGGAGAGAGAGGTGTATCTTGTGCCAATGACTTTATAGAAAATTGGTGATGTGGTTTTTATAATGTTGTTTTTAATTTTATTTAGCTTATTGTTAATCAGTAAAACATCAACATGAAGTCTGTTACATATTCATCTTACTAAAGTGTTTGTATTTTTTTTTTGACCGTACATTATTTGAGTTGGTTGTACAATTTCTTTAATATCTACGTGTCAAAAAGCATGCATTGTTTTTTGAGTTTTACATTTGTGATTTATTTTATTAATATACATACTAACACACCAATATCATGTTTGTGGAAATAATAAAAAATAATGTCTTTCTGGTTATTTACTGTCTATTCATACTTTTTGATCTGTTTTTTTAGTTTTAAGTGCACCTGTCCTGTTGCTTTTAACTTCATCTGGTTGGTCTCCAGTGGTGCAAGGAAAAAAATTCTTAACTTGAGGAAGGTTTAAAAAACAATTTGATGTATCATACAGTATATGTTTATAGAAGACAAACGCATGAATGTCTTTTACCCAACAGACTTTTTACAGGGTAAGGAGCCTACACTTATGAGAAATTGGCCGCAGATGTAGACAATAATCATAAATCATGTCTTTTACAGTATGTAGCAACAGCTTGGCTGAAGAGATTGAGAAGTAGTACTGTATGTCATTCGCTCAAATTAATTTATAATTTATTTATTAATTAATCATTTCTGACGGCCTTTTTTCGATGATTCAATTGCATGTTTCGCGTTATCGAAACGGTGATATTCAACATTGCCCTTTGTTGCTGAGATACCGGAAATATGATTAATGTATTTTAAACGGAAAGCATTAACCGGTTTCATGAAGACGTAATAAATGTATTATCACGTGATCTGAATTCGTTGCCTAGCAATGATATTTGCAAACAAGTTATTACCTTGGCAACCAGTTGTGCAGTCTGGTGTCGTCCTGCTCTGAGGAAATATTACATTATCGCTTGCTACTAATAATGGCGTTACCCTTGCTGCCTGGAAATTCAGTCAACAGAAATGTTAAGTATCTATACAAATATTTTGTCTGCGTTGAGGAAAGAAAAGTATGGTGAATAAAAGCTGTCTGTATTGTTAGCTATGTTAGCGGCCAAAGCGGTTTACTTTTGAAAGCATTTAAAGTGTGTGTGTGTAGCAGCTATATAAGTTAAATATAACGTTATATATACTAGTGCAAAGTGCCCGTTCAAAATCAGTTTTTGTGTGTGTTTTTAGTAATTGTTGGTTTGGTGTGTTTGAGTGCTCATTGTTACAATTAACGTTACACAGCAAAAGTTCAGTGACATTTTTATTTGTGCATGGTAGAAAGCAAATAAGTTACTGATAATGACACAATAAATATGGAAAATTGAACTACATGATGGTTGCAAAACAATTTATAATGGTGATAATAGGTGACATGTATTTGAGTATCTGTGTACTGGTAGCAGGAGTTTAGATTATATTAGATTTACATAGTGTCAACTTTGTTGTCATTACAGATTACAATTAAGTTAACGTTATAAAGACAATGTAAGGCAGCAAACGTTAGCGTCTTTTATGTTTAACGTTAGTTGGTGAATACTATTACACAGTAGCGATAGCGTTAAGCGGATAATAATATTCAGAAGTAAACAGTGTAGCACTAGCTGATTTACAGATTCAGTTAACATCCACAAATGAATAACGTTAAGCGCGACGATTCAGGGAGCAGCTAAATTAACATTACACTGTGAACTCCGAGAAAACGCCAACGTTACGCTTGAGCAAACAGTTTGTGAGTTATACTACAAATGATGGCCGTGAACAAAATATAATATTCAGATAGTTTTAAACCACAACCTTCTTAACATCTTCAATGTAGGCTTCTTTTACCTATATATTTAACGATATCTTTTGCATTTCTAATCCAAACAACGTCAGACTTGGCAGTGCCCGTATAGCAAGGCACCTGTCAAGTTCGAAATCCATCGGACTAACGGTTCGAGAGATATGCGAATAACAGACACACAGACAGACGTTCCTGTAATTTATATATATATATATATATACACTCACCGGCCACTTTATTAGGTACCCCATGCTAGTAACGGGTTGGACCCCCTTTTGCCTTCAGAACTGCCTCAATTCTTCGTGGCATAGATTCAACAAGGTGCTGGAAGCACTCCTCAGGGAGTTTGGTCCATATTGACATGATGGCATCACACAGTTGCCGCAGATTTGTCGGCTGCACATCCATGATGCGAATCTCCCGTTCCACCACATCCCAAAGATGCTCTATTGGGTTGAGATCTGGTGACTGTGGAGGCCATTTTAGTACAGTGAACTCATTGTCATGTTCAAGAAACCAATTTGAAATGATTAGAGCTTTGTGACATGGTGGAAGTAGCCATCAGAGGATGGGTACATGGTGGCCATAAAGGGATGGACATGGTCAGAAACAATGCTCAGGTAGGCCGTGGCATTTAAACGATGCCCAATTGGCACTAAGGGGCCTAAAGTGTGCCAGGAAAACATCCCCCACACCATTACACCACCACCACCAGCCTGCACAGTGGTAACAAGGCATGATGGTTCCATGTTCTCATTCTGTTTACGCCAAATTCTGACTCTAACATCTGAATGTCTCAACAGAAATCGAGACTCATCAGACCAGGCAACATTTTTCCAGTCTTCAACTGTTCAATTTTGGTGAGCTCTTGCAAATTGTAGCCTCTTTTTCCTATTTGTAGTGGAGATGAGTGGTACCCGGTGGAGTCTTCTGCTGTTGTAGCCCATCCGCCTCAAGGTTGTGCGTGTTGTGGCTTCACAAATGCTTTGCTGCATACCTCGGTTGCAGACATGGGGACTTGTGACTTGGTGACTTGGACTCGAGTCGACTCGAGTCGCTATTTTTATGACTTGTGACTTGACTTGACATAAAATGAAATACTTGAGACTTGACTCGGACTTGGAAGTTAAAGACTCGGGACTTGACTTGACTTGAGACACGATGACTTGAATGACTTGAGTGTTAATCACATCATGTTTTCAGTTTGAATATAAAATATATATAAAAAAATGTTTTAAAGTTGATCACGACACTATCATCAGTCATACCTCGTACCTTACGCACACCACGCCCACTTAGATCAGATATCACATCAAAATGTCAGCCGGAGGGGTACCGAGGGTCATTGCTTTCGGCTTCAAGAATTATTCACACGATGGCAAAAGACGAACAGCGCTTTGCAAGACTTAGGCTACAACATTAACATTGCGGACAGCCAGACGACAACCTCCAATTTCGTCCGTCATTTGAAGAGCCATTCTGCCCAGTAAGTGCTTGTCAATTTGTTAATGTTAGTTGGTAGTTAGCTAATGTAATAGCTAAAGTAGCCATTAACCCTTTCACAAGTAAGTTTAAACTATTCTAACTGATCCCCCAGCGTGAGTTTTTCTAGGCGACCGTTATTTAGAACCTGTCACTCACTTTAATGTTTCATGGTGACGCGTCATTGCTTGTCAAGTGACACAGCGCAACCACAACACAGCGCTGAATGAATGATCTGCTTTTATGTCATTTTTCCTGTTTTATTCAAAATGTTCACAAATGTATTAGCTATAACATGCAACACTGATATTCCGATTGTCAAATATGTGTAAGTGGATGTGTTTTGTTGTTTAAACACCTTTTATAATGATCGCGTTAGTTGAGCTGTATGTGCGAATGGGCGGTGCCATGTTAACGTTAGTTTACAACACGTCAATTTCTCAACTTCTCACGAAATACATGAAAGTAAGTGACCGGTGAACTGGGAGAAGAATAGGGTAAAATGTAAAGCTACTTACACAATGTGTATCTGATATGAATAAAACGTGCGTCTTATTATAATGGAAATGATTATTATTGACGCTTCCATAGACATCATTAGTGTATATTTTACAAACTACAAATATATTTTTTGCTAGTAGTTATGTGTATTTAAATGTCTGAAACCTAAAATAAAAATGATGTGGTTGAAAACACTGAACAGTTGTGATATATGACAGCACTGAGAGCGTATGTCTCTGGCTCAGCGCCAGCCAACGCGTTTGAATTCATTGATAAATAACTTACACGAAGCAGAATAGTGGGTCATATGTCTAATGCTTTTTGAAAACTTAAAAGGGGCATATAATGCCATTTTTGTACAAGCTAATATGATTCTTTGGGGTCTAAATTAAAAGTTTGTAATATACTTTAATTAAAAATTCTCATTAGTATTGTAAGAAAACACTTATTTTACTTGGTCAAAAACAGCTCTGTTTTCAGCACGCCGTTTCAGTGCATATGACTTTAAATGATAATTTGCTCACCCCGCCCCTCTGTTCTGTGCGTACACCGGTTGTAACACAATAACCATAACGCGTTGTTCAGTATAAACGTGGAATTATGAATTATATTGAGAACGTCATACATCGAAAACATGCCGTAATGTACCCTGAGTGTAAACCTTAGACGCATTCATTGTGAAGTGTGCAGCTAGCGATTTGCAAAGATATAAATATTAATATAAAGTTGAATAAAACGTTACACTCACTTCAGTTCTTCTGGAGATTCAGCAGGAACACGAATATCTGGTACCGATCTTTTTTCATGAGCAGCTACTTAGCAAATCCAGTTTTATACTCACCCTCGTTTATAAAGCAGTCTGGTGTGTGAAATGATTCGGGCAAACATGAGAGCATTGACGTTGCTCGTGGGGAATATTCCCTTCGAAAACAAACTCAGCCACTGCGTCTTCAGCGGTTCGGATTTAGGAACATTAAAATGACTGTGTTCGTTATTACACCCAAGAACAGAACACCACAATCGCTTAGACGCCATTCTGCTCATAGACAGTGCTCCAGCATATCAACAATGACCGCGCCGGTCCGCGCAGACTATGATTGACAGCTCGCTCTCACGAGCGAGGGCGGGTCTGTGTTGAAACGCGGCTGTCATTCAACAATCGTGGGAGGGGCGTCCGACCGTGTGACGTCACAGGCTCGAACGGCTCGATTTGAGGCAGGGGAAAACATATAAGGAGATTAAAACAAAACCACTGGATGGATTTTTATCATTATATGATGGTTGTGTACAGGCACTGCCAACACACATTTCAGTACAATCAACTTGTAAAAGTGCATGTACCATTATATGACCCCTTTAAGGCTTTCTTCTTCATAAAAGAAGTCGGACATCACATTTTTGTATACATTTTTATTTCTTTAAATTAGTAAGCTACAGGACACCATCTTTCAAAACATGACCTGCATGAAAGAAAAAAGTGAATGAATGCGTCATTGTTCCCAAATGCACTTCCGAATGCGCCTCTGTTCATTTCAAACCAAACTGACGCCCATAGATCAAACTCTGCAGGTAAAATTACAATAATAAGGTGACTTGACTTGGACTTGACTTGACCTACTACAAGACTTGACTTGACTTGACTTGACATAGCCTGTGACTTGACTTGACTTGACTTGCCCAGGAAAAAAATACTTGGGACTTACTTGAGACTTGAAGGTTAAGACTTGAGACTTACTTGAGACTTGCACATGTGTGACTTGGTCCCATCTCTGCTCGGTTGTAACGAGTGGTTATTTCAGTCACTGTTGCCCTTCTATCAGCTCGAACCAGTCTGGCCATTCTCCTCTGACCTCTGGCATCAACAAGGCATTTCCGCCCACAGAACTGCCGCTCACTGGATGTTTTTTCTTTTTCGGACCATTCTCTGTAAACCCTAGAGATGGTTGTGCGTGAAAATCCCAGTAGATTAGCAGTTTCTGAAATACTCAGACCAGCCCTTCTGGCACCAACAATCATGCCACGTTCAAAGTCACTCAAATCACCTTTCTTCCCCATACTGATGCTCGGTTTGAACTGCAGGAGATTGTCTTGACCATGTCTACATGCCTAAATGCACTGAGTTGCCGCCATGTGATTGGCTGCTTAGAAATTAAGTGTTAACGAGCAGTTGGACAGGTGTACCTAATAAAGTGGCCGGTGAGTGTATATATATTGTATTTTTCAACCATTCCGTACTACCGAAGAAAATTGGAACCTCATAAAATAACAAATGTAGAAAACATTTTACAGTGTGGAAAAGCAGGATTTTCAGGAGATGATTGTACATTTTATTTTTATTAACTATTTTCCAGCTTGGAAGAGAAAAATTCCACAAATCTCAGCATTTTGATTATTCAAATGGAGTAGCCATGATGGTTGGTACAGAGAAGCCAGGCATAGGAGGAGAACTGCTTCTTGGGCAGAGCGCAAGACCCAAGTATTCACTTTTTCCAAAGAGAGAAGGCAGTGATACTCCGGCATGGGTTGCCTTTAACAAACAGGTTTGTCATAATTATAAGGAATAATATACTTTTTTACCTAGTGCTGTGCAAAGTATATTCATTTCCTCTCACTATTTTCTTACCTGAAGGTCCTGTGTTTTGATGCTTATTTCCAAGAAACTGTACCTCAGAGGAGGGAAGAAAAATATAGAGTACGAAAGTGCAAGATTTACTTCTACCTGGAGGATGACACCATACAAGTAGTGGAGCCAGAACTCAAAAACAGTGGGATCCCACAGGGTAAACTATCAAAATCAAACACATAGCATCCTGATTAATGAGAAACCAGTAAAAACATCCTGTTTAAATCCAGCTGTTCTCGTTCCATGTAGGAACCCTCATTCGGCGCCACCGTATTCCTCTCCCAGCTCCTAAAGATGATTGCTTCTACAATGTCCACCATTTTAACATCAATCAGGAAATATTGCTCTATTCCAGGACCTTTATGATAACAGACTGTGATCCCTTCACACACAACTTCTTGATGAAAATTGGGGTGCGCATAAACCCCCTTGCTTCCGCACCAGCAGATCCCTATTCCACACTTCGACAAGAGGTAAGCACCATGTATCTAAACAGCAATATCAAGACTTCAATATTATAATCTTTCTTTCCCCCTTGCAGATGGAGGAGAACATTAAGCCACTGCGGCCATATGAAAGATTGGATACCCTGAAGCAGTTTTTGGAACATGACCGAAAAGTCCTGCGCTTCTACTGCTACTGGGATGATACTGAGAGCATGTTTGGAGACCCCAGAGAAATGATCTTGCATTATTTCCTGGCAGATGACACCATGGAAATTTACGAAGTTGTCCCTCCAAACTCAGGTCGAGATGCTGTCCCTAAATTTCTGCACAGGGGCAAGCTTCCCAAGGTTAGTAAAAAAAAAAACAGCACAGCAAAAAAAAAAAAAAAATCTTAACATATCCTTAACCATGAATCACATTGGACATCTTGTTTTTTAAAAATATTGCAGAATGTATTATAATTTACCCTTGCACATTATTATCATTATTAAAAAAAAGAATGCACTTGTAATTTTTAATCAAAATAACTTTCTCTTGCAAGAACTCTTGCAACAACATCATCTATTCTCTGATGATGCGTTTTTCGGCATGAGGGCGGGACAACCTGTCACTCACGTCATCACAGCAATAGCAAAACACAAAGATCCAATTAATTCCCGATGGAAAATCCAAAAATTTTCTTGTTCGATAAAGCCTTTATATTAGAATATACATTATAATAGGGAAGAAAAGATTGAAACCGTTTCATGCCGACTTGAACACATCCTGAAAAAAATGTATCAGTTTCAACAAAAATAAATAAATTACAATTATACATTTATACAATTATATATTTAAAAAATATTAAAATGGAAAACAGTTATTTTTAATTGTAATGACATTTCACAATATTACTGTTCATACTGTATTTTTGATCAATTCAGCCTTTGTGAGCATAAGAGACTTCTTTCAATAACATTAAAAGAACTATATCCACCTTTAGATGAGACTAAGTGGTTATCAGTTCCTCTTTCCTCTTTTGCTTGGACAAATTTCTCCATCCTCCATGCCAAGCTTTTATCCAGACTGACAGGGCTGAAAGAACATCCAACTTCCCTAAAGCACTTTTTAGTTTCCTCCATGCTTTTGTTTTTCAGTCTAAATTCATTACGAAAGATGTTTTTTTTTCTGTTGCCATGTTGTTTTATCACACATTATGTTGCCTATCACTAAATGTCATCTGAAAAGGTTTGCAGGAATCCCCCTGTGAGAAAATAATAACGAACCCATTTGCAAATTTCTCTTGTCCTTCAAGTAATGAAAAAAATTCAATTATTTTCTCTTGCTTCTGCCAAACAGAATGCTCCTATTCCCAAACGTCAGCCTGGAGAAATAACAGACCGCACAGTCCTCAATGTATTTGGACCAGTTGGACAAGGAGGACGCTACATTTTGGATAGCCTCAAAGTAAGTACTGATTAAAAAATAGTCCATTTTGAACACCCCAGGAAAATTCATATTAACAGTTTTAACAGTACAAATACCATATTTAATTAGTTTAGTAGCCAATTGTTTCAATTTTAATGGACTTGAATGTCAATGTCTCCTTGACATTTACAGACTGGAGCAGTAGATGAAGAATTATACAAAGACTGTGACCTGATCATTGGAGGCGTCATTAACGTGTGGGGTCGTAGGGTCTTGTTATGTGACTGCGACAACTTCACTAAAGAGTATTATCGCTCCAAATATGGTATTGGTGAGTTACATCATGACTCAAGGGGACGGAGTAGTATTTATGCTTTTATAGATGTTGAGATATTGGCTTAGCGTTAATATTGATTTATCTATCATATTTCATGATTTGTAATTGTTTTGTCAGTGAAAATAATCTAATTCCTTACATTCAAAGGAGCCATTTGTCTTTTTATGATTTATTATATTATTTTCATAGTATAAAAATTAGTGCTGGGCAAGTTAACGCGTTATTATCGCGTTAACGCATTTATTAATTAATGCCGACAATTTTTTTATCGCGCGTTAACGCAGTTTTTTTTATTATTATTATTTTGAAAGTCCGTTGCTCACTGGCTCAATACACATAGGCCTACAGTCAAACCATGATCACAGGAGGGGTGGGATGTTGGTCAGCAAGCAAATAGCCCACCCAAACAAGCAGTGGAGGGGCTTTGGCAGGTTCTCTCAGGTGAACAGAAAGGGAGACAGCGCTCCGCGAGTGAATGACAGGCGCTCTATGGATAGTAACCATGGCAACGGCTTCTGTGCGCTACGCAGCTGTAGCCTTTTTAACTTAAATTAAAATGATACATAACTTTACCTGATAGGCCTGCGTTTATTTTAGCGGGGATGCTCTGCCATGTGAATTCCCTCCTGTTGATGTCCTGATAACTATTTAGATTCTGGAAACTCACAAACAGCGAGCCGAGGATCAGTCTCTCTTCCAATGATTTGTGCTGCGCGTCGTGTACAAAAAGTTAGACAATTCAACTTCGGCAACGCGCGGGCGCGTGCGTGAGGCGAGCATGACCGCAACAGTTTCACAGGAACGCACCCGCTTGTCGCTGCACCTGTGCTCGACCACTTCACCTCACTCTAGGCACTTCTGCGTCAGACCTACGCCGGAGCCTCTACGCTATAGACTACGCGTTGGTTTCCATTTATATATCTGCGTCGTTGTCCGCGTTGACGCGCAATTACACATGCAGAGGGAGAGTGTGAAACCCGGGGAGCGGTTCTAGCAATCACAGCGCTTGCGGTACGCGTAGAATTGACGTTTCATTTTTGGAGAGATGCACGTCAGGGTACGCGCGCTACACAGCTACGGCGTGAGTTTGACGCAGAAGTATAAATTGGGCTTAATTACCTCTGTTTAATGTAATCTTACGTGGGAAACCATGGCATGCCATGACCAAACCTAAGCTGCTATCAGAGAAGTAACGTTGGTCGACTTATATCTGTAGTAGTGATCATGACCCTTTGACAGACTGTTTCTGCTGCTCCCTGATACAAGATACCTGTTCCGGAAAAAAAAACAAGAAAACTGGACTCGTTTTAACAAGCTAGATAAAAGGTAATGCCCTGGCAGTGGCAAATAGCTTTGTTTAAATATTTGATTTGATTACATTAATGTTTAAGTTGAGATTTACAAGAAATATTTTATTGATACTGTGTAAAAGGGAATACTGCTGGTATAAAAGCACCTTATTTGTTTAAAGTTTTTGCAAACCATTTGTGCTGCGCGTCGTGTACAAAAAGTTAGACAATTCAACTTCGGCAACGCGCGGGCGCATGCGTGAGGCGAGCATGCCCGCAACAGTTTCACAGGAACGCACCCGCTTGTCGCTGCACCTGTGCTCGACCACTTCACCTCACTCTAGGCACTTCTGCGTCAGACCTACGCCGGAGCCTCTACGCTATAGACTACGCGTTGGTTTCCATTTATATATCTACGTCGTTGTCCGCGTTGACGCGCAATTACATATTTAAACAAAGCTATTTGCCACTGCCAGGGCATTACCTTTTATCTAGCTTGTTAAAACGAGTCCAGTTTTCTTGTTTTTTTTTCCGGAACAGGTATCTTGTATCAGGGAGCAGCAGAAACAGTCTATGTAGTCAAAGGGTCATGATCACTACTACAGATATAAGTCGACCAACGTTACTTCTCTGATAGCAGCTTAGGTTTGGTCATGGCATGCCATGGTTTCCCACGTAAGATTACATTAAACAGAGGTAATTAAGCCTAATTTATACTTCTGCGTCAAACTCACGCCGTAGCTGTGTAGCGCGCGTACCCTGACGTGCATCTCTCCATTATTGCACTTTTGTAGCAGTACATTTAAATCAAAAGTGCGCAATACACTACTTTAGAATTCATTATTCAATTTTGCGCGTAACAATGCGATTAATCGCGATTAATCGCAAGAAAATCATGCGATTAATCGCGATTAAATTTTTTAATCGTTGCCCAGCACTAATAAAAATAAAAATATTTAATAATAACAACTAATAATTATTTATTTGTTTTTTTATCATATATAGGGCCGCAGTAATAATAATAATTATTATTAGCATTCCCACAACCCTACATAGGGCAAATGCTGTGGAGAATGGATGGATTGTTGTTAATATTATTAGTTTTGGAGATTTTCAGAGGGAGGACTATTTTCAGGACGTTATTAATGACCACATGGTGTCAGTATTGAGTTTTATCTGTTACTCTGAAGCTATGATGAAATCACATTTATTTTATTTGCTACAAACAAACTCTCTACAACATGTGCATTTTGTGGTCTATTGCTTTTTTTGCAGTGAAGTAAAATTCTAATTTAAATACCTCAACCCCTCATTCTCAGCTCACATCTCGTCTGTGTGGTCTGACAAGCTGTTCGTTATTTTCGAAGTCTTCCTGTTGTAAATCCCATGTCTCTATGAGAGACTAATGCTCCCCGGTGTGCTTTCATCCCTGTAAATAACTGTCGGAATAACACACATTGAACAGCAGAAGACTAAAGGAGCAGAACTGATTGACACCTCAAGGTGACTTAGTTTTTGGACAGCAGATATGAGCAATGGCCAGCCCGGGCTCTTTATCTTCAAAAGCCCGGACATGAGAAGCACACAACTCCGTGCCAACAGTAACACAATACGGGTGTGTGTGCATCTGTCTGCTGCGGCGTTATGCCGACTGAAGAGATCATAGCATTAGTTACACATGAGCCTAATGGAGCCAGGTTGACACAGGCTCTGATGAAGCACTTGTCCGTTTTAAGATGAATTGAATTCATATGGGTAAACGCAACTCTGTATGGCCTTACTTCCAGTGTTCCATGCTTATGTCTGCTTAAATGTGTGTGTGGGAAATATTTTTGATGTTTTCTTCCTGTGTGGCTTCATAGAGGACTTCACACCCGTCTCATTCAAGGCCCCGCCCCCTCCTAAACCAGCCAAACAGGTGCCACCCTACACTGGATTTGGATCTGAGGAAGATTCGCTCTGCTCCTGTCAGGGTTTGCTGTCTAAACCTCCACAGAAAGATTTCAGGAAGCTTTTGGAGAAAGACAGGTAACCAGCGGCACTAATCTCCCTTAGGACGTCCAGAGTATATTCTTCCCTTCCATTTAAAACCATTAATATTATATCAAAACAACATGTCAGACCCTTACTGGTTTCTGATCATTTTGACAGAAGAGTTTAGACCCTTGTCTGTCCTACTAAAGTCATCCTTCATCAGTTAAGTGCAGCTCTTTGCAGTACAGCACTAGGAAGTGGACGAACATGTGCCTTCATAAATAATCACAGGCTCAAACGCAATCTCATGATACTTCCGATGACTCTTGCAAGTCAGTTTATTATTATACATTGTTTACACAGTGCTTCACTTCCAAATATAATTCCAGAACCAGTATCATGCTGCAAATTTTTATCTTGCTCAATTTGCTTTGGACAATACATGGTCATACATTGGCAGATGTCGAGTTTGAAGAGAAAAATAAAGCTGTTCAAAATAAAGGATTTAGGATTCTTTTATAGATAGTAATAACCTCAAAGCAGCTAAGTGACAGGACTAAACCCACACGGAATAAGCAAGGAAACATCTTGAATTTAAGTGAGGAACCAAGCCACATCCTGATTTTGTCGGACTGTTGACTAAATATTTAAAGAAGAATCATTACAAGTTGGAAAGAGGACAGATCTTCAGACTTTCTAGTAAAGTTTGGATGCACATAGTTTTTGGAATGGAAAAAGTTAAATGACTAGTGAATATGCAATAACAGTTTTTTTAACTGATTGCAGTTCAGTTGGGGTTGATGATATCATCCTGTATATTGTTAAAAAAAAACATTCTCCTGCCAGGTGATGAATTAGGTTTTTTTCCTCAACTCTAGGCAAGGTCTGGTGAGCAATGTGTTGAGATTTGTGGGGAAAATGTTGACTGACAGTCCTATCGACAAAGAACGCGTTTTTATCATATGCATCTACCTCAGTGATGACACCATAGCAGTCTTTGAACCTCCTCAGAGAAACTCAGGTATTGCCGTCCTGTTTAAATTCAGATCAGAAAAAAAAAACATGATAAAGATTCTGCCTAATTTGATTCCATTGTTCTTGTGTTTAAGGTGTGATTGGGGGTAAGTTCTTAGAAAGAGGTCGAGTGAAGAAGCCAGGACAGGAGCTGTTTAAGAGTGAGAAGTCTGAGTATTTCACAGCTCAGGATTTATATGTGGGAGCTCGAGTGGATTTGAACAATCAGCCTTTCCAGTTGCTGGATGCTGATGAATTTACATTCAACTATATGGAGCAGCATGCTGATGAGGTAACACACAAAAAAAATTTTTTGTCTCTTCTCTTTTCCACAACCTATTTTGATTAACATTGTTTAATGAACAAATCATCCAACTTTTTGCTAAGCTGTGCCAAGATGTATGTTTCTACACAGAAACTTTATTTGAAAGCCCTATGTTTCTCAATTACTTAGTTCCCCAAGGCCAATATTGGCACCATTATCAGCAAGGTAAAATCCACCAGTGAGGAACAGCAGAAGAAAGTAAAACAGTTCATCACGATGAGTGACCCAAGCAGCACTGGCTTCATTCCATATGAGTCATTCAGGTAAGGAGACGGCCAAAAATTCACCAAAAAAAAAGGGTGCAAAACACATCCTGTTCTAACCTGCCAAATAATATAAAGTTATACTGAGTGAGATTTTGGACCAATTTCACTGATTTTGAGTTTTGTGGCCGGGATTACCTGCAGAAATAGAACTCACTGGCGAAATTTCCTGTCGCAGTCATGGCTGATTGGGGGAAAAAGAAGGGACCTTTTATTGGTCATTGTCCCTGCAAGACACAGTATAAGAAGCAATGACTTTTGTTATAGAAACACATATTGTCAAAATAGAAGCAGGCTAATTCAGACTCCACTGACAGGCATCGACCAATGCAGACTTTTTCACCAGATTACAATAGGTCTACATTACTTCTCATTCCAAGACACGACAAACAACGATGCAACATGTTCAATTGGCAAAAAACAAGCACCGACCAACGGAAACAGACGCTGACAGCAGTAACACACTGATTCGACAGAACTCAACGAATGTGACTGTTGCCATTGATCGTCGTCTGTCGGTGCAGTGTGAATTGGCCTTAAAAGTACTATTTAGTAAACTATTTAGTTTGACATTGCACTCAAACTTTAATTCATGACTGTTTTCTTTACAGGACTCTTTTGGCAGATATGGACATTGAGTTGTCTGAACACGAGATCATGACACTGGGTCGCAATTATTCAGTGCAGGAACAGCCAGAGGTGTATGTGGGCCTCATGCTTGCCGTGGCTCAGGATCAGCTAAAGAAGAAAAACTTTGAGAGCTTCTCAGATATGATCCGTGCTTTCACACACGAGGACCGGGGCAGGTAGAGTTTTAGCAGGATTTATTCCATATAATCATCTTTCAATTTCAGTCTCAAATCTTAACTTTTTTAAAAAAAAAATCAATTTTTTATATTACAAAGTAAAATTGTAATATATATATATATAATATATATATATATATATAACGTCTCCTAACTGTGGTTGGGAGACAGGGGAGATTCGTCTTCTCCAGGGTTGGAAGTTCTCCTCCCAGGGTTAACTCCCTAAACTTCACGCTGTATAGTGTGATGGTAGCATAAAAAAAACAAAGAGGCCGTCTTGCCGAAGAGTTTAGGTGCTTTATTTTACTGGCTGCACTGAAATACACTGCACATAGCTAACTACCTGCACCGATCACCGTGTCACTCTCACACTCCTTTCTTCCGCTCCTTCGCGGGAGTCAAAAACAAAAAGGAAGGGGGCGTGCCTCGGACATGCGCACTCACTCACTCTCCTTCTCACACACACACACACACACACACACTGAGCTGTTACAATTAAAATCATTCAATCTAATTTAGTTTCTTACCGTTTCGAAGAGAAATGTTGTAACACGTTCACCTGCCAGTCGTGGGTCTTTCATGCGGAGACTCTCCTCATGTGTTTGCAATTTGAATATAATGATGCATTTAAAACGTATCTTTACAAAAGTTCACAATGCTGCTGCTGATGCAATATAATGTAGCCAACATTGAATAAATACATTTTCGTCCAGTTAGATACTGATAATTAATCACTCAAACCCATAGACAGTAAAAGAAATGGACAGAGCGATCTCATTGGAACTCAGTTGAGACAGTTGAAGCCCACTTTTAGCGATTTTTGAGAACTTCCGTTCCTGACGCGCAGACTCAGACCGACTCAAACTAAGCTTGATGACGTGAGCAACCTGTCTGACAAACGTTAATCTTCTAGTAGCTGTGCGTGAAAACTGCCAACGTTAATCTGGCAGAGACGGGGAACTTGAGCAAAGAGTTATTTGGCGTGAGTGAGCAGGAGTAAGTATTCAGTTGCTTTTATGGACTCATTATCTATGGGCTTCTCCCTTGACGGGACGTCCCCCCGATTGCCTGCGAGCTTCTCCTCCTGTCTGTACGGTAATTTCTGTACAGCGCGACAGAGAGTCGAGTGGTTATGACGCAATCGTTAGCCTATTTTTACTAAATCTGTTTCTACGGGGCCATAATGTAACATAGAAGGTAATGGAGCCCTTTATACATTGTCGTGTTTCTTTAGAAATAAATAATGGACAAATGGAGTCTTTAAACGCCTCAGATGTAAAGTTATTCGCTGTCAAAGTGACGCCAAAATGAATGGGAGTCAATGGAAATGCTAATGCAAGTGAAGTTCTGCTACAACATGGCCGGTCAATGGATTACCCCCTTGCTCAAACCCCTTTATCTAAACCTCTCTACATCACCGCCGGACTCGCACGTCCTCCATGTCTGTAGTTTTTAGTTCTAACCAAATCCTCGTCCAACGCGCGATGGGTTGTGGGCAATATTAGCCAGGGTGCATCGATCTGCACTTCGGATTCTGACCGGAAATAGTAGA
Source organism: Rhinichthys klamathensis goyatoka (assembly GCF_029890125.1). NCBI lineage: Eukaryota > Metazoa > Chordata > Actinopteri > Cypriniformes > Leuciscidae > Rhinichthys > Rhinichthys klamathensis. The sequence goes on from NW_026606867.1 coordinate 939,985, forward strand.
CCATCCGGGTCTCTTTGGAACACTCATTTAAACATACTACGATTTGGGACATACTAATTCTATTTTCGAATACTATTTAGGACGGATAGTATGCGAATTGAGACGCAGCAATTAAATATTATTTGCAGAATGTTTTACTTCCCTCCTGACATGTTCTTTCATTAACGCTGCAGGAAGTAAATAACCGGCATAACATTATGTTATTGTCTTATTCTTGTGCACATACTAAAACAGAGACAGTTCCGTTCGTTGGTGGAAGAATGTGAACGTGCAGAACTGCTTGAGTTTCAGTGCGTGCGGATGGAATAAAACCATCCGTAACATTTCTATGCCGATTGTCTCTGCTAGCTTCAACTCTCAATGTAGGCTACTGCACAAATGTCTACTCCTGAGGTAAAACGCAATGAAACGATATGACGGTCTCCCATTATACAGAACTGCGGATTTAAATGTGACGCATGAATTGAAATTATTTTAAAGCATTTTATGTTGTTGGTTTTTATGCAGTTAACGTTTCTGAATTTATTTGACAACTTTTTGTGTATTTTCTTAGGACTGGTCAGGATCATTTTAATAATTTGTTTAATAATTCACAAAATAATTAAGCAATAGCCTACTTGATATTCAAAGTGTGGGTAAATTATTGAAAAGGTAAAGGTCACAATTATAAAACTTCATGATTATTTTTTTGCAACTCTTAACACATTTCCTGTAAACTCAACAAGTAGAACTCAAATACAATTCATTGTATTGTTCATTTAATCATATCAGGTCAACAGAGAATTAAACAAAAATAAATTACTGAAATAGTACTTAAATATTTTAGAAATTAATTTTATTTACAAATTGCTCATTGTTACATTTGCACTCGGCAAAAGTTGACTTTGGAAATTCTGCCCTCACAGCATGTTCCCTAGTGAAAAAAAGCGATACCAAATTGTGTTTAAAATACATGTATTTCATAAGTATTGTTTTGTGTAGTCTACTTTGATCTTAACACCTTTAACCTTATTTTTGATTATTCTCAGGTTAGGTAAAGGAAGTCGAGTCTGGCCTTAATTATAAGCATATTAAATTACTTACAATTGACCGTTCGCAAAAGCCACGCCCCCTAGTTATTGTTGCTACGCCCGTCAAACAAATGGTCAAACAAGACCAGCGCCACAGATTGCCATGACGGGAAGAGGTGCGTCAGTGAACTTTTTTGGAGCAATACCTCCGCGATATCCTCCAGATCGAGGCAAAAGGGGTTACAGTATGCAGTGGAGGGATATATTCAAAATATAAAAATACGCAATGAAGGAGACACGACTACTATCGAGGCTAATAATGCTCTCAAGCTCTCAAACCGGTCTCAAGCGAAATCTGAGAAACCCCATGACCTGTAACGCTAGCTACCTCAAATGCAACCAGCACAGCCTTGAAGAAGATTCTAAAAGCTGTTTCAGTGGCTAATTGTTTGGAGTTAGAAATATATAACTCGCGCTGCATATTTAGTAATTTTGCCTCAGATACAGGATTATTCATTCGCTTTAACAAGCAGGTTGTTCATTACCACGGCAACTGCTTGCGTGTCATGCTAAATGCGATTTTCTTGTTTAAAAAGTAACTATACATAATAGACGGAAAGATGCAGATAACCATACATTATTTCTATTCGTTACGATATTGATATGAACTGATGTTGTCAAGTAAGCTTCATGCGTTCCCCGTTGCGAACGTGCACTCCTCTAAGGTTAGTCTAAACTGTAGTCTACAGGTGCTGCCTGCACTGCTAGTGACTGCTGCTCATTTCCCCCCGAAAATATCATGTTAACAACAACACTTTAGAAAACGTACTTCCTTTGTGGATCCTCTTGATCTGCTTTCTCCATGTGTCTTTGACTAATCTCATTGTCTCAGTCTCACGCACGCTGCACGCGAGTTAACCATGTTCGACACATTTAACTGGGAGTGGGGCCGTCCACACTGTTTTTATCCATTGTAGGGACAGCGCACGCTGTGTTTTCGGCTTTTGAAACGAAAAGAACACAACTCCTCCAGACAATCTCTCGGGGTATCTAGTGTCCGATTTACAAACGCCGTGGGCGCACCGCTTCACCATCTTGCTTGGAGTCAATGTTTGACGGACCTGCTCACATAGTAACGGTTGCTATGATGTGTGATTGGACAATAGCCGTTTTGGGGGAGGGGCCTGCGAACGGTCAATTCAGTCAGAAGACTTCTCTGTAATATATGTTCTTGTTCAAAGTCAAAGAAAATTTACTTTTCTTTTTATAATAAACAAAAATATAAAGGCAAATAAAACAATAATCACGCTTTGAGTCAAAGGTGTAGACAGCTCTGGGCTTGTTGTCTTCCACTTGGGGTTTCTTGTCCTCAGCTCTGGACTTCTTATCTTCACCTTGGGGTTTCTTGTCTTCAGCTCTGGATTTCTTGTCCTCAGCTTGGGGCTTCTTGTCTTCAGCTCTGGATTTCTTGTCCTCAGCTTGGGGCTTCTTGTCTTCAGCTCTGGGCTTCTTGTCCTCAGCTCTGGGCTTCTTGTCCCCAGCTTGGGGCTTCTTGTCCTCAGCTCTGGGCTTCTTGTTCTCAGCTCTGGGCTTCTTATCTTCACCTTGGGATTTCTTGTCTTCAGCTCTGGATTTCTTGTCCTCAGCTTGGGGCTTCTTGTCTTCAGCTCTGGATTTCTTGTCCTCAGTTTGGGGCTTCTTGTCTTCAGCTCTGGGCTTCTTGTCCTCAGCTCTGGGCTTCTTGTCCCCAGCTTGGGGCTTCTTGTCCTCAGCTCTGGGCTTCTTGTCCTCAGCTCTGGGCTTCTTATCTTCACCTAGGGGTTTCTTGTCTTCAGCTCTGGATTTCTTGTCCTCAGCTAGGGGTTTCTTGTCTTCAGCTCAGGATTTCTTGTCCTCAGTTTGGGGCTTCTTGTCTTCAGCTCTGGGCTTCTTGTCCTCAGCTCTGGGCTTCTTGTCCCCAGCTTGGGGCTTCTTGTCCTCAGCTCTGGGCTTCTTGTCCTCAGCTCTGGGCTTCTTGTCTTCACCTAGGGGTTTCTTGTCTTCAGCTCTGGATTTCTTGTCCTCAGCTTGGGGTTTCTTGTCTTCAGCTCAGGATTTCTTGTCCTCAGTTTGGGGCTTCTTGTCTTCAGCTCTGGGCTTCTTGTCCTCAGCTCTGGGCTTCTTGTCCCCAGCTTGGGGCTTCTTGTCCTCAGCTCTGGGCTTCTTGTCCTCAGCTCTGGGCTTCTTATCTTCACCTAGGGGTTTCTTGTCTTCAGCTCTGGATTTCTTGTCCTCAGCTTGGGGCTTCTTGTCTTCAGCTCTGAGCTTCTTGTCTTCAGCTCTGGGCTTCTTGTCCTCAGCTTGGGGTTTTTTGTCTTCAGCTCTGGGTTTCTTGTCCTCAGTTCTGGGTTTCTTGTCCTCAGCTCTGGGCTTCTTATCTTCACCTTGGGGTTTCTTGTCTTCAGCTCTGGGCTTCTTGTCTTCACCTTGGGGTTTCTTGTCTTCAGCTCTGGACTTCTTGTCCTCAGCTTGGGGTTTCTTGTCTTCAGCTCTGGGCTTCTTGTCCTCAGCTTGGGGTTTCTTGTCTTCAGCTTGGGGTTTCTTGTCCTCAGCTCTGGGCTTCTTATCTTCACCTTGGGGTTTCTTGTCTTCAGCTCTGGGCTTCTTGTCCTCAGCTTGGGGTTTCTTGTCTTCAGCTTGGGGTTTCTTGTCTTCAGCTCTGGACTTCTTGTCCTCAGCTTGGGGTTTCTTGTCTTCAGCTCTGGGCTTCTTGTCCTCAGCTTGGGGTTTCTTGTCTTCAGCTCTGGGCTTCTTGTCCTCAGCTTGGGGTTTCTTGTCTTCAGCTCTGGGTTTCTTGTCCTCAGTTCTGGGTTTCTTGTCTTCAGCTCTGGGCTTCTTGTCCTCAGCTTGGGGTTTCTTGTCTTCAGCTCTGGGCTTCTTGTCCTCAGCTTGGGGTTTCTTGTCTTCAGCTCTGGGCTTCTTGTCTTCACCTTGGGGTTTCTTGTCTTCGGCTCTAGATTTCTTGTCTTCACTTTGGGGTTTCTTGTCCTCAGCTCTGGGCTTCTTGTCCTCAGTTCTGGGTTTCTTGTCTTCAGCTCTGGGCTTCTTGTCCTCAGCTCTGGGCTTCTTGTCTTCACCTTGGGGCTTCTTGTCTTTAGCTCTAGGCTTCTTGTCCTCAGCTTTGAGCTTCTTATCCTCAGCTCTGGGCTTCTAGGCGTCGGGGTTTAATGACGTATCAGTATCCAAAGAGGCAATCAGCTCATCAGTCTTTTATACTCCTGTTGTTTCCCACCGAAGTTAGGTTCTAATCTTCTTAATTGACGCAAGTTGTAACTTTCCCAAAGTTTCCAAGATCCTTCTCAAGGCATCGCAGGTGCAAGCTGTCTGCCTTTTTAATGTCCTTGAACTCCAGTAAACTCAACCAAGATGGCTGATTTCCTTTTAAGGTTATAGGAGTAGAACCACAGTCTTTTGTGTCCTTGAGCACACAAACATAAATGCACATAACTAACAACTGTACATCTCAGGCATGCATACACAATTGTACATAATGCATTATATTCAGTACATTGGCTAAATATGTGTAACAAAAAGGCATCTACAACAGACAAGGCAAGGTAAATGCATTTCCTTGATATTATACAACAGTAAACTACAAATCCATTAACATATTTACTGACATATCGCTTGTGACTTAATGATTATAATTAAAGTTTATTTGGAGTTCTTCTTTGTTGCACAATGCACATTTATTAATATTAAGCCAAAAATGTTTTTTAATATCACTATTAGTAAGGAGGATCATATGATCTCTGTATGATATCAGTCTTTAAATGCAAGATATTTAAAGTGTACCTAAAGTATACTTGCAATAGTTTCACTTTAGCACAATCAAATATACTTAAACATATCTTTAGTTGAACTTCAGCACTATTTCTGGATAACTAAAGTACACTAAGTTCAAAATTAGTTGTTCCAATTTAGCAGACTTTAAGTATACCAATTTAGTATACTAAAAGAACAATTGCAGGGTATTTATATTAAGTACATAAATATGTAAATGTATTTGTAGTATACTTAGCATAAAATAAATGTATTTAAAATACATTTAAATATATTTATTTTTCACTAGTCTATCCTAATTATTTACGATGCATTTAAATACAAAATCAACATTGACATAAACATGCATTCATACAGAACCACAAAACCGTTCCCCACTTTTCTTTAAGGACACACACTCTCATGCAGGCACTGATGTGGACCACTAACAATCACGGTGAGGTAGAATAACCATCAATCTGCTTTCGATTGAGGGGGTGCGATTAGTTCCAGCGGTTCAAGTGAAGCATTGGAAACAGATGAAGACCTGTGGCATGTTGCAGGCAGGGGAAATTGATGAGGAAGAATGCTGCCAGGTCAACGTGCTTGTCCTGTTTATGTCACCCTGTGGAAAGTTTAGTTATTTTAAGATGTTGAAAATGTTCTGAAAATAATTGAACCTAGAACGTCTGCAGCTGTCTGTCATGAACTCCATAAGAAGACTGTATAATTGTATAATCGATTATATATAACTCTCTTATAATATGTACCATTCAAAAGTTTGGAATGTTGTTATTTTGAACCTTCTATTCATCCAAAAAATGTATTACTGTTCCCACAAAAACGTTCAGCGGCACAACTATTTTCAACATTGATAATAAAAATAAATGTTTCTTAGGCACCAAATCAGCATATTAGAATGATTTCTGAAGGATCATGTGACATTGAAGACTGAAGTAATGATGCTGAAAATTCGGCTTTGCCATCACAGGAATAAATAAATGACATTTTATAATACAGTATATTACAATAAATAATATTTCACAATATTACTTTATTTTTTTTAATCAAATATATGCAACCTTGGTGATAAAATATGTTTTTCAAAAAAATTAAAAATCTTACTAACCCCAAACCTATGAGTGTGTATATATTAAGTTATATTTATTAAAGAATGTGCTGACAAAATTGCTCATTCATCTTTTTGTCTCATTTCTGTCCACACAAATTGTGCTGAAGATCTGGACACCTCTCTTCTAAAGAAGCACGGATCATCTGTAAAGCCTTTCGACTGCCCCTCTCTGATGACCTACTGCGAGCCCTTCTCGAGAAGTAGGGTCAACAGAGCAAAACTCCCATTTATTATCCATGAAACATTTCAACGCAACGCATCCATATTTCCTGCATCTCTCATCTAGGTTTCAAGACGAGTCTGAGAAGATCGACTATCACGCCTTCCTATCAGGTATCAACTGGAGAGAAAACCCCGCCCCTGCTGTGCTTCCAGATGTCACCGTGAAGGTGAGTTTGAACGTGGTCTGGATGCAACGATGACTATCGAGAAAAATAGTCAATTTGTTGTCACCAAACACATACTTTGAGACAACATACTTTTTATCGTTTGCTAAAGCCGGCACATGCACATGAGAGTGTTTGTGTCAGGGTCCAGGAACTGGTAACCTGTGGGCCCCACAAGCTTTGGGCACCTCCAAGCCTCATCTCAAGTAAATCAGCCTTGGGAAAAACCCACTCAACAACTACTCTGAAGTGGAGCTTTTATTACAGCGCAGTAATTTAGCATGCCTGCTTGGAGCCTAAGCAGAACCATCTGCTCACTGACTCACAATGAGAAGACTTCCAGTTCTACAGGGTCTCAACTGACCAGCAGGGGGAGTTAGCAGTCGATTCATCTCTAGTTTCTCTCTGCTGTCTTTTCTATTTAATCAGGGCTTGCAGGAGCATACATAGCAATACGAAGATGAATCCATGAGAAGCAAGACAGACTGTGCGAGTCTGCTTTTTTTTTTTTTTTTTGCTTTGCTCACTCATTTCTCATTTCATGTTGTTTTTTGACTGTTAAATTTTCCATTTTCCAGACATTTCCTGTCGCCTAAATTAGCAGCCATCACAATGGTGAATTACCCTGCATTTATCAAACACTTCTTAGTATGAAAAAAGTCAAGTCACATTTATTTATATAGCGCTTTTTACAATACAGATTGTTTCAAAGCAGCTTTACAGGAGATAACAGGAAAATAATGCAAAAAAGTTTGTTTCCAGAAGAAAATAGCATCACAGTCCAGCTTAAGTAAGTTCAGTGATGTTTCATGAACATATTCTTCAAAAAAGAAGAATATGCGCCTTCAAGGCAACATTGAAACTGTAAGGACCGATTGATCTGTCTAATTGGTTTAGTGAATAGAGCCATGTTTCTGTGCATAAGACATACTGTATGTATACTTACTATATATGACAGGGTGATCAGATGTCCCTGATTTTCAGTGCTTATTGCACATACTTGTTTAAAAGATAATATATCATATCAAATGCACTGATATCCAGTGTTATTTTAATACTATTAATATACCATTATAGTTTTTTATTAATCATTTTAATTAGCTGTAGCTTTATATTTTTAGTTGTCATTTTAATTTTAGTAAGTTTCATTCTGTTTAGTTTTACCTCATTTTTCGTTTAGTAAATTGAGAAGAACGAGGGTGTTGCGAGTTATTTAAAACAGTTATTACAGTTCATAAGTGTGTGTTGATGAATACACAAATTTATGGTAGTATGTCAAGAGTATGATATACCATAGTTTATCACAGTACTACATTTACCATGGTCAAAACACACAAAACTGTCCCCCTTTTTGAATTCATTGATAATTACATTGGATATTTCAATGATAAATAGACTGCTGAACTAGAAATGTTCCCGGTTTTCATTTCAGAAATCTGGTCATCTTAACAAATTGAGCAATAAAAATCTTATCTGCAGCAATTCTTTTTAAAAGACGATTGCGGGTCTGATTTACTGAAGCACACAAAGTCGTTAAGCATTTGTCATACATTTTTAAATAGCAAGTACAAGACATTTACCATGTGCTAAAGTCAATCCGGCCTGATAAATCTATCTCTCAGTGCGCCTTAATTTGCAGAGACATGAAATGAGAGTGTCAGCTAAACACATGTGCTCCAGGAAACCCTGCAAACTGATTCTCAAACCCTGTCTTGCTGTTGTTTTTAGTTTGACGCAGACTGGAGGGGAGAATCTGCAGACCCTGCAGTTAAAACCATCAACTACTCACTCTTGCTGGAGGATGTCTTTGGCAGCGCCACGAATATTAATGACAGCTGAGAACGGCGTGATGGGATCCTCGATAACATGAGAAAAGTCAAAAAGCGTTGTGTATTGCTCTGATTAAATTCACATTGTTGCACATTGTTGTTTCTGTTGTGCTGCATGAATGTCATAATACCGTTTATGTGTATTTTTTATTCGACTTAAAATCAAAAACATGCTGAAGTGAGAGCGCTGTTTGGAAGTGCCTTGGGACCAAGCGTGGAGCAGTTAAAAATATGAGCCGCTAAATCAAACCATATTTCATATGCAGGCAGACAGACATGCACATTTGCCGTGATTGTGTGGATAAAGATGTCAATATAATACGACAACATGCCATGGCCATGAGAGAAAACAACTGCCCGTTACAGTACCCAAATTCATATTTCCCAAAGGCCTTTTCATGATTTAGTTAAAGCAAAGAAAGGGTTTTGTCCGTGGTAAAAAGGTTTAACATCCTCATTTTATAACCTGCATTGGCTGTTCACACTCTGATCTGGCACATTATGCAATTGATAAATGCTGATGCTGTATATAAAAAGACAGGTTGAGCGTGTCTGTAATCAGAGCTTTTGCGTTCAAGGCCTCAGTTCCCGGCCAAGACAGAAGAAGTGCATTACATCACACCGGTATTATCAAGTCTTCATTCCTAGCCTTCACACTTACTAAAATATTAGCCTCATGAGTTAGCAGGCTTCTGTCTGAAACACAAAGGCTGACGCATCTAGGACATATTTAGCCTGGCTCCAGTCAATGAGGCCACACTTTGACATCCTAGAATGCAACAATGACCCCGGTTACATCTGGTATTAACATCCATTTCTGTGGTCAGGATTGAATACAGGTATAAAACTGGGTTCAAATTGTTTTGGGATCTGATCACTCAAACCACATTAGTCAAAAATCATGTGACCACATTGTATTTTTAATGTAAATGTTAATGTGTCACAGGCAACAACCAAATTGCCAGATATTGCCTGCAAAACAAAGTCTTGGTAACTAAATCAATGTAGATCATGTTTAAGCATGCACATGTTCATTTAATGTAGGCCTACTCAACTAAAATAACTATAGGCCTACGCATTAAAGGGTTAGTTCACCCAAAAATGAAAATTATGTCATTAATGACTCACCCTCATGTCGTTCCAAGCCCGTAAGACCTCCGTTCATCTTCGGAACACAGTTTAAGATATTTTAGATTTAGTCCGAGAGCTTTCTGTCCCTCCATTGAAAATGTTGTCCAGAAAGGAAATAAAGACATCATCAAAGTAGTCCATGTGACATCAATGGGTTAGTTAGAATTTTTTGAAGCATCGAAAATACATATTGGTCAAAAAATAACAAAAACTACGACTTTATTAAGCATTGTATTCTCTTCCGGTTCTGTTGTCAATCCGCGTTCAGTGACGCTGGTGACGTGTCTCTGGTGCGCCCGAGCTTCGTTTACAGTCTGAGGGAGACGCACGCTGTAAACAAAACAATCTTCGCAAACATGTCTAAGGATTTCGACAAAGAGGAAGACTTGCATTTTTTTGCCCAGCCATATTTCCTCCATTATACACGTCAGCAGCGTCTTACGTCATCAGCGTCACTGAAGCGGATAGACAACAGAACCGGAAGACAATACAATGCTGAATAAAGTCGTAGTTTTTGTTATTTTTGGACCAAAATGTATTTTCGATGCTTCAAAAATTCTAACTAACCCACTGATGTCACATGGACTACTTTGATGATGTCTCTATTTCCTTTCTGGACAAGGACAGTATACCGTACATACATTTTCAATGGAGGGACAGAAAGCTCTCGGACTAAATCTAAAATATCTTAAACTGTGTTCCGAAGATGAACGGAGGTCTTACGGGCTTGTGACGACATGAGGGTGAGTCATTAATGACATAATTTTCATTTTTGGGTGAACTAACCCTTTAAGACAAAAATTCTCTTATCACCCAAGATATTAATGTCAGTTGTAAAATATTCCCTTAATGTTATCATTGTGGTTGATTTCATTTCTGTCTGTAGCATCAAAACATTTATGTCACTGAGCAGGTGAAATCACAAAAGCAAGACATAAGGCTATTGTATTAACAAATATGAAAAAAAGCCTCCGCATATAAGATGATTACTGCCAGAATTTCCTTCCCGAATATCAATATTAAGAGTTTTTGTCATGGCAAAAAAAATCGCGGGTTAAAAAGGTCCATTGTCACTTTCAAACTAAGCAGCTTTTTGTTGGCCAGCGTGGGGTTACCAACTTGAACATGCATGAAATCTGCGTGTGGAACTTTGAAATTCAAATTATTTAGATGTGCAATGTTAGTAGAAATTATTGATAAACGTATAGGGCAACATTTAGAGGGACAATTCACCCACTAAGGTAAGTGTCATGCTTCATAGTTAAAACTTATAGATCATTCGCTACAGGGTTTATATTTACAGCCTTTCAGAGCTTTAACCAATAGTGTGTTCGCTGTTTTAATGTTTCCTGGCTCATGTTTAACTGATGTTTATCCAGTCTCTTGTCGAGTCTCCTTAAGTTTCTGCACAGGAAAAGGTAATAAAATATCTGGTGCAAAAGATCTCCAATTAATTTTTAAAAGGTCTATTGGTGGTCGCTAAACATTCTAATTATTGTATTATAGTAAAAGCCAGTCATATTGCTTTAGTTATTAATTCGTTAGCAAACACTTTCTTATCCAAAATAACTTATACTGAAGAGACAGATCTGAACCAAGATAAACTGCCACCAAATCATGGATCATTACAGAGGTTTTTCTATTGTTAAAATACTTATATCTGAGTGAGATCAATATGAAGAGACAACAATAAGCATGCCATTTGTTGGCTCGTTTCTCCAAAAAGTGTCAAAACACATTGTGGCTTGTGGTGTCATCAAAACATTTCTGTTTTTGTTTGAGCACCCAAACACAGCAACAGCACCTCAGCCAATGGCATAGGTTTTTGGGGTGGGGCTAGTTGTTAAACTGATATCAGTCATATAGCATTTGGTAAGGGATCCACAAATTACACACTTCAGCTTTAAGAACAAATTTTCATACTTCCAACAAAACTAAAATTCTTCCAGATTGTGTCGTAGTCTTACATTCTTGCCATTTCATATTAAAATCTTTTTAACATTATTAATAAAGAAATGTAGTGCTAATTTTTTTGTTTCAAAGATTTGTTTAATCTAAGAGAAAATATGACTTACAGCAACTTCCTAAGACAACACAATTAAATGAGATTGCCCTTCTTATTTTTTAGAAGGGTTTTCATTTTATAAAAAAAAAAGCTTCAGGAAATTAGTGGACGGTCATTTTGCCTTGCCCTTTTCCCAGCTACAGTGACTTGACAATGCCTACAGGAATTGGCACAGGGATAGTAAACAGGCAGAATTAAGTCTCTTTTTTTGTAGGCAGTCTCTGCCTCAGGTACACATAGGGAAACAGTTACATTCTCCTCTGTTTTGCCTTTAGATGCTCTTTTTTTACTGCACTGACATAATGGACTCTACTCTCCTGACTAATTCATACAGAAATCCTAATCATGCTTGAATTCTAAATGCATTTCCCTGTTATTTCTTTGCAAAGTACTTATTTTAGTAGGTATGTGTCTGTCCCTGCCAGACCTGGTACAGTGATCATTGCACGGTTGTCTTTGGCAAGTATTATTTTAAACAGCAAGAGGAAGACAAGTTTTTCTACACTGGCTGTAAATTAGGACTATGGACTATTTTCATCCAGGTCAGCATTCCCAGAGGAGCTCATTTCTGGAAGACGGTCTGACAGCATGCATTGTTTCAATATAAATCACCCAAAATTATGAGACCTTTTAGTCATGTAGCTTGAAATGAGACTTCATGATCAAATCCTGAGCTTGAAAACTTTGGCTCGCTTTGTGTTCTTCACTTGACAAGCTGCTTTGCAACCCTCGGTCTGTCTGTTGTGGGTAAAAATAAAAGCCAATTTCATTAGTTGGGGAGACCGATATGAATCTGTGGATAAAAGCCATGGATAAATACCGTCATGTAAGACGAAATCAAGGCTGGCAAACACACATGTCTGGATTTTGCTGAGTTAGATGCGTTCCTGGGTCAACATATTTTGTTGACCCTGGAACAACATTCCTGTCCAAAGATTGAGTCCTAACCATATCCCTACCCCTAAACTTAACCCTACCCACAAGTTATCCATAAAATCAGAGGGAAATGATAGGTGAATAACACTGATAGAAGCACCTAACCCTTGTTGTTAGCCTAAACTTGACACAAACTGTAAACTTGTCCCTCAAATCTGATTGGTTAATTGGAATGTTGTTCCAGGATCCACAAAGATGTTTTTCCAGGAACATGTACTTGATGAAATCAGTTTCTGCGGCAAACAGAATGTCGTTCGACGTATTAGATGGACATAACCGAATGGACAAATGCAGACAGTAAATCACTTGATATGATACTTGTGCCACATCAAATAGAAAAACGGAAGTTGAAAGAATAGTTGAGTGTTGAAAGACTAGATGCTCCTGGATCCAATAAAAATATGATGGACAGGCATGAGAAGGGCTCATTTCCAGGATGGGAAGCTTTTGGAGGAAATCTCTGCTAAGGCTATTTTGCTCTCACTGACATGCCAGGTCAACGCCAGTATTCATTTGTCTCGCAGTCATAGAAACGATTCAGAGAAATTATTTATTTTTACTCTATGCATATGTGCGCCTCACTAAAATACCCAGCTAGTGGCTATGTAACCCAACCCTGTTGTCATGATCAGCCCACTTTGGATTAGCATTGCGCTAATCAACTTCAATTCAGATTTGCAGTGTGTGAACAGGAGTTGCTGGTTGTTAATGATGGTGATGTCAAGGGGTCGACGGATAGAAGGTGAGAACATTTGTGAGGTCACACCAAGTCTTGCAGGTAATTTATGTTGTCAACTTTTGACCTCCTGAGTTTTTAGCACAGTCTTTTTTTCTCAAGAGGTTTCCAACTTTGCGTGATGGTTTGTGTGTGCCATTTTATCACATTTTCTGTTGCATTTCTTTTGTAAAACTGTATGTTAGTCATTATTTCCTGTTTTAGTTAGTTTGTTTTGCCCTTTTCATTTCTATTTGTACACGAGATGCTTCAAACTGAGTCATTTTTAAATAGGTGTTTTTTCTTTCTCAAACTTCGCATCATGGAAACTGCTGGATAAAGTTGGTAAGATCTGACAATCAGATAATGTCAAGCCACAGACCCTCAGTTCCCTTTCAGATGAAGTCCATATCTCTTTTTTTTTCTCCCTCTAGTGCCAATATTTGCGGTAATTTAATTCCAACTGCCTCCTCCACCATGATCTTTAAAGGACATTTTTTGGCCACAGAAGGACAAAATTTGGGAAAAACAGAAATGTTTGCTGGATTCTCTCCATGTCGGAGATGTGAAATAGTAATTATGCGTTCGTTGGGAACTTTTAATTGCACATCTGTTTTTTATTTTATATTCCAAGAATGCAGTTATGTGCTTTGCATTTGAATGCCATTTCATCGCATTTTGTAAGAATTTCAAGACTCATGCTAGTGTATAAAGATGTGAATTTAATACAGCAATCGTTAATCCCCCTTTGTAGCTGTTCTCGAGGTAGAGAATAGTTTTTTTTTCTTTTCCATTTTCCTACAACATATAACTGCATACATACTTCAAAATAGCTTCCAGCTGAATTGAGTTACACCTCCCAAGTCTCACAAAAGACAGCAAGAAACCCAGAAGACCAATTGTTTTTAAGTAAACTAACTCCGCTAACAGTTTTATAACCTGGACCTCGTAAAAGAGGGCCAGACTTTTGGTCGTTCCTCTGATTTCGCTGGAATCCCCATTTGCTTGTTGGTGTGGCAGCTGGGGGCGAGTATGTGTGTGTCCCTAAGGTGATATACGACTGCTGTGTCACGTTCCACATCTGACAACCATCCCAAGATGTACATCATCCATCCTTTTCCCTTTTCCATGTGATTCCTCAATAAAAGAGGGGGTGTGAATGTCGAAGCGGAGGGGAGGGGAGCTGAGAGGGAGGGGAAGGAATCAGAGCTCACACACAATCGGCATGCGTGAGAGAGAGTAAAAGAGAAACAGAGAGAGGGGAGAGAGCAAGTGGATGAGAGAGAGGGAGAGATCTAAAGGCAATTGTTGCTTAAGAAATTTCATTTCTGTCCTAGAGGAGCCAGCTGGGATTGGATATTGCAGGTTAAACAGCACCAGGCAGAAGGTAAGACCACCAGCGCCGTAAAGGTGACCGGGTCATCAGAGTTACTTTTTACTGGCGGCAAGGTTATCACTGTACATTAGTGTTTTACTGTTTGTCTTGTTTCATCAGTGCATACATTACTATTTATGTAAGTATACTATATATAAATATTGATTGATATGATATATATGTGTGTGTGTGTGTGTGTGTTTGATTTCTTATTCTTAAATATAATGCATTGTTAGCCAGAATTGACAAGCAAAATATGGTCATCGATCTACCTCACAATGCAAGAGTCCAGTTTTTACCTGAGTTCAGAGTGACGGTGCATATTAATTCGATTTGATCAGATACGTAGTGATTTTTTTCAGAGTGACTCATAGCCGAAGTAAGACGGCTATGATAAATATGATAAGGCTCACATAATGTGTGCTGTGGGAGATTGGTTGCTAAGGTAAGTCATCAGCGTTATATTGAGAATTCAGTCCCTGTCTGTGCAATACAAGCAGCTAAGCCAGAGGTCGTTAGCCGAGCGCACCAGATGAGAAATCATAGATATTCTGAGGATTGTTTATGGAGCTCAAGGAAGAGGTGAGCTAGAACACACTTCCCCCCCACCCCCCAGATGTTAGATTTAAAAGCTGGCAATGTCAACCAGTGTTATGTGTGCAGCTCATTCATAATCAATACGTAATAGTCATCTGACGACTTAATCAAGTATTCAAGCCTGAGTTATTTTTAGAAGATGACGACAGCCGTCAATTTGCACATCACATTAAAGCGGGAAGGTTAACAGGACAGCATATCAGGGTCTCTAATTAATTTAACTGGAAACCCCACCACAGCTTTGCTATGCGCAGACCCTTTCATCTTTTAGCATTCCAATCAGACCGGCGCTTTTCTGAGAAGCCTAATGTAAAGCTAACATTAGTTTAGCGATGGCTCACATGGTGCTCCGGCTATTGGCATCAAACTACGTTCAAATCCATTGTGTTTGTCTTATCTTTATCACAGGGGATATATTTAGCGTGGGGTTTAGCTCTGGAGACGCGGGTTACTGGCGTCTGCGTGTAGTGGCAGTGCCCCTGGCATGCTGCTTGTGTTGCAGATGGGCATGGGAGGAGGGCTGCGGGGTGATCCCTGCAGGAATCTGCCCTTTGGTTTATTAAAAGCCGGTCAAACAATAGGGTGCTAAACAAGCAGAAAACAGTGACGTAACCCCTTCGCCGGAGGAGGGGGTTTGGGCATGTCAATGTGACTGAGAAGACAATTCTGCTTATTGGCAAATACTAGGCGACCACACGCCTCACTCAACAACTGTGGACTCAGCTGCTGTCAGACCCTTCTGAAGTTTGATTATCCTTGTTAAAGTACTCCAGCTATGGAATGAAATCTGAGTGATTCACAGGGAACATGAAGTGATTTACCTCATTTTTCTTGTATAACCAACAAATATACTTAATTATAATTATACAACAGTTAAGCAGTGGGGATTTTTCAGTGACTGAGTCTTTCTACACTTTTCTACATCGTTACGCCATTAAGTGGTGACAAGTAACTGTATTTGAGTCACCGAGTCATTTATTGTACCGACGGGGTTATGGCATGTCTCACCCGGTCCTGGCTCCTGCCTTCCTTTTAAATTTGTTTCTTGTTTTTTTCTTCCTGTGGGATAATATTTGGCAGTTAGTGAATATGAAAAATACCCTGTTTAGCATCTTGCAACTTTGCGGATTTCAAGTGGTGGGGATTTTTCAGTGACTCTTTCTACACTTTTCTACATCGATACGCCATTAAGTGGTGACAAGTAACTGTATTTGAGTCACTGAGTCATTTATTGTACCGACTGCAAGTACCCGGATGACCTATTACTTCCGGCGAGATTCTGAAGTTCGCATCACTTTACTAATTGTGAATGGCAGTGAAGCCAGGCAACTGACAGTTTATGTGACAAATCACATGAAAAAGACAACATGGCGGATGTAGCACATTCGGATTTCATTCCTACTGTATAGAATTTACCTTTTTTTTTAACGGTCACAAAGCAAGTTCTTATTCAATTGTAGTACCTACTCTGACAGTTTGAGGACCCAGCATATTTCAGACCCAGCTAGTGACTTTACAAATGAGTCAGTGAATCACTTAATCAAACAATTTGTTTAAAAACACTAATTCAGTCAGTAAGGTGTCTACTTGCTCTGAGACACAATTCTGTGTTGACTAGGAACTATTTTCGTTGACTGCGCAAAAATAGACAAACTAATATCCAATATTGTATCTAAAATAAGATACTCAAGTCAATATTAACATTTTGTTTATTGAACTGTTGTACAAAAGCAATATTATTATTGCTTAATCGTTAATAAATGTTCTTAAAATACAATTAATTTCTCAGCATAGTTTGGTTTGAAGGCATTAGACGACTTTGACATGGATTACCTCAAAAATTGAGCTCTAACTTCAGATAAGCCTGTTTCTACACAATAATGTTGAGGAAGCTATAACTAATAACGTGGATTCAATTGTCTCAATCCACATAATCCAAGCCCTTAAAATGACAGTCTGTGCTTCATCTTAAGCAGAAACAGCAGCAAGGTTTAGAACAGGAGACAGAGACTGAGATATCAAGAGCCTACCCATGATCCCCTGAGTTCTTTCAGTGTCTGCAAAGAACAACCACCATGTGAAGATGCCCTGAAATGAAAATCTCATGGAGTTCCCATGGCATTTTATACTCTCTAAATCAAATAAACACTAACTATGAGACGGTGAGAAGCAACACTGAATAGTGTGCAACAGCTCCTACCATACGGCCTCTAACCTGTTGCTGCTTTTGAATGTCAGGAATTTCACAGTCCTAATGGTGCAGACGGCGAGGCCCCTCTCTAGCCTTGCCATGGCCTGAGAGGATCAGCAATGATCAAAAGATCCATACTCTATTTCCACAACCACCAGTGCCATGCCTAGGGACAGTTCATTCCAGGGGTCTGCTCCCTAAGTGGCGTTATAGCCGCTGACGGGACTCCCGGTTAGGACACAGTCCCTAGGCGAGCAGTCTGGGTCTGAGAGTTCAGTGCAACGGGGTTATGGCATGTCTCACCCGGTCCTGGCTCTTGCCTTCCTCTTAAATTTGTTTCTTGTTTTTTTTCTTCCTGTGGGATAATATTTGGCAGTTAGTGAAGATGAAAAATACCCTGTTTTGCATCTTGCAACTTGGAAGTATTAAGGGATAGTTCACCCAGAATCATTTACTCGCCCTCATGTCATTCCAATTACTTTCCTCTGTAAAACTCAAAAGAAGATATTTTGAAGAAGATTTCAACTGTTTTTATCCAAACAAAAAAGATCAGTGGGGTTCAAAACAACACTGACTTTTATTGTATGTACAAAAACCTTTTTTTTTCATTCTTCAAAATCTTCTTTTGTGTTCCACAGAATAAAAAAAAAACATATCGGTTTGGAATGACATGAGGGGGAGTAAATGCAAAAGAAGTATACCAATATGGTTCACTCTACTTATGCATGGAAGAAACTGCAATGCAAAATATGTTGAAAAAAA
Source organism: Rhinichthys klamathensis goyatoka (assembly GCF_029890125.1). Lineage (NCBI taxonomy): Eukaryota > Metazoa > Chordata > Actinopteri > Cypriniformes > Leuciscidae > Rhinichthys > Rhinichthys klamathensis. The sequence continues at coordinate 957,915 of NW_026606867.1, forward strand.
GTACTGTCTTCGAAATAAAGAGCCAATCACCAACAGTTCCGGTTGCCATTAAAACGGTCAGTGTCCTGATACTCGTGCTTAGGACTGCACATGCATTACCTGGACCAATCTGAAATATATGCCAATTTAAAGTCATTTTAGCATAACAAAAAACATAACATCATTTTGTGATGATTGAAATGTTTTTTTTTAAATGTTATTTTTTTATATTTTGGTAGACAGAGGTTGGTCTTGCATGCCTGAAATAGCTGCCTGGAACAGTTAATTGCAAATATGGCCACTAAGTGAACTGACTTCCCTGAAAGGAACTTTCATTTTTAGATGTTTTACAATGAACCATACTGTGGAGGGGAAAACAATTTGGGTTAGACACTTAAGTTTAGACACCTCCAAAAAAATATCTTTGCTGAGCAAAACAAATTCTTGTCTCTGAAAAAAAAAGAAAATCTAATTAAAGGAAACATTCGAGTACAGCTTGCATCAGATAGTTGCAAGGTCAGATTCCAGCATGTCAAAGCTAATTTTCCTAGTCTATAAACTCAAAAATTTCAGTTTACAAATTGAAAACCGAGAAACGAAGCCAGAGAGGGAAATAATTCTTCTGGTCTGAGGTGGACAGATGTGGTGGATGTTGTCTCGGAGGGGATTGTAAGTCCTTCTGCTGTTTGTAGACACACTGGGCTTTATAAATCTACAGGCCGAAGCAGGTGTGGACGCTGTGGTGGTCAACATTACCTTACACTGAAAACTATGGAGAAATACACCCACAACTGCCCTTACAGCACTAGAAGCCTTCAACCGATGAAGCTGCCATGGATGGTTACGCCATGAGGTCACCGTCTCATTGTTTATGAACTAAATTGGATCTGTAGTTATCTTTTGAGCTGGGGTGTCTACACTGCATTGTTAAGGCCCATTACAGTCACTACAGATCAGTACGGCAGACGCTCTCAACCAGGTTTGAATGTCAACAGTCATGCCTGGGCATGATGATGATGATGATGATGATGATGATGAAGATGGCAGCTGGTATGCCCGAAATTAAATAAATGACGAAGTCCTGTCTCCGAAGCATCCGAGTTAAGAACAGACTGTGATGTGTGCTTGTGTAAACCCAGCAACACATGCTCTCCGGTGCAGTTAAACACTTCAGGGAGTATTTATTTAAACAGGCAAATTGATACCTAAAATCCTTACACGAGGAATGCTAAAGTTAAATGAGTCGCTCCGGTAAGAAAAACACAAGGAGAAAGTTTTAAATTAGCCTGATGTGTTTGCCATTTCGGAGCAATCGCTGGTTTCGAAATAAAAATTGAAAGAGGTTTAGACATAATGCAAGGTATTGTTTCAGTGAATGATAATTTCCTTTCTGTCTGATCCAGGTTTGTGGAGTCGGTTACCCTAAGGGCTCTGCTACTCGTTCTCTCCCTCATTACAACAAACCTTTTAGCAGTCGTGGCTCAGTGAATTTAACTGCCACACACGAAACATTGTCATGAGGACTGTAAAGCACTAAGCTCATGAAAAAATAAGTATATGTGTACCTAAGTTGGCAATTGTTTTACTGTCATGAGAGAACTTGCACCGAGACTTATTTCTTTTTATGAAAAATTCATTTCTGGGGAAATTTGCTCCAGGCTGTTTATTAATATATTAGGTTTCTACACTGTGTAATAAAAACACCATGTTTTTTCAGTGTTGGGATTGTTAGAATAACAGTACAGCGGTCTGCCAGAACTCCTCATACATCACAGCCCACTTATTTCTGGCTGGAGACATGGCAGCAATCACCTTAACCAGCTGGCAGAGGCACAACAGACGTCTGTCTCGGGTCATCTGTCACTGACGGGTTCTCACGCAGACAAACTCCCACTCTCCCTTACGTTGCACCTTACCTCACCTGCCCAGTCCCTCCACTAACAACTTAAACAGCTCCGCTAACTGGGCGTAACCAGTGATGGGAATAACGGCGTTATAAATACGCCGTTATCTTTTCGTATTACTATCTCGTAGTATCTATCGTTACTAACGCCGTTATCTTTTTTCAGTAACGAGTAATCAAACGAATTACTGTTTCCCCCGTTACAACGCAGTTACCGTTACTGACAAAAAAAAAATGTGGCGTTACTATAATTGAACTCACTAAAGCGGTTTTCATCCGAGTAGGCTCTCTCTCCGCCATAGGACCTGCAAAGTTTTTTTCTCTGGTGTGTGTGTGTGTGTTTATGAGGCGCCGGAGTGGACAAAAGCGAAGCGAACCCGAGAGCGCGCTCAACAGTTGCGCAAGAGAGACCGAGGGTGTCCGAGCATTATATAGTTTGTTTATAAATAAATGACATATTTCAGCATTAGACAGCATTATCTATAGCCTATTGGTATCATCTGCAACGTTAATTAATTTACATGGTCATACAAATAAAATCTAAAAAATTACCTACAGGGAACGTTCTGTTTAGGTTAAAATAAAACCCGAAAATAACCTGCAGGGAACGTTCTGTTTAGGTTAAAATAAAACCCGAAAATAACCTGCAGGGAACGTTCTGTTTAGGTTAAAATAAAACCCGAAAATAACCTGCAGGGAACGTTCTGTTTAGGTTAAAATAAAACCCGAAAATTACCTACGTTCTGTTCCCTGTAGGTAATAGCTTACTTTTATAATGATGTAACTCAGTTACTAACTCAGTTACTATTTATGAGAAGTAACTAACTATAATTACTTTTTTTAAGTAACATGCTCAACACTGGGCGTAACATGCGAAACATTACCTGAAATCGCGCTCTCAGATGGGTGTTTTTTCTGCAGCTTGCATCCTGGACTAACCGTGGTTCCTTTCTTTACCCACAGATACATCCAGGCCACTCAAGGAGATGGTTGAGTTTAGAGACAACGCTCACTACATGTTTCGGTTCACTTATGTGGCATCAAAAACACAGTGGAGACCTCTTCGTTGTCTTCTGTAGGAGACGGTCAAGCTTTCTTTTGTTTTATCTGTGGAAGCTGTGGACAATATGAGGAACTCAGTCGCGCTGGGCCAGCCTGGGATTCTACTTCTTCTGGTCACATGTCCTTTGCTGACTATCCTGCAGGGTGTCACCTGTAAGGCAGAGAGTGGACACTTAGGGGACAATGATCCTGACAGGTGTATGAGACATCATTTTGTTGAGACCATCACACATCCTATCTACAAATGCAATTCAAAGGTAAGAACTCAAAATTGTGATGCTGTATAGTGATCCTGATTTTATTTGTGCCATATAAATGTTAAAAATCCATAAAAAATGTTTGGTTCAAAAAATGTCATTCATCATGTTGTCTAAGAAAATATCTGCCTGTTTGATCTAAAATGTCAGCTAAACTAAGTTTGTATCCAGTAATATTTTTTTTTTTTGTAAAATTTAGAAGACTATTTAACAGTAACAGTTGCCAGTTCATTTCGAATCTGAACAAAAACCTAAAGGGATAGTTCAACCAAAAATGAAAATTATCAAGTAGAAGAACACAAAAGAAGATATTTTAAAGAATGTTGGTAACCCGTATTTTTTCCCCCTACTATGGAAGTCAATGGTGCCCATCAACTGTACCAACATTCTTTAAAATATCTTCTTTTGTGTTCAGCAGAAGAAAGAAACTCATATAGGTTTGGAACAACTTGAGGATGAGTAAGTGATGATGACAGAATTTAAATTTTTGTGTGAACTATCTATTTCAACAGTAATTGAACAATGATTCACCGTTCAATGAGGGAGTCAGTTTTGAACTCAGAAACGGCTCTGAACAATCAATTGACTACGCAAGTCTGATTCAAACCGCTAACACACAAGCAAGTTAAAGGCTGTAAATCTTTTTGACTTATTAAAAAGAATCGCTCATTAAAAAGAGTCGTAAAAGAGTCATTTGTTACAGTTTGAGGTGTTTGTTGTTGTGGTTAGTTTTAAAGTTGTTTTCAGTAATTTAAATAAACTGAAAATATGCAGTAAATATAATGAAAAAATTACACCAAGAAAAACTTTAAAAATGAAAGAATGTTGGCAACTAACTATGCTGAAGTAAAAAAAAAAAAAAAAAAAACCTATTCAGAAATATTTTTTTTCAAAACTAAAAGTAACCTAAAATTGTAATGAAAATTGGTAATGAGCCAATAAAAATCTTCACAAATATTATAATAGTATAAAAATAATAAAACACTGGTGGGAAACACTAGCATGCACAAAATTATATTTGATGACACTGCAAATGGACACACATAAAGCTTTCCCGTATCTCGCCAATGATTTGATTTGAGATTATTGTTACACGTTTTTTTGTCTCATATCAGTATGGAGAAGAAAAAAAGCCTTAGCATCCAAGTGAAAGGAACACAAAAATTGAGCTCCCTTGTAGCTTATTGAATTACAAAAAAATGGTCTGGGAGGTCAGGTCTTCTTGTAAGACAATACACTCTCTACACCCACAACTTTTCTGCTAACAAGCTGCTTGAAAACAAATCAAGTCTCCTGATGCTTTAGAAGGTTTTACATTTAAACACTGACCCCAGGGATGTCCCTCATAATTAGAACCCAAGAAACCTTGTTTTCATTTATTGAATCAGATAGCATGGCTGGCTTGTCTAATGACCTCTACCTTTAACTACTTTGACACCTTGGCAAGGAACACTGCCTGCCTGTGCGGCCTAAAGCCTCGCCAGAAATAAGCACTCATGAGGTGCATAAAATGTCTGGAGGTGGCACAGTTCCAAGGCTCCACACAGTGTTACGCCTGACTCATTTTTTGCTTATCGAAACAATGAGTGCCTCAGATACGTCCCCTCAAAATAAGCCATCGATAATAAATGGGATGAGTTCCAGATGCTCTGATTCACCTGTTCGCCTCAGAAGGGCAGCCTCTCATGATCTGTTATTTTGTGAATTGAGTTTCTCAGGCTCCCGCTCTTACAAACCCAGCTGGGCTGTGTCAACAAATATTCAACATCCAATAAACTGAAGATGAGCTAGTCAGCCACCTGTGCTGGAGCTAAAAATCTTCATTCTGCAAGCATTACACAAACGGTATTTTCTAATTACCATAACAAACACCGTGATGATCCAAAAGCAGTGAGTAGAAAATGGAAAACGTGGTTAGGTAAAGTTTCATTCAAGGATCCAAATAAAGCAGCTGAATCTCTCTAAAGTAATTAAAACCGACTCTGCGTACATGATTGCTTCCAGAAAGTAATTAGTGAATAGGGCTGTAAAATACTGATATTCCAATTAATCATAATCTCTATATAGATTCCTAAAATCCCAAGAACTATCCTTTATTTTGCCGTTTTCAGGGGCGTACTCCTTGTACTCCTCCTCATCAGTCTTTATCTTTGAATTTTATTCAGCAAAATTAGCTAATCTTTATTCAAGTAATTTTGTCCATTTGATGATAGAAGGTTATATTTTCAAAAGGCAAATTCCCTAAACACGTGATCAGATCAACCTCCGATCCATGGATAAATTATGAGAAAAATAACCTCCTGAGTCTTTTTTTCATTTGTCAGTGACAGACACAATGAACGAATCGTTCACGAAGGACCACCATCAGTCATACGGCAGGTCATATTTTATTTGAGTTTGCAGTCTGAATTTCAATGATACAACAAACTTAGTGTACCTAAGTGCAGACTATTATGATTCATGAACAAATATCCCTTTTAGTGAATCAAAACCATTCAGAGCAACCAGTGTAATCAGATTCATGAAAAAATGACTCAAATAGCTAATTCTTTTTAGAGAATCAAAAAGCATTAAGTGCAACCAGTGTGGTACCACTCACAAAAAACTTACAGCACAATTTTGAGAGTGATATTTCTTTTTTTATATACAAGTTCAATAACCAAGTTAATATTTCCAAACAAATCCAGACAACACAGACAAAAAGAGTGATACAAACTCAGTGTTGTTGGACTCAGCACTCTTGGAACTCTATAATGAATAATAGTTATTCATTCAGTTATTCAGGCTAGTTTTAGAAGCTTCCCTGCGTAATTTACAGCATCAGCTGGGAGATCATTTCTTTGATACGCAAGCAAAACAGATTTTATAACTGAAATATGCCCAAATGAATCGGAATCAAATAAAATTGAATCAAACTGAGAGCTTGTGAATTGGAAAATCAGCTCTACTGGTTAAAAGCAAGAACTGTATAGTCACTAGCCAGACCATTTTGTATCAAACAACTAACCCAACAGTAAAATATTTTATAAGTTTCTGATTGACAGACCTCAGCATGTACACAGGCCCATTGTCTAAAAGCAGCACAATGGATTAAGCTCAACTCAGTCACCTTTAAAGAAGCCTATTACACATTGCATTAGTTATGAGGATGGCTGTTGCTTCCATGCAAATTTCAGTAGTGCTACACAATAGGGTCCACCTGCGCAGTCACTCTGAGATAAATATAGACGGGAAGAAGAACTAACATCTGCTGCCCAGCTTTTGTCACCTTGCCATGTTTCCTTGGATATTCATCTTCTGTGGCCACACACCTCCACTGCACCCCCCTCTGAAATCCCCCACATCTATCCTCCGATTGTTTCACGAACATGGCCGTATGCCTACAGTTTCAGGTGACATTAAATAATGACATCAGCTAAAAGCAGCAAGTCAATGCCGCTTCATTCATGGATGTCGGACCATGAGTGATGCATATCGGGTGCTTTTTGGCCTCAGACAGGCTAGTGTTCCTTATAATGGGGGTGACACTCCGCTAACACTATGCAGCTGAAAGACAACATGACATAGGAGTCCATTTACGGAGTGTTCAGGAATGTGGCGGCCCGTGGTCTGGCCAGCACCTCATATTCCGAATCAGTAGACCATTGAACTGGGTCACGTTTGTGTCTATCATTGCAGATGAGCATCACTCATTAACCTTTAATTACGAGAGAACTCTTATGTAGGACAGAGCTTTTCAAAGGGCGGTTTTTTTTGATGAGCGAATCTCTCTTTATCAGCCAGTGAACTCCAGCGATGTAGCCAGGTGGATCACTGACCCCCATAAATCGGTCCTGCGAAGTGCAAAGCCTTTCATCTGTCACACAACAATCCTCACAAAGCAGATGAGGCAAATTTGTGAGATTGAGGTATTTGGGGGAGTCAAGTAGCCTGAGCATCCAGGTCTGGGAGAGATCAACCACACTCCCATCACCATGCAGGTGCAAGGTCAAAGTGAGAGAGTACACAAGCTTTCTTTGTTCAACACTGCAAACTTTCTCAGGAAACTTATCTTAGTTCTTCTGACACAGGGTTCAAATTAGGGATGGCACAGGACTCTTTCTTTATAATAACTACAAATACTTGTGCAGAGTCAGACAACGAAGGATGCCCACCACTGGTAAAACTACTTAGTCATGTTGCAAAATCTTACACACATTCCAGTTTTTGTTGATGTCTTTAAAAAAGGGCGAAGGCCAATTTGGAACTGAAAATAATTTCTTAAAACAAAATGAATAAACAAATTGGGCTTTACAAAGTTTTTGTATGGTATCATCCAACTAAAATTTTACAATATATGCCTATATGAATATTTTAAAAGTGATCGACATAGATAGATAGTTTTTTTTTCTCTTAATGCACTTACATGATCAGAAGAACCTAAAAATAATGCTTTATAACCTGAATATATTCACCTCTGACACATCAATTGAATTCTGTAAATGTGGTTTGATGTGGCACAATCACCAAACAGTAAAGTACAGTCTTATTTAAATGATCATTTTCTCCTTTATCTGTTGCTGGTTTGAGTGGCACACACATTCTTTTAGTGAGGTTCAAAGAGAATCGCTTATGGTAAAGACAGACAGTTTTGCGTAATGAAAATATGCGCCTTGAAATCATTCAATCATGTGCGACAACCACTAAACGATCGATTACTAAACTTTTGCCATGAAAACACTCTTGTATGATAAATTTATTTTTAGAAAAATGTTTTAGAAAACTAAATTGGGGCAATAGTCTTAGAACACAAATATTTTCCCAGATAGATAGACAGATAGACAGACAGATAAACAGATAGAACATGAATTTTAATTAATGTGACAAGAGAAAGATAGTAACACCCATTTACTCAAACATGGAACTAAATGAACCTTTTATGCTCTACAGATGGTTCTCCTGGCTCGATGTGAGGGTCACTGCAGCCACACGTCCCGCTCAGACCCGCTGATCTCTTTCAGCTCTGTCCTGAAGCAGCCTTTCAAAAGCACGTGTTTCTGCTGCCGTCCACACACCTCCAAACTGAAGGCGGTACGTCTGCGATGCTCGGGCGGGACACGGATAACCGCCACTTACCGTTACATCCTTGCGTGCAGCTGCGAGGAGTGCAGCTGAATAAATGTGTTATGGAGAAAGACCCTCTGGCTGAAAAAAAAGGGGGGAAAAAGAAAAGTTGAAGGTACACTTCATTGCTGATGATTCAGAGCAACCATTTTAAGATTCATTAGCACTGCCAACAACCCATCAAGACTTCAAGAAGAATCACATGTAAAGTGTCGCATGCACTCGGATTTCCAGATGTCGGCCTGGCCGTCGCACCTGCGCATGCGCTCAGCCAGTCAATTTACTTTTATTGCATTCCATTGTTTTGATCACCACGTGTGTAAAATAGCGGATGCCGACAACAACATTGTAAATCTTGATGGAAATTTGATGAAGCTGTGGGGGAGTCACTTTGGCGGACTATGTTTTACAACATCTGAGATTTAATACACAGGCCAGGACAGAAGGCTGGATGTTTGCATAGACAATGCAAGTGGTGAACTATATAAGTTTGATTTATAACTAGGATAGAATTTAAATGAATAGTTCATTATTTACTCCTGTCTTTCCAAACCTGAATGGCTTTATCTCTTCTGCAGAACACAAAAGAAGATTGTTTTAACTGTTTAATTCAATGAAAGTCAGTGGAGTCCAAAACAACACTGAAACCCATTGACTTGTACAGACAAAACAAAAACTGAGATATCTTATTTTGTGTTCGACAGAAGAAATACAGGTTTGGAACAACAAAAGGGTTAGTAAATGATGACAGAATGTTCATTTTGTGGTGAACTATCCCTTTAAGGTCTCTGGAATTGCCCACATGTTCCAGGCATACATCTTTGCTTCATTATACCGGCTTAATATTTGAACAATGAAAAATACTCTTGTACAAATCATAGTGCCAATTATAGACTTTGTAAACCTCCTTCAGGTTTTTACTGTGGGGTTCACAGTGATCTACCATGCCAGACTGTATGTGGAAAATGTCAGTGTTAAGTCTGTTTATTTCATCATCAAAGTCTCGCAATGGCTCATGACACATAATAGCAGCAAGTTGTCAAGCTAATCACGTACAGTTATAATAACTATGATGTTTGCATTGTGGAATTGTACAGTAAATGACAAATGCCATATATAAAAAAAACGAAAGAAAATGTATTGTTCCTCAAATTTCTCTAATCTGTGGAAATAAATTCACCCTCTACAAACTGCTGAAACTGTACCGCTGGGAAATTATGACAATTTGCTTGCTGGACAGGTTTGTACTCCACTAGAAATATGACAGCTTTTTGGGCTCTGCACATGAATCTAATAAACAGTGCCCTTTTGTTTTTAAAGTCTGACTGGCTGCCTTGTGCTAGCTGTCTTGTTACACATACTTTGGCTCCTCCATACAATGTGACTTTCAGTGGGGCTATAATTAACTTAATGGCTAATTTGACAGCATGACAGACAGTCCACATAATAGCTGTCAGTTGAGTTCTCTGTAATTTTTATGGCTGCCCTAAGACATCTCCCTACACGATCGGCTGCAGAGTCGAGGCACCCAGCTAAATGACACATCATCTTGTTCTCTGACCTTCCGTTAATTATAACGTTCCAGGTGTTGTACACGTGCGTGTCTTTATCCCCTCTCAAACAAGTGATAATTCAAGCAAAACCGACAGGTGATTCAAACAGAACGGGGTTAAATATTTCACCTGATTACTATTAATTGAAGCCAGTCCCAAATTTGGCCCAAGAGTGTGACTTTTCCTTCTCGTGTGGTGTCGAATTGAGTGGGGGGGGGGGGAACACATTTAACCATCTAAACCACAAAAAGGTAAGTTCGTTCCTGCCAAGAAGGTTGTAAAAGAGCAAGTTACAAAAATGCCATTAATAAAAGACAAAGATAATTACCATTGCGCTATTCTGATAATTTAATCCCCACATGTCTGCGATGTCTTTTTGATCTCTCATAAGATACCAATGTGAGGCAGTGTAGTATTCTGTCCTATAACCTGATTAGACTGAAGCCAATATCAGCTGCAATTTTTCCAATACTGAAATTGAAATGGTTATTTGCTACCATTTGTTTTTACTACTCACTCTTCTTTGAAACGATCCTCATTCACTGGACTTCACTGGCTTACACAGCTATTTTGCAATAAAATCTGTTGTCAGTAAAAACAGACAAATAATTATTTAAACAAAAGCAGAAACAACTGTATATCAAATGGCTGTAAAAGGATGTGCACTTCATTCAGCCATATTGTATTTGAACATGTTGTTGGAGTGTTTGTCTCCAACAAAATGTTTTTAATTTTTTATTTAATCTATGATATGACTAGGAGTATCAGGAGGTATTAAGAGTCATTCTAGAATTGGGGGTACATTTCGAGTCTCCCAGATAAACCTTTTATTAAAACATTTTTTAAAAAAACCTTTTTTGAATCAGTTTTGAATAATAGTCAAGTCAAGTCAAATATATTTATATAGCGCTTTTCACTGCTTCACAGTATCAATCAAAACAACTTAACAGTGTTTGTTTATTACTGGAAAAAGACATCCAAGTTTGGTAGAGCTGATCAGTGGTATGATGGGTCATTTAATTTGAATATCCCCAACTGAGCAAGCCAAAGGCAACAGTGGCAAGGAACCGAAAAACTCCATCAAGTGACCCGATGGTGTCCTAAAACTCCATCAGATGACCCAATGGAGAAAAAAAAAACCTTGGGAGAACCCAGGCTCAGTCGGGGCCAGTTCTCCTCTGAAGTAGAGGCCGAATTTACAGTAACTGTAAGATAAAATTTATATGAATGCCTGGCTAAATAGATGCGTCTTTAGTCTAGTTTTAAACTGGGAGAACGAGTCTGAGCAACGAACAATATCAGGAAGGCTATTCCAGAGCTTCGGAGCTAAATGTGAAAATGCTCTCCCTCCTTTGGTGGATCTGGATATCCTAGGAATGACCAGAAGCCTCGAATTTAGTGATCTTAAAGAGCGCGATGGATTATAGGGCGATAGAAGATCCGTTAAATAGACTGGAGCTAAACCATTTAGAGCTTTATAAGTCAAAATCAATATCTTGTAATTAATACGGAACTTTATAGGTAACCAATGAAGTGATGATAGAATCGGTGTTATATGATCATATTTTCTTGATCTAGTAAGAACTCTAGCGGCTGCATTTTGCACTAACTGTAGCTTGTTTATTGAAGATGCAGGACAACCGGCTAATAAAGCATTACAGTAATCTAGTCTCGAGGTTAATAACACAAATTATATTAAACTATCTCTAAAAATAATGCTTTATGTATATTTAGGAAAAAAAAAATTGGAAATATTAACTAAATGACTCCCACTCCACCTATTATTGACTGTCTCTGTTTCATGATAATTCAAGTTGAATGTATGAATCAGGAGGCAATTAAGTCTAATTTTCAAATATTTTTTGTGTTTACTCAGGCCTAAACAATTACAAATAATACAGAAAATATATATTCTATGCAATTTAATTAATAAAAAAATAGATTTTGTGTCTGTCCCTACGTTCTGGTCAACTCTGTTACCTCTGTTATAAAACAAAATAAACCCTCCAAAGCATTTGTAGAAAAAGCATGTGAATTGGACCAAGGGATGTCACTTCCTCTGGTGGGAAATTCTGGTACGCGTGAAGTATGTCATTATTCTTCTCTCATTAATTTGTACAAATTGTTTAGGATACACCAATAGTAGATTACGTATTTGTCAAATCTTTTATTGTGATATTGCAGTGAATCTCTCATTCACTTTTTAAAAAACAATAATATGGCGAAAACCCATAAAATTCTGTTTTTAGACATGCCATGTATCTGGTTTGAGGTTAGCATTTTGACCTAAAGCACAAAATGGTGGAAAATGTCAACTCTGTTATCGTCAACCCAATTTGTCTATAAGTTGACAGATTTTTCTGTATTGTATTGATGTTCAGTCTTCATATTTTAAATCTTACAAGTTTAAGATCAGCAAATATTAAAAATGTTGAATTTAAACAGCATTCTATGAAAATAAAGTTTAACAGAAAAAAATTCCTATTTTTTGTTTTCTTTCTCTACTTGAAATGTACCCGCAATTCTGGAATGACTCATATGCTTAAGTAATTCCAAATTATTTCATCAACATCTTTATATAGCTGCTGTTGCTTTTCTGTTGCACACTATAAACTAATGTAGCAACTACGCCCTCTTGTGGCTGACATAGTAACTGGACTGTTTATCCTTTTTTTACATTCCCTTGAAAGAAATATTTCAACCAAAATGAAAACTCACCTTAAGTCGTTTCCTTAGTCAAGGTACGCAAAAAGAGATACTTGTTCATGAATGTTCATGCAGATCTTTTCTCTACAATAAAAGCATATATGAGTGTCAAGGTGCAAAAATGACAAAAGTACCATAAAATTGGTCCATATAGAACCCTTACAAGCCTATATCCCAAGTCTTAAAGAGACAGGTAACATTAAAAGGGAAATTATGTCATCATTTACTCATGTTATTTTCAAATAGGAGGTGGCAGAATTATGAGTTGCCTGGAACGCAGACAATTGGTTTTCAATCTATGAGTAAAATAAGATCATACAACATAAATTAGACATTCATAATTAAAACACAAATTACTGTTATTTAAGATGTAGGTTGCTAAACAATTACTAATTCAACCAATTCATCAAGCACATAAAACCTTGTGGTAATACATTTTACAGAATAAAACTTGAGAATTTCTTGAGTAATGGTAATGGTAACCATTCTGGTAACCAGTAATCAAAATCTGCCGGACCTTATTTTGCTCTAATCAAAATCTGCCACTCTTAAACCCCATTAAACTGACAAAATAAATGTTTGTAGGATGTAGGATAAATTCAGAAGCAACACACTGAACTCGGAACTCGTGACATTAACATTTTCTTCAAGTTTTTAGGACTACAAACAGAAATTTATATTATTTTATCTCTTTCCCTTGTTTTCTTCTATTAATTCTTTCTTTTTAGTGTGTTTTAAGGTGCTTTATAATTAAAGTTTAATTTTATTTAATTTGAACTCTTATTTTGGATATCATTGCATAAACGTTTTATATGCACTACCAATGACTTTTTCATGACTCAGTGACTTTTTAACAAACATTTCAGTGAAAGGCATATGGATCTGTCAGAAGGGGGATATAGGACAGTAATATATTTACCTATATCTTAGTCTTTTATCTATAGTGTGCCCCCCAGCCCTAAGGAGTGCAGAGGTAACTTGCTTACTCAGATGAGAATGAGATCAATAATGGATTTGGATTAGATGCTCATTATGGACATTAGAATGTATGGCCTGACAGCCTCATCCTGAGGTGAGTGAGGTTCAAAGAAGATGTTTTCTATGATATGTCTCATAGCCCGAAGTGTGAGACTAAAGGCAGGACCTAAATGACTACATCCACCAGATGGCAGCAAACTCAGATACAGCGCATGCAAAAAAAAAAACATTAGGGTACAAAACAAAATAACAAACCAAGTAGGCTAATACACTTTTCAAACAAAAAAGTATTTGTAAGTTTTGAAAGACAAAAAGTATACAGAATACTTCCTAGCTGAGTTGACAAACTTAGTGGATCATATCCATGAACTACACCTGTGGTTACTCTGCTAAGACACCTGAACTACATCTTTCATTTGGACGGAAATAGAAAAATGATACTGCTCACAAAATTTGGTATATGACTATAGGCCTATGTCTTTCAGAAATCCTTGAGTTTCTGAAAGACAGTACATTCACTAGTTTGTACAACAGATCCTATGGGGTTCCCCAGGTTTGCAACACTGCATCCACCTTATTTTTCACATAAAAGAGTGTGAATGGAATGTGTTTTGGCTTCCGGTGTCATCCGCTTCCAGTTATTTTTAGCCGTACAAAAAAGCTGGTTATGCTGCTTGATATTGCAAACTGGTGGGCTATTTCTTACCCTATTATTTTAATGTATTGTCGTAATTAAGGTTTGTAGTGCAAATCATTTTACCATTTACAGCTCACTCACTAATGAATCGGAAGTCTCGCACATTCACAGAAAATAGCTTACTTCCGAGTTGAAAAATCCTCTTGAACCTGAAGAAGCCTACAATATCCTTATGAGTACTCAAGTAAAGTGTCTTAAACCCATGTCGCTTATAATGTGATCTGGAATACTTGTCCATGCTACGCTGAACATGCTTATCAGAGTGACCACTCATCCGGGTAACTGATCAAAGCTAATTTCATGATTCTCGTATCACACCGCCTACACTGTCAGTTATCGGTAGTGGAAATTGCCTCAGTTGCTGGGTAGATTGGTTTGTACACTTTAAATGACCATTTTAATCTTAGCAGATGCGCAGAGTTCTATAAAAAATTTATTAATGTCAAGTAACTTCCAGTTTGTGTGTCCAGTGTGTCCACAATGTCCAGTTTATTTGCATACTTCTCCGCCAATGGAAACAAAACTAAAGCATCTGGTTTTACTGGACGCCAAACAGAATGAAAGTTAAACGTTTTTTATTTGAAAAAAAATTATTCATGCCTTAAAATAGCTTGAATGTAAATCTACACCCTTGCCTCATTTAGTAGCTATAGCCTACACGGTTCTATGAATATGCAAATTAGCCTCCCCCCGCCTCTACTCACTCACACTAGAGATCCACTCATTGAGGACCACACTACCTGACAAGGTAGATTGTTGTGACGTCAGACACACCAGCGATTTCAAACCACGTTTTTGAGACGGTCTTTGGTTCACTGCAGTTAAAGCTGCAGTCGGCAAGTCTGGCAGATTTAGTGGACTTAAAGGATTAGTTCACTTTAAAAAAAAACTTTTGCTGATAATTTACTCACCCCCATGTCATCCAAGATGTCCATGTCTTTCTTTAGTCGAAAAGATATTAAGGTTTTTGATGAAAACATTCCAGGATTTTTCTGCATATATAATGCACTTTCCTGGGCACCAAACGGTTCAAGGTCCAAAAGACAGTTTCAGTGCAAACTGCAAACTGTTCAAATGGCTTTAAACGACACCAGACGATGAATAAGGGTCTTATCAAGCGAAACGATCGCTCATTTAAAAAAGAAATAACAAAGTTTAAGTTTTATAAGCTCAAATGCTCGCGTCGCTCTGTTCTGTGTGACTCTCCTGTTCGAACTCGTTCATCAAAATGAACGAATCTTTTTCCGAGTCAATTCGTTCATTTCGTTCGTTAAATGAACCAAATGACTCGAAAAAAGATTTGTTCATTTTGATGAACGAGTTCGAACAGGAGAGTCACGAACGTGCATCACAGAACAGAGCAAGGCGAGCATTTGACATTATTAAACTTAAACTTTGTTATTTATTTTTGAAATGACCGATCGTTTCGCTTGATAAGACCATTATTCATCGTCTGGAATCGTTTAAAGCCATTTGAACAGTTTGCAGTTTGCACTGATACTGTCTTTTGGACCTTGAACCGTTTGGTGCCCAGCAAAGTGCATTATATGGAGAAAACTCCTGGAATGTTTTCATCAAAAACCTTAATTTCTTTTCGACTGAAGAAAGAAAGACATGGACATCTTGGATGGCATGGGGGTGAGTAAATTATCAGCAAAAGTTTTTTTTAAAGTGAACTAATCCTTTAAGCAAAATTTTGAATGTTTACAACTCTCATGCCCCTCCCCCACTATCAACGGATACCCTCCCACCGAGTTCGTGCTCGTCAGTGCGTGTGCACTTATCTGTGAACGTGCCCGTCTCATCAGCATCCATCAACACCATGGAGTATTTGGAGGTATGCTGCCCTGGCTAATCTACCGATAGATTGCAATTGCTAACGTCATTTATACTCTAAATAAGCTTACTTGATTTGTTAGTGTTTTGAAAGCGAGATACATCCGCCATCACTCTTCGTTACTGCGCGAACTTCAGGCGTGTGCATGTGATTGTAACGTGCACGAGGGGTGGCGTGTGCCCGATCTGTGATTGACAGTCAGATCTCACACCCCCTGCGCTGATTGGACCCGATGATCCGGGAGCTGTGGATTTTTGCAAAACAAATAAAATGCTCCAGGTGGAGTTAGAAGCTCGGGTTTTTTTCTAAAACCACTTTATTTATGTTGTTCTGTCAGATTATAGTGTCGATTTCACCGAATATGATAAAAAAAAATGTTGCCGACGGCAGCTTTAAGGAGAACATAATCAGCAATGGTGCTGACTTATGCATTTGCACACATGGTTTGTCTTAAAGCATTTTAACACCATACATAAACAACATTAAAAGCTTGACTTTCACCACAGGGGGACTTTCAGGCCTATATAGTGGAGCAGAGTGACAGAGCTTTTCCTTCCCGGTGTTGTGCCTAATTTCGACCCCCTCGTTGAAGTCAGTACCTGATTGCCTAATCCTAACCCCGCCCCTAATCCTACCCCCTCCCCCACAACTAATCCTAAACTTACCAATGCTAGGGGGGTATTTTGTCTTCGCAAAATAAGACAATGATGCGTGAACAAAAATCCACTAACGTTAACGTTACTCCTAAATCCTGATTCCAGGTCAACTCATCCTCAGCCAAAAACTAGTCTCTCAGTTTAGCATGATCTGCTCAAGGGGGTAATCCACCAACCGAAAACTGAAGTCTCCCCGGGGCCGCCATTGGCTAGCAAGCCTTCACCTGCTGTTAGCATTCCATTAGTCTCGCGTAGCCAGACCTTCAGACTGACGGCTGAAGGTCTGGAATTCATAGCAGCTTTCTTTGGCCAAGGCCCGCCCATAAGGCCGTTTGACCGACATGTCAAACAACCAATTACAGTTCGTTTCGTTCAGCGTCACGTTTCGGGGCGTGGAAATGTCCCCACAACAACAGATCGGCGTGCAACAAGTCAGTCAGCATAGAAAATCAAAGAAGAAGAAGAAAACTTCAAGAGTCTATGCCGTGAACCTCGCATACTTTTGAGAATCCTACGTTTAGCTGATCTTGATAAATGCTCATTGTCACTCATGTAAACACAACAGTTTTTCTTCCACAATCACACGTCTGCGCTTTGTTTCCCGGCGGACCGAAAATAAACGCGACACTCGCGCGCCCCGGAAATCCGATAAAATTCAACCAATCAGATGACGACTTCGACATTCCTGAAGTGTTTCCAGTTAAGTGTACCATATGCATCAGACGTTTAGCCAACGTTCCGTGGGCTTGACGTCTGAGGCTGAGACTAGCATTCCATTGACTCCCATTCATTTTGGCGTCACTTTGACAGCAAATAACTTTACATCTGAGGCGTTTAAAGACTCCATTTGTCCATTGTTTATTTCTAAAGAAACACGACAATGTATAAAAGGCTCCATTACCTTGTCCTTGTATCTTACGTTATGGTCATGTAGAAGCAGTTTTTGTAAAATTAGGCTAACGATTGCGTCATAACAGGTCATAACCTATTTTTTTACAGTCTATGGTCATAACACACAACTCTCTGTCACACAGTACAGAAATTACCGTATAGACAGGAGTAGAAGCTCGCGCGCAATCGGGGGGACGTGGAGGCATAAAGTCAAGGGAGAAGCCCATAGAGAGTTGTAAAGTTCGTCATGCTGCTAGCTCATTGACAGCTAATACTCACGATCTCCGGCTCTGCAAGATTCGGAAGGGAATGATTCAGATTCCGTTTGGCCCAGCTCATTGCTCATTGTGAGCCTGCGCAGTGTCTCTGGCAGTGCGCTTGGCAATCAGGAAGTGAGTGCTTCTAATAGAGGGAATGCATTAACGTCACTTCCCCGCCGGAACACGCCCCCCTCAGCGGGACTGAGTGGCAGAAGAGCTGCTGCGTGACTGGAGTTAATAGGGGAAACTGCGTTAACGCGAGTAAAACAAACTATTATCAGTTTAAACTAAAAGTTGGACTCGATATAGTGTTCCTTACAACTTATCAAAGATCCAGTGATCCATGGATATTGACATGCAGCCAGGAATCGTGTTTCCTGACATTTATATGTGCCTGATTTCGACGCCGGGGAAATAAATGAAGACAATTTGCCTGTAAACGTTTTATATAAATACAATATAGATAGGTCTAAATCCGAGTGATCACTTACATTAATGTTATACTGTATATCATCATATCGTCCAGCCCTAAAACTTGTATAGTTTTTTGTCAGTGTTTATTTAAAAACATCCAATTATGCAGAATATAGTCTGTTCTGTAGCTTTTTGCAGTCTGTAAAAATATACAGTACCTCAGATTTCTGGTCAAATCTAGTTGTACAGTCAATCGCAAAGATCTTTCCCGTTTTAGATGTGTTTTGTGTGTTTTTCACGGCATTCACGCTGAAAACAAATGCTGCCTCTCAGTCTTTTTGCCACTAGTGGGCGTGACCGCATTCACTCCGGCCGACGGTGACGTCATGCGCATACCCTCTATTGACTTCACTTTTCTCCGTTGAAGTCTATGGGGTCGCTGTGTCCATTTCTTTTACTGTCTATGGATCTGCTAGAAGCTGCTCACAAACACTACGTCAGCGTATGAATCCGCGATTGCAGACACAGAAAGCATTCTTGAGCACTGGAACGCCACTCTACCGATTAATTATACAAATATTAAATTATTTTATAAGTTATAAGATAGTTAACGTACGGTCCCTGATTCTGATTGGTTAAGTGACCTAATTACATCACCGTGCACTACTCTGTGTTGCTGCGGTTCCATCATCATGTATTTGTAGACCTTGTTCAGAGCGCCATGACAGGTAACGTTATGATAACAAGGCTGTGTTAGGGACTTACCGGTTGTGTCAAGACAAGCACTGGACTGCAGCAGGTTAGTAGCCTGGTTAAAACCAGACCATTCTCAGTTGTGAGCAAATCTAAATTTGTCGGAAGTTGTCTGGGTTTTCCCAGGCTAGCAGGTTAGTTGAACTTGGGAAATAAATGTATTTATCTATGGCTCTGGTCATTGCCAATAGACTGTAAAAAAAAATTGCCTGATAGGGCAGCGAGGCAACAAGTCAGCTGCCTAAGTTTTCGGACTAACGTTAATTTTACTCTGACGAAAGTGAGTTGAACGCTTGAACGCACCTGCCGTCGTAAATACGAACTTCCCAGGAGGACTTGAACGTCACATACACCATACAGGACACCCCTACCAACCACTTAGCAAAGTAAATATATATTCTCATTGAAGCTTAGAGTATTGTGAGTAAGCGAGTGTAACGTTACCTGCATTTGCAGTAACGTTAGATATAACATTTTCCTTCAGGTCCTATATTCGTAATAAAAAATCCGTTTGAATGTCGGCGGTGCTGCAATATCTTGTCCTTTTAATAGTTAAGGGGTTTTCCCGTGCCCTGACACGCTAGTCATTTGTCAGTTGTATCTTGCTTCTCTGTGTTTGACAAGTTTTAGTCCTTCCAAGTTCCAATATAAGTTAAAAGTCTTGTCTACAGACTCACTCATAAAGACAGTCTTTGCCGCCATCTAATGGCGAAATAAAGTAACTTCTATTGCTGATCACGGTCAGGGACTATTTTTTCCAGCGGAGGGAGGCTTTTAGTGATTTTAGTACTTCATGAAAGTTGCATTGATACATATTTTTGGGCTTTAATATTTGTATTGTGTGTGGTAGCCATTTTATAAAAGTAATACGGTACTCGAGGCTAATGCTGTATTGTATCGTGAATAAGTCACGTACAGCACAGTCTCTCGTACCTTGCTTACATATAGGAAGTGTGATAGGCTTCATCCCGAAGGACTCTGCCGTTGATGAGTGACAGTAACGTTTTACTGGACTTTTTTGAAAGTTATATTAAACTGTCTGAATACAAAACAGGGTTCACAAACTGTCTAAACAT
Source organism: Rhinichthys klamathensis goyatoka (assembly GCF_029890125.1). Taxonomy (NCBI): domain Eukaryota; kingdom Metazoa; phylum Chordata; class Actinopteri; order Cypriniformes; family Leuciscidae; genus Rhinichthys; species Rhinichthys klamathensis. The sequence continues at coordinate 978,040 of NW_026606867.1, forward strand.
GTTCACCATGATCCATTTCTTTATGTAGCCAGCCTATATATTTCTGTATATATCTATAGCCTAAGATATGTCAACTTTTGAACCGCTTTAAAGTTTTTATTTATTGTTACATATTATGTAGCCTGTCATTAGATTTTTGAGGAAGTTGAAACACAATTCTTGTGTTTGAAATTGTAATTCGGTAATTTCTCAAAAAAATTCTGTGATCACTGGCACGCAATGAATTCTGTAGTAGTGAAAGGCGCAAAGGATCCATCAGTTGTATTCTTCATTTCATGGGAAACAAAGGCCGCATTTGAAGGAGCCTTCGAATTGGGACAGCCTTCGTCACCCAGCGGTGATGCAATCGGCCTTCCCTCTGAATTGGGACACAGCAACTGTGTTTTCAATGGTATCGATATCCGCTATTAAAAAAACTGTATAAAGTTTGTAGATCATTTATAATTTTCCACAGTTCATTTTGTCTTGAGTTTTTTGTCTACTAAAATTTATTGGAAAGATATCTTTGCAGTGTTTCTTCAGCAGAACAATTCAAAAACAGATTAAATAACAGTGCGATCCACTGAAGAGATGTATGTCTACACCATAGATATATCTATGGTCTACACACAGCCTTGATTTCATTCCATAGACTGTAAAAAAAGAACGATGATGCACCTTAACTCTCTTCCATTGTAGAAAAGTGAAGCCACCAATGTCCCAATGACCCTGACATCTTGGAACCAGAGTCTGCGCAATAGTGAGCGTGAAGTGGAGCCGCAGTATCAAGGCCCCGTCCACACTTCCACAGAATTGGTAAGTACAGTTTACTGCAGAACAACTCATTATGTTGGTGTGAAATAAACAGTTCTGGAAATGTAGGAAATTAAAGTTAAAGCCCCATTCTCCTTCCGAAGGTCCCAAAAAAAGTCAGCTGGTGCCTCTGTGACTTTGCTCAGAGAAGCTGTCAATCTCAGCTGTCAACCATGTCGTCCCCGGTTTTTATAGTATCAAATAACTAACTAAAACCAAACTTATTTTAAATAAACGAACACTTGAAGTTACATCAGCGTGATAAAAAAACTACCTAAAATGACAGAAACCATCTTTGGCAAAAATGTATTTGTTAGGTTGTCTCGTGTCCCAGATTACATGGTGAGGGCGGGGCTGCGATTCAATTTTACAGGACTTTTGTGGCACACTTGTTACATTCCCTGGCCATTACTATTTATGAAGTATGAGTGACCCCTGCTGGCATTATTTTGCATCATTCACCTTTAATTTTCTGAAGTGCTGAGGGATTCTTTTTTTTAAGTTTTCTTTTTTAAGTATGGTATGTTCATCAAGTTACACTATCTCTTCTTATAGGTGAACACGTGCTATGCCTCAAACTGGTCCGGTATAAACTATAAGAAGAGTACTTTGCTGAGAGCTAAGTAGATGTATGTGCTTGAGGAAATATCATATAGGCCTGTTGTGTTAATACATAAATAAATAAATAAATAAAACAGGTCATGAGAACAGTTCCTTAAGCCGTGGTTTACAGTAAATTTAGAACAGGGGTTTTAGGCACTCTGCTCCACGTCCTGCCTAACAATGGCCATAACTGTTCTAAAATCACTGTAAACCACGGCTTCACGGGGCTTATTGCTTTTATATTATTTGAATAATAATATTTTTTAATTCAACACGTGTTAAATATCTTTTTAATTTGTACAATACATTCATACATTCTTTTATTTTCAATTGTAGAATCAAATATTATATATTTACAGCAGGGATTGGCAGTGTTATTTTATAAATATTTATTTGCACAATACTGTTGTACTGTAAAAATGTCAAATTATGTGATCCTGTTCGCACTTATGTGAACGTGATTTTACCAAGTGCAAATTTTCCTTGATCAACATCTTTGTTGATCCTGCAACAACATTCCAATCAACCAATCAGATTTAAGGGACAAGTCCACAGTTTGTCAAGTTTAGGTTAGGTGCTTCTACATCATTTACCTCTAATTTTAGGGATTAGGTATGGGTAGAATTGGGTTTAGGGGTGGTTATAGGGTTTGGACAAAATTTTCGGACAGGAATGTTGTTCCAGGATCAACAAAATATTAGCAAAATCACGGTGACTTCGCATTCATTACATACATAGCATGTGGAAGGGCGCTTCGGTGCATTTTTCCCAGTGCTCTTCTATCTGTCATTCCCAATGATGGGAGGCGGAGGCGGGGCTCCGAACGCTTTGAACACAGATGCGGAGCGGCTCTTCTGCTCTGAGCGCCAGTGAGACGAACAGCACCATGACTGCGAACGCATACGACGTGATTGTGATTGGCGGAGGCATCTCAGGTTAGTCTCATCAAAATAGCGCATACAACTTCATATAATCTCATTGCAATTAACGCACTCTTAAAGAAACTTTGCATGGATGAAAATTACAGGCTGGTGATCGTAATGCAGAGTTATGATCATCGTTATTGAGTAATATAAGGCGCGCGACTGACCCTTGCTGAACGATTATTCCATTTCCTAAGAAGCTTAGACGCCTTATAACACTGTATTATCGCTTCGTTTAAAAATAATAGAGCATATTTACGTTTTAAATAGGACTCTGTTAGTTTGTCGAAAGGAAGGTTTTAGTTCTGCAGACTTCACCTGAGCTTGCTCTTTCACTTCCGTGACATGATTATTTCATATTCATAACGCCAGAGGCATATAAGTGGCATGCAACAGTGTATCTGTGTAGTTGCTATATAACGTCAATTAACTTTTTTATACTAAACATCAAGATTTTAGTTTAAAATATACATATGTGTGTACGGGCAAGTGTAGCCTATATTCTTTTAAATCACGTTTACCTTCACTAGTTTGTAACATTATGCGCACACTGCATGTATAGGCTAATAACGATAGACACATGTAACTTTTTGTGTTTATAGTAATTTTAGATGAATTATGTCAAACTACATAACATTAGACACTCTGTTTTCAATGTCAACTACTACCCATCCTTATTACATGACTCTCTGGAATACTTGATTCTGATTGGTCAATCACTGCAGCGATGTTGTATAACTGTTCACTCATCTATGTGTGAGTATAATTTTAACTGAATATTTCAACTCAAATCAATATTTCATGTCCATGTATTTATTTGAAAAAGAACTTTCGAAATAATAGTCTTGTTAGATGCAACAGGCTCTCAAAATAGAGGCATTTTTACACTTGAAATTATTAAACTTAGAACATGGTTATTTTTATTCACACTGTGTATCAGTAGTTGACATGTCTTGTCATGACATTGCATCTCTCTCTCTCTCTCTCTCTCTTATTTTCTTATACGACCTCTGAAGCCTATCTCCATGACTCAATTTTTAAAACTACTTTACTTTGTATAATTATTATGCATGCAGCTTTTATTGCCTCATAAAAGATACCTTTATGTATGTATAATATATATGTATATGTATGTGTGTGTGTGTGTGTGTATATATATATATATATATATATATATAATCTTTAAAAAAATTATCACACTGCAAGACCTCATTCATAATTAAATAGAGAATGCAAAAAATGTGTTTAAACCGGTCATAAAAAAATGTGGTGAACTTAAAATATACACTTCCCCTTGAATATTAATATACATTTTAATCTAAACAGACTAAAATTCCTTAGAATAGGTCAACTATCCACATACACTGCAGTACTCGCATGCATATAGCGTAGTTTTAACCCTTATAAAATTGGAAGTGTGAAACATTGCTTTGAAGAATGTTTATACTGCTCAGAGTCAGGGTTAAATAAGATGTTAAATGCTGAGTGAAAAGGCTAAACCTGTCACACTTTGGTATCACAACCCAGTGAAAATAATAATATGCATTGGCTCTAGTGGAGATCTCAGTGTTTTTTGACCCACTCTTCCCTGGCAAGTTTATTTCACTGAGATTTATAAATATATTGCATTACGATAGGATGCAGAATTGATTAGAAAATGCTGCGTGATAAGATCTTTTTATTAGTCAGTCCTCCTAGCATGTGTAAAGTGACCAATTTTTATAGAGTAGTGTGAAAGCATAGCACAATGTCTTTACAGTTATAACCTAACAGGAAATTCCATTCCTGTCGAGTAAACGGACTTGTTCCCACAGTGAATAATACATTATAATATATATATAGACTTGACAATTTAAACCCAGCTCAGAGGGAGTGCACACTGGATGAAATATTGCTTGTGCAAGAACGACATTCTTAAAAACAGAACCGAGCAAAACAGGGTCAAGATGTCCTCGTGATAACCTGCTGGAAACATTATTTCTTGTCATACAGGCGGTTTTGTCAATTTATTTTTTATGATATGCAAGAGGACCACAGAATCAAGTCAAATGTTTTAGTCTATATTGTTAAATCTGAGGATATTAAGGTTTCTTTTTGCAAAGTTGCCCACAGTTTAATAACTCATGACCACCTTTTGCAGCATGGAAGTAAGCTATTTTCTGTGAATGTGCAAGACTTCTGATTTAGGTCTCTTTTTTTAACAAAACTAGAAGAATAACAAGTGCATATATGCCAGTTTGCAATATAACGCACTGTTTCTATACAGCTGAAATAACTGGAAGCCTCGCTCATTCAAGCTGAAAAAGGACAAACCCACTCTTACATAAAAAATAAGGTAGATAGTCTACTGATAACTGAAACTGCCTTACTTTGTTTTAAAAAAACAACAACAAAGGTGTGCAACTGGAGTGCCAGTCATGCTACTACTCTGCTTGAAGAAAACTAATGAATGTAATCAGTCACTATTTTGTAACAAGGCCACACTATGCACTATGGACCCAGTATCACCCAATCCATTGCTATAAAACCTTTTATCAGCAACAGAACTTTGATTCGCTGCCAAGTTTCTAGCAGTCCGTAATAAACAAACTGCACTTTTGAGTCTGTAAAACGTTTGTCATTCGTGCATGTGTGCAATGTTCCACATCATCAGTAGTTTGAGGCTAGTTACACATTCGACCTCTGGTCAAAGTTGCCGTGCAATTCCTGCAGTGGCATACGTTATGTTTTATGATATGCATGATCTGATTTGCGCAGTATTGCACTTTTTTCATTGCAGTTATATGAATCTGGACTGAGTGAATTTGACACATGGAGTAGAAAGACAAAAGATGTTCTTTCATAAATTGGTTGTCATCTTATAGTTGTTGAATATGCAGATGTTTTTCACCTGTTGGCCTTTGAAGGAGATCAGAGTTTCCTATTCTAACCAACCGTCAAAACGAGTTGCTTCAGGGACCTTTTAATAACGACCCAGCACTCCCTGTAAATCTAATTACTATGTGCAAAGCTACTGGAGATGCTTGGGGAGACAACACTTTGGCAGAACTGGTAAACAAAACTGACAACTCATTTTTTATGCTCCCCAGGATCCTAGAACATGGGACAGCAAATGTGTAATATTTGTGTCTGTTGTCAAGTGCCACAGGGGCTGTTCTTGACATAGAGGAGAGACAACTGACGTCTTTCAGCTAAACAATGGAAATGACACCTTTACTTTTATTGTTTCATGTCAACAACTGAAGTATATTGTCACTGTTGTAAATACAGTTTACATTTATTCCGTATTCATTCTTTTAAAGGTGAAGTGTGAGTGTGTCATTTCCTGTATCTGAAAGAGTAAAGCATGGCACAAGCAACGCCAATGTCATCGGTTCAATTCCCATGGAATGCATAAACTGATAAAATGTATAACTTAAATGCAATGTTTAAGTCGTTTCGGATAAAAGCATCTGCCAAATGCATAAATGTAAAATGTAATTTCAGCACCACTAGTGTCAAACAGATTTGGATTATAAACTATATTTATATCTAAAATATGGGTGGATCTTTCCTGTGCAAAAGTGGCTGTCATGATACTAGGATGTTTTAGATGGTTGCTAGGATGTTACCATTTGGTTGTTAAGGTGTTCTGGTTGCTAGGGTGTTGTTAGGTGGATAATTTCTTGCCCAAAACAAAAGAGCCCAAATCTATATTTCGTTTGGTCTCCAAAGGAGAGACTCAAGCCGTATCTAATGTAAGTTTATTAGATTTATCGGCCATTTTAAAATAAAAATCGCAATTAAAGCTCCTTAGAAAAGTTAGGGCGCACCTCTCTTCAACAAGTTGCACAGTTTGAAGTATCATTAAGTCCGTAGCACAAATTTCGAGGGACAAGTCACATTGCAAAGTTTGTTCACATTTTGGTGTTTGTATTCATTTTTTCCTCTCTCTGTCATTGGTCAGAAAAACAAAAGCCTTTTTTCCATCATCTGGCCAAACCGTTCTCATTGTTTAACCATTCCATTCTCGGCCAATCCGTCCCAGCCGGAACAGATATGGTTTAATTTTCCACTGTGGGGCTGATAACGGAGCTCTTTGGAATGTAATACAAATGTGTCAGTTGTTACCTTCATAACGCAAGAGTTTATAGATGGTATGAGATGTAAATAGCAACTGTTATGGAGGATGATCAGATATATCTATTATTAACTTGTTTACTTCACTCAAATAGCATGCTTGGACAGCTACGGAGAAACTGGTAACCATTGGTTGAGCCAGTTTTAATGTGTTGGAATGGTCGAAATGTTTAAATAAACAGTAATGCTGTGAGGGCACCACAGAGCACCTATGTTTACTCCTCAGAGAAATCAACCTGCAGATGACTTGCTGATAGTTAAATGTGCGTATTTTTACATAATTACTTCTGTGCTTACATGTACAAATAGCTGTCAGAAATAGTTTTACAATTGAACAGACTGAGACGTGTTTCAAACAACAAAAGCATTAGGGAGTTGTTTTGCTCAGAACTCTAGTAGGTCTCAGCAGCAGCTCTCATGGGGTGAGCAAGTGAAAGGCAGGAATTCCACATCTAATTGCAGAGGCTGTTGACACTGACGCTTCCTGGTGAGTGCCCTGCTCTTGCTAAAGAACTTCGGCATTCCTACTTTGGAAGTCAGCCAGAAAATACAGCAAACATGTAGATTCACAGGCCAGTTGTGTGCTGTGTCATCAGCATAGGCCACTTTTACAGTGTGTTTTGTACTTCTTGATTCATTACGTATACCTGTTCAAGTGTGTGTTTTTAATGATGGCTTTGCAAATATGTACACTACCATTCAAAAATTCATTAAATTGATCAAAACAATTGACAGGAAAGACATTTAAACTGTTACAAATGGTTTGTGTTTCAAATAAATGCTGTTCCTTTTAACTTTCTATTCATCAAAGAAGCCTGAAAAAGAATTCTTTTACAAAAATATTAAGTAGCACAACTGTTTTCAACTGATAATATAAGAAATGTTTATTGACCACCAAATCAGCATATTAGAATGATTTCTGAAGGATCATGTGACACTGAAGACTGGAGCAATGGAAAATTCAGCTTTGCTGAAAAAATTACATTTAAAAAATATATTAAAAAAGAAATGAATTATTTTAAATTGTAATAACATTTTGTAACATCATAGTTTTGACTGTATTTTTGATCAAATAAAACTTGCTGTAGAATGGTAGTGCAAAAAATGTGTCTGCCAGGTCTTGCACAGAATTAGCTGTAAAATAAACTGACTTTATGCTGCAGCAATTGCATAAAGTTAAACATTTCTCAATTTTGTCGCCTCAGACACTGCCACATTGCCAGTGGTTGCAGTCACTTGTATTTCATGGAAATGACCAGCTCTCATAGACAATAAAAGACTTCTGGTTGCTTTGTCGCAAATAAGTCAACAACATCCCTTCAAAATGAAGAAAACAATGTTTATTCCAGTAATAAATGGATCTCTGAAGATCAATGTAAGCACTATTGCAAACATTGATTCTTAGAGCTCAGCACATTTTGATGCATATATAATCAGCACTGCTTTCATAGTGGTAAAACATACATCTGAACTTGGAAAAATATGTCTGCATAATGCTTTTAGGGTGCTAAAAAAATACTCGGATGCCTTTTTGCTGTGTCCTCTTAGCTTGTGTAAACAAACGTCATTGGCCTGTTTTTTTCCCCCACTGAGCCATGCAGAGCCTGACTCCAGCTTGACTGGCTTCGTTATGCAACTTAAGATAATACTGCTCTGTTTCTCTGTTAGACGAACAACTGTCCTTGGGGTTGCCAGGAGAACATGCCATTTCACTGATCTCTCTTAATTGCTTTTCAATAATGCATCCAAACGTCAATGTTGCAGCATATTGGATAAAGCAATTGCTTTTAAGAGCGTGAAACATCATGAACTGTACTCGCTGTCATGTACATGTTTTTTTCAAGTGATTCTTTGCCACATTCAATTCAAGAAAACCTACTTTCATTTGTATTGGATTGTCTTGATGCATATTTAAACTATATAAAGGGATTGAGCATGCTTTAATGAAGACAGAAAAATGGATTGCTGTTTGTTTTCAGGTCATAGGCCCAAGCATGTTACAGCTGTAAAGCTGGGGTTAAACAGCAACTGTTTTATTGGATGCTCCTTTTTAATCACTGGGTTATTGTAATACTGCTAAAAAACGAATTTATCCCATTTTAAGGCTATTTAGATTTTTTTAGATACTGGACAATGATACAAAAATATTGATTAAAACTTGTTTTATGCAGTGTATGATATCTGTGTAATGCTGTGAAAGTATTTAACTATTCTCATAGGGTCACTCATGGAGTTGTATATTTATTTCATTTTATTCAATGTCTTTAATTAGGGATGCACAATATAGCAGTATAATATCGGTTATTAATAAAGAATTATTTCTTAATTTAATTTATATTTTCTTTATCTGCTGATATTGTATATTTAATTGTGCATGCTCATTTTCCCTATTTTTACATTTAGATCACTTTTGCCATCGTCTAACTTTCACTTAAAGTTAATCTTTAAAAAAAAAGTGTAATTTTTAATAAAGGTGTTAAATATAATCTTTAGCTCATCTCAGTGTCACGAACTGTCAGTTTAGTTTTCATTCTCATGGACTTTTAGTTTGCTTTATCGTTATTTCCTGATGTCGTTTGCCGCCACTTGTTTGTTACCATGGAAATTAATTTAATCATCACAGCTGTTCGTATTTGAGTTCGTTATCAGTGTATACTTAAGTTCCTTTGTTTCCTCGGTTCTTGGTCGGTTGTTGTTTGTGTCCAGAGCACATTGTTGCACGTGCTGATTATTCTGAGTTTATTTTATCATTAAATTTCTTAGTATTTGGAACCTGTCTGACTCTTCATCATCTTTGGATCTTCATATTGTAACACTCAGAATTATTATTTTTTATTATAATAATCGTTTTCATACTATACACATTATAATGTTGGGATGCCTAAATTCTAGGTATGCATGATATATCATATCGGCCACCATATCGGTATTGGCCGATATGTTTATTTTTAATGTTGACGTTATCGGCCCAATGAGTAAATTTGGCTGATATATTAAAGCCGATAAATAATGGATTGGTTCCAACTGGGGATTGTGCACTGTTCGCCATGATGGTTTTGAATTGTTTGAAATATGATTGGAATCACTTAAAAAATACAGTTAAGTGCAACATATGCAGCACTATAAAAATTATATTTAGATTTATCGACCAATATATCGGTGATCGGCTTTCAAATATAAAGAATTATCGGTTATCGTTATCTGCCAAAATTGTCATATTGGTGCATCCCTAAATTCACTTGTAGCAATTTATTTAGACAAAATTTGACAGTTTTGAAATTGAATATTTATTGTACATGAGCATATTTATCTGTTGATCAGTATTGGATAGAATTGTTATATTGGTCCATTCCTACCTTTTTTAAAAAGTCAACAAAACCCTTTCAAAGTACTGGTTACTTTTGTCTTGTGGGATAATTGATGAATGAGCTGCTTGCTAAAGCTGACACATTAGCATTTTAATTGAGAAATTCCTGTTGTGGATTGTGGTTTTGAACCACAGACTTAAAGGTGGCCCATGTCACCTCCCATTAACAGCATGGTCAGTGTTAATGTGTTGTGATAATGTGATTGTGCAATTACCACCACAGCTGACAGACATAGCCTCTTAAATGTGATTCTTCTTGATCTGTAATAACAAGTTTAATCAGGGTTGGTAAGAGTGCAAACAAAGCAATTTGGTTTAGATTGTGGTATTAATACAGAGGGCATTTTGTAATCTGATATAGTTCTAGACCTGACCTTTCAAACAGAGTTGTAAACTAATCATGCCTATTTTGGAAAAAGATATATTAACGCAGAGAAAAAGTGCTTATACGGTTACAGGTTAATTGTTATTCTCAATGTGACACAGTGCTGCAATTACTCTTCCAAATTTTACAAATATAAATGCACAATAAATAACGTGAATATTTCAGATTGTCATATTACTTGTTTGCATTGCCCATGAATGTTGCCCGCATGAATGCACTTAAGTTACATATTTAGTTCTAGATTTAAATATGGATTTAAACTTTATGATAAAACATTTCTTAAAGAAATAAAATCGTAACATTTGGCCTTTAAAATTAATTTAGTTGTAGTATGGATTGTTTTGGTGGTCAATAGCAGCATGTCATAATTGTGCAATAGGTGAAGTGTCACCCTCTTCTCACAGAACAAATTGATGTGCTGCATAAGATCCAGATCAGACCTATAAACTGATATGTCGTGTGATTTACTGTCTTAACCTTTAGTTTGTTGTCTTATTGAAACCCCTAACCTTGTTATGTCATGTCATTTAGAGCTAGAGTGCACCGCAGATTCTTGTTCACAGTGAATACAGGAAGGTAATTGGTGTAGATTTACCTTTGCCAAGCGACTGCATCTTTATATGTACTGTTGCCATGGCAACCCATCCACCCTCAGACTCTTGATTCCCAGTAAATGGCTCCCTGAACTGGTGCCAACAAAGGGAGTGAATCCTAAATATGTTGTTTTATCATAATCAGCTAGGTCTCTAATGACAAGGTCAGAGGAAGTTTTTAGACCCAACACAGCTGCATATTGTTCCCTAGATCCTCTATAAGGGCACAAAAATGAAGCACTGCTTGTAAAATATCACTATTAGAATAATAGATATATTTCTCCTACTGGAGCTTGAGTAGCATTTCTTCATCTTAAGGTGAAGAAATGAAATGGATGGGAAAATACAAATTAATTTGGTGGAAATGCCAAGAATAGAAGAAAACAAGAGGCTGAAAGGGTTAGTTACCCAAAAATGAACATTTCTGTCATTAATTAATTACTCACCCTCGTAGCGTTCGGAACACAAATGAAAATATTTCTGATGAAATTCGAGAGCTTTCTGTCCCTCCCATATGAGTGCAACGTTATAACCACTTTCAAGGCCCAGAAAGGTTGTAAAGACTTATTAAAATAGTCCATGTGACTACCGTGGTTCAACCTTAATGTTATGAAGCGACGAGAATACTTTTTGTGCAAAAAACCCCCCCACTTTATTAAACAATTTCTTCTCTTCCGTGTTAGTCTCTGACGCTGTTCTCATCGCTTCATATTCATAACATTAAGGTTGAACCACTGTAGTCACATGGACTATTTTAAGTCTTTACTACCTTGCTGGGCCTAGGAAGTGGTTATAACGTTGCAGTCTATGGGTGGTCAGAAAGCTCTCGGATTTCATCAGAAATATCTTCATTTGTTTTCCGAAGATGAACGCAGGTCTTAAGGGTTTGGAAAGACATGAGGGTGAGTAAGTTTTGGGTGAACTAACCCTTGAAAGAGCGTTACTGAGACTTTTCCAGTCAAAGACAAGCTCTTTGATCTCCCAGAATTCTCTTCAAAAAAAGTTTGACCTTTTCCTCAGTGGTTTGACAATCCCACTGTGAATCTCCCACTTCTCTTGTTCTGTGGTGGATGTTATTCTGTTGCATGCTTTAAAGTTGAACTCAAGTCTTTATTTAATATTTAAACTGAATTAGTTGTGCTAAACATAATTATGCGCCTTTGTAGAGCCAGGATGTACATCAAAGTTCAGTTTTATTTAGAGCCATTTATAATGGTAGTGGCCAAAAGTGATGTCCGGCCTAGGAAAATTTACATCTTCACCCTTTATTTACATATGATGAAAATGTTCTTATTGTAAGCAGTGTGTAGTTGGTCTTGGAGTCAATTGTTTTATTTGTGATAACACAGTGAGACATGCCAAATTGTGCAGACATAATTTTTTGACAGGCTGTCATACAAAGAAATTATGAACACATGCAAAAACAAGATAGAAGGTTATGTTGTAGTCAATATTCTGTGTAGTAAAATAAAACCTGTAAGCTGTAGTTTGCCTTGTCAGATAAATACCGTAACCAAGTTTAGTGTGAAGGCTGGAAGTTGGACTTGAAGAATAAGGGTGGAGGACTAGAATCCAGACACTACTTGAATCAATATATAAACTGGCAGGATGTCCAACTCTGAGACACAGTTGAACGACTGATGCATTTGCACAGATGTGAGCCCCCACTGATAAAAAAAACATGACTAAAAAACATGTAACCACATGCATGTGCACATAGACCAAGAATTCAAATATTTAGCAGATTTGCTGTGTGAAAGGCTACAATTGTGAGCTAATGAAAACGCAAAACTTTCTTGAGCTTGAACACACTTTGAGATGTTTACTGTGCTTTTACTGTTAATGTCTCCAGTATTTATTGTAAACATGTTGTTTTTAGCAAGCGCAAGCTTCATTTTTGTATTCACTTGTGTGTGTTTACTTGGCAGAGCCAGAGTTCAGTCAATGTGGTCCCTTCAGCGCTGCACTCGAATGACAAAGACCACAGCTACTATTGTGTTTCTGCCAACTTCAAATGTTTTTTCCAGCTTTTCCTGACCATTTTCTGTCTCTGAAAGAAGAAAATATATGCTTGTGAGCCAGCCTTCTCAAACGTGCGAGACCGATCTTTCTCACATGATTTATGATATTTATGTAAAAAGAAAATTATCAGTTCAACCAAGTAGTTACAAACAGAAATAAACACCACATATGGATCATATAATATTTTATACACATCACAGAGCTTTCAGATCTGTGTGTTTGAGTATGCATGACATTGTTTGCACTGTGCTTGATATAATAGCATCAGATAGGCCAGTAATTGCTGACACGTGTGAAATATGAGGTTTCGTTGAATTGGTTCTTGGAACAATTTCGTCCTCCATATCTTTGGGTTGAGACTTGAATACCTCCGCCTCATGCCACCTGGTTAAATAATCAGATTTCACTGCAGCGCATCTGTCTGTGAGCTCCTTTGTCGTTTTGTGTCTCCGCTTTGTTCAGATAGGCAGCACATTTTTTTTGCTCTGTTTAACTTACCAATGTTTTGGGGGTTTTGTTGCCTGAGCAGCAAAAAACATGTTTACAAACCTGATCCAAACCAGACTTTTAGTCTGAATGCTGGAAATTCATGTCCCCCCCCCCCCCCCCCCCTTGCTTTGGATACATATGTTACATCATGCAACGTTTGTAATATTGTCCAGAGCTGGATTCGAATTTCATTTTGCTCACCTTTTCCTCATATAGGGCCAGATCTACAAACAGCTTGCGCCCGCACAAACCCTCTTTTGCCGTTAAAAAACTCAGGATTTACAGTTAGAAATCAGCGATGAAAAGTAAGTTTTGCGCCCTTATTGCATAGGCATTTGTAGGAGTTTTCCTTCAGGTGGCTACATTTATGCATGGGCGCTGAGTATTTAAATATATCATGCAACGTAATTTACTAACGCGGTGGTCAATTCAGTGGTATTTGCTCCATTATTATTTACCGCCCAATGAAAGCACGTCTTATCCGATTTGGTACTTGAATTTGCGCATTGTCAGTAAATCACCTTCAGAAATTTCCACTCCCATCTGCGTTTTTAATAGATTGCGGCCACGTGCTAATTTGCCCTGTTTAGTAAATCCGACCCATAGGGAACTTTATTTGACTTTCACTATGTAGTGAGTGTTTTCGAACACTGTATATGCATGAATGTGTAAAATGTTCACCATGTGAGTTCAGCATCATGGTGGGATGTCATGATATATAGGATGGGATGACATGAGCTGAGACTAAATGTCTATTATTTTTCATCCTTTTCTTTCACACTGACATCCACTCTGTTGTTGAATGAGACTCTCTTGACATCGTGCTAACGCATATCTATAGTAACCGATGTATAAAAATTATATTGACTACGCTGTCTGAACAAACAGATCAGATTTCATCACTTGCAAAATGGACAGTCAGTTCTAAATATCAGATTTGAAAACCAAATTGCATTTGTGTGTAGTGTGAACAAAGCTTTGGAGGTTTATATTCGGTTTCTTTCTAGCACTGTGGTTCAACCAAAACATCCTTTAGTAAAACAATCATATCAAACCTGTCAGAGATCAGGCTTTACAGCTGTGGCCAGGTTTTGTAAGCCTCTGTAGTTTATATGGGTCACTTCCGGCCACAGTAGCCAAATCATGGAGAATGTTTCAGATGTTTGTCCTGGGTGTTTGGGTAAACTGTTTGTCTGGGTGTCAAAGGGAGTTTGCAGTATTATGTAAGATTCCAAGGTCATGCTTTTGCCTCAGATGTCCTCTGCTGCATTGTCACATCACTGTGGCTGTATGCACACAGCATTTTAAAAAATGGGTTAATTTTTCTATTTGTGAATTTATTTATTTTTAATGTTTGACATGCCATTGCCATGTGCTAAACTCCATCTGAAACTATTTTAAACTGCTTTTATCTAAATGTTGTGTAATAATTTTACATGCAGCTTTTATACCCACATATTAGTTGTCGTAGGGACAAAAGGCCTTTAAAAAAATGAAATATATTTATCATTATTAATAATTTAACAATATAAATTTTGAAAAATAATGTCCACATTATTTGCCAAAGTACTCATAAGCTAGTGCAGTCTGGAAATGTCCTAGTTTTCTTACATTGTAAAAACCACATCATCAGAAATTCACAGGAGCAGTTTTACTTCCTCTGTAAGGAGAGGAAGTGTTTGTGCTTGTGTGTGTGTGTGGAGACAGGAAACTTATGTGAATTGGTGGTTGGGTTTTTCTTTTTCCCATGCAGGGAACCTAGTTTTCTCTTCTGGCTTCCAGTTGTGAGTTTATTGCTCTGACACCATAATCACTACACAGCCTGATTACAGGGAAGATATACAAAGATAATATAACTGTTTTATACTAATGTTGTTCCCCAAGGGACATCTTTAGGCCTGTTCACACCAAGAACGAGAACAATATATATATATATGTCCACACCAGACAATATCGTTCTGTTTATTCTAAATGCATGCTGCAGTTTTGTCATCTGCCACTTTAAATGCTCAAGCTTTTTAAAGTTGGAAGGATTCTGATTGGCTGTCAATGTTTTTATCGTTCATTAGCTGGATATTTAGAACTTTATCGTTATCTTTATTGTTCTTGGTGTGAACAAGCCTTTAGATTCTGTGAAGATTATTATTATTTTTTTCTCATTTACCCATGACACAAAGGCTTCAATAATAAGGCCTGAGTCTGTGAGAGAGTTTCAGGCCAGTTGGTGATGTCATTTGCACTATAGGCCCAGTGCTGTGTTGTCACTATGAATTACTTTTTTTTCTTTTTTTTTGATCATGTACATTGAGACTTTAACATTTGGCTTTCTGTGATAGACTAAACATTGTTATTGTGAGATTGGACTAATTAAGTATGTCACCAGGTAATTTCAAAATATAATAAAATAGAAAACAGTTGCTTTAAAATTGTAATAATATTTCACAATATTACTGTTTTTAATTTTAATTTAATTAGTTTTAATTTTTTAATCACGTTTGTGGCAATTCCTGGGAAATGTTGGCAGAGCAAGTAATAACCACAGGCCAAACCAGAACTGCATTAAAACATTGTTGTTGAGCCCTGGCAGATTTCCACAGAATTGGAAACACCCACTATTCACAAAGTTACACACATCCCCTTCTCCTTGCGTGTTCATTAAATGCTTTTGGCTTTTGGATTATAGTTTCAGTTACTAATATGAATATACAGTAGCACTCCCAGGTCCATTTGACTAATTTGACCAAATATCAGCACAAATAAAATATAACAATATCAGCTCACATGTGGCTGGCACATTTGCCAAGTATTTTACATTGTACAAGGCAAGCCAGGCCCTAGTGCCTTCCCATTGGAGGTTGAGGCAAATGATGTACAAACTATTAATATTGTTCACATAGAAGAGGTTTAAATATGTGGATGTTATTTTTAAAAGGCCATTCATAATATCACACACAATAATAGAAAGCCTGTAACAATGGTAGCTATGCAGTCAGAAAGGAAATATGTTTTCAAGACAGGAACAACCTTTAATATAATAAGGACAGAAACAGTTTGGAAATAGTTATTTTTAACTAGACCACAGGCTTCCAGCATGTTAAATGTACTCTAAAGTTTTCCTTAAGTTTTTGAAGCTTAGCGGTTAGCCAAAGTGCTGGTGAAACAAGTTCTGATTCATTTGCCTCTTTCTCCTCATCATTTATTGTTGTCTCCCCTATAAAAATAAGTTTTCTCAAAGACAAGTATAGTAAATATTGGTGCATATGTCTACTAAAATCTTACACTGCATTTCTACACTCCCTATTGACAGGTCTGAGTGCTGCCAAGCTGTTGGTGGAGAGCGGCCTGAATCCTGTCCTCCTGGAAGCCAGGAACCGTGTTGGTGGAAGAACCTTCACTGTTCAGGTAAGATACTCATCTGAATTAAAAATCAAATAAAATTACTTCATTTCAGCACAAATGGTCTGCTTCTACGTCTGGGTTAAGACTATAGTCTATAGTCACAACTGGGGTGTGCGATATGTTTTGCTTACATTAAGATCGTAATTATTGTTTAAACAATGTGCAAGCTAACATTATGTTACTTACTTTGGAGAAACAAAAGAAAACTCGCTCCACACATTTACTGTGATGTTGCCTATTAGAAAAATCATTGCATTTTTTAGGTCGCTTCATATCTCAGTATTAAAAGTGTATTTTTAAAACGTTATTTATGTAATTGTAATTGCATTTATGCCACCTTTGAGCTGCATTCAACAGTCTGTAAATGCATCTAAATGTCACTTCAGATTCTTCAGCTTCTGTGCCATTTCTGCAGAGCAAAAATGGGTTTAGTTGATGCTGGTTACAATTGATTGGTAACAGCCCTATAGTGCTATAGCCCTATTGTTATAATTTAATTTAATGATTAAATGTAATAATTTTACATAAAGTTGTTACATACATCAAATAAAGTTAGAAAAATGCCCTTATAAAGGTAAAATGCCCCAGGAAGTCAATCTACACTCTTAAAAATAAAGGTTCTTTATTGGCAATGATGGTTTCATGAAGAACCTTTAACTTCCATAGAACCTTTCCATTCCACAAAAGGTAACATAAGAGTAACTTGGTTCTGTTACGAACTGTTGAATGAAAGGTTCTTTGAGGAGCCAGAAATGGTTCTTCTATGGCATTGCTGAGGAAAAAAAACCTTTTGGAATCTTAATAGTGTAAGGGGGCAAATATTGCGCCTTAACATAAATGTTCATTTCTGTCACTGCTGCAAGTAACCGTTGTGCTGAATATGAAGAAAATGAAAGTTTCTGAAGTCAGCTGACTATGACATCCCTAAACCAGCCAAGGTACCTGCACAAAAACACACTCGCTATAAACAAAATCCCCAATACATCAGGATTTAGTCAATGTTGCACACTCTTAGTCAAGTCTTTCTTTAGTTGCACAGGCTGGCATCCCACTGGATGATTTTTTTCTCCCGAATTTTAGTCATGAACTTCAATTACGAAGTCTTTCGAGTCAAATCGGATGCTTGCCACCACAGCGAGTTTGACAACAGAATGGCGAAAAAATCTAAATCGAGTTTCAAGTTGGCTAGTGGGACACTGCCTATGCATGGACCGAAATCTGCTGTCTTTGCGTGCATATTCTACCACTTCCTTTTTTGTTTTTCCTTTCTTTACTCTCACTGTGGCTTTTAGTGACAATTTCATTGTTAATCCTGCACAAATTCTGTCTGCCTTCAGAATAAGGAGACCAAATGGGTGGATCTGGGAGGAGCGTACATTGGGCCCACTCAAAACCGCATCCTGAGGATAGCCAAACAGTACGGGGTGAAAACATACAAAGTCAACGAGGAGGAGTCTCTGATTCACTATGTGAAGGTAAACCTCAGTGAAGGCATACACACCTAGTAGCTTGGACTAATTACCAAATCAAAGGAAAAACAGCTACAAAATTCAAAACAAGATTTTTCCCCTGCCTCAAAATCCAGCTCTCTCCAGAGCTCCAGGGCAGAGCTTCGGCTAATAAGACAGCCTTTTGTTTGAGCACACTCATGTCTTAATGCACAGGAAGTCAGAGCTAGGCCCAGTGCGCTCAGCTGAACAGGGCTGAATACAGAGTCTCTCCTTCACATTAGCGTGCTGTGCTCAAGCCTGGAGATGCTAATCGCTGCCTGAAGGAAGTCTGTAATATGGTTTCAGATGCTTGGAGTGGGTAAGAAGGGCGGAACTCAAGACACCAGCCTCCCCTCCTCCTCCCCCATATCCAATTTGAGTAGACACATCACTGCCCTTAGCACATGCACACTGCATGACCTTATTAGATTTGGCTGTAGATTCAGTGCCTTCTCTGCTCTGACCCTGCTATTACCAGGATAAATCTCTGGATTCTTAGAACTGCTGTTTATCATGTGAGCTTTACTGCTTTCTGTGGTCATATATTCGTAAGACAGATACATGAGGTGGTTTTAAAGTTATTGAGCTAAATCATAGAGCTTCTTGAAATGGAGACCGGAAAACCGACAAGCTCACACATACTCAGGAAGGCGGTGTGCACAATGGTAAAGGTCATGGTGAGGATTCATTGGAGTGTTCATTCTAGATCATGTCAGAATGGAAACCGATTGCAGTTGCCATGGAAAAGGCCCTTTGGCATATTTTCCATAATCCTGTACTTTGCTTCGCAGAATAGTTAACTGTGTAACACCATACTATCACATCTCTTTATCTATACATTATCACTGTGAACATTTGGTTGATACTAAGTACAGTATTTATAAGATCTGAAAATTTAACTCAATATCCTATATCCTCTCAATATTAAAAATCAAGAATTTGGAAGTAGTAGAATCTCACTAAAGGGATAGTTCTCCCAAAAAATGAAAAATGTTGCTCCAACTGGTATGACTTTCTTTTGACACAAAAGTAGGACTTTTGCATAATGTGTTGGTTGCTCTTTTCTATGCAGTTACAATAAAATATCATAAAAGTGGTCCAAATAACTAATAACATAATGCAAGTCATATGATAGCTTGTGTTGTTTTATTAAGCGTGGCAACATCCCTGAATCAGTGAGTTGAATTTGAGATCAGAGAACGAATCATTCAGACCGGTTTTGTGAACTGAATATAACGATTCATTGAAAAGATCAGACTCCACAGAACGATTCGATCATGAGTCAGACATAGCTACTTTTCCTCAAGATTTTCATACACTGTTGTACTGATGTATGACTTAAGAAGACTTGGTACTGAAGACTCCAGAAGTGTATCATCATATGTACCATTTTTATTTTTATCATCCTTTATATTAAAAAGAGGGGGCAAGAAACACTACCATTTAAAAGTTTGGGTTGGGTAAGATTTTAAAATGTTTTAAAAGAAGCCTCTTATGATCACCAAGGCTGCATTTAATGGATCATAAATAAAAACAGAAATACTGTTATTATTATTAATAATATAATTAATATTAGTATGATTAAAATTTTTTAGTAACATCTTTGTTTAATCTGTCTTATCTGTTTTAAACTTTATTATTGTAATAGACAGTTATTATTGTCAATGTTGAAAATAGTTCTGCTTAATATTTTTGTGGAAACTTATGCAGTTTTTCTAGTTTTTTTTTGTAAACAGATAATACAAAACAACAGCATTTTAAAAAATGAAAGTTCTTTGTAACATTATAAATGTACGTTCTGTAACTTTTGATCAATTAAATGCAACCTTGCTGAATAAAAATATAATTATTATTTTTAATTATTACTAAGCCCAAACTTTTGAACTGTAGTGTATGTTTCAGAAATTCACCTTTTTGTGCTCCACAAAAGAACATGGGTGAGTAAATATTGAAAATGATCCTTGGTTGGTGTTCCTTGGTTTGTGCGGTTTGACAGCGCAATCATGGTCAATGTCAAGCCAGGTGTTCCTTAAAGTGTTAGTTCGCCCAAAAATGTAAATTCTGTCAGTAATTACTCACCCTCATGTTGTTCCAACCCTGTAAGACTTTCGTTCATCTTCGGACCGAATCGTGAGAAACCAACGAGAAAACGTAAAAGTGCCTTACCAATGCCGCAAAATGAATGGCTTACCTTTCACACTTTCCCATCAAATGATCGTGAGCATCATCTTCTCAGTTCTCGCGCATGCATCGTGGCGCCTTCGTGAACTCACGTCAGAGGCCCACACAGAAGAAAATGAATAGTTGAATAAAGTCGTTATTTTTGGGGGGGTTTGCACACAAAAAGCATTCTCGTCGCTTGATAAACTTAAGGTTGAGCCACTGTAGTCACTTGGACTATTTTAACAATGTTTTTACTAACTTCTCTGGGCCGGCAGAATGCAATTACATAGAAGTCTATGAAGAAGTAAGCCAGCTCTCAGATTTCATCAAAAATATCTTAATTTGTGTTCCGAAGATAAACGAAAGTCTTACGGGGTTGGAACAACATGAGGTGAGTAATTACTGACAGAATTTTAATTTTTGGGTGAACTAACCCTTTAACAGGTTTTGACTGAATAATTTACCCAAGGCACTAATGCAAAAAGAATGAGCAGAAAAAGACACCAAGAAGAGACCATGAACACATGTAGACGTATATGATTGATTTCAAGGCTTCATTTGTAAAGAATGCATCAGCATCTCAGAGGCACCATGATACTACATGAAAATAAAGGAGAGGCTCAGAGCTGTGCTACATTTCAACCAATATCGTTATGGTCTGTCTTGCTACAGGCTGCTTTTTTGTATGTGTTTTGATTTAAATAGAATGAATGTGAACATATCTGTCCTAATGATTAATGATGTGTGTGTTTGTGTTAGTGTATGTACTGAAGGAGCCTTCCCCTCTCTCCTCATGCCATTATCTCCTGATCGGAGCATCCCTGTGGGTTACCATGGCAGCACTCCTCATCAAAAGACAATCGCTATCAGGATTGAGGGGATACACTCTTTCTCTCTCTCACGTTTTCTCACACCCTGATGTCTGGCTCTGTCTTTGGGATCAGGGGCGTTTCCCTCTCATTTCATCCCACAGAGACACAAAGGTTTTTACTGTCGAGATATAAGCAAATTCCTCCTCAGAGAGGGTTTTTGCTGGTGGCCACTAATTCGTAAACCAGTGTCGATTTTCTAGCTTAAGTTGCATTCACATTTGCTGTTGTCTGGTGAATTTTTGCAATCAAAATCCAGTCATTTTAATAGGAATCCATAAGATCAGGAATTTTGCTTTTTGGGCGAAAAATTTCCCCATGCAAGGTTTGCTACAGATTAAGAAGTTATGTGCAACAAACTTCCGTATTCTGTAAAATTTGTCGTATTGCTACCGGTTCAGTTTTTTTTGTATGTGCTTTAAATATAGAGCCGTTTTACTCAAGATACGTTCAAAGGAGGGAGCAAAGATGAGGTTAAACGATGTCCAACGCATATATAGATTGATATCTAAAAATATTTTTTTTTCTTCTTCTCACTAACATTTAGATATTTAAATCAAATAAAACGGCAACAAAAAAAAAGAACTAGCTAGGTTAGCTGATTACCTTAAAGGAATAGTTCACTTCAAAATTAAAATTCTCTCAACATTTACTCAACCTCAAGTTATTCCAAAGTGTATGAGTTTCTTTCTTCTGCTGAACACAAAAGAAGATATTTTGAAGAATGTTGGTAACCAAACAGTTTATGGGCTCCATTGACTTCCATTGTATTTTTTCCCCTACTACTATGGAAGTCAATGGGGTCCATCAACTGTTTGGTTACCAACATTCTTCAAAATATCTTCTTTTGTGTTCAACAGAAGAAAGAAATTCGTACAGGTTTGAAACAACTTGAGGGTGAGTAAATGATGAGAGAATTTTCATTTTGATGTGAACTATTCCTTTAAAAGCCCATATAAGGCTGTCAGTTCGTACTGTCGTTAACATTTTCTCCAACAAGCAATGAGACCTGTTTTCCTGTTTGTTCATGTGATGTGATCCTTCATACATTGCTACACTATTGACAATAGACAGTGGAGCTTTTTTGCCTGCGAAATTTTGCTGAAACTACAGTCATTTTGCTAATGTGACTGAACCTTAATCGCTAACACATTAATTACTATCTTGACTTTGTTGACTTTAACTACAGTGAAGCAATTCACCGTTTGAGTTCATCCAGGATGTTTATCAAAAGCCCCTTTTCTTTGGCTGACCTGTATTATGAAAGAGGCTCATAGTTTTATCAGCCCCTCACGTAGTCAGGCACATTTGCGTCTGCACGATTTGCTGAAAGTTTTACTACCGCTTTTATAGTATCACCTGTTACTCAGCAATCATGTATTGGCCTTGAGCCTGTATTAGCCAATAAGGGCCTTACAACGAGCAAACATTTTATAATTAAGGTGAGCGTACAGCCAAGGCGCCTGTGTAATCAGCTTTTCTATAGCTGTAATCCTAAAGGCCAGACCCAGTTTCCTCTGCCTCGGTCCGTGAGCCACTCGCATACAACTGCACTTACAGGCAGCATTAGCATATTAATAATTTGATTATGATTGAACAGTTGTGCAAAGGCAGTGTTGTTAAAAAATGAATACTAGTGTAATTTACAGTGTTTGCATTACTGTGCATTACATTTGCAATACTAATAAAACCACATATACTTGTGTATTAAAATTTGGGAACTACTTGGAATTACATAATGATATTGTTACTATTGCAATCAATTATAGTGACATGTAATATGCCTCAAGTTTTACCTACAGGTTTTTAATTCCACATTTAGCAAATTTCTTGGTCTTGCAAAAATAATTGCTGTGTCCTAGGAATGGAGAATATATCGGTATAAATCGGTTATTGATATTAATGTTTTTTATATTGTTGGTTGAAGTAGACATATATTGGATATTTATTTGTTTATGCTCATTTTCCCTATATTTACATTTACATTAGTTTTGCCGTCACTTAACGGTGACTTAGTTAATCTTTAAAACACTAATAATCTTTAGTTAATCTTTAAAACACTAATAATCTTTAGTAAATCTCAAAGTCAATATTTTTTCGTACTGTACATTAAAATGTTGTGATGCTTAAATTCACATGTAGCATTTTAAAGGATAGATTTTTAGTGTTTTTTAATTAATTAATTTAGATAAAAATAGCGTATGATTTTAATATCGGCCATGAAATGACAATAATTATCAGCTTATCCATATCATGGCCAATATCATTGCAAAAAATCCCAAACATTGTGCACATCTGCTTATAACAACTGTTTATCTCTGAAAAAAACAAGATTTCTGTAAAAATGTCTGTACTGTAACATACAGGCAAATAGAATGTTACTTCAGAGGATCATACATTTTGCGTTGGACAGGATGTGGTCTCATATCTCATTGCTAGTAACTGAGACTGACGTGGTGGGCGGCTATAGAGCAGTATGAGGTTAGTGATAGTAGAGAGGCTTAGGTTCTGCTCTGGCTGAAAGGATATCATAAAAAATGCACTCCATCTCTCCACCTCAATTCCGTCGCTATGGGAACAGACCTGTTGCTGGATGCTGAGTGATCTAGTGTCCTCCCCTGTATTGGTCTGGCAGCCTCACAAATCATATGGAAATGTCATGGTCCCTTATTTAGCTGAACATATTTCCCTGTGGTGCTAGTTGGCTCAGAAATGCAAATGGCTGAGTCATGTTAAAAGATCATAAATTATAAAAGAGCATTATGCATATGCTTTTTTTTTTTTTTTTTAAACCCAGCCTCAGGCCACATAGACCATTTATGAATGGGTTCAACTGGCACTGCTGTAGAAGCGTCATGCATGTGCCCCCTCAGATTTTTAAGTGTATTTTAAATTGAAAAAATATATATTTGATCATTCCTGTACCTCAAACAGCAGAGCATGATGCTAACAACTCAAAAGTCATGGGTTTGAATCCAAGGGAATGTATAAACTGAATGCAATGGAAGACACTTTTGTCTGGCAAATACATAAATGTAAATGTATAATTAAGCATGGATAATTATAGATTACAAAATTGTCAAGGGGGCTTTATATCTATCACTTTTATATACAAAACAATAGGAGCATGGCATTCCTTTGTTGCTGACAAGTGTTTTGCGTGGTTTGCCATTTGAAGTGTTCAACCATTTAACTGTCCTACTAAGTGCATTCTAGTCCTACTCAAAAACCACGCTGGTTCCCCTCAGATGTTTTCTGCAAGCAATAAAATGACAGGGTTTTAGCAATTAAATGACGGTGCGCTGAAAATGCACAAATCATTATGACACACAACAAATTGCCTGGAAGTGAACGCTGGACATCAAACCCAGGGGTGCGTGAGAATCCTTCTAGGTGACAGGTCTTTGATTGTGTCAGCAGTTTTGACTAGGTTGCCTCATTCAATGTTGCAGTAACCTTTAGTACATTTTTTTGACTGTCACTCTAGATCCTTCTTTAATGATGACTAAACCCATAATGAACATTAAGTCCCTGATAGTAACTTTATGTTGAAGAACATATTGAAACGCAGCGCTTCGTCTTTGATGTGTAGTCAAACATTAATCAATCAGCCCAACAGTGCTCATTTAAGAGCCCCACAGCAACAGAGCAATCCAGGTATGAAGTAATGTCTGCATATAGTTACCCTATTGGCCAGCCACAGAGAATGATCATACTGACTAAGCGTTTCCACTACTGTGGGAAGCAGGCGATGTGTGAACAGCTTGTGTCATATAGCTGCTGTTTGCCAAAGACTAACATTGTCATTATCTGTCATTATGAATTTCTTTTTATTGTATTAGCGTTATTTATGGGTACTTTTTCATTATTGTATGTTCCACCCCAACCCTCTAAATGAGCATATCTCTTTTTCCTGCACTTAATAAAGAAGATTGTCACATTTTTATGTGAAAATCATAAAATCGTACTGAGACTTGATAAGGTCACGCTGTTTCTGATCTTCTGGTTGTATTAACGCAAACTGTAAAGGCTGTGAACAGAGCCCCTCCATTAACTGATTAGATTCCAAGCCAGGCGAGATGCAGTTACGTATATTTTAGGCAGCGAAGACCGTTTTCCATTCCAGACTGGTTATACTTCTAATGATAATGAGGTCATGATGGCTATGATAAAGACATTACGTCAACAATGACAAAATAATAATTACAATTTTCATTATTTGGTGATAGGGTAGTAGGTTTTTAATAGACGTTGTTTCTTGTTTCCCAGGGGAAGTCATATCCATTCAAAGGGCCTTTCCCTCCATTGTGGAACCCTCTTGCCTACATGGACTACAACAATCTCTGGAGGACAATGGACAAGATGGGGATGGAGGTAAAGGCCATTTTTGTTCATAACCGGCTCCATTTGTTTCCAAAAAAACAGTTCTATTAAGTGTTCTCCCATATACCAACGATACTTATTGAACGGCGCCACAACACCGCTACTGAATCAACATCACAGAACAGAATACGACCAGTGTAGTTTGATTCCCGAATGAATGGCTCTAATGTGTCAGTACTTACACATACACTGTGTAAGGTTCTTTTTAGTGAATGAAACGCGGCGACAATCTGCAGTCAAATGCTCCTAACAAACATATAATCATCCGACGCATTACGGGGCGGCATTAAAATAAATAAGCCATCCACTTGCACCTGATGCTGGATCTGAAGTTTGTACAGAGACGCAAATGAGCTGTTTAAACAGGACGCGATAAAAAGAATATTCCTTTACTCTTCTATTTGTCCTGCTGTCAGCCGACTCAAGCATGTGAAGCAAGTCAGAAATTGAACAGGCATTTGTATACGGTGTGTGATGTGAAACTATTTCTTGATATCTTGCTCTTGAGGCAGTCATACAAATATGCATTTTCAGTAGTATTTTATAAATTATGAATAAACTATATGCTACCACGTTTTGTTTAGTATTGTTTAATACATTGTTAAAGGAGTTGTCTCATCTAAACAGACTATGACAAAAATAAATGTGAACACACTTTTCCTAAGAAGTGTTTTAAATGCATATTTTATTAAAATATCTCATCATTTAGCAATGGAACTGCATTTTTTTTAACAAAAATATATTTTTTTACATATAAATGCTAGAAGTATCGTTAATGGTATTGTTAAAGGGTTAATTCATCCAAAAATGAAAATGATCCCATAATTTACTCGCTCTCAAGCCATCCTAGGTGTATATGACTTTTTCTATCAGCCAAACACAATCAGAGTTATATTAAAAAATATCCGGCTCTTCCAAGCTTTTTAATGGGAGTAATTGGAACCCTAGACTTTGAAGCCCAAAAAAGTACATCCATCCATCATATGAGTGCCTGACAGCAAGTGTGCACTTTAGATTCCTAAAGAAGCTCCATGGAGGGCCCCTCATGCTGAAGAGTGGGACAAGATGACCATGCAGCAACTCTTTGACAAAATTTGCTGGACCAGGTACAGAGAAGGGACCAATTAATATCAGGTTATTGTTTTTGCATATTGGCTATTGATGGCATATCCCTTTACCAACTTTTTGCTTGCAGTGCCGCTCGCCGCTTTGCCACTCTGTTTGTCAATGTGAACGTGACCTCCGAGCCCCATGAGGTGTCTGCTCTGTGGTTCCTTTGGTACGTCAAGCAGTGTGGAGGCACAATGAGAATCTTCTCTACCACCAATGGAGGCCAGGTAAGTCTTCAAACTACATGTTTAGCTCATTAAAGCTGTAGGCCTCACTCTAAAAAGTAATTCAGGGGACATGTTACCACAACGTAAATAAATGCATGGTTGCAAGTTAAAAATTCTAATTTATTGTTTTAATGAAACCTTTTAAGTTGCA
This sequence comes from Rhinichthys klamathensis goyatoka, assembly GCF_029890125.1. Lineage (NCBI taxonomy): Eukaryota > Metazoa > Chordata > Actinopteri > Cypriniformes > Leuciscidae > Rhinichthys > Rhinichthys klamathensis. The sequence continues at coordinate 1,005,125 of NW_026606867.1, forward strand.
AACATTATTTTGTAGAGTTCTGTTGACATAATAATGTTGATTATTACATCAACTTGATATCGTCTGTAATTTAAACAAATTTTTTTGCGTTAATTGACTTTTTTTTAAATTAGGTTGTAGTAACTTAAATGAAATTGTCTTGATAACTTTGGAAATTCGGCAGTGGATTTCTAGTTCCAAGCATGCTTTGCTTAGGACTGGATAAGGAGAATAAATGTTGAAATTAAGTGTTAATTTATTTGATTTAAGTGAAGGGAAAGACCTGTTAGTGTTTAATGCTGTTATGTTTGACATTTAAAAGAGGTTCTGTAATGTTGACGATTTTATGTTTACCATTGTGCTGAAGAGTAGATGATGCGAAGATAAAGACTACATTGGCTCTATAAGCAATGACTGCGCTAATGCCAGTGACAAGTAATATCTTACTTGTTCATTAAAAATACATGTTAAATAGGTTATGTTAGCATGTGCTATGATAGCTGTTGATTTGAACTGAAATAGATAAGGTTAATTGGTTCCAGGGCTACAACTATGGTAGTTGGAGCGACATCATTTTTTTGAGTAATCAACTTTAAAAAAAAATTGTGTTTATGCTACAAATTAAGTTCCTCAAACTCAATGTAGCTTGTTGGTTGAATGTAAATTCACTCAGTTATCATAACCCAAAATAATTGATGCAAACTGTTGTTAATTTGGTTGTTGGTGAGCCAACACATTATTTTTTAGAGTGTGTTGTGTAATGTTTGAATACTATGTTATCTCGGTTGGTTAATTCTCTGTTAAAGAGCAGAGTTAATTATACGGCAAACATATGAACTCCATGACATCTACGTTTGCACAGCATGTTTTTGTGCATCTCTTTGGCTTTTTCACTGCACCAGTATAATTACCATCTGTGGGAGAGCGGGAGAAAGACAGGGCAAGCAAATGAGAGATGGGGGCTTTAACGTCCTCACATTGTCTTTTAGAAATATTGGCAGTTCAGGAAAGCACTGCAGGTGTTAGAAATAGTGATATAAATCAAGCAGTAGCTGTTCAATCCGATGTTCTTGCCAAGTCCAATAGTCACTGCCACCGTTCAGTCTTTACCCCTAATTTAGCTAACCACAGCTCTCAAAATGGGTCTAGTTGGGAAGGCAAAAAACTGACTTTCTGTGGAAGAAAGAGAAATAATTTGCTGACATGAGTACAGAGGAAAGAGGTACATTGGGTTAAAGGGCTAGTTCACAATGCATATTCAAATATATTTAAATGAGGCATAATGCCAGGTTAGACGTCAGTGGTTAGTTGCAATTAGTTCTCATATTTCTTCTAATTTTTCTATCTAGACCACTAGAGAGCATCCAATATTTCTTTATGACCGTTACAAATATTTGTGTTTAAATATTCAATAACTGATATTCCTAACCATTTTTATTTTTTGTCATTATTTTTATTTTATAGTAATTTATTATTATTGTTATTATTATTAATTGTATTAATAATAATCATAATATATATATATATATATATTTATATATATATATATGAGTAAATATACTTCATTTAAATAGTAGTATTCCTAAAATATGTATAATTGAATTGATTTATTATCGTTTTCATTTGCATTTTGGGCTTTGTCTAAAATTGGTCTGTTTGTAGATCCAATATTAAAGAACCAGTTACCAAAAAAAGTGTAAACAATTTTCTGTCAATCATTTTTCCAGTCAAGCCACTGTCCTCATACAGGTTAGGTATTCAATTTGTTTAATCTATGAAGATGAATTTTATTCATTAAGTAAGTTGATTATAGTTTATACTTTTCAAGAGAGACTACCTTGTGCCGTCCCCATTCATTCCGGACACAGAACTGATTATGTAACATACCGAAATAGTGGCCACTGTATCTGGGTCATATATAGCAGGAGCCTCCTAGCAAATGTGTCATTTGATGGTACACAAATAAACCAAAGGACAGTTTTCTTTAAGTTAATAACAAACTGTCCCTTCTTTTATTAAAGACTTCCTATGTGATGGCATTGTCAATGAACTGTTATGATTTGCCTGTTCCTGTTCTATAACCTGTTTTATATTCTGAATGTGTCTGATAAGGTATCTGCATGGTGGACAGTATTATACAACTCTGTCATCATTCTATCTCTGAGACACAGAGACACCTGTTGGTGGATTAAAGAGTTGCATTCCATTTTTATGTATGACTATTAAACTGATCATACCCATTACTTACAATATCTAACTAAAGTGCATGGACAATTTAGTATGATGCATGTGTAAGCTATTTTTGCTAAGTCTGGAAAACTACTTTCTGCTGCCCCATATGACAGGAACGCAAGTTTGCCGGAGGTGCCAATCAAATCAGTGAGGCGATGGCGAGAGAGCTGGGTGACCGTGTGAAGCTGAGCAGAGCTGTCTACAGCATTGACCAGACTGGAGACCTGGTGGAGGTCAGGACAGTTAATGACGAGATATACAAGGTGAGAAGGTGCATTTGGAATGGACTACTAGCATAATGCTTACTGCAAACTACACAGTATATAATGACTACTAATTAAAACAAGCTATGTGAAAGAATGCATCATGCAAACTTTCAAACAATAGCACATGTCCAGTTGTTGTCTAGGAAACACACACACACACACACACACAAGTAATTTATTTGTATTGAATAAATATATGACAGTAAACATGCTTTTGCATTTGTAGTCAGATCTCTTGGGCCTTCTGCGAGGTGGAAACATACTAGTTTGACTCTAATTATGTCTTTAATACTTTTATTCAGCAAAGACGCAATAAATTGATCAAAAATATATTATATATATATTATATTATAATATATTAAAACAATAATATTCCACAAAAAAATTAAGCAGCACAAACATTTTCATCATCTATAAAAAATAAGAAATGTTTATTGAGCAGAAAATCTGAATGATTTCTGAAGGATCATGTTACACTGAAGACTGGAGTCATGATGTTGGAAGTTCAGCTTTGCCATCATAGGAATAAATTACATTTTAAAGAAAATTCTGTCAGTAAAGGGATAGTTCACCCAAAAATGAAAATTACCCCATGATTTACTCACCCTGAAGCCATCCTAGGTATATATGACATTCTTCTTTCAGACGAATACAATCGGAGTTATATTAAAAAATGTTACGGCAGACGGCCGTACGCAGCGATTTACGCCAAAAGAGTAACACTTGACGCACAACGTAATGACAAACGCGGTTGCCCAGCCCTGTTAGTTTGAACCGCGAGAGGCATCAATTGCCGTCATTACGTTGTGTGTCAGGTTCAAGTGTTACTCTTTTGGCGTAAATCGATGCGTACGGCCGTCTGCCGGAAGCTAGTTATTTTAGTTGATAAAGTTTTAAATATGGATATTTTTCTTACACGAACGCATCGCTTCACTTTAGAAGGCCTTTATTAACCCACTGAGACGCACGCTTGGGGCACTTTTATCATGAATAGATGCGCTTTGATGGATTTCCAAAGCATCCAGCCATTCACTGCCATTATAAAGCTTGGAAGAGCCAGGACATTTTTTAATATAACTCTGATTGTATTCGTCTGAAAGAAGAATGTCATATACAGCTAGGATGGCTTCAGGCTAATTTTCATTTTTGGGTGAACTACCCCTTTAATTACTCACCCTCATGTCGTTCCAAACCCTTAATACTTTCGTTCATCTTCGGAACACAAATTAAGATATTTTTTGATGAAATCTGTGCTTTCTGTCCCTCCATTGACAGCTACTCAACTGAAACTTCGATGCTTTAAAAAGTTCTTAAAGAGAACGTAAAACGAATCCATATGAATTGAGTGGTTTAGTCCCAAATGTTCTGAAGATACACGATCGCTTTATATAATGAATAGATTGAATTTACGCTTTTATTCACATATAAACATTCATCAACGCACACATCAGTTGTGGTAAACGGAAGCTCAAGCATGTTTGCTTGACGTGCGAGAACCAATAAGGTTCATTCTCGTGTGTTACGCATCACGTTTGAGCTTCTGCAGGAACCAATGAGCTTCAGTCTCGTGTGTTGCGTAGCATGTTTGAGCGAGAGTAAGCATGTTTGCATGTTTGCATGTTTGAGCGAGAGCAAGAGTTTTGTTCTCGTGCATCAATGTGAATAAAAGCCTAAATTCAATCTGTTCATGATATAAAGCGATCGTAAAATTTGGACTAAACAGCTTAATTCAAATGGATTCGTTTTACGATTTCTTTATGAACTTTTTGAAGCGTCAAAGTGTCAGTTACGTAGCTGTCAATGGAGGGATAGAAATCTCTCAGATTTCATCAAAAAGATCTTTATTTGTCTTCCGAAGATGAACGAAAGTCTTACGGGTTTTGGAACAGCATGAGGGTGAGTCATTAACTTTTGGGTGAACTATCCCTTTAAAATATATTAAAATAGTAAAAAGTTATTTTAAATTGTAATACAATTTTACAATATTACTGTTTTTACTGTGTCAAATAAATGCAGCATTGACAAGCACATTAAAAAAAATAAAAAAATCTTACAGACCCCAGACTGTGCATACAACATTTTATTGTCTTAACTTTTGCTATGCGATCAAATTTGTTACATGGAAATGGAAGATCAACTCAATTACATTGCATTGTGGTATACAGTATTCCAAATAAGTAGTGCGTCACCCCTTATTTTGTGCATGTATACAAAATTTGTATAATACACACAATATACATGATACTGCAGAAATGGTAGTAGTGTAGTATGTTAGTCTATGAGGTCAGTAACCAGTGATGAAGTTCCTTCTGAGTAGGCAGTATCTTACATCTCAAATTAGCTAAATCGGCTAATTTGAAGGACAAATGTCCCACTTTGAAGTATGTATCACCATGTGTGTAAGCTTGGTGGATTGTTATCAGTAAGCTGCTCTTCATCCCCCTGTCCTGGCCACATCCTCTTTCCTGAGCTGAAAGCTTATTAAAGGCTGCTGTAGAGCTGCTTAACCTTCTGGGGAGGAACAGTGGGGGGACACTGGAACGACTATATTCAACAATATATCCATATATCTAAAACTTATACACTACAGTTCAAAATGTTGGGGTGGATAAGGTTTTTTTAATGTAAAAAAAAGTATTTTATGCTCACCAAGGGCCAGTTTCACAAAGCTATTTTAGACCGGTCTATAGACCTTATGTAGCCACGCCCCTTTTCCGCGCTGAGCTCATTGTCTTTTGACTTCCGGTCTGTATTTTCACAGCGATCTTGCCTAGTTATGAATGAACGGCTCATTAAAAAAAAATTCCCAAGGTCCATTTGTTAAGATATGCTTTACAATGCTTATCATAAACATTACAATGCTCATGATAACTTTCGTTAACTCTACAATAAGTACCGGTAAATCAACTTCACCAGCTAATTACTCCTGGACAGCGATGCCATAGAAATATACAGAGCAACCGCAAAAACGGAAGTTCAAAGACAATATTCTAAAGATGGCGGCGCCCTCGTTTCTCTGGTGCATAAGGTCTATAGTGTTAGACAAGTCTAAAATTTGCTCATAGACTAGTCTAATGCAAGTTAGACTGTTTCACAAAAATAAAGACTGACTTAATTTAGACCAAAAAAATTAGACAGCTTCCCCCAGGCTAACTTAGGTCTAAGACTCTGTTACCTTGGCATCCAGCAGTAACAATCAGTTACATTACAAACAGCCGAAAGAAAAGGGAAAATGGCCCTTTTCAAATTAAACATTTCTTCTTGTTACTACATTCTCCGCTAAATTTCCCAAGTAAAATGTCCTTGTGACTGTTATACTCCTCCAACAAACACATATCTTCCGCTGGGGTAAACTGCACTGAGCGGTTGAATGCGCTTACTCGATCCGCCATGTTTTTGTTTTGAAAAGTGTCTTATTTTACCCAGAATGCATTGCAGTGTAGTCCTACTTAAGATAGTCAGAGTCTTAAGTGCTTTTTGCAACGGTCTGACTTAGATGTCTATCTGAAGTCTGACTATCTACTATATCTAAGCCATAGTCAAAGTCTATCTTTGTGAAACCGGCCCCTAGTCTGCATTAATCTGGTCAAAAACACAGTAAAATCAGTGATATTGTGTAATATTATTACAATTTTAAAATAACTGGTTTCCATTTAATATATTTTAATATGCCATTTATTACTGTGATGGCAAGGCTGAATTTTCAGCAAATTTGTTGTGAAATTATTAATTAAAAATTTTACCTTTTTTTTTAGGTTTTGAGACTGTAAATCGAATCGGTTACCTAACGTAACCTCGGTTCTCTCTAGAAGAGGGAACGAGTATTGCGTAAGCTAGCTTACGCTGCGGGAAAGATTCATCTTTGCTGAGATATTGAAGCCAAAAAATTATTTCATAATTTGTATCCATTGACAACGCAGTTCCTCTGCGGCAGACCTAGAGCAGGCTAGCTAGCAGCTCATTGGTTCGCTCAGAGAGAACTGCTTAAGCCTATGGGAGAGCGGGGCTGAACCCGCTTCCAATGAGAGGCGCCCGCGCGCTCATTGCGTCATGGCCCGCCAGAATGGGCGTGGCTATGGTGTATATAACAGTCTCTCCCAGGCTTATATGTTGATTTATTTCAGCGTGAAGCGAAACGCTAGTAGCGCAAGCACGGCCGGGAACGCAATACTCGTTCCCTCTTCTAGAGAGAACCGAGGTTACGTTAGGTAACCGATTCGTTCTCTTACGAGAGGTTCTCTCGTATTGCGTAAGCTAGCTTACGCTGCGGGAACACCTGGTCAACGCCGTGCGCGCTATGAATCCACTCATGAATCCCAGGGTGATACCGGGGGATTTTTAACGTGGAGTGAATGTATTATGAGGCCGGCAGAGCGGGCACATGAAGTGTATACATAAGCATGTATGAGGCCGGCAGAGCGGGCACATGAAGTGTATAAGCATTTAAGGAGAGCACAAGGGGCGAACCGGTTGTGTGAGGGACTCCCAGTAATGCAGCTTCTTAGGGAGCTGGTCGTTTAGACAGCTAGTAATTTTGCCTGCAAGGCGGGAACTTCCAAGTTGTAAAATCTGACAAAAGTGGACGGGGAGGCCCATCCCGCGGCCACACAAATGTCATGAATGGAAATTCCACAGGACCATGCCCACGATGAGGCCATGCCTCTAGTGGAGTGCGTCCTGATGCCCAGAGGGCAGGGCAGGCATTTAGATGCGTAAGCAGAGGCGATAGCGTCTACTATCCATCTAGACAGTGTCTGTTTAGAGGCGGCCAGACCTTTGGTGCGCCCCCCAAACGACACGAAAAGCTGCTCAGCGCGTCTGAACGCGGCAGCGCGCGTAGTGTACAATCTCAGAGCCCGCACCGGGCAGAGGAGATTGGCGTCGCGCTCACTATCGGATGAAGGCAGAGCCGATAGGGAAATAATCTGAGCCCTGAACGGGGTACCAATCGCCTTCGGGACATAGCCATGTCTAGGTTTGAGAATGACAACAGAATCATTCGGACCAAACTCGAGACACGCGGCGCTGGATGAGAGCGCGTGAAGATCCCCCACGCGTTTTACTGAGGACAGAGCCGTCAGAAAAAAGGTTTTGAGCGAGAGGTATTTTAGGTCCACAGACTCGAGCGGTTCGAACGGGGGTGCTTTCATAGCTTCGAGAACTATAGAAAGATCCCAGATAGGAACCGAAGGGGGGCGCGGAGGGTTCATCCTCTTAGCTCCCCTGAGGAAGCGGATGACTAACTCGTCTTTGCCCAGGGACTGAGCGCGTCGGGGTTCAGAGAACGCCGCGACGGCTGCCACGTAAACCTTGAGAGTGGAGGGGGACCTGCCCTTGTCCAGCATCTCTTGAAGGAAAACAAGCAAAGACGGCACCTCGCATGACCGTGGGTCCAGATGTTTGTCGGTGCACCATTTTGAGAACACAGACCATTTAGACGCATAGAGCCTTCTCGTGGAAGGTGCTCTAGCCTGTATGATAGTGTTTCTTACTCCTTCTGGCAAATCAACGAATAGTCGTTGATCACCCATGCATGTAGCGCCCAGCGCCGTGGATGGGGGTGCCAGATCGTGCCGCGAGCCTGAGAGAGGAGATCTGCTCTGACTGGGATGGGCCACGGGGCTGTCTGCGACAGCTGAGTGAGCTCCGGAACCCAATTCTGACTCTCCCAACGCGGGGCTATGAGGAGCACCGAGTGGCGTGTGTCCCTGATCCTCTGAATTACCTGTGGTAGCAGAGCGATCGGAGGGAATGCATAGAGCGGGCGGCGAGGCCATTCCTGGGCTAGCGCGTCCTCGCTCCTTGAGAAAAATATTGGGCAGTGAGCGTTCTCTTCTGACGCGAAGAGGTCCACCTCTGCTCTGCCGAATAGCCGCCACAGTATTTGGACCGTTTGTGTGTTCAGGGACCATTCTCCTGAGGAGATGAGGTTCCTGGACAGTATGTCTGGACCGTCGTTCAGATGGCCCGGCACATGCGTCGCTCTGAGCGAGAGCAGGCGGCTCTGAGACCAAACTAAAATGCGGTGTGTCAGTAGGAAGAGATTCCTGGACCTGACACCGCCCTGACGGTTGAGATAGGAGACCACAGCCATGTTGTCCGAACGGATCAGGACGTGGTGTCCCCGAATGAGCGAGAGGAAGCGCGAAAGCGCGTTCTCGACCGCAAGCATTTCCAGACAGTTTATGTGTAAGGGGCTTTCCTGTGTCGACCAATGGCCGAAGGCCGGTGAGCCCTCGCAGACTGCACCCCAACCCGTGTTGGATGCATCTGTCGAGATGACTTTTCGGCGAGAAAAGGTCCCCATCGTGACGCCCTGTCGAAACCATTCTGCTACTGTCCATGGCTGCAGCGCCGTGAGACATGTCTGCGTAACTCTGATCAGCTGGCGGCCCGTGTTCCACGCGCGGTGGGGTACACGGCTGTTTAACCAAAGCTGAAGCGGACGCATGTGCAGAAGGCCCAGCTGAAGCACAGCGGAGGCTGAGGCCATGTAACCCAGCATCCTCTGAAAAGTTTTCAGAGGTGAGCGGGTGCCCATCTGAAACGAGGCGGCCAGTCGCTGTACACTGCGCGCGCGCTGTGTAGACAGGCGAGCCGTCATCGTGACCGAGTTCAAATCTATTCCTAGAAAGGAAATCGATTGACTGGGTTGAAGGGAGCTCTTTGTCCAGTTGACAGAGAGGCCCAGCGTTTTCAGATGGTCGAGGAGAACTGCGCAGTGCGACAGAAGCTCCGTCCGTGATTGGGCCAAAATCAGGTGGCGAAGACGGCCGGCTTCCTCAGACTCCCAGATGCTCGCTAGAAGGTGCCTTTTTCCACGACGGCGGCTTTTCTCAGGACAGCAGAAGCGTGTAGCTCGCTGAAGATGAAATGAATCAACATATAAGCCTGGGAGAGACTGTTATATACACCATAGCCACGCCCATTCTGGCGGGCCATGACGCAATGAGCGCGCGGGCGCCTCTCATTGGAAGCGGGTTCAGCCCCGCTCTCCCATAGGCTTAAGCAGTTCTCTCTGAGCGAACCAATGAGCTGCTAGCTAGCCTGCTCTAGGTCTGCCGCAGAGGAACTGCGTTGTCAATGGATACAAATTATGAAATAATTTTTTGGCTTCAATATCTCAGCAAAGATGAATCTTTCCCGCAGCGTAAGCTAGCTTAAGCAATACGAGAGAACCTCTCGTAAGAGAACCATTAAAGCAAAATAAAACTCTTTTTGTTATATACAGAGTCACAAAGACAGGTGTGATATCAGAGAAAGCTTTCAGATAGAAAGGACATTTTATGTGCAGTCTCTACGGCAAAGTCCCTACGGCAGCTTTAAAGTCACCATGAAATCAAAATGGACCATTCTTATTTTTTATTTTTTTGCTGTGTTTATTTTTCGTGCACATTATTATTATTATTATTTATTTTCACTTGTAATATTTAATCAAAATAACTTCCCCTCTATCTTGTAATGACGTCTCTTCTTTTCTCTTCTCTTCTCTTCTCTGATGACATGTTTACTGGCATGAGGGCGGGACAGCCTGTCACTCACATGAGATCATCCAATCACAACAAGCCAATCAATTCCGGATGGACAAAATCAAGTCCCGCCCTAAATTTTTTCTTGTTCAAGAAGCCGTTTCACTTGGATATATCTTACAATAGGGGACAAAAAGACAATCACAACTTCCATTTCATGCCGACTTTAAGTACGTTGTTGATGATTTATGGGGTTTGATCCTGCCACCTATTACTTCAACAGTCCTTTTAACACTAAACTATCTGAAATCACTTATATTTGTAAAAAGGTTGTTTTTTATGGCTTTTCTTTCTTTCTCTGTTCTTGTAGGCCAAATATGTCATACTTGCCATACCACCTGGGCTGAACTTGAAGATCCATTTCAACCCTGAATTACCCCCTCTGAGGAACCAGCTCATTCATAGAGTGCCTATGGGCTCAGTCATCAAATGCATGGTGTACTACAAAGAGAATTTCTGGAGGCAGAAGGGTCTGTACCTCTTGCCTATTTTCCATTAAATGAAATCACTTAAAAGCAGTTGAAGGGTGTGTTCACACTTGTAGTTCGGTTCTTTTGGTCTGGACCAAAAAAAGAAAATAATACATTTAGTCCTGGTTCACTTAGTGTTTACACTGTCATTTTAAAGGAACCTAAAGATAATTTTAAAAAAAAAACGTATTTTGCGACAGACTTCACGAACATCCAAAACTATGCTGTGTTCTGGGCTAAATGCGCTCGTTGTATGTGTGTACCTATGATGGTATTTTGACCAGCTAAGAAATCGTGAAGAGTTTTTAAAATGTGTAAAGGAGTCAAAACAGCGGCAGGAATTCCTCCGTTGTACACAAACGAAGATTTGCTGCAGGAAGACGGCGTTTCTGACACCTGTACTGAACTGTAATGGGCAACAAAGTTCCTATGAAGAGAAAAAAACAAGTTCCCTTTCGTTGTCACTCCGAGTTCCGTCGGATGACGACGAATGGGGTTTCGCTTAGAAAGCCAATCGACTTCGAGTACTACAAAACGAGCCAATGGCAAAGAAATGCCATGGGTCTGCGGAATTTGCATAGCGTAACTCCGCCTCACCTCGTGGGTATTTAAGGAGAACGCTGGCAGCAAATAGGCATGTTTTCGCTTCGGAGCCAAGGTGATCCTTCGTTCCACAAGCCATTCCTGTACTGTCAGTTCTTCAAGACGAGCGAGATTCTCTGGTGTTGGTGTGACGGCGATCTCCGGCGAGCGCGCACTTCCTGCTTATCTGTCTGTGGTTTGACAGCGAGTGTGTTTCTCCCCGGGCGCTTCAACACAGTCAGAGTTTCTTTCCTCTCACAAAAGAGCTTGCACGCGGCACGTCTTTTTAAAGATGCCTCGCCCGTGCACTTCTGGTTGCGGTAGACTCGTTGCCGACTCTGATGGGCACGAGCGTTGCATAGTGTGTTTGGGCATTGATCACGCTAGAGCAGCGCTCGTGGATGACTCATGTTCTCTCTGCGGGAACATGACCATCGCAGCACTACGATCAAGACTCAGTGATCTCGCAAGAGTGAGAGCCCCCTCATCCACACCCCGATCTACTGACTCTAGAAATAGAGCTAGTACTTCGGCTGGTGGCCAGGGTGATCTGAGGGTGACGGTTTGGAACCAAGCGCCGACTATCAGTCCGTGCCCAGCCGCACCCTCTCCAGTGTTGCAACCCGTGAGTGCTCGGGGGATTCCGGCGGGATCATCTTCGGGTGTCCCGCGGGTTTCCTTTGGCGCTCCAGAGGAGGACGCGATGTCTATCGCGGAATCACAAGGTGGGTCTGAGTCTCCCCGGGAACACGGGGTTCGCATTCTGAATTACCTCGACGACTGGCTAATTCTAGCTCACTCTCGAGATCAGCTTTGCGAACACAGGGACTTGGTGCTCCGCCATGTAGCCCGTCTGGGCCTTCGGGTCAACTGGGAGAAGAGCAAACTTTGCCCCGTGCAGAGGATCTCTTTTCTCGATATGGAGATCGACTCGGTCGCCATGTCCGCGCAGCTTACGAGCGAGCGCGCGCAGTCACTGCTGACTTGCCTGAGACAGTTCGAGGGCAAGAGTGCGGTTCCACTGAAACTTTTTCAGAGGCTCCTGGGGCATATGGCATCCGCAGCCGTGGCAACACCGCTCGGATTACTTCATATGAGACCGCTTCAGCTTTGGCTTCGCGACCGAGTCCCGAGGTGGGCATGGCAACACGGCACTCTCCGAGTACCAGTTACTCCGACCTGCCGTCAGACCTTCACCCCGTGGTCGAACCTCAGTTTTCTACGGGCCGGAGAGCCCCTGGAACGAGCTTCCCGGCATATTGTCGTAACGACAGATGCCTCTACCACGGGCTGGGGTGCCATGTGCAATGGACGTGCTGCCGCTGGCTCCTGGACAGGACCCCACCGCCTATGGCACGTCAATTGCCTCGAGTTGCTGGCTGTACAGCTCGCCTTGCGCCGCTTCCGAGCCGTGCTCAGGGGCCAGCATGTACTAGTCCGTTCAGACAATACCGCGACCGTAGCGTACATCAACCGTCAAGGTGGTCTGCGCTCCCGCCGTATGTCGCAACTCGCCCGCCACCTCCTCTTATGGAGTCAGAAGCATCTGAGGTCGCTTCGTGCCATTTATATCCCCGGAGCCCTGAACTGTGCAGCCGACGAGCTCTCACGGCTTCAGCCACTCCCGGGAGATTGGCGACTCCATCCCCAGTCGGTTCAGCTGATTTGGGACCAGTTCGGGGACGCACAGATAGATCTGTTTGCCTCTCACGACTCGACCCATTGCGCCCTGTATTATTCCCTGACCGAGGGCACGCTCGGCACAGATGCACTGGCGCACAGCTGGCCGCAGGGCCGCAAGTATGCGTTTCCCCCAGTGAGCCTTCTTGCGCAATTCCTGCGCAAGGTCAGGGAGGACGAGGAGCAGGTCACTCTGGTCGCGCCGTACTGGCCCACCCGGACCTGGTTCTCCGAACTCATACTCCTCGCGACATCACCTCCTTGGCCGATTCCTCTGAGGAAGGACCTCCTTTCTCAGGGACGGGGCACCCTGTGGCACCCTCGTCCCGATCTTTGGAACCTCCACGTGTGGCTCCTGGACGGGACAAGGCAGGTTTGAGTACCCTACCACCAGCGGTGGTGGCTACCATCACTTCCGCTAGAGCGTCGTCCACGAGACACGTCTATGCGTTGAAGTGGAACCTCTTCGTCAACTGGTGCTCTTCTCACCGAGAAGACCCCCGGAGATGTTCGATCAGTGTCCTGCTTTCCTTTCTTCAAGAAGGGTTGGAGCGAAGGCTGTCTCCCTCCACCCTCAAGGTCTATGTTGCCGCTATTGCCGCACATCATGACCCGATAGAAGGTAAGTCGGTGGGGAAGCATGACCTGATCATCAGGTTCCTGAGGGGAGCAAGGAGACTGAATCCTCCTCGCCCTCCTCTCGTACCCTCTTGGGACCTCGCAGTGGTCTTAACTGCCCTGCGCAGCGCTCCCTTTGAGCCTTTGCAGTCAGTCGAGCTTAACTTCCTGTCAATGAAGACAGCGCTTCTGACTGCATTGGCCTCCATCAAGAGGGTAGGGGACCTGCACGCATTCTCCGTTGACGAAGCGTGCTTGGAATTCGGGCCGGGTGACTCTCACGTGATCCTGAGACCCCGGCCTGGATATGTGCCCAAGGTTCCTACAGCTCCCTTCCGGGACCAGGTGGTGAACCTGCAAGCGCTGCCCCCGGAGGAGGCAGACCCAGCCTTGGCACTGCTCTGTCCAGTACGTGCTCTTCGCATCTATGTAGGCAGAACGCAGTGTTTCAGGACCTCAGACCAGCTCTTTGTCTGTTATGGTGGGAAGCTGAAGGGAAAGGCTCTCTCCAAGCAAAGGTTGTCTCACTGGATAGTGGACGCCATTGCTTTGGCATACCAGCAGCAAGGTCGACCGTGCCCCCTTGGTGTGACCGCCCACTCCATCCGGAGTGTCGCGTCCTCTTGGGCTTTAGCGCATGGCGCCTCGCTAACAGACATCTGCAGAGCTGCAGGCTGGGCGACACCTAACACATTCGCCAGATTTTACAATCTCCGAGTGGAGCCAGTCTCCTCCCGTGTACTGTCTTTTTCAAGCTAACATGGGATCCGTTAGGTGTCTTCGCTTGCTCGCCATGCCACTCCTCGGACTGGATACGTGCGATCTTCTCCTCAGGTGAGCTTCCCCGAAAGCCCTGAGCTCCTCCAGCACTGCTGACGCTGGCGCCAGTGTCTATTGCCTGCGCGTCGGCTAGGTGCCTTCCGTGTGCATGGTACCTCCTCTGAGCTACCCCCACATGTGTATTTCCACTGTAAGCCTCTCTGAGCATGTGTCTTTCCCTCGGCAAGCCACCTTGCCACCCCTGGGGTTGAAATATTCCACCTGCGGCTGGACACCCCAGTGATTCCCCATATGCATCCCTCGGGTCATATGTGTATTCTTAAGTCCCCCCCCTCTGGGTTGGCAGTAATTGCATACTTCCCTAAAATCTGGGATATGCTCCCCAGTGTACCTTGGTATTCCTGTGCTAAATAGGAGTCCTTCGTCCGTGCTAGTCTCACGACAGGGATCTCAGATTTACGCAGGGCACTGGAAGACAGCTGAGAAGTGGCGTGATTAGACTGGTATCCCCATTCGTCGTCATCCGACGGAACTCGGAGTGACAACGAAAGGGACCGTCTCGGTTACGGATGTAACCCTCGTTCCCTGAGTAGGGAACGGAGACGTTCCGTCTGCCTGCCACTTCCGCTGTACCGCGGGGATCGCCTGAGCTCAGTCTTGGCTCCTCAGCGAAGAAAACATGCCTATTTGCTGCCAGCGTTCTCCTTAAATACCCACGAGGTGAGGCGGAGTTACGCTATGCAAATTCCGCAGACCCATGGCATTTCTTTGCCATTGGCTCGTTTTGTAGTACTCGAAGTCGATTGGCTTTCTAAGCGAAACCCCATTCGTCGTCATCCGACGGAACGTCTCCGTTCCCTACTCAGGGAACGAGGGTTACATCCGTAACCGAGACGTTTCTGTCCTCCAGCATTCTGTACTTTTTATGGTGTTTTTGGTTCGTTTAGATGTCTTTGGTCCGCGTTGTGATTTATATTTCTGTCGAATCTCACCAGAGTTTGTTTAGAAGCCTTTTTAGGGTTTTGTTTTGCTTGTTTGGTGCGCACCAGGGTTTGCATGGCAGTGTACACACTTAATCAAATGAACCGCACTAACAGAGCAATCGCAACAGAGTTGGTTTTAAACGAACCAAACCTGACAAGTGTGAACACACCCTTAAAACAATCTGAGTGGGACTGAAGTGGCTACACACAGTTTTAAAACTTAAAACTATGAAAAATAATTTTCTTTAAATGAAATAAAGCTAAATAAAATATATAAATTTTAGATGAAAAACGTTGACTTGGCAACCTACTGAAATAACAGTTGAAGTGCTAAAATTACTAAAACTTTAAGTATAAAGGAAAGATACATTGAAAAAGTAAAAAAAAGACAAAAGGACATAATTATTCAAATGAAAACTGAAAATATAAAAATAAAAGCTCATTCAAAATATAATCGTATATAAATAATACTAAATTAACACTGGCTACACATGGCTGTTTTGATTTTTCAGGATACTGTGGCAGCATGGTGATCGAGGAGGAGGAAGCGCCTATTGGTCTCACGCTTGACGACACTAAGCCTGATGGGTCTGTGCCTGCTATAATGGGGTAAATAAAGCGATGAGCTTTCTACTGTAGGATGAACGTAAAGTCGTAAACTGCTCACAAAATAAATGAGATGCCTGAGGTGACAGAACCGTAAGCTGGTTTTTTCTCTTTTGCAGTTTCATCCTGGCACGAAAATCCAGGAAACTAGCAGGCCTGACGAAAGATGAGAGGTAGAAATGTCTGTTTTCATATTAGTTCATGTCACTATACTTTGCTGAAATGATTATTCTTACCAGAATGTTGTCAAACATTTCAGAAAGAGAAGGATCTGTGAGATTTATTCTCGTGTGCTCGGCTCAGAGGAAGCGCTACATGTGAGTCTCCATGACCAGAAATCATCCTTTAGTCTCATCATTTTTTGATGCTTACTTTTCATGGGGGTCTTTCTTTCTCAGCCTGTGCACTATGAGGAGAAAAACTGGTGTGAGGAGGAATACTCTGGTGGCTGCTACACCGCCTACTTTCCCCCTGGTATCATGACACAGTATGGCAGGTTAGTGTACCGTACCTCCAGATGGAGCATCTCTGATACCGCATTATACTAGACTGACTAAAGAAAAAAAATCAACATGAGAAGATGTTTCTCTCCATTTCAGGGTCCTGCGGGAGCCTGTGGGCAGGCTGTACTTTGCAGGAACTGAAACGTCCACAGAGTGGAGCGGTTACATGGAGGGGGCTGTGCAGGCGGGCGAGAGAGCCACTAGAGAGGTGGGTTCTTAGCCATTAGGGTTTAGTTACTGAGATCTAAATTGTTCAACCCAAATTTCCCGTTTCAACATCCTCAAGTTTATTGACTTTCATGAGCATGTTCAGTTTGAATCCCACATTGAATCCCACTGTTTTCTACACATTCATCAACAAAGCTTTATTCTCCATAAATATTGTGTTGGCTTGTTTTATTAGTTCTAGATGTTATTGTTATTACAACCTTGCTCGATAAAAGTGTTAAATTCTTTCAACAAAAATTGTACTAACCTAAATGCCTTAATTGTAAACGTTGCTGAAAAACTCAAAATACTAAATGCTTTATTCTCCCAGATTTTGTGTGCACTGGGAAAACTCCATGCGAGTCAGATCTGGCAGTCAGAGCCTGAATCACTGGTATGAAATTCACTTTTTTAATTTTAAGAAACATTTTCTATATGCCATAAATTTATATTTAACAATTTTTTCATTGAATTTCTGTTAAACCATGTAGCATTTTCTACAGCACATATTGGACCAAATGTATACAAACATATTATGGCTGTGTTAAACAGATATTAATTAATTTGAAAATATATGCCATAAATTTAAAGAAAAACCTCTTTGGGATCTTGAACAAGTATACTCTAAACCCTTTCCTCAGGATGTCCCAGCCCGGCCGTTTGTCACCACATTCTGGGAAAGAAACTTGCCATCCGTTGGAGGGTTTCTCACGTTTATGGGCGTGTCCTCCTTCCTGGCTCTGGCCACAGCCGCAGGAGTGGTCGCCTACAAGAAGGGGCTCCTCCCACATAGCTAAAGCCCCTCCCACTTTTACAACCTGTTCTCTGTGACCTGGCCTGTTGACTGTGGCGTTCAGTCATCTAATCACAGCCACAACTGCCTGGGTGTGTGGCCGAGTTACTTAGTTGAGATTTGACACACAATTGCTCAGTCATTGTTAAAAATTAACCAAGTGATTATTATGGCATAATGAGTAGTTACTAATTGTTAATGTGGGAATTGCCCTGTCAAAGTGTTCACAAACTAGGCGACAATCCACAACCATTCATTGCGTAAGTTGTTGTGTTTATCACCAGTCTTATTGATTACCTCTGCTAATTTCAGGTGCTGTTCTCAGGAACTCATTAATTAACCTTCCAAAATATTGAAACAACATTACAGAGATTAGATTCGCATTTGGCGATGCATTCTGTTGTAATCTGTGACAGAGAATATCTTCTCTACATCACAACACAGAAGCTGTATTAGCTTCAGCACAATTCACTATATCATTCATGAGAGAAGCAGAGGCTGTTCATGTCAAATTTACTCTTGATTCTCAGCATGCCATCCATGACAATGTCAAACGACAATTAGTACAGACTGGCTTTGTCTGGTAGTATAAAGAAGTGGCGTTTATCAGTCATAAAGAGCTGATTTGAAGGATGTCCCAGTGTTTAAAGCTGCTGTGTGTGATTGTGTCTGATTGAAACATAAAAGCATTTGAATGTACTTTTACATGATGTAACACAGAACAGTGTATACTTGAAATATGATTTTTTTTTTTTACTTGCATTTACTGTCAACCATCCATTGTTTAAGAATCCCATAGTATATTATTATAGTAAAAAAAATGCTAAAATGTCATTAAATGTTCATTTTTTAAAACAAATATAAAGACTTTCCCAGTTTATCTAAATGGTTTAATGAGAGTTTTGTTTCCCCCCCATCCACCAACTTTGTGATAGATAGACAGACAGATGTAAGTGGAAAGCATCCCCTTCCTCACCTTCGTAGCAGTAACCTGTGCAATATTGTTTCCAGAACAATTATAATGTTATGTATTTTATAAAATTTACCACGAAATGCAAAAGAATATTTCATTGTCTAAAACGGCAATTAATTGAAAGGGAGGTGATGCGGCCCAAAACATAGACAGATTTAAAACTAAAATGTATTATGTGTGTAAACCTGAAGTGTGTCAATTTTGTTGTTCCAAAGATGCGTTGTAACTGTTGTTTGTGGTGCCTTAATCTGATGTAGTATTCCTTTATTTCTCAAGTGCCTCCAGTCTTGAACATTGCTTTCTAAAAACGATGACTTTTCACGCAGTCATAACCAGAATTTCTGAAGATCTTTTGGTAGATAAATCTGCATCGAGCTCGAAGTGACATTTAAAAACTTGCTGTGTGCTGCTCTAGTCTTCAGCATGCTGTACAATCAAAAGCTCTCACTACAGCTTCCTGAAGAAGCCACTGATGATTCAGGACTGACCGAATCAGAGGCAAAGCCAATCCTGACTGTTGATTATAATGTTGGATAAGAAAGCTTACAATCCATGACCTACACCATAGTTGGTCAACTGTGAACTTAGTAACGAAGAGGTGATTCTTTAGTCCTGACATGTTGTAGTTGCTGTAACTCCGCCACCTGGTGTGCTAGTGAATTGTGCCTCTGTGTGTGTGTGTGTGTGTGTGTGTGTTGCTAATGCTTTTCTGAAACCACATTACATGGCCCTGTTTATCCGGTCTGTTGTCGTCTGCTCAAGGTTTGCATAGCTGCCCTGCTACGATCCTTATGTCTGATTTTGTGTGCGTATAAAAATGTCCAATGGTCTGGTCTTGTAATGCATTATTTGATCTTTGTACAAATCCAGCGACTAAGTAAGCTGATAATAAAAGTGTGATTTACCACCAGTCCCAGAGTATTCCGTTCCTCTGTTATCTGTGTACATACAGAGTTCTCATCCGAGTTTGCTGCCCTTTAAAGCCACAAGCTTCTTGATTGGCGTGACGTCCTCCTTCAGGGGAGAGAACAGATGAGGGTCTTCCAGCAGAGGAGAGCTCATTTCAGCCGCAGCAGGGCATGGACTTCCTCAGCCCATTTAAGTTCCTTGGGCTGGATGGAAGTACAACTTGTTATACAAATGTTATTTTTTTTCAATGATCTTTTCTTTCTATGATTTTTTTATTTATACATATATTTTTAACATTATTTTGTAATTATATGCCAGAAAAAAAACAGCAGATAGATAGATAGAATATGGCTTTAAGAGGTTCAGTTCTTGGTTTAACCATTAGGGGGTGCCTGTGTACCACATACCGTATTTAACAATAATAGTTATTTCTACAGGGGTGGGACAATGAAACTGAAACATCTGGTTTTAGACCTCAATAATTTATTAGTATGGTGTAGGCCAGGGCCTTCTTTTTCAGCCAATACAGCATCAATTTGTCTTGGGAATCACAGATACAAGTCCTGCACAGTGGCTAGAGGGATTTTGAGCCATTCCTCTTCCAGGACAGTGACCAGGTCACTATGTGATGCTGGTGGAGGAAAACATTTTCTGGCTTGTTCCTCCAAAATACGCCCGAAGTGGATCAAAAACATTTAGATCTAGTGACTGTGTAGGCCATAGGAGATGTTCAACTTCACATTCATGTTCATCAAAGCATTCTGTATTGATGCATTATCATGCTGATAGACGGCATCAGCGGCACCCCCTTCAGGGTACAATGTTTGAATCAGGTCTTCCAGAATGGTTCAGTAGGCCTTGGCAGTGACGCTCCTATCAAACACCTTAGGGAATGCCCTGATATTGCAGCCCAAGCCGTCACTGATCTAATGGACTCATCAGAGAACAATGTTTCATATTGCCCACAGCACAAAATTTGCACTGTTGGCTCAAATGAAACTGACATTTGGCATTGGCACGAGTGACCAAAGGTTTGGCTATAGCAGCCCGACCATGAATATTGACTCTGTGGAGCTCCCGGCAAACAGTTTTGGTGGAAACCAGCAGTGGGGCAGCAGTGGTTTTATGTTTTTTGGAGACAATCCGGCTCAGTACCTGGACATCCCTTTCAGACAGCTTCCTTTTGCATCGACAGTTACTCCTGTTGGATGTGGTTCGTCCTACGTGATGGCCTGCTGACATTATCCTGGATACATAGCTCTCAATACACCACAAAGACTTGCTGTACTGGTCACAGATGAGACGCACACCAACAATGTGTCCTCTTCTGAACTATGATATGTCTCTCATTATGTTGTGTGGATTGCAATATTTTATGTACAGCTGTGCCATTGCTCTGCTTATTCAACCTGCACACTCTGTACACTCTGCAATCTAATCAACTGGTGTTAAAAATGCACAAAAAATAAAAGCTACATAGATTGAGCAGAAAGTATTAAAAAAATGTCTAAAAAAATCTAACAATTACATGTGTTCCTCATAAAAAGAACTTAGAGCACACGCTGAAAATGCCATCTCCATCGTGTGTCCTTTGTCTTATTTGTCTTTAAACAATGGCAAGGTAAATGCCAATCCACATTTTTTTACGAATGGGCGAATTAATAGGAACCCCAACACTATTTGCTCTATGAGAACACAGAGAATCTGCCAAATGTTATCGCCTCGTCATCACTCAACAATGTCTCTCAACATCCCAGCTAAAAGTTCAAAAGAAGCATCAGTGTTGTATAGAGATAAGGGAAGCTAGGATATCATATCGCCAAATGATACTTTGAAGTTGTATATGCTGAAAATGGGCTGAAATGCAGAGGGGGGGGAAATACGAATAAATTTGTGTGATAAGCACTGGATAAGACTCTCCTCCAGACCAAAGAGAAAAAGAACAAAAGCTGCATCACCAAACACCATCAAACGAGGGAGAGCAAATCCCACATAAAAGGAGTAAATAAAATATCCCTGAAGACACAATTTAGAGATGACCAGGGGTCCTTAAATGAATTTAGTGTTCATGCTAAACTTTATTTAGGTATGAGGCTGTGCTGTATAATTTGCTCAGAGGCCTAATATAAATAGGCCTAATACAAACGATTCTTGAGAGTTAAATCATAAAATATTAATGAAAGGGTCTGGTGAGATGCTGATTTGTTTCTCTGATATCTTAGTGTATGAGGTTCCATTTGTGCCAAAAATGAATCGACTGTTTTGTGCTTTGCACTATAGATTTGTCCTTGTCTACAGTCAATGCTTACTTGTTCAGATAAATTAGTAGGCCTATATGTTGATGTGTATGTTCTCTGTTTATGTCGTATTGTTCTGTCATCCTTACTGTAGTCTTCTTCTGTTGTCCTTACTGTAGTCTTGTTCTATCGTTTATGGAAGGCTGTTTCAAACAAAATGTGTTAGGGCGGATTGTGATATAAAAACAGAAAACAAAATAAAAGTCTTATACAAACGTCTGATACAAAATTATATATATATATATATATATATATATATATATATATATATATATCACCTCATTATCCGAATTGTGTACATTTTTAGAACACTTTTAGTCCAATTTTTTCATTGGTCTGAACAAAAACGGCATACAGTAAGAATGAAAATGCAAATTCACTCTCTGACAGGTGGCGTTTATGGAACAGCAGAAATAGGCTAGCGGTTTCCCAGGTTATTTGAGAACAAAGCACCGTTGCACTTAAAAACACAACTTTATTCATTATACTGAGGTAATGTGCAATCGAAACTTTTCTGAAGACAGTATTTTCAGAGATGGGGTATTTCACTGTTCATGTATTATTTATTTGCTGAATAAGTGAGCAACTGTAGGCCATTCAAGGTTTATTAAAATTTAATTGTTCATTTAGTGGATTGATTTGATTTAAACTGTGAATTTAATTTAGGACTGTGAAAGACCACAAACCAGAGTGACTGAATTAAGACCAACATTCTGGAGGCACCTTTTCAATTCTTTGGTCAATCAGGACATGAGATGTATTAAAAATGAACCGTCTTAATTTGAATCAAATTACCATGTGAATAATCTAATAATATAATCTTCCACAAAAGCCTGAGCTGTGCATAAGATCTCCTAGGTGAATAACAAGTCTCCTTGAACACGAATCCTCTGTTTGTTTGTTTGTGTGTGTGTGCATGTGTGGTTAGGCTATTTCTTAATTTATGCCAAGTGAATATTCAGAGCCTTAAGAGTGCTGTCTAATTGTCCCAGTGCTGAACATTGTGACATTTACCATCTGCTGTTGGATCAAACTGTGTGCTGGTTGCGGAGATAAATGGAGGATATTACGTCTATATGTTGTGGTTCAATCCATCATTTCAATGGCTCCTAAATTATCCATACATACCCTGCAACATACATGACACCATCTGTGTATGAATTATTTTCACTGAGTATAGAATGAAAGAGACATTTATAATGTGAATGCGTCTGTCCCAATGAATGAGTTTAATTTCCTGTTTTTCCATCTCACAGCCTGTCACAGTTTTTATACACTCAAGTATAAGATTAAACATGTCATAAATCCAATCCAACTTTGAACACTGTAAAAAAAATATTGTTGGTTTAACTTAAAAAAGTAAGTAGTTGCCCTAAAATTTTAAGTTCATTGATATGAGTAGAATTTTGTAGAAATGTGTTAACACAATAAAGGAGATTGCTTTAATTAACAGAAACTCAAAATATTATGTTATCTGAACCACATAAATTATCTAAGTTGATTTGACAAAAGAAAAAATGCTGTGTTAACAAATCATGAAAATAATTTTTTACAGTGAACCGAAAAGTTTCAGAGGGATATTTTAGACTTTAAATCCTCATTTAGTAGCATTTTCTTCCTAAACTGTGCTTGAACCATATGTAGATTTTGACTCAAAATTTATTGATATTTGGATTTTATTTAATCTATAAAAATGCAGGGAATAAATGAATGCAAACAGGTTTATTGAAAAATATCAGGTGTACAGAACCCTATGGTTAGATATTGTACAGTCCAGTCCACTGGAGATATGCTGCAGCATGTTTTATGACACATTATTGTTGGATTAATGAAGTCTATTAAAATCTGGTGTCTCCAGAGTGATTCTGAATGAAAGAAGCAAACAAAGGAGTTCAAAATGTGACCTGCTAATAATTTAGCCCATAATGAGAATGTGAGGTCTATAATAAAGAAAACAGAAGCACAGGCACTGCGCGAAACCACTGGGGAAAGGGTCAGCAGTGCCACAGAACAACTGACGCTGTTGTATGAGAACTGAGCTGAGCTGGACGATGACATCGTTTTTTGCAGAACTGCTTTATAGATGAAATGAACTAATTTAATAATTGATGGACTTTGCAACCGAACTGAATCAACATTGACTTCAGCTGAACAACTGCTGAAAAGAAACAATCTGTATTGTATAAAGCGCTATATACATAAAGGTTAAAAAAGTGGGTCATTGACTAATGAAAAGCGCTAGCTCCTGGATTTGAACATGTCCACAAGTAAAAACTGGGGCAGCCATTCACTGTGTGTCCGTTACACATATGTTTGAGCAAGTCTTAAGTGGCTCACAGACAGATGAGAGCCATGAGTGGAAGTTTAGACGAGACAAGACAGATAGAGATGTGTGAACACAGCACCAGTGAGGAGTTCATCACAAGCGCAGTGTGAAGCAGACAGCTGAATATTGGTCAGTGGCTGCAGGGGGGATCCTCAATTCTTTCCTGGACTGCCATTCTGAGTGTTCAACTAAATTAAGAGATGTTGCCAGAATTTGTCAAACCAGCAGGCCATTAGGAAACTGAACATAGACACAAGAGATCAATCAGCCAAATATCTAATCAGCCAATCACATGGCAGCAACTTAATGCATTTAGGCATGCAGACATGCATTTCAATCAGCTCCCTAGTCGTGATTCAGTATATCGTGTATACGAATTTGGGCACCGGTAAGGACCCTTAATCACACAATAATAACATATCACTACACACTGGAACACTTATGATGACATGACAACATCACCACATCACAACTGGTATTTTATGAACAAATACGATTGATTGTTACATATACCGGCAACATTTCAGCTGTAAATTATTTATTTGCTGGCTAGAATAGCTATGTTCAGTACCTGTCTACAGGGGCGTGGTACTGGGGGGATAAAGGGTACCGAGTACCCAGGGCCCGAGGCAGGGGGGGGGGGCCTTAGAAGTCGCCGAGCTCAAGTCAAAAGTCCGTCTGGGCAAAAATGCCTTATTGATGCCAGAGATCAGAAGAGAATGGCTAGACTGGTTCAAGCTGATAGAAAGGCAATAGTAACTCAAAAAACACTTCTTACAACCGAGGTGCAGAAGGGGATCTCTGAACTCACAACACGTCGAACCATGAAACAGATGGGCTACAGCAGCAGACGAACACACCGGGTGTCACTCCTGTCAGCTAAGAAAAGGAAACTGAGACTACAATTAGCACGGGCTCACTAAAATTGGACAATTGGAGATTGGAAAAGTGTTGCCTGGTCTGATGAGTCTCGATTTCTGCTGTGAGATTCGGATAGTAGGGTCAGAATTGGGTGTAAACACAAAGCATGGATCGATCCTGCTGTCAGGCTGCTGGGGGAGGTGTAATGGAGTGGGAGATATTATCTTGGAACCCTTTGGGCCCCTTAGTGCCAACTGAGCATTGTTTAAACACCACAGCTTTCCTGAGTATTGCTGCTGACCATGTGATGGCTACTTCCAGCAGGACAATGTGCATGTCACAAAGCTCAAATCGTCTCAAACTGGTTTCTTGAACATGACAATGAGTTGACTATACTCAAATGGCCTACAGTCACCTGATCTCAATCCAACAGAGAAACTTTGGGATGTGGTGGAATGGGAGATTTGCATCATGGATGTGCAGCTGACAAATCTGCAGCAACTTTGTCATCCTATCATGTCAATATGAACCAAACACTGAGGAATGTTTCCAGCACCTTGCAGAAGGCCTACATCAAGTTATCATACCAACTTCAATATCCAAGGTCAGCTAGCTTGCTTGCTTTTTGTGTGAACTAAACCACAAACTGTCTGCAGGTACAGACAGCATTCAATCTGAAATACATTTCTTGGTGTGTGTAGTAGCTCTCTTATCACTAGACAGTTTGTGGTTTAATTCACACAAAAAGCAAACAAGCTAGGTGACCTTGGATATTGCATTTTGTATCATATCATATACAGTAGGCCTTCTAAGCCCTGCCATTCCATTCCCATGAAACATGACATTGATCATTTGTTTCTCAATCAGTTATGAAAGAATTTGTTTCGAGCTCCAGCCAGGGCTCATGCAAAAGGGTACAGCACCCAGACCATGTCACTTTCTGCCCTCTGCTGTCTGACAACTGTGACAATTTCATGCTAAAAGCTCCTCTTGGAAAGGAACATTGGATTGTTTTCATCTCTTTGAGGGGAGCCCAGAACAGAGCAGAATGCTTCCACAGAACAAATCTAATTTAAAACGTGTTGTGCACCCTCAGGAAAGAGAGTGAAATGAAGTTTGATCTGCAGTCTCTGTTAAACCATTCCAGGGATATCCACAGGATGAACTGAAACTGCTTCACTGCAGCATCAAACAGAACACTCACAAAGGGTCAAGCATCCTGAAAAAAAGAACATTTTTAAAATCGAGTAGATGAATCTAAATTTACAAATCGTGACATTACCCGGGGGATTGGATTGTTCTGAACGATGCCGATGCACAGAGAAACAGAAGTAATCAAGGTGAAAAGGGAGCTGGAGAAACAGAAATGCTCAGGAGGAAAATAGCAATCTCCATGCAACAAACAATAAAGTAGAGTAGCAGAGGCCCGAAACATTGAAAGTGAAAGAGAAGAGCAGTGGAAAAACTCCTTAAAACAACATGCAGTACTGCCAAACGGAAGAACATGCAACTGTAACTATTTATATATGCATATCATTAGGCATAAAACATTGTCTTAATAAACTATTTCAGGACTTCTAATGTGAATGGCCTGTTGTTGCAGTGCTTTTCATTTGGAAGCAATTACGTCCCGCTCCATTAGTCCAATGTTTTTAGCCTGAATTAGATCTAGCAGTAGGTGAGACCCTTCTGATCATCAGAGAAAAATGATCAACATCAATCAGTGTGGGTTATGTGTCATACTGTCTCATTTACTTCTCAGTCATTAGCATCAGGATATCAGTGGGTGGATAATTGGTTTTCTGCTGATGGGTTTCTATGTCAAAGGACAAACAGAAGAGCACAATTCAGTGATATTACAGAGTGATGTTCATTGCCAAATTGCCACAAGAAAATGTACTTTCTCCGTTTGAACAGGTCAGGTTTCTATTTTTCTAGGTGTGCTTTTAGTGTGTCAATTATACAATGACTTTACGTGGACTAGTATTTTTGAAGAATTTAAGCTTTTTTTTAAAGGAATTTTAAATGTTGAATACATGTAAATGTAAATGCAATTTTCAGGGCGTAATCTGTTGAGGTTTGCCTTATTTATTTGCTAATTAATTTTCTATGATCTCCCATGCCATAGCGTGTTTATTCTACTATAGAACTGTGGCTATGGCAATACAGGGCTTGACATTAACTTTTTTGCACACCAGTCACTGTGGCTTGTGGTTTTCCAAAGTTACTAGCCACTCAGCATTTTCACTGGCCACAACACAATTTTGACATCGATGTAATGGGGGAAAACTGCCATATAGAAATTTTTAACATTATCTCTAATTTGGCAGTTTGCTGTCACTTTAAGACCTGACGCATGGATCCATTATACTGTTACACGTTTTCTTTCTCAACTGTTTACATTCACTTAAAACATAACAGGCTGTGTTTACGTGAATACTCGCCAAGAACGTAGCATTTTGACCTTATTTTGTGTGGATTTTACTGTTTAAGCACAATAAGCAGCGAAAAGTAACTCAATTTAGTACTGAGAGGCTTTATGCGCGCACACTTGGGTGTGAGCACAAAATCTGCGGGAATGTGTCAAATTATGTGCAATACGCGCAATCCAACGCCGAAATTCAAGCCCTCTAACAGCAACAATATTCATCTGGAGCAAATGAAACAAGTGAGTGAGGGGAGGTGGGTGACAACACGGCAAACGTGACAACATAGAGGAACAAAATGGATAAAGATACATAGAGCCCAAAACTAATTAATAAAGAGAGCAGTCAGAGAAGCAGAGAAGAAAAGAGAACCATCAAACGTTCCCAAGCATCTGTCACTTGCGTATTCTGACTTGAAGGCAGGGTAGGCAGTTTGTTTCTAAAACACTTTTTCCCAAATTTGTTTAAACTGTCTTTATAAACCAATACATATCTAAAATGTAAGTACTCTGAAAAGGAGAGTATAAAAATCGAGTGTCTGTAGTCCTCTCAGGGCTGCAATAAACACAGCTACTCTTTCCATTCGGAACGAATGCAATGATTGGCTGGGCGACTGTCACTCTCCCTCGCTACCATGGCTACCACCCCTGCTGCTACAGGAGCTGCAAACAATGTGCGCACCCTATTGACTCGCTCATTCGAAAGAGGAGAGGCATGTACCGGCCGGAAGCTAGGAAGTCTCACAATTATGGCAGAGAAAAAGCAGTCGAAATTCCCAGTACCACCTGTACCTGCATATACAGTCAGCTCAGGCAAACAAGGCAAAAAAAGGTGATGTCACTCCATGCACTGCGCTCCTCTCCGCTCGGCGCTGGTAAACGCGTCCTCCAGCTGAGCGGTCGGCATCACACGTTCATGTGTTTTGGGGGCGTGGCTTTGGAAGGAGCCCAGAAGGGAGGGGGTGGGAGTTTCTCTGTTGGATACTTTAAAATCCAGCAGTTTTCTGCTAGTTTCTCAAACTTACCTACCCTGCCTTTAAGAGATCGACAGGTGGGTGTATCATTCAAACGACCTAATTTAGACATTTATTTTCTTTCAACACTGGATCAACCCACATACTGTACATAAGATTGTATCGTTTAAATAACAGAAAGCTCCAGCGTGCATTTGAACCAATGATGTTTAGATCTCATAATATTTGCACTTAAGTGTAGGACAGGTCTAACAGAAGTATTCAGATACAGATGCTACAGAAAATTGACTAAATGCTTATTAAATGCTAAAGGCTTAAAACTTAGTAATGCTACAGAAATTTAATAAAGTAATCAAATGTAAAATAACACTGAATCCTTACAATTAAACTTACAAAATGTATTTAGTGACACTGACAGACAGCAGCATGTAGGCGGCTGCCCAGCAAACACATTTACGAACGTCTGTGGCACGTTGCATTTCTACTATGGCAACGTCGCTGTCTACGTGCTCTCAACATTGTAACAACGTAGAATTGTAAGACTCAACAGGGCTAGAGCAACGTTGTTGCGCGACATTCACCAACTGAGAGACGACGTTCTGACAATTAATTTTTTTTATGCTAGATATAGATATCCTCCATTTAGCAAGTTATGTTTTTAATTAGTCAGATGTTATATTATTATATACTTTTTAAATATTGTTTATCCTTATTATTATTTACATTTACATTTATTCATTTAGGAGACGCTTTTATCCAAAGCGACTTACAAATGAGAACAATAAGCAGTTAAACTAACAATAGGACAACAATATGCAAGTGCTATGACCCTTCCCAGTTTATTCTAACGCAGTAGGCCAACGTGTATTTTTTTTTTTTTTTAAGATAATAGATATAGAATAGAAGATATTTAATGGGCCTATCAGTAAATTAGCCTAATTATAATCAACACCTGTAAGTGTACACTTTCAAGAGTAAAAATGACAGGTTACGTTAATTCAACTTTTTTAAAACTGCATAGGCTAATCAAATTGCACTTCCAAAAGTCATACATTTGTTAAATAAATAAATAACTAAATAAACGAATATACAAATTTCTTTTAAGTATAATAAATAAAACATAAAAAGCAAAGGCAGATCAGAACATTTAATGAACAAAACCGGGTTCTGTACATGGCAGACAGGGGAGTGTATCGAAAGGAACGCATTTATAACTTATTTGGTGCCTTAAAGCTGAAGATGGGGGAAAATGTCATGGGGGGTGGGGGTGCCTTAATTTTTTCCTGACCTACACTAGGTACTTAAAATTAAAAAACTTACCGTTTAATGTTGTCGTTGGTCTTTTCATTCTGGCCATTAGTTTGAGGATGATAAACTGTTGTTACACTTCTTTTGATGCACAACATTTCACAAAGCCTGTGGTTAAGCTTAAAAAATAAAGAAAAAAAATCACTGTTAGCAAATGGGTGATAAGCTCCTAAAAACATACAATAGTTGAATACATGTACTGTATGTGCAATGGAAAATATAACAACTCTAGTAAATCTAAAAATGAAGACATTGAGGCTAAACCTAAATCACTTTAATACTGATAATTTTAAATACACTTACATCATTTACAAATTCCCTTCCCTGATCTGAGAGAATTCTCTGGGGACAACCATGCCTATAAATGATGGAACAGAGATGTCTTCCAACTTCAGCTGCTGTCTTGGTTTTTTAAAGGAAAAGCCTCAACCCACTTAGAGAAGTAGTCTGTGGCTGTGAGGATGTATTTAAAGCCATCTGCAGTTTCAGGTAATGGTCCAGTTAAATCAATGCCAACAAGCTCTCAAACAGCAGAAATCTACCAAGTAAATAAAATGTAAAGTAAGTTTAGTGCGTATAAAGTAGGTTTAGTATACTGTATGTTGCTGCACTTATTTACCTTGATGCACTGTAAGGTCTGCACAGCAGTCAAATGCTTTCTAAGTTTTTGACATTGATCACATTCCAATACCTTTCAGAAATTGTTGTATATATATATATATTTGTGAGTTGATATATATAAACAGTACATATATATAAACTAAAATAACTACATAAAATAAATAACACACATACCCAATTTTCAATGTCAACTGACATTGCCATTTTACTGGAACAGATGGCAGCACGTGTTTTACCAATCCCTGTGTGCCCACCAATGGGAGAGGAATGGAATTCTTCAAAGAGCATCCTGGCTTCCTCTTTGGTTTTAATCACTCTTTTACTTCCATAAAAAAGCTCTCCATCTACATTAAAGAGAAAACATGACTATGACAGAAGTAGACTAAAAGGACATGTGTTGGAAAAGAAAATCAAGATGGCAACAAACAAATAATAAAATAAACATAATTGAAATTTAAAGTTTAAATAACTACCCTTTAGGTTGAATTTAAGTGCATATCTTCGAATGTTCTGCCTTTTGGACTTATCATACCCTGATGGGTACGATCCCACTGACAGAAGATTATACAATGCTTCCCACTTATCTTCCATAGCTGTCAAAAAATGCAAAAAAAGGAAAAAAAGCACAAATAGATATATATAGTGATGTAAATCAATGGGGGAAAATTAACTAGATTGATCACATTTTTAATGTGATTAATCGTAATTACAAACATTAAAGTTAAATTGAATATATTTTATAATGTAATAATTTCACAGTTGATCTCCAAATTAATGCAGAAACAACATAGAGTATATTTTAAATATTTGTTTAATGGCCTATTTTTATGAATGAAAACCGCTGCTGACAGAGACGCAGATCTCACACGCACGCCGGAAAGCCTCACACACTTTAAGTTCTTTTGATACTTTATTTAATTCATTTAAGACTGATCTTATGGGGACACTCGACAAAACCGACATTTTGGCATAATTGTGTGTGTGTTTATATTTTACACCAAACAATCAAATAGCCTAACGTTTTCATGAAAAATGCTAAGATGATCAGTGGTGCTAGCTGGCTTTGTATGAATGTGACCGTAAACAGTTCTCATTACTGCTATTGCTATATATCTTGGTATAATAACAATTAACATAAGTAGTAAAAAACGTATCTTACATGAAGAAGTTCTCACGCAAGTAGTAAAAAATTATGGGCGTGTTGTTCAGCTTGACAAAAATTACGCAATATTGATGTGCGCATGCGCAGTTAGCCCTGGTAGGACAATCTGACGGGTAGAATGGAATCTGGACACCGGGCGACAAAGGTCGGTAACCGGAATCAGTCCAGGTAAATTAAACGCAATTATCTCGAATCCTTGCTCGATGAAGAATGAGACGAACCAACGTACAGTTGAAATTTAAAAGGCTGATTTTCGCGCTTCAGGGCAGTGACGAGTCCAGTGGTTGTCCAGACACCCTGGCACAACCTTAAAGGATTAGCTAGTTCACCTTAAAATGAAAATTCCCTGATAATTTACTTACTCACCCCAATGCCATCCAAGATGTTCATGTCTTTCTTTCTTCAGTGAAAAAGAAATTAAGTTTTTTGAGGAAAACTTTTCAGGATTTTTCTCCACACAATGGACTTCAATTGCAACCAAATTGTTGAAGTCCAAATCAATGCAGTTTCAAAGGGCTTTGAAATGCTTCAATGGGCTCTGCACGATCCCAGCTGAGGAATAGGGTCTTATCTAGCGAAACCATCGGCCATTTTCTAAAACATAATAAAAATTTATATACTTTTTACCCCAATTGTTCTTCTTGTGCTGGTCTGCGACGCGCCAGGCATTACCTAATCACGTTGGAAAGGTCACGCTGGATGTAGACTGAAGTACCGCCCCATTGATGTCAACGGAGTCAATGATGGAAAGACTCAAGAAGAAGTGACAACATAGAATGCAACAGGACATTTCTGAATGGTTAGTTGATGAATTTATGTAGCTGACGTGTAGGTATCTTCTAGTCATTGATTAGCATAATCTGTCTTCTTGATAATCTATAAATTGTGTTCCGGGGGCGTGCTTTATGTAAATTCTAGGGATTGTGATGATTTATGATGACATCCCGGGAGGAATGTCGTGTAGCTAGTTCCTACCAGCAGCCGTTTGTTGTAGGCCTATAGTCCTTAAAAAGTTATTTCTTTAAAAGCAAATATCTCCCTTTGCTTTGAACTTTGAGCATTGTAACTTTGCATATGTTGTTATGATCAAACAGCAACATTACTCACTAACTAAAGTTAGAAAAGTGAAATCATAATCAACCACCCCTTTAAACAGGGAGGAGAATGACAGTCAATTAGCCTACTTAGTTTGAATATTAATTAAGCATTTTGGGCATAAAAATGTAAATAGTAAAAAGATTGACAATATAAAATGACATGGAATGATTAAAATATTTAATTAAAATAAATAAATGTTCGTGGTTGGTACTGATGTTATTCATCTGTTCTCACCAAGGGGTAATCCACCAGCCGGAAACTGAAGTCTCCCTGGGGGCCGCCATTGGCTAGCAACCCTTCACCTGCTGTTAGCATTCCATTGACTCCCATTCATTTTGCGTCATTTTGGCATTACTTTGACAGCGAATAACTTTACATCTGAGGCGTTTAAAGACTCCATTTGTCCATTATTTATTTCTAAAGAAACACAACAATGTATAGAAGGCTCCACTACCTTGTATCTTACGTTATGGCCCCGTAGAAGCAGTTTTTGTAAAAAATAGGCTAACGATTGCGTCATATCATGCGACTGTCGCACAGTAGAGAAGTTACCGTATAGGGGACGTGGAGGCATAAAGTCAAGGGCGAAGCCCATAGAGAGTCATAAAGTTGATCCTGCTACTAGCTCATGGACAGCTCCTACTCACGCTCTCTGTCGCTGCAAGATTCGGAAGGGAATGATTCTGATTCCTCTTGGCACAGCTACTAGAAGACATCCTTCTGTCAGACAGGTTGCCCACGTCACATCTACGTCGTCAAGCTCAGTTTGAGCCATTGCACTCAGACATCAGTGTACACATACAGGTTGATTATTTATTTATTTATTTGATGGTCATTGATGAATGATATCTTTTGTTTTCAAGTGGTGATTTGTAAAGGGTAAAGATAGTCTCATGTTGTCACGACACACACACAGGAAAGGTTAAGATCCAAGAGCAGTTTTATTGGGAAATCCGTACTCACAATCCAGCCAGGCAAACGGTCAAAATCCAGTAAATCAATCCAAAAACACAAGACATGAACAAGAAACAGGCAGCAACAGGAACGGAAGTGTGGGGACATTAGACAAGGACTCCGTAACAGACACTGAAACTAACAGGGTATATATACACACACAAGTGCTAAACGAGGTGACGAGAAACAGCTGAACACAATGAACACTCAGTGACAGACAGGATCATGGGAAATGTAGTAACAGAGTGTGGGACACCGTGCGGGAAGAGGACCTTTAGTGGTTACCCAGGAAACACAAACCAGACACTGTGACACATGTGATGTGTGCAAACTAAGTGATATGTGCATGTTGAATTGAAGGGAAAGAAAATTTTCAGTGAACTGATTGTTTCATTCATAAATTAATTTTATTATTATTCATTAGTTCATTTTATTTCATTCATTCATTGGTTTAATTACTATCTAGTTAGGACTATAGACAACCGTTTAAATGAGTGCAGACACACATTTAAAATTATGAATAATTTTTTTCTTTTGATTAATGCAAGGTGTGAGACCCCGAACCTGGGACTCCAGATACTATTATAAGTTGTGATTATATGTATTTGGTGAGCTCAGACCCAAGAAGATAATTTTCCTCCTTTTCTTTTTCCGGTGTGAAAATCCTACTAATGGGTTACAAGATTTTAGGAACAACCAGCATGCTCGATTGTGAGGACTGTGAGGAGTGCAATCTGCGATTCGGAGTGTAGGGGTGTAACAGTTCAGCTAGATAATTTGGAACCAGACCGTGCAAAGATTTGTATGTGAGCTTCGTAATCTTAAAATCGACTCGGAACCTAACTGGGAGCCAATGCAAGGATTCCAAAACCGGAGTGATATGGTTGCATATTCTGGACCCAGTTAAGATCCTAGCAGCCGAATTTTGTACATGTTGAAGCTTGTGTAGTGATTTAGAAACTCCGTCTAAAAGGGCGTTACAATAGTCAATCCGAGGGACGACAAAGGAATTTATCAGCTTTTCAGCTAAATTAACATTAGCCGCAATCTAGCGATGTTAGATGGGAAAAAGATGTTTTAACAGTACTCTGAATGAAAGAATCAAATGAAAGATTAGCATCAAAAATAACTGCAAAATATAGGTGATAAAGTGATTCAAATCATTCAGCAAAGACAAGTGAATAAAAGAGTGCCTGCAAAGTTCACCAGCTAAACATGCTGACAATGTCAGAGCAATGTGATATTACAGTCTAATAGCTTGACTCAGTCCATGGGATTTTAGAGTGGGAAGTAATATTTGCAGAGCACTCAATATCCCTGATGGTCTAAAAAATAGTTCAGAGTTGGGATTAAAATACTGCAGAGGCGGCAGCCCTATGGCCAAATAAACAATTTAATATTAATAAATAAGCATGATGACCAATTAAATTAATTTGTGAGGTTCTGGATCAAGGAGGCCTGTAATGCCTGGAGAACGCTACAATTAGCATTTCCATTCTTCTCAATAGCAACAGCTTGTCATGAAACAAAACCAAAAGTTTGTGGACTACATCTCTAGATCTCAGCTCCAGAATAGCTGTGGTCTCCATGCTGGGTTTAACAATTTTAGTTAGCATAAAAAATAAAAGCAAGAACTTTTGCTCTGATAATTAAGGCAAAAAAGATCATGCCTTTCTTTAATCATATTAAGTTGGCTACTGTTGAAATGTGTCTATTTACATTTAATTTAATTAGTTTTTGTCCTTGCCAGCAGTGACCGTGATAGTATTATGTGATAGTATTATGTGATAGAACATAAATGTTCTACCGCTGTAACTGTAAATGTGAATGTTTTACTGGATCAATATTGAATGATATTAAAAGACATTTTCAAGTTGCCAGACACGATTAAACATAATGCTGTCCATTCAAAATGAAGAGACAATTTTATATGTATTTTTACAATAATATATTATAAAATGTCTATAAAGACATTTATTGTTGTGGTATGAATAACAAAAACTTGTTTACTTGTTGCGTCAAACTGCAAGCATAGGGTTAGAAGGCAACACATATAGAAATAAATTATAAAAATGAAAAGGGCCTTAAGATAAATGCTTCAGATAAATAAGGTTTTAAGCTAAAGGCGCATGAGAAAAAGCTCAAATTACTGTGTTGAAGACAGAAAAAGTCGTTTCCAGTTCCACAATGAAAAACAGTATGCACATTTCATGTACATGAAATTATATTACACTAAGGACATCTCCACAATTATTAACCAAGAAAAATAATCCAAATCTATACTTGACAAGCATGAGTTTTCACAATTCCTTATTACAATGATTTTCAAGTTCTAGAGAGATTCTGAGTAATTAGAGATAGAACCTTTTTTGTACTCATGCAGATCATAAATCGTTGAAATTCATTTGAGAAATGTAAATGGTACTGTGTTTTTTGTCCAGAAAAACCGCAGCTCCCGTTTTCTTCAACACAGTCTCATGAAAGTGCGTATCTACCACGAATGTCATTTCTCGTGCCATTTATACGCCAAAAATGGTTTTTGCGTGCATATGCTACGCACTGAAAACCCCTTGGGTAGGTTTAGGGGGGAGGGGGGTGGGGAGTGCCTGCGTATTACACGCCATAAAGTGCGTATCATATGCACGCGAAAACTGCGTATCATATAGACGCAAAAAACATTTTTGGCGTATAAATGGCACGAGAAATGACATTCGTGGTATAGATACGCACTTTCATGAGATCGGGCTCGTTTTCTTGTATTTGTTTATAACAGTCTTGCCCGGTCCAGAATGGCGGATCCATTGACGCATCGCAGAAATGGTCCAAAGTGGCCAATCAGATATATTGTATATTTATTATGTCTATGGCCGTGACTGCAGGGTTAGGACACGGAGTCTGTCAAAGAAACAGGTGTGATTTCTTAGGACACCTTTTTCAATGACATCTACCAGGAAGTAAGAAAATGTTATGCATTGTATTAAGAAATGGCTATAATCAAAAGTTTCAATAACCATTTATTTTAGTAGCCTATTTATTCATTTAAGAGAGATGCCATTCTGCAATGAAAAACATCATTATAAGTCCATGGTGTATAGGTTGCTGTATTATAGTGAATTTAATTGCACATTATGCATTTATGTAGGTCTATTTGCACAAGTTATAGAAATAATAACTTTGCATTACCCAGTCCAGCGCTCCATCTTATGTTGATATATTATGATTGTAAATCATTCCCTGGAGTGCCAGAGAACATGATTACAGCTGTCTTGTACTTAGTAGGACAAGTGGGTAAATGTTTGACACTATCGGGTAATGCTAATCATTGCTCACTTCCGATGGAGGTTTTGATTCAGAACATATCACAATTAACTCAGAAAGGTAATGTTATTAAATCTTTCTCCCACATGAACAGCCATGTCTATTCCTCCCTCGCCCATCAGCTTACTATAGAAAAGCAGGCTTATGATGAAAATTCGGTTAAATTGTGAGATGATCCTAACAGATTAAGGAGGAGCCCTGAAACAGCTTGTTTGTTTCATTTATTTATTTATTGATTGATCATTAGGAAAAAATGCATGCTTAAAGTTCAACCTTTCCCCCTTTCAAAATAAATGTAAATAACATACTGTGTATTATTAATAAATAAATATAAATAAGTAAAATAAAAATATACTTTTTAGAAATAGAAAGAATCTTTAGAATGTGTAATATAAAGTACTTAATTTAGCTTTCTGCCTATTTAAATGTCACTAAGGTGAAGGTAGCCTCTCTGTTATGAAATCCAAAAAGAGGAGTTTTGTAATGTAATGAAATATACCCAAAAGACTGTTGACTACAGCTCTGCATTTCACACAGTTCCAGGACAGTTGGTGTCTTCATGCTGGGTTCTGAATCTTGAGTTCAGTCACAGCTCAGTGACTAGAGGAAATCTCCGCAGTCTCACCAACTGTTCTCTTGCTCTGCAGTAAGAGATTGGAGGATTATAGTTGTAAATGGATGAGCAATTTATTTTTGTTTATTTGTTTTTCTTTTCACCCAGAAGATTCCACATTTCATGTGCACACTGTTCTTAACCCTTACATTTTTTTTATTACTCGAGTCCACTTACAACTTAAGGGTCAGTCAAGTAGCTAAAGGTCCAGACTGAATCGTTTAGCAGTTTTTTTTTATTATTATCCCTGGCTCCTGGCCACTAGGTTTTTCTTTTTCGACTTACGCGACATGTCTTTTTAAAGGT
This sequence comes from Rhinichthys klamathensis goyatoka, assembly GCF_029890125.1. Lineage (NCBI taxonomy): Eukaryota > Metazoa > Chordata > Actinopteri > Cypriniformes > Leuciscidae > Rhinichthys > Rhinichthys klamathensis. The sequence goes on from NW_026606867.1 coordinate 1,042,498, forward strand.
AGGGTAGGCAATTTCGGAGGGGCTAGCAATAGCAAGCTATCTTTGAAAGCATTAGATCCCACCTTCATTTCAGAGCGCTTTCCAAAGCCACGCCTCTTTGAAATCACATGAATCCACACAGCAGAGTCTGCAATGTGTCACAAGACGGTGTTAAATGACCTCATTACAATAACATTACAATAATAATGAACATAAACAACTTACAGAGCTCTTTCTTGTACCACCTGACTGCTGCAGATCTATTTCGGCGTTGATAGTGTTGACATAGAAACGCACAAGTCTGAGGACATGAATAGCTATGATTATCTGTGCCTTCATCTATGTATTCTCTTCGTGTTTATTTAACATGTTATTTGCTCGTCATGATTCTGTTAACTGTTGTGACAGATGTCTGCGTGAGCAGGGTGCGCAGAGGGATGAAAATACATGTGTTGACAGGCAGCTTGGACATCATATCATTGCATTCGGTCCGACCACTTCTATTACTGATTGCTATCAGGATTTGAAAAGTTTCAACCAGTATATAACAGTGTTTATAAAAAAAATTAACTAAAATAAAATATTAGTTAAATGGGCCTCATCACCAATTCTAGTTTTAATTATCTATTCTATTTTAAAATTGTATTTAGTTTAAAGTCATCAGATTAGTACCATTCGTTCATTTAATAGCTTCAGTGTTAGTTTCAGTGTAGTTTCACTCTAGATGATATTAAAGGCCCTTAAACACAAGCTGTTGTCCTGCCTTTATGATAATGGTATTTGCCTTATGATAATCAATCTTACTCAGGTTACCAACAATAGAACTATAAATTCTCTTAAAACAATTCTTCTCACCTCACTATATTCACTAATAACACATTACTTCTCCAGCAAATTACAATTAAGAAGACAAATTACGGCTGTCTAATTCAGCAATCTTCAGTTTGCAATCTTCAGTTTGCTGTGAGGTTGAGAATAATTATATGGGCAGTTTAAGTATAATGTATTTGCAGGTGCCATTGTGCTAGAACTGATTAAAGTAGCAGGTGTGAAATGTCAGCAGCGAAAGCATGTGTGTGGATCTTTTTGTGTGTAGACCATTAAGAGCTCTGAGCACAGTCATTTTTGTTTTTCAAAGTCTCAAGTTCTCTGCCTTAACTCATGGTGCAATTGACTGTGACGAGGTCTTTCACTGGTGGCATTCTACTTGGTGAGAGTACTTGGAATAGATTAGCACAAGTTGTATGGACAGCTTTTATGGTATTTTGTGTCATTTTCGGAGCTTGAAAGTCTGCTTTTCTTGTTTGGGGGAAAAAGCAGCTTGTGCATTTTGCACACACACAAAAAAATCCTTTTGAAAAATTAGGGTGAATTGAATTGAATTGAATTGAATTGAATTGAATTGAATTGAATTGAATTGAATTGAATTGAAAGCCTTTATTGTCACTGTACGAGTACAATGAGATTTGGAGAGCAGCTCTCTGAAAGTGCACACATGTATAACACATACATACAAATACAGTACATTAGTGCAAGTCTGAGTGTAGGTTGAGTATGGTGACAGCTTTGGGGAAGAAGCTATCCCTGAGTCTGTTTGTTCTGGCCCGTATTGACCTGAAGCGCCTGCCTGAGGGCAACAGGTTAAAAAGATGGAACCCGGGGTGGGTGGTGTCCCTCAGGATGTTTCTGGCCCTGCTGAGACAACGGGAGTTGTAGATGGCAGTCAAAGAGGGCAGAGGGCAGCCGATTATTTTTTGGGCAGTGTTTGTCACCCTCTGCAGTCGCTTCCTGTCGGCCTCCGTGCAGCTGGAGTGCCACACTGTCACAGCATAGGTCAACAGGCTCTCGATGGTGGAACGGTAGAAGGTCACCAGCAGCTGAGTTTTTAGTTGTTCCTTCCTGAGAACCCTCAGGAAGTGTAGCCGCTGCTGGGCCTTCTTGACCAGAGCTGTGGTGTTGGCCGACCAGGAGAGGTCTGCAGAGATGTGGATGCCAAGGAATTTGAAGGACTCCACTCGCTCTACACATCCACCGTTGACGTAAAGGGGGGCAGGGGCAACTTTGTTCCGCCTGAAGTCCAGGATGAGCTCCTTGGTCTTGTTGATGTTTAGTGCCAGGTTGTTTAATGCACACCACTCGCTAAGTTTCAGGACCTCATCTCTGTAGGCCGCCTCGTTTCCCCTTGTAATCAGCCCCACCACCGTAGTATCATCAGCGAACTTGATGATGATGTTCTCTGGGTGGGCGGGACTGCAGTCCTTTTATGGACTGCAGTACATGATGAAACAAAGTTAATTTACATTCCATTGAAAATTAAATTCCAAGACTCACTTTCCAACCATCCAAAATTGTGTACTTTCTGAAAGGGATGCACTGATATTAAATTTTTGGCTGCTATCGATAACCGATAATTCCTTATATTTGAAAGCCGATAACCGATATATTGGCCGATAAATCTAAATAAAAAAATTGTAATAATTTTTGAGAGCCTGATCACAAAAACAAAAATCTCTCCATTAAATCCACGTCACAAGCACAAAATTATAATGTTCTCATTATCATTTTATGTGGCCTATATGACAGACTTGTGCTGCACATGTTGCATTTAACTGTATTTTCCTTTTTGAAGTGATTCTAATCATATTTCAAGCAATTCTAAACCATCATGGAGAACAGTGCGCATCTGAAGTGTCTTAGCTGAAGGAAATAATACATTATTTATCGGCTTTAATATATCGGCCAAAATTTATTTTTGGGCCAATAACGATAACATTAAAAATGAACATCGGCTGATAGCGATATGGTGGCTGATATATGGTACATCCCTACTTTCTGATTATGTACTAAACTTGACGAAAACTTATTTCTCAACCCTCGATGAAGCATGTTCTTCAGGTTGTGTATGAACTTTTGTAGCCTGAGCTTCTCAGCTCCTGTGGCACTGGCATTATGGGATGGCAAAGTGTCTATTGTTTTCAGAATTTCAGCGGATGCATTGGGTCATCTGGAATTATTTATTTACTGTCTCATCAATACAGCATATATTCACTTTTTGGATACTAATAAGGAAGTATACATATATTACTAAACTGGTTTAGTCAACTTTTGGCTTAAATGATATGCAGTTATTATGGAATGTTTATGGTCCTGTATGTGTGAAGCAGCAAAGAGTACACAGTTCATCCTAGCTGTTCATTAACTGTGAGTTTCCCCAAACATCGTATTTGTGATTAATTGAGACTTTTTGAAATTAGGCTGAACTGCAGGAGCAGCAATTAAATTTGAGTTAAAACTTTCTGTTGGCCGACTGCCAGCACCGTTCACCTACTCAACTGCTCTCTGAGTTGCTATGGAAACTGCTCTCCTCTCTTTTCCCCATTTCTATTCCTCTTGCCTTCTTTTTTATTCCCTTATTTTGTCTTTTTACCCACATCTTCCACTTAAAAAAAGGCAAAGAAAAGAAAACAGGTTGGGATTGGCGGTACATGCTGTGTACAGAACAGGAAGAGTGGAATGAATATCTGTACTGGCCGTTCCAAAGGCCACGTCATTGGCCTGACAGTTCTGAGCTGATCTTGTCTCCATATTCCAGAAGCCATTGTTGCCACTGACAAGGTGAAACCCACTTGGGGAGCTCTGACATTTCTGCATACAATCACCAGACTAGCGCTGGAAATGTCCCCTCAAACACACACAATGGAGAGCTCTTGACATTTTGTATTTACGTTCCACATAATCCATCAAAAGTCAGTTCTACAAGACCCAGCCATGCAGTTCTCACAGGGAGTTAAAATGACAAAGAGTCAGAATTCAAGTGGTCTTTTGTCACCTTGCATTTCGTTAAGCTGTAAATCTGTGTGAACCATAAAAATAACCAGACAGGCTTGTTTTCCAGTCTTTTCCAGTTGTTGATTTGAATTTGAAAGATGATTTGATTTGATACATTATCCCATTACTACTGCTCTTAGAATAAATAATTATGTGAACTTTAAATATGGATTTGAGTTTTTATTTGTTTTATTATTTCACCTGTGAGAGAAAAATTGTCCATTTACAATGCAGCCTACAAAACAGTCTGTCTAGATATTAATAGCCTATTGAGGTCCTCTGACGTCGTTTTTACTACAATCGATAACTGAAACGCAAAATTGTTGATAATTGAGGCGCCAGTTGTGTTTGTATGCTGGACATCGCTTCACTAAATGATAATAATTAACGGATTTATTTTCACTATAGGAATCCCGTCCTTTCAATATAACTCAACATGATCAGGAATTTTGCATAAGAGCGAAAGATTTTGAAGTTGAAGTTGGTCGCACAAATTTGCAGATTACCAACAGAAAGCTACTTCATTTGAAAGTGTGAGCTGTGCTTCATAACATGCTACACATATTCACTATAAACAAGCAGATAGATATAAAGAAAGACCATGTGTTATCGGTTAATGGCTCTTTCAGATTTTGGAGAGGTTTTTCGAAAGCTTTTAATCACGATTAATGTAAAGTTTGTTAAATTGTACAAGTAATGTAAATTAAAATGTACTCTCAATCTCTAACTGTAGTTTTGTGAATATTAATCTGCTGGGGTGATACACCACTCTCTCTTGTCACACCTACAGTGAAATTAATGCTGTGAGTGAGCTGAAATGATCTCAGAGGACTCGGCTCAGCTTCACACATTTAGTTTTTCCTGCTGCATGTAGAGTGTTGATTAATTCATACAAAGAGTTTTCCTAACAACTTTTATAGAAGTGTAATAGTATATGTTGTGTTGTGTTGTGTTGTGTACATTCTGCATCTGAATCAGAGACAAATGAATAAGTAACAACCACAAAAATGAATTGCAACCAGAAAGTTCAAAGTTTTGCCAGTCCAAAATAAATTATCTATCAAAGAGCTGAAATTCTGAAGTAGAATAGTGACAGGCCCAGTACAGTTGAAACTGCAATAGAATATTGGCAAAACAGTGTCGACACCAAAAAAATGGTGTCGACCCAGAGCACAACCAGGACGATACCCCAGGGTGGAGTTGATGGATGGGGATGACCAACGGAGAGGTAGCCATGAGGAGAGGAGCCCCTCGTACAGATGTAGAGCCGAGGAAGCGATGGGACGCAGATGACCTAGGCGGCCGCAACGGAGCCGCAATGACGACACCCCCGAGATGGAAGTGAGCTGGAGCGACCAGGGGCAGAGGTGGAGCCTGAGGGAAGGTGGAGCTGGCCGAAGCAGGAGGGGTGGAGGGCCGGAGAGTAGGGAATGGCTCGCAAGTCCGCAGCGAAGGCGTGGCGATGTCCGACCCAGTGGATGTCGAATGCCCGATGGTCCACGCTGGAGTCGAGGGAGGAAGGAGCACAGGCGTAGGAGTCATGACCATGAGTCGAGGTGGGACAGAGCACTCCAAGGCTGGAGGTGGACCCAAGCGCTCCTCACGCCCAGGAAGAATTGGCTCCCAGCAGGTCTGTGGTGTCACCACACCACTGAGAGAAGGTAGAGGTGACACTGAGGGACCGATGGGGGACGATGAAGACTGGGTGACAGGATTGTCTGGGGACTGAGGAAGGGAATAGAGAGCAGTAGAAAACCCAACAAAACACAAAGAATTCCGAATAGCAGTCTGGAGAGGTGGTGGGAGACGGAGGCTGGGCGGGGTTATACTTAGCAGGACTGAAGGAGATGAAACACATTCTGGCAAGATCAAGGGGCACAAGGAATTCATATCTCGACACTCATACAAACTGTCCATTAAGTCCAGCCAGTACTCACTCTCCGTGGTGGGATGGTGGGCGGGGCTCGCTTCCATTCCCTCGAAATCCACGGGAATTCGCCACGACGATGGGCGCTGACGCTGGCTCACACCCTGGTCAGACTCTCTGTGCTGCAAAATCCATAGTTGGTCAGGTCTTTTGAATGACAGAAAGACAAATCAAATTAGTTACTACGACAACTAAAGACTGGAGGGAACTAGGACAAAGGAAAACAGAAACAAACTACAAGTCTGTGAAAATAAACCTAAGGGTGAATTCACACCTGTCTTATTTGGTTCGATTGAATCGAACTCAAGTTCGTTTCCCCCCTTGGTGCGGATCTTTTGGGCAGGTATGAATACAGCAATCGCACTCGGGTGCGAACCAAACAACCATACCGAGACCCAGCTGAAGAGGTGGTCTCCGTCCTGTTCCAAACAAACTCTGGTACGGTTCGAATTTCTGTCCAATAATTGGATGACATTAGCACACGTGTGGTTTTGTTTACAAATTTTTTGTCGGGTGTGAATGAATACACCCTAAGACGCCCTGGGACGCAGAGAGCCAAAGAGCATATTGTGCTTCAAGAGCAAGAACAGCATCTGTACAAAGAATTTCACATAATCAGTATCACAAATTTTCTCATTTTGATTAGTGACCTAAAATAGTGAAGATTATGAAATATTTCATATTCACCAGCTTTTATTTGTCTTACATTTTAAAAAACCTAAACATTCTGTTTATTTCCATGTATAAATTAGAGTTTGAATCCATTATTTTTAAAGCTCCAGTCCGTAACTTTTTTAAGTTAAAAATAATCCAAAATAATTATATTAAAAAAAACTTATTCTGCCAGTGGTCAAAACTATCTGCTTGCCATAGCTAGATTCAAAACGGTTAGCTTGTAATAATGATTTTAATTCCAGTGGTACTGGTGGGTTTCCGCGGGAAATTCGAGCATGTCTTTGCGTCATGACGTCACATCTGTACACAATAAAGAAGGAGTTTCGGCTAGCTATACTGCGCGTGACGAGATGTTTAGATGTATAGGCTTTTCTCGCAGCACTTTACATAATTAAACTTATGGCATCCAGAAAGATCCAAACAACAATCATCAGTGTCAACTGGAGATTCAGCAGTTATAAAACCCAAAAGACTTCGTACTTCGGATTTAAGGTGGCTAGAGAAAGAGAAAGAAACCGTCTCATGCGAACACAAGGATTTAAACATCGGCGGGGCTTTTGAAAAGTGCGTGAACTCCGTGTTTTGAAGGGGTTCAAAACGGAAGAAGAGACGGCTTTTTTCTGCTGAACAAGTAAGACATTTCAATAGTTCAATCGTGTAACAGTACGTTTTCTTAATTCACACAGTTATGGAGTTTCCTTTGTTGTGCCTTTCTCGTTTTGCTATTATGGAGAATATGAATTCTGAACTACGCAGGTAACCATAAAACACATTAAATTTAACATTAGTCACGCAATGCTGATGTTGTTAACATGAACAATTTGAGAACAAAGTAGGCTATAATTTGCACGGTTGCTGTAAATCATGTTGATTAAATCTAACGAAGCTTATCATGTCGAATGCTTTTTCCCCCTTAGTTGGTCAGAACAAAAATGGATTTTACTTACTTGTTCAGAAGACATTTTCTTATGAAAATTCTTATGTTGGTCAAACTTTCAAAAAGTGAATCTGTGACTCTGTATGACAGTATCCACACAGCGCGGTGACTGACAGCAGCACTCGCCTCAAAACACTGTGTTCATCCGCGCTGTTTCATGCCGATTTACAACCCACGTAAAGATAATAATTCCGCGAATCACTGCAGTTACAGATTTCGAACAGAGAGATGGCGACAAAGAGGAAAAGTTCCGGACTGCAGCTTTAATGAAATCTCAGACTTTTGGACCCTATTGAATATTAGGACATTCTCTACACATTATATTATGAAAATGGAGCATGATCCAACACTACAGAGAATTATTTCTTTGAAGGACCAAATCAGGCCTGTTGACACATGTTTTAATTGTATTATAATCTGTTAAGCTGCCAAATCAGACTTCAAAACTGGGCTTTTCCATCTCTGCAGTAAATTCCCCACACGCTCCTCTGTCATATTCAAATCTATGCTAATAGCACATAATACCCAATAATAAAGCATTCAAAGTGCCCCATTACCGTACACAGTAGTCACTGCCAAGCAGACACTGGCAATTTCCGTTAATTAGCACTCCTTGAAAATGAAGCTTTAACGATGAGAACGACCGTGTGTTTTATTATAAGCAGCATCAGTGGGAATTGAGCCTCGGTTGATTCATGCATGATGTACCTGAGGCCGTGTTCACAAAACATACTGCAAGATAAATACATCATGAAACAGATTTTTTGTATTATGATTTTTTGTCACTTCAAACATTTACAAATATTTTTAAGCTTATCATGAGTGATGATGAATTACTGTACAATTAAAAATATCTGTAAAATGTATAACAAGTGTGGTTTTCTGTGGTTATGATTGCTTATAGTCATTAGTGAAAAACAAGTAAACAATTATTTATTTTTAAATAGTTAAAGTCTGTCAATTTAATACAGTTTTAATAACTATCCACAATGCCGCATGCAAAAGCAAGCATTTTCGTTGTGCACCAAGTTAAATGGTTCTTCTGTCTGCCGTTCTCTTCACAAACAAATGAATGTTTTTTGTAGTGAGTCAAAAACATCCTGCATGACCCTATTCACGAACAAATGACTCTCATGAACTGGTTCTTTTTAGTGAATCAAAAACATCAGTGCGACCAGTATATCCATAGATATCAATAATAAAGGCTAGATGTCTCGTCCGCGCTGCTGGCCAATGGAGGTCGACGTCTGCACCTGGCGGCCATCTTGTCACAGCCAGCTCGCTCACTCGTAACATTGTGTTTCAATGGTGCATGTAGGCCTACTTTTTAAATAACCATAACTTGCTCAATTTTCTACCGATTTTCAAATGGTTTGGTTTGTTATAAACGTCAGAGATGTAGTTATGACACTGTGTACTTATGAATAATAAGTGTATAAATAAATAATCATCCAGAATTAATAACGTTAATGTTAATAACGTTTGTAAGAAACCAAACCGTTTGTAAATCTGTCAAGATTTCAATGAGATAAGAGTATTTGTGTTCGTGCTGATCTTACATCAGGTACCACAGAGCCCGCCAGAAAGCTTGCCTGTGACAAGATGGCCGACGGTGATGACGATAGAGACTCCGCCGTAAGACATCTAGCCTTTATTATGGATATCTATGAGTATAGCCCTATTAAAGAACAAATGACTCTGATGAACTGGTTCTTTTTAGTGAATCAAAATCTGGAGGATTCACAAAAAAACTGTAAATTTAACGGTATTTTACAGTAAAATTACATTAAATGTACCATTAGATCTATCACAGTTATTTACCGTATATAGTACGGAAACTTTCTGTTAACCAATTAACAGTTTTTCACTGTAGCATTTTTAGAGTCTTTTACCGTTAAAATCACGATAATTTTTTACAATTTATGGTGTTCCTAATAATCCTTTAGGTGAATGTATAAGCTTAGCTGAGTTTACTCAATTCAGTTTAGTTCATCTACATATAGTATTTAAGTAGAGATAACATGATATTTCCATTGTGTGGGACCACTGTCCATAATTGAATCAAGTTATTTTTGAGTGTTCCATATATCGAGGGCTTGGAGCCAGAGGGGCGTAAGTGGCTTTTGACAAACTTTACAGGAGAGACAAAACAAAATTTTGACCACACTTCAATCACCTGTATCATTAACCTTAAACCACAAAAATTGCAACCACAGGCATACTTACATGAATGAGTATTTAAGTAAAAAATGTATGGCATATTAACACAATGAACATGTTCTAAAACATTTTAAAATAAAAAAATATGTCAAAAACGTCAGATACGCCTTTTTGGCACCAAACATTTCTAAGTCTTCTATGGACATATTGGGCGTATCTGCTGAACAATGCAGAAAATAATTGATCAAAAGGGGAATTGATTGAATAATTAACACTTGAATCACACTTGAACAAGTAATTATTTTTCATTTAACTCATTCATTATTATTATTATTATTATTTTTTTTTTTTCACCTTTCCATTCTTGGCATCTGCTGAACACTACAGACTGTAATTAAAGTCACTGAACTTGCTAAACACACTTCTGATTGGCAATTCATGAGTTGTTCAATTGATTTCATTACAATTCTTTTTTTTTCAATACTCTATTTAATTGACAGTTCTCTCGTGTTCTTTTTGCTTTTTAGTTCTTTTCCCTCACCTTCCTTCCTGGAACATGAATGCCATGTGAATTAATGTAGCCTTGGCCAGAATTTCTTAACCTTTTACGTTGGTTTCTTTTCCAATTTTCAACATCTCTCTGTCTTTTTCTTCCTTTTTGTGGTGTGTTGGCATCCTCTTCCTGGCCACTTTCAACCCCTCCCTCCTAAACAGGCTCAATGTCTACTGTCTCAGTCCCTCGATCTTCTTCTGTCTCCATGTGTCCCTCATCAATTGCATGATCTGTGTCCCTGCCTGTCTCTCTTTCCCCATCTTCTGCTGTCTCCATGTGTCCCTCATCTCTCTCCCTCATCTCATGCTGTGTCCCTAAATTATATAATTAATATTTATTAATATCCTACATGAATGCCCTGATACTAATAATTCGGGGTAAGGATTAGATAAGGTAATGTTCTAACTTATTTTCTATGCAAGTCAGAACTCACCTCCTCCATCCATCTCCATGTGTCCCTCAAGTTGATCTCTCTTTCTCACCTCATGTGGCTGTGTCCCTTAATGATTAACACATTAATATTTATTAATATAATATCCTACATGAGTGCCCTGAATCTATTAGTTTAAGGCTAGGGTAAAGTAGATTATGAGAAAGTTCAAAAGAATATTCTCTGTCAGAACACAGGCACAGTTAGCCAGATCAGACCAAACCAATGGGATTAACGTTAGCCATGCTAGGCTAGGCTAACAAGGTAAGGCTCTCAAGGCATGATTATGTCTTACTGTCATCACTCTTGTGAGGAAATGCATTCAAACAACTCTGACTCATCTTCAACTTCTTCAATATACACTCACCTAAAGGATTATTAGGAACACCATCCTAATACTGTGTTTGACCCCCTTTCGCCTTCAGAACTGCCTTAATTCTACGTGGCATTGATTCAACATGGTGCTGAAAGCATTCTTTAGAAATGTTGGCCCATATTGATAGGATAGCATCTTGCAGTTGATGGAGATTTGTGGGATGCACATCCAGGGCACGAAGCTCCCGTTCCACCACATCCCAAAGATGCTCTATTGGGTTGAGATCTGGTGACTGTGGGGGCCATTTTAGTACAGTGAACTCATTGTCATGTTCAAGAAACCAATTTGAAATGATTCGAGCTTTGTGACATGGTGCATTATCCTGCTGGAAGTAGCCATCAGAGGATGGGTACATGGTGGCCATAAAGGGATGGACATGGTCAGAAACAATGCTCAGGAAGGCCGTGGCATTTAAACGATGCCCAATTGGCACTAAGGGGCCTAAAGTGTGCCAAGAAAACATCCCCCACACCATTACACCACCACCACCAGCCTGCACAGTGGTAACAAGGCATGATGGATCCATGTTCTCATTCTGTTTACGCCAAATTCTGACTCTACAATCTGAATGTCTCAACAGAAATCGAGACTCATCAGACCAGGCAACATTTTTCCAGTCTTCAACTGTCCAATTTTGGTGAGATCTTGCAAATTGTAGCCTCTTTTTCCTATTTGTAGTGGAGATGAGTGGTACCCGGTGGGGTCTTCTGCTGTTGTAGCCCATCCGCCTCAAGGTTGTGCGTGTTGTGGCTTCACAAATGCTTTGCCTGCATACCTCGGTTGTAACAAGTGGTTATTTCAGTCAAAGTTGCTCTTCTATCAGCTTGAATCAGTCGGCCCATTCTCCTCTGACCTCTAGCATCAACAAGGTATTTTCGCCCACAGGACTGCCGCATACTGGATGTTTTTCCCTTTTCACACCATTCTTTGTAAACCCTAGAAATGGTTGTGCGTGAAAATCCCAGTAACTGAGCAGATTGTGAACTACTCAGACCGGCCCGTCTGGCACCAACAACCATGCCACGCTCAAAATTGCTTAAATCACCTTTCTTTCCCATTCTGACATTCAGTTTGGAGTTCAGGAGATTGTCTTGACCAGGACCACACCCCTAAATGCATTGAAGCAACTGCCATGTAATTGGTTGATTAGATAATTGCATTAATGAGAAATTGAACAGGTGTTCCTAATAATCCTTTAGGTGAGTGTAGGATTCATCAGTTTGTTTCATAATATTCATCAAAATCGTTTCTGCCTCAGACAGTTCCATGTCTGCAGTTGTGTCAGCCATTTTGAATGCAGTTTTAGGGCACCAACTACACTTACGCCCTTCTGGCTCTGAACAAAAATGTGGGTCCTACATGTATTTTTCAGAGCCAGAAGGGCGTAAGTGGACTTACGCCCTTCTGGCTCCAAACATTACTCACACTTTTGTGTTAGGTCTGTATTGTTTTGTTGCTTTATTCAATACAGTTTGATCTCAGATAGGTCTTTTTGGCACAACTAGATAGAGCTCATCAAGACCTTTAATTTGATATATAGAACTCATTTTCGCCCAAAATGCCACTTACGCCCCTCTGGTTCCAAGCCCTCGATATATCCTCTTATGTCTGCTGCATGCTCATAGTGTTGCTCGATGACATCACTGTTTTCTACAGAGCTGCTTTATAACTGAATTGAACTCATTTTATTTGATCTTTTGATCAACACTGAACTGATCTCAGCTGAACAATGATACTATTTTCTTTTTAGAGCTGCTTTACAGCAGAATTGATCTCTGTTTGCATCGATTCCTTATTATTATTAATTATTTCTTGTTTATCCCTGTAAAGCTGCTTGGAAACAATTTCTATTGTATAAAGCGCTATAGAAATAAAGGTGAGTTGACTTGACTTCTTTGGATAAAGCATTGCATTTATCTCCATGGTGGACCTTTGCAGAGCATTACATTTCTTTTTCTTGATGCAACATGAAAGAAGTCTTCTCAGATCTCAGTTCTGCCATTTTTGTTTTGTTTTTAACTATTAATTTTAGTCATTTTTACCTTCTTTTATAAAGGACTGTACAGAGAGTAGACAAGAAGCAAAGTGTGACAGGGTCGGAAAGGACCGCAAGTCAGGACTCGAGTAGCCCAAAGCTATATCGGCTATGACACTTCTGCCTTTTAACCGATGAAATGTCAATGTAAGTGGAAATTCAGTTACTGTTTGCCAAAACTGAAGGAAATCAATACCTTGAATGTATTCTTTTTGTTGGTATTCTGTTGGCTTAATTTGAGCTTGAGCTTCACTGAGGCATATTACACACCAATGAGACCCGTTACGCGATGCTCCAGATGTTCTAGCAAAGAGAATTATCTCCTGTGGGCCAAACATAGACATACCCAACACCTGCTCCATTGGAGATTGTCTACAGTTCAATGTGAATCACAACTCATTATCTGTATAGTAGAAAATTAAATATGACAAATCATGAATGACTGGCTATATTAGATTTATTTAACTGATATAGAGGTGAATAACTTATTGTTTATGAAAAGTGTTGCACTTTAACTGTCTACATGCTTCTGAAACAGGAATTTTGTACTGGTAGTTTTATTTCATTCTTTGCACACTCTTAAAAATTAGGGTTCCCTAATCCCTATACATCTATGGTTCTATGAAGAACTGTTTTTTTTTTTACATTTTATATTGTTTCCTGAGGGGCACTTATAATGTTAGTATGATTTTTACATTAAAATTGTCATAATTTAGAAATAAAATGCCATTTTCTACCATTTTCTTTTAGCTTCTGATGTGAATGTTTACATTGAAGTCTCACAGCTTCAATGTAATATTGAGACTCCAATGTAAACGCCCACTGCTAATATAATATAAGATTGGCTAATATCTTGCATATTAAATAAGTATTACACATGGAATTCTCTTGAAAACTTGTATTAAGTTTATACCATTTCAGCTGTCGAGATTAACTTATCGTGAAAAGTGTTGATATTATATTTAGATCTTCTCCCATGGCATAAAAAGGTTGCAGTAATGAGCATTGTAGCCGATGACAGACGTCTGTTGAGCACATAGTGATCTCGTCATTGCAACTTGATTGCACTCTCACGATATGCACTCTCATGAATGCTTTCATCATAACTAACAGTTTAAACATGATGTAAACAGCATTGATTATAATGGGAGTCCAGAAATTAGTCACTGATAAACTTGCGCTGTGTGATTGACAGCTAGAGATTATAAAGGGAGCGTTTAACACACAAATAATTATCTACTTAGACATTCACATAGTTGAAAATAAATAAGCACTTCGCTAGCATTAGAATCCTTCGAAAGGTAATGTTACTTTAGTGGAGTGATCCTGCATCTCCTCCTCTCATCTCACTAACGCGGGGCCAAAAACGCGATGATGTAGAAATAGGCATTGATCTTCTTCTGCAGAGGCGGTCTTTCGTCGCACTATTACATCATAATGTGTCATCAAAAACAAGTCGTTTTCTGCACTTGGATTCAATAAAAGCTGTTTTGGGATTAACAAGGAAGTTTTGAGTTCTGAGACTTACAGGATGCTTTTGTAGTACATGTCAAAAGATCAGGGAAAATTGGATTTCTCATTCATCACCCCTAATACAAACATCAAAAACAAAGACAAACAAGCAAACAGGCCAACAAACAAACCCCAAGTGCTGCAAGTTAAATAAAATGTACAATGTACAAATGTGTCTGTTTACAAAAAACATAAGTCAAAACAAGAGAAGCCAAAACCTTCTTAAAATAAAAAATTCAAAATTTGTGTAGAAAGGATTGGAGAGGATCCCAAAGACTCCTGAATTTGTCCTGTTTGTGGTTGAGGTCATAAGTTAATTTCTCCAAAGGAAGAAAGGCTGACAGCTGAGAAATCCACATAGAAATAGTAGGGACCTGAGATGTAGACCATTTTAATAGTATACATTTCTTAGCCAAGAATGTGAGGGTTGTAAACAAAACTTATCAATTTGATGGCGGATCCAGAAAGATTCAAACGACAATCAGTAGTGACAACTGGAGATTCACCCGTTGAATCTTGCGAAAACAAGGATAATATCGGAAGGGCATTAAATGTAGTCACGCAATGCTGATGTTGTTAACATTAACTATTTGAGAACAAAGTATAATTTGCACAGTTTGACGTGATATGATAAGCGATCGTTAGATTTAATCAGCGCGATTTACTGCAATGCTTTTTTCCCCGTAGTTGGTGGATGCTACTTGTTCAGGTGACATTTTCCAGTGAAAATTCTTATGTTGGTCATACTTCCAAAAAGTAGAATCTGTGATTCTGAATGACAGTATCCACACCACGCAGCGACTGACAGCTGCACATTCTCCTCAAAACATTGGATTCATCCACGCTGTGCCGTGCCGAGGCACAACCCATGTAAAGTTGATAATTCCACGAATAACTGCAATTGCAGATTTCGAACAGAGATGGTGACAAAGAGGAAAAACTACAGACTGCAGCTTTAAGTAATGTAACAGCGCAGCGCTACGTCAGAATGTAGGCTCACTATTGGCCAGCATCACACTCATGACCAGCGTCGGCCAATAGTGAGCCTACGTTCTGTTCTGACGTAGCGCTGCGCGGTTACACTACGTGAACTCACTCCGAGGCCCACACAGTAGAAGATGAAAAGTTGAACAAAGTCGTTATTTTTGGGGGGGTTTGCGCACAAAAATTATTCTCGTTGCTTGATAAACTTATGGTTAAGCCACATTAGTCACTTGGACTATTTTAAAGGGGTCATATAATGCCATTTTCATACAAGTTAATTTGATTCTTTAGGGTCTAAATGAAAAGTTTGTAATATACTTTAATTAAAAATTCTCATTAGTATTGTAAGAAAACACTCATTTTACCTGGTCAAAACCAGCTCTGTTTTCAGCACGCCGTTTCAGTGCATATGCCTTTAAATGATAATGAGCTTCGCTCACTCCGCCCCTCTGTTCTGTGGGGCGTTTTGACACAATGCACGTGGAGTGTTGCCTTGACAACGGTTGAGGGTATATTTTGAAGAGAGAATGGCAGCGGGAGTCTCAGGACACATCTGTGCAATCGTATCAGTTTGAACCGGAGTCGCACCCGGAACAAGATGACAGCCCAGAAGAAGTTCAACATTAAGGCTCGAACAGGACGTTTCTGAATGGTTGGTTAACATAATGTCACTTTGATCTATCTTTGTGTACTGGCAGGGTAGACTAGAGTAACTTAGTGAGATGTACGAACGCTATGTGTTTACTGATGTATACGTACTCAGTTTGTAATAACACAATAACCATAACGCGTTGTTCATTATAAACGTGGGATTGTGAATTATATTGAGAACGTCGTACATAGGAAACATGCCGTAATGTAACTAACTTACCTTGAGTGTAAACCTTAGCCGCATTCATCGTGAAGCGTGCAAGCGATTTACAAAGATTAATATAAAGGTTAATAAAATTTAACACTCACTTCTTCTGGAGGTGCAACAGGAACATGAGTTAACTTACCGATTCTTTTTTCAGGAGCAGCTTCTTAGCAAAACCAGCTTTATACTGACCCTCGTTTATAAAGCAGTCTGGTGGTGAGAAATGATTCGCGCAAACATGAAAGCAGTGACGTTGCTCGTGGGGAATATTCCCTTCGAAAACAAAACTCAGCCACTGTGTCTTCAGCGGTTCAGATTTAGGAACATCAAAATGACTGTGTTCGTTATTACACCCAAGAACAGAACACCACAATCGCTAAGACGCCATTCTGCTCCAGTGTATCAACAATGACGGACTACGATGACAGCTCGCTCAGGGCGAGGCTGTGTTGAAACGCTGCTGTCAATCAACAATCGTGGGAGGGGCGTCCGACCGTGTGACGTCACACGGTCGAACGGCTCGATTTGAGGCAGGGAAAAACATATAGGCCTAAGGAGATTAAAACAAAAACACTGGATGGATTTTTATCATTATATGATGGTTGTGTACAGGCACTGCCAACACACATTTCAGTACTATCAACTTGAAAAAGTGCATGTACCATTATATGACCCCTTTATCGATGTTTTTACTAACTTTCTGGGCCCGCAGGTTTCAATTACAATAGAAGCCTATGGAGGAGTGAGACAGCTCTCAGATTGAATCAAAAATATCTTAATTTGTGTTCCGAAGATGAACGTAAGTCTTACGGGGTTGGAACAACATGAGGGTGAGTAATTATTACTGACAGAATTTTCATTTTTGGGTGAACTAACCCTTTAAAGGTTCTTTGTAGAACTCAAAATGATTCTTCTAAACCCACTTTTGGAACCTTTATTTTTAAGAGGTAATTGATGTGATCACACACTATTGAGTGATTCGGTCTACTGACACAGATTTGTGGAGTACAGAATAGCTTTAAAATTTAAATTTACCAGTCTTTCCTCTCAGATTAATGTCTAAACACTGGTGATTCTGTGTATGTAGGCTATGTGGAGCCAAGGGGGTGCAGAATCTGCTTAGTGCCTTGTACTCCAAATTGTTTGCACCATCTGTGAGGCTTCTTCTGTGAGTTTATGCATCACACTTTGATGTATAGACATAAAAAGTGATCATTATTCTATTTCTTGCTTATTTCTCAGTAAATTGTAAACATGCTATGTAGGCTAGGTATAATATATATATAATATAAATATATAATATTCATTTTTATTACTTAGTTTTTGAGACCAGTCTACAGTCTGCACTGTAATAAAATCTCATATTGGTTGTACATTCTCTGTATGGCTTAGTTAAAATAAGAAAAAATAAATATAAAAGTGTCTTTTGTTTGTAGAGCTTTCAAAAAGTCTCAAAATTCCCGAATGCCTGTAATAAATATTAATGAATACTGAAATGAACGTGTAGGATATGTAGTTGTGTATTAACCACATGGGGGCAGCACACATATGATGCCCCATTATAATCAACCTTTGGGCCACTGAGTCACTGAGGTGATAAATTCATTACTAATCCCCACTCTCTCAGGCCTTTTGGCATAACCAGCCATATTTCTTGTATTTTTGTATTGTGCATATAGCCGCATATATAATCCCTGCAAAATATTCACGATATAACTTATCAGGTGAAATGTTTGTATGGTCAAGGGGTGTATGTTGTTTAATCCATAAGCAAGAGGGCGCTGATCGTACTGTACATGTCAGGTCAACCTCTCTTGAGACCTGAAGAATCAAAAGTGGTGATAATCTCTCCTTACAGCAAGTCTAATAAATGCATCCCTCTAGGTCACAGCTAGGCCACCAGGCTATTTTGCAACACAGAGAAGGGTAATCTGATGTAAGAACTATCCACTAGCCTGCTGCTCAATAAAACATCAGGATGAGATGATATTTGTATGATGAGACATATTTTCATATATTCATATTATCTAATCTTTATTCATCCATACTCGCAATACAAAGGCTATATATACCAAAGTGGTAGGCCTGATATTTCTGTATTAGGCTACTTATAGTGATGCCAATATTTTTTTGTAAAGTAGTTGAATAAATGTTCTTTGGAATACTATTAATATTTGCCACAGAACTCTATTGTGAATAATTATGAATCTTTATTTACATGTTATCTGTCATGTAAACAGCCAGTCAAAAAAAAATGTATTATGTTTATTTCGAATTGGACATAGCCTAACTGAAAAATGACTTGCGTGAGGGAGTCAGATGTGAACTTCAACATCTTTGAACAATTCATTTTCGGAGTGAGTTCAAACTGCTCGGGCTGCTGTAGCGCACTGCGAGATGGTATCAGTGGCAAAAGATGTTTTCCCCAACTAAGTGCAAATTCAAAACCATATTTTTATGGTAAGTTTACGCTACTCAAAGGGTTGTTCCAAATTAAAGTGAGCAACCTAACTCCTTCATGATTAACCCGCAGGGAATGGTATATAATTGGTACTATACGATATGATCACGTGATTGGGTGTCGCTTTCTCACGAATCATTTTGAGTTACTATATTTGTATAATAACGACATTATATTGATATAGGCCGATACGTTTTTAAACGTACTTCAATTACGCGAAAGTGACGCTCACTTTCAAATGGAATTTGACTTAGATTTTTAATTACTGTCACAAATTAATATTTTGTTGTCAATTTTGCAAACATTTTTAGAAGCAGTTAGACACTGCTGATCTAGAATCAATGGTAAGGACAGCATAAATATGTTGTGGTCTTTTCAATATCCATCTCAAGGTAGTCTGATATTGCAAACACTGATTTCAGAGATAGGTCTATTCACACCCTGATGCTTTCTAACATTAGACGGTTAGAGAATGATGATGAGCACCAATGTTTCTCCCCAAGTTCATTTAGCTGAAACATTAGTGAGCGCATCAGGCATGAGGCTACAGGATTTACATAGAAAATGATTGTGAGCCATCTTCAATGCAATTAGAAATACTATGCTTACTAATAATTGCTGCAATGTCTTCATTATACATGCCAGAGGGCATAATGGATTTTGAAGGTTTGTTTACCATTTTCTCCTTTCAACTGTGTGCAGTGGTCCATCAAAATCAAGCCTGAAAAAACCTAAATGCCTGTCTTTTAAATTGACTATAACAGTGTTGTTCTTCCGGGCAGCTGAAATTGAGCATATTAAGAAGGTTTGATTTTCCCACAATCCCCTGTCTTTGGAGTCTGGAGCTGGTTTAATCAGATTGTAATGGTCTCCTTGAGTGATAGTAGAGAGCAGTACAAAACATACACCTATAGGGCACTCCGTGGTGTGAAACACTCCCTTGTGACAATAAAACAGGGCCTTACAACTCGCCGCAAGATACAAAGCACCAGAAAAAGAGGTCATCCCTGCCTCTGGAGACTAATTTGAGCTTTATGTATGTGTAGACACGTACAGTTATAAACACCAGCACACTTTTTTTTTGCTGTGGTAATTCTATCTACTGGCCAAACATGCCTGTTTGGAGAGGTGCTCGGGTAATGAGAATTGCTGGGTACATGAGCACTTTTGTTGCCATGGTTGGCTGGTCATGTTGAAATATGCCAGAGTAGTTTAGGTCTTAATTCAGAGGATCCCATTGTGGGACATTTCTCTAGGGAGGTGGAGGAACAATCGCAGGGTCAGTAAGTCTTCCCTGTGGCGATAGAGGACCTGTTTTCCCTGTTGATGATTCAGGAACTTGAGGCCTCTGAACACTCATTTGTTACCCAATGAACACATGTACTATTGGAACTAACATTTACATTACTTTATAACCAGTGTTGTTATTGTGAACTAAAATGACTAAAAATAATTTTCTGTAATTGAAATAAAGCTGAAATAAAATAAAATTTAAATGTTAGATGAAAAACTTAAACAAATGTTGCCTTGGCATTTAACTGAAATAAATACGTTTACGTTATTTAAACTAAAACTTAAAAAAAAAAAAAGCTAAACAGAAATATTATTATTATTATTATATTATTATTATTATATAAAAAAAGAAATGACAGCACATAACAAAATTATAAAAACTTAAACTAAAATGAAAACTGAAAATAAAAATTGAAGCTAATTCAAAACATTAATAAATTCTATAATAGTAGGCTATATAAATAATACTAAAATAACACTGATTAACAACTTCTTGCCAAGATTAAGCACAAGTTTGAGAGAGAGAGAGAGAGAGAGAGAGAGAGAGAGAGAGAGAGAGAGAGAGAGAGAGAGAGTGTGTATATATTTTTCGAACATGTTGTAACACTCTATAGACCTTATGCACCAGAGAAACGAGGGCGCCGCCATCTTTAGAATATTGTCTTTGAACTTCCGTTTTTGCGGTTGCTCTGTATATTTCTATGGCATCGCTGTCCAGGAGTAATTAGCTGGTGAAGTTGATTTACTTATTGTAGAGTTAACGAAAGTTATCATGAGCATTCTAATGTCTATGATAAGCATTGTAAAGCACATGTCTTAACAACTGGACCTTGGGATTTTTTTTAACGAGCCGTTCATTTATAACTAGGCAAGATCGCTGTGAAAATACAGACCGAAAGTCAAAAGACAATGAGCTCAGCGCGGAAAAGGGGCGTGGCTACATAAGGTCTATCCACCTTATTCCTACGCCCCATAACGCTTTGCGCGAATTATGGGTGTAACCAGAGACTATTTATATAGAGACATGCCACTTACTCAATCCTCAATACAACTATATAGGGAAAACCCGTAACGACAAAGATGGCGGTTGTATGCACATGTCCCGCCCCTCCCGCTGGAAAGCCAATCGTCTGCCTTTAACAGTCAAGCCGGGAAACATTTAAGCCTATCGTCTGGTTCCACTGACGCATGCGCACAGTTGAGGTTTGCGACAGTGGAAAATACGTTACTGTTTGAAAAGGCGGCAGATTTGATATGCAGTGTATGTGTGCGTTGTGTAAATATCAGACATCCCCAAGTGTCTACCGCATATTTATAGCGGCTCCCTGATGCCCAAAATTAGTTCAAATCTCCCGGAAACTAGAGCGAGCGAGCGAGAGCTCACACATACTGTGTTTCAAACCGTGCAGCGCGCGCACGTCAGAGGGAGAGAACCCTTGCGCATGCGTAGTAAAGTATAACCTGTGGGGGAAAAGGCGTTTTAAATCTTATTTTGGGGCAAAGTCATCAAACTTTTTCAGCGATTTTTATCATATTTTACTGCTGTTTCTATACATGCAGTTTTTATGTCCCGGTGACCAGTGAAAGTGCAGTTCTGACTCTCTGCCCATTCATTTAGATAGGAGCCTGGTCTTGTTAGTCCGAAATAGCTGCCCGGAGGCGTTGCCAAGATGGCGGCCGAGTGGCACGACTTGCCTAAAAGGACTTTGGTGTAACTTCCGTTAAGCTGTAAACAATCAGTGAAAGGCTCGCTCTATGAACACCATACGTTAAAAAAGTGTCACAATGAGATGACATTAATCGACTCACCCTTCAACCATTGAACATTAAAATGAAATTTAAAAGTTTAAAAGAATTAACAAGGTACTTTCAACAAACCAAAAATAGCCCCAAAAGCGCGAGTCTATGGTTAAATATAACTAGTAGGCAAATATATATCTGTATAACAAGCCTTAATCAAAAATGTTCATTAACTTCAGCATTACGTGACACTATATCAAAGTGATTTCCGTCATTTTGACAGATTATAAATTGCATTTACCTGTGAAAACAAACCTGGAAAGAGACGTGAGGATTTGAGGACAATCTTCGTGCATTCCAGTGAATTATGAATGGAATATCGTAAATTAAATTCGGGAGAACAGACCACAAATGTGCCGTATATGCTGTCCTTTTTCATACTTTTACAGCGGATTGCAAAGGAAAAAATAAAAATCATCATGAGGAAAAGAGCTCTTGCCATAGATATTCTTGTTATAACATGTCACGTTAAAATACCAAGTATAACGTTATTCTCATGATGTCTGAAAATAAATCATTAAGGAAAATTGACAGCTCATCCAGTCAAACTGACAGATCAGCTTTATTTGTAGGGCAACCTTATGATTTGAAATTATTCGTTTTAGCCTTTTTGAATGGAAGTTCCCCAAACCGGAAGTGCCACCCATAATTCAAAACGCAGTAAGGTCGTCAGGAACAAGGGGGTAATCCATCGACCGGAAGTTGAAGCCGGCCGGGTGCCGCCATGTTGTAGCAGAACTTCACTTGCGTTAGCATTTCCATTGACTCCCATTCATTTTGGCGTCACTTTGACAGCGAATAACTTTCCATCTGAGGCGTTTAAAGACTCCATTTGTCCATTATTTATTTCTAAAGAAACACGACAATGTATAAAGGGCTCCATTACCTTCTATGTTACATTATGGCCCCGTAGAAACAGATTTAGTAAAAATAGGCTAACGATTGCGTCATAACCACTCGACTCTCTGTCGCGCTGTACAGAAATTACCGTACAGACAGGAGGAGAAGCTCGCAGGCAATCGGGGGGACGTCCCGTCAAGAGAGAAGCCCATAGATAATGAGTCCATAAAAGCAACGGAATACTTACTCCTGCTCACTCTCGCCAAAGAACTCTTTGCTCAAGTTCCCCGTCTCTGCAAGATTAACGTTGGCAATTTCACGCACAGCTACTAGAAGATTACGTCTGTCAGACAGGTTGCTCACGTCATCAAGCTTAGTTTGAGTCGGTTTGAGTCTGCGCGTCAGGAACGGAAGTGCTCAAAAATCGCTAAAAATGGGCTTCAACTGTCTCAACTGAGTTCCAATGAGATGGCTCTGTCCACTTCTTATACTGTCTATGGTCAGGAATAAGGTGGATTGAGAGTGAGGAGTCACGTGCCGATTTGGGCGGGGTCTGAGCCGGTCGGCCATGATGGTAAAGAATAAAGAAAAGTTTCGTAAGAAATGTTAGGTAATGTAGGGTCCAAAATTTTAAAGTTGAGACACAGATATATAACGCATATTTTAAAAGCTTTTTTTGTAAACTAAAAATAAAAATGTATTTGCATCCGTTATGTTAACAGCATCATATTTCTGTGTAAGACCAGCTGATGGACACCGCGTTGTCATGGGAACATCCCACGTTGTCTTTAGTTGCTCCCTTCATCAAATGCGCTCCACACGGCTGCCTAACAGCCCACTAGAGCCTTGCTCACTCCAAAAGGGCTCTAATATCTGCCCTTCGAAGGGAGTATGGCATAGGGAAGCTCACGAGCAATAAGCACGTCTCAGCCGGGTCCGTCACTTATTTGGTTCCCCTGGAAACATTTCCGTTGTGGTCTGTGTTATTTGCAGCGCGTTTTCTGTATTTGGTTGTGTTGTGAACTTTTGCAGCGCGTTTCCTTATTTGGAGCACACGTGTGTTGTGAAACTGATGAAGATGTTTTTTTTAATTTGCTGGTGTTTTTTTCTATTTGCATGCGTTTTTTTCTATTTGCATGTGTTTGCTTCAGTTGCAGCGCGTTGAGCTGTCTCGGCCACCGTACATATCAGATTTATTTCCACATATGAATGAGGCCTGAAACATCAAGTATGACTGAACTCTCGCAGTTTAACGTTACAGGTTTGGGGGTTTCTAAGTCTTGCACCCAGCCGCAACAGACTTGTTCAGCTTCTAATGACTTAAAGCTTCTGAACTCTTGCATTGTGTAGGCAGTAACGTTAGTCACTGATACCATAAACAAACCAGGTAATTAACTATGTCAGGGTGTGTGAAAGGTGGTAGTGCTTTGGGTCTTTCGTCCATTCTGTAGCAGGTCGCACAGGGTCCATGTTGATGTCAAGTAGTTTCTCTAAATAACGCTGCTTGGTGTTGTTATTTAGTCTCTCCCGATAGAGCCCCTTTCCTTTGCTTCCCCTTCTTCATTTATTCCCAAGAAACTGTGCCTTATCGCAAAAATGCAAACAAATATCAAGCTGCTCTCTCTTTCTGTCGCTATTTCTCTCGGTCTCACGGTCGAAGTAACCATGACAACGGATAGCGTATCCTACCAAGATGGCGAATCCTTCCCACAATGCAACGCGGAATGATACGCGTGACGTCACCTGGTAGCCTACTGTTGTGTTGAGGGTACACAAAAATTAGGGAAACAATCGTTCAAAAAACAAAACATTACATATATAAATGAAGGGAATGAGAAGAATCACACAATTTCAATTAAAACCCTACAGTATATTACACAATTTCACCATATTTACAATGTCCATTAAGCCAGAGCAAGCGCGTGCGTGTAACGTGCAAAATGTATCTTAGTCCCATTCACTGTATACATAATGTTTGAATCAGTCTATTTGGAGTTGTTTTAAAAGTCTGTGAGCAGATTCAAGAGGGAAGTGTCTGTAAAATTCTCAATGGTGAGTATTCCACAAGGCAAAGACTCTCCCGATATACTCCACAATGAGACGGGTGTAACAGATCCCGGGTTCGCGCTAGCACTCGAGCGACATCGCTCCTGAACAATCAAAAGTCCGCCTCATATATGTAACGGAGTTTAAATAATGCTGTTAAATTCATGCATTAATTGGGAAAACTCGACATTGGCTGTTGCGTCACTTGCATTTGTGTGCGTGACATTGTGGGCGGAGCTACGTCACCACCAGCAGAGTTTCACATCTCTTAGGCCTATTTCACAAAATGGCCCCCGAGACCGGAAGTAGGGTAAACTCTTTTCCGGTGAAAGCGCAAGCAGTTACAGTCGGAGGACAAATGCGGAAACTGTAAGCGGTTTAGTCCTGTTGCTTACCTTTTTATGGTGTTTATGTCAACCCAAAGAAGAAACAACCCTATTTATCACTTCACAGCTTTCCGTGTTTTCATGGAACAACTGGGGAGAGGTTAAATCACGCCAGACACAGACGGCAAAAAGACTTCTGGTCGCGCTGCCGCCCGCTACGATCGCCATTCATTTTCAAAATGGAATTTGAACAGCTTGTTTTCTCTCTCAGTCATTCATATAACGTTATCTGACAAAAGTAAGAATATCAGATGTTGTCCGTTTTGTTGATAGTTTTCAGGGAGTTGTGAAAAGATCGAAATTGGACAAATTCTTGACGTTTGCTTAGTGCCCACATAAAAAAAAGTTCCATTCATTTAAATGGCATGACACTTGATGACTAAGCTCACATTTAACGTTAATATATCGAAAAACAATAAATAAATAAATTGAAATGATGTCTGATTGTAGGCTATGAGTGAAATCTAGCGGCTTTTGTTAAAAAAAATCATGTTATTAAGTGTTAGTCCAGGAGATTGCAGTAATCTTCCACTAGATTATGGCTCCTTTTTCATGTTACCATGAATGAAACTAAGAATTGTACATCTTTACAGTGAATTTGACCTCACGTTGCTGTCTAATAATGAAATTACAAAAATAGTTAGACTAAAAACATGAATGAAGTGATTGATATTACATGTTTTTAAAAAAAAAATCATGTTACAAAATAATATTTAACTGTCTGGGGTCCCCTTATGAAAAGAAAATATTCCCTATATATGAATTATCAATATATGAAATGGTTTAACAGTACGGTATGTTTGAAAACATACAGAATAATATATGGTGTTAATATATTACAATATATTGAATGAAACATGTCAAGTCACTTTTTGCAAAGAAACAAGTCATTTTCATATATTTAAAAATGTGAGAATATATTTACTAATATATAATGTAATTTTATATTCAATACACTAAATAATATATACAGGGATTAAAGTTATCCGTCGCTACGACGGACTTCCGTTAATATCAGGTTCCCCCTGTTTCTTAAATTCCCCTTTTCCTTATTTTAAGTCCGTAAATATGCTTATATTTCTCAAATAGTGTAATAAATGTCTTAATTTTAGTTCAAATGGGTCGGAAGGACGAGGTGTTCACCCGCTTAGCGAGTTGTGATCAAAGCCTGGACTGGAGCAAAAGCCCGTTCCTCTCTGCACAGAAGCGTTCTATTATCACTCCGCTCCCGACCCATTCCGGGTTTTCCAGTCCTACTCACGGTAAAAACTGCTCCGTGTTCAAACAACTTTAAAAATTATTCCAATATGTTTCTTTTTTTATATCACAAACGTCTGAATTTATAAGACTATATGTAACGGTTTGGAAAGTATTCTATACGTTTAATAAATGTCCCAGCTGCCCTTGCTTGCACAAGTAAACAGCAGGCCTGGCAAAGCGCACCCAGGTAAAAAAGGAAAGAAAGTTACAGAAAACAACTTCTACAAACAATTTTAATTTGCCAACAGTTAATAATAATAAATAAAAGTGCATGACGTGCAAATCGGATAACAATCAAGTGCAATATAAACAATGTTTTGTCAGGGCATCAGTCCCGAACCGGCATCAACACTCCATTTCAACATCTGCTTCCTCCTTCACACGCGCCTGGCGTGATTTAACTTCTCCCCGATTGTTCCATGAAAACCAGCAAAACACGAAAAGCTGTGAAGTGATCAATAGGGTTGTTTCTTCTTTGGGTTGAAACATAAAAAGGTAAGCAACCGCTTTTAATCTACGCATTTGTCCTCCGACTGTAACTGCTAGCGCTTTCACCCTATGCAGAGCCATATAGAGTGAGAGTTGCGACAACTCCATTCCATTGACTCCAATGGAACGGTTTTTTACAGCAATGGCGGCTCACGGAGCCTCTCAATAGTTCCCGGAAGTAGCAGCAGCGCGGTAGAGCTACAGCAGAACAGACCGTTTGTGATGCACTTTTAAAAGGTAAGACGTTTAAAGAATAAGATTGTATATTATCAGTACATCTGAATCAAATTAACTTGTAACTTTAACTGTATTAAAGCATGCTAGTTGATTATTGCTCTCTAAATTAGTAGTTTTAGGGGACGTTATCAGGTAAAATAAAGGTCATTGGATAAAGTTAGTACCGCATAACAATCCACGAACAGCATATTAATGTTTTAAACCCGTTCTATTAATGCATGTTTATCCTTTGTTGTGTAATAAGAGGGAAATACTTCTAAACAGAGGTTAAATATAACATTGGGGAGTGTGATAGTTGTAATTGATAAAATGAGAATATCGGTTTCAATCCATATTAAATGTGCAATAACGGGGGAAAATCCTTATTTTAGATTTCATATTTGAGTAAGGAAAAACGTATGGTTGGCGTTTTTTATTCATTGTGTTTCTGTTGACTACTAACGTTACCTGTCTATATTATGATTTAGCTCAGCTGATTTGTATTGATGGGAAAGGGAGATGGAAGTTTATAAGTAAGATTAAAAAACATGCTTAAAACGGCAGCAAGCCGTGTTCTAGATCAAATCACACTAGGCTAAATGGGGTATTATAAATACCATAACTGTATTATATACTAACTCCTATATATAATTTATCCCGTTTTTGTTTCCTTTATCTCTTTCAACACAAGAAGCACAAAGAGGATTCGGTGGATCTTGAAGACACCTGCACTGACGCTGTACCCTCATCAATCTCAGCTCCTTGGATTTTGCAAGACTTTACTTGCTCCCTATTTTTAATAAACATTAAACTTCCCAGTGTTGGTCTTTGTGGAAAAGTGCAGATACACCTAAGTATGATTAGCACACAAGTTCTATTTAGATTGCTCCTGACTTGAGCATATTTTCTGTGTCTGACAACATAGAGGAAAGGCCAGACAACATGCTTGACGTGCAGTTTATTTGACATTTATAAATCCCATTGTGCTAATTCAGTGCAAAAGTGTATACGTCATTGACAAATAAACAAAGTCTAAAATCTTTTCAAAACTGATGTAATGTATATTTTTGTGTCATGAACAATGTATTTGAACAAGTTTCAGTTGTGAACATTTCTAAGTGTTTAAATTCACCTGAAAGTGTACCAACCTACCCATAACTTTAAAGCAATTACCAGTATTTGATAGAGATCTAAAAGGATCATTATGGCTCCTCTGGACAATGCATTATCATGCACACTGCAATTACCATAATAAGAGAGCCATGTTTGCAGTTGCTATTCTATAAATATATAGGCCTAATAAGTTGCATTATAATATGATATAAAATGTATGAATTTCAGGGGGCATGTCATGCCCCCCCCCCCCCCGTTCCTTATTTCCATTTCAGAAAGTTGGCAACCCTAATTTTCATTGCTCTTATCACTTGCACAAACACAGAAAACTATACACTTAAATAACCATCACTTTACATAGTTAAATGAAACACTGAAAATGAGCACAGACCCTTAATGGCGCAGTTACACAGATCAGCACGTGCGAGCACGTGTGCCGACACGTGAGTTAGGGCTAACACTCAATTTAGCTAACATAACTCTACACAGAACATGACAAATCTTAATAAAACATACCTGGGACAAACACGAACAAAGGCAGGTTAACATACACTGCATCACGCTGCTCAAGACATCTTAAATGAGAATAAACAGAGAATCGGAGTTCACAAGCAGATTACCACACACACTTCATTTTATCATCACAAATAACACATTTGACTCGACTGACAGAACTAGTAACTGACAGTCAAATGAAGTAAACTTGTGTGTAATATAAAAGTCCAACCTTTGCACTTGAAAACTATCTAAACTCAGTTTTTATGACGCAGCGCTTATTGATGCGACTTACCAGCAGCGAGAGATGTGAAACTCTGCTGGTGGTGACGTAGCTCCGCCCACAATGTCACGCACACAAATGCAAGTGACGCAACAGCCAATGTCAAGTTTTCCCAATTAATGCATGAATTTAACAGCATTATTTAAACTCCGTTACATATAGTCAAAACTTCCTGAAAACACCGCCGTAGCAGCCGGTAGCAGCGCGTGATGCAAGGTCACGTTATCAATCTCGCGATCGTTCAATACGGGCAAAACACCCATAGCCTACATCCCTGGTGAAAAATCCAGCAAAAATCAGCCTGACCATCTTAGGCTTGTTTTAGCTGGATTTTTCAGCAGGGATGCTTAAGTATCCGCACTCCGGCCGCCCATCCGCACAAAACCTGGTGTCTCGAGAACGCACTCCCTGAAATAGATTTGAAGGTGCAAACGATTATCCGTTATCTCTGCGCAAACCTCAAAAACACAAACCCGCGAAAACGCGATGCGCAAACCCGCTATGCGCACATGCGCATCACGTGTTCAGTCCATAGGTATGCGCGTTTGAATATATATGTGCACAGGCGTGTAGTCATTCACAAATCAACCCTCGACAAACTACTTGTCTGGTCTTAAAAATTTATAATACAGAAATTTTTGTCGCGTCTGCGTAACCACTCGAACCGGAATTATCCTGACAAGTTTTATCTGTACAGAGGTAAAGGGAGGAAGGCCTTCACAGGGGAGAGACTAGTTGACACTTCAGGACTGCGTTGTCGTCGTGTCCAGGCGCTGGTCCTTCATCAGATCTGGATACGGCCTGGATCCGGCAGACTGCGGTAAACTTCGGGATAAACAGAGAGACTAATATTAGCGTAGACACCATCCTTCTTATGATGTACAAAGTATATCAGGATTTATGTGAAGTGTTCCCGGTTCCGGCTGATCTAAACTATGCAGCCTAACATTGAATTATAGAAGTCTATAATGTGTTATGTGTATGCTAGGCCAAAGAGATGTGTTTTTAGTCTAGATTTGAACTGACAGACTGTGTCTGCTTCCTGGGCAATGTTAGGAAGATTGTTCCAAAGTTTTGGTGCTAAATAAGAAAAGGATCTACCGCCAGCAGTCGATTTTGATATTCTAGGTATTATCAACTGGCCGGAATTTTGAACTAATTGTTCTGCATTTTTAATTGAGAGCATATGACGTAATTTAGATATATCTTTAAGATGAAAAAATGCGGTTTTACAGATACTACTCACGTGACTTTCAAATGAAAGATTGGTATCAAAGAGCACACCCAGGTTCCTAACCGACGACGAGGACTTGACAGAGCAGCCATCGAGTGTTAGAAAGTATTCTAGGTTATTACGTGAGAACGTTTTTTGTGCAATAATTAGAATCTCTGTTTTTTCAGAATTAGGTAGAAGGAAATTGCTAGTCATACAGTTTTTTATATCAGCTATGCATTCCGTTAATTTTGTGGATTCGTAAGTTTCGTCAGGGCGTGAAGAAATATATAGAGCTGAGTATCATCAGCATAACAGTGAAAACTAATGCCATGCTTCCTAATGATATCTCCTAAGGGTAGCATGTACAGAGTGAACAGCAGCGGTCCTAGTACTGAGCCTTGTGGTACGCCATATTGAACTTTTGACCAATAAGACATCTCTTCATTTACTGCTACAAACTGATGACGGTCAGATAAGTATGATTTAAACCATGCTAGTGCAATTCCACTAATGCCAACATAATTTTCGAGTCTATTTAAAAGAATGTTGTGGTCGATAGTGTCAAATGCAGCACTAAGATCAAGTAACACTACAGAGAGATGCAACCACGATCAGATGATAAGAGCAAATCATTTGTGACTCTAATGAGAGCTGTCTCAGTACAATGGTACGGTCTAAATCCTGATTGAAAATCCTCGCAGATATCATTTCTTTCTAAAAAGGAACATAGTTGTGAAGATACTGCCTTTTCTAGTATCTTTGACAGAAAAAGTAGATTCGAGATCGGCCTGCGATTGACTAATTCTGTAGGATCAAGTAGCGTTTTTTTAACAAGCGGTTTAATCATAGCCAGCTTAAAAGTTTTTGGTACGTATCCTAATGACAAAGATGAATTAATGATATGAAGAAGAGGATCTATGACCTCTGGAAGCATCTCTTTCAGTAGTTTAGTTGGTATAGGGTCTAACATACATGTTGTCGATTTAGATGATTTAACGAGTTTAGAAAATTCATCCTCTCCTATGGCAATGAATGAATCGAATTTTTTGTGAGGGAGACTACAAAGCACTGCCTGATGCAATACTGTAGTAGACGTTGCATAGTTATAATTTTCTCCCTGATATTATCTATCTTGTAAGTAAAGAAGTTCATAAAGTCATTACTGCTGTGCTGCTTGGAAACGTCTGGGCTTGAAGCTTTATTTTTCGTTAGTTTAGCCACTGTTTCAAATAAATACCTAGGGTTTTGTTTATTTTCTTCTAATAGGGTTGAAAAATAAGCAATCTAGCAGTTTTTAAGGCCTCTCTGTATGCAATCGTGCTCTCTTTCCATGAAATGTGAAATACCTCTAGTTTTGTTTTCTTCCAGTTGCGCTCCATTTTTCTGGTTGCTCTCTTAAGGGCCTGTGTGTGCTCGTTGTACCATGGCGTTGGACTATTTTCTTTAATCTTCTTTAAGCGCAAAGGAGCAACTGATTCTAAAGAGAGAGTTAAAAGTTTCTGTTGTAGTATCGAGTTCTTCTAAGCTATCCGGGATGCTGAGATGATGAAACTGATCAGGACGATTATTAATAAAGCAATCTTTAGTGGCAGAAGTGATAGGTCTAACATATTTGTAACACGGAGTCGGCTAAGAAGTTTACACTAGACTAGATAATGATCTGAAATGTCATCGTTCTGCTGCAGAATTTCAACGCCATCAACATTGATTCCATGTGATAATATTAGATCTAGAGTATGATTACGACAATGAGTAGGTCCTGACACGTGTTGTCTAACTCCAATAGAGTTAAGAATGTCTTTAAATGCCAATCCCAATGCATCTTTTTTGTTATCAATATGTATATTAAAATCACCAACAATCTAGGACTTTATCTGCAGCCAGTACTAACTCTGATAGAAAATCAGCAAATTCTTTGATAAAATCTGAATTGTGGCCTATATAGCCAGCACAAATCTCAAATGTGATTTATCATTACCTCCCCCTTTGCCTTTCATACGAGGTTCATGTTTATAACCGTAATCTTGGAGGGTGGACTCATTCAAAGTAATGTAATTGTTTGGTTTTAGCCAGGTTTCTGTCAAACACAGCACATCAAGGTTATAGTCTGTAATCATATCATTAACAATAAGTGCTTTTGAAGTAAGGGATCGAATATTCAGCAACCCAAGCTTCATCATTTGTTCATTTGTATTATATCTGTTTTTTATTTGTTGAACATCAATTAATTTTTTACCCTTAGATGGGTTTGGAAGTGTTTTGTATTTCCTAATTTAGGGAACAGACACAGTCTCTATATGATGGTATCTAGGTTAAAGTGTCTCTATGTGATGGGATTTATCTGACCTCAGTGACGTGAGACAGCTAGCAGACTGTCGGTTTAGCCAGTCTGTCTGCTTCCTGACCTGAGCCCCAGATTGTCATGTTTGAGCTCTAAGACTCTGCCATATTACTAGAGAGAAGAGCAGAACCATCCCAGGAGGGATGAATACCATTTCTTTTCAACAGGTCAGGTCTGCCCCAAAAACTTTTCCTATTGTCTATGAATTCTATTTTATTTAGCAGACAACACTTAGACAGCCAGCCATTGAGTGAAGACAGTCTACTAACTATCTCATCACTCATTTGAACAGGAAGGGGGCCAGAGCAAATTACAGTGCCTGACATCGTACTTGCGAGTTCACATACCTATTTAACGTTAATTTTAGTGATCTCCGACTGGCGAAGTCGAACATCATTAGTGCCGACGTGAATAATAATCTTAGAGAATTTACGATTAGCATTAGCCAGCACTTTTAAATTTGCTTTGATGTCAGGCGCTCTGGCTCCTGTAAATGATAAACTTATAGGAAAAACTATTTTAAAAGCAAATAACCATATAATTGTGCATCGTTAAGATGGCAAAACAAATAGACATAATAATACACCATTGGATTTGCTTGCAGTCTATTCAAACATTATACATTATACAGAAAATTACCGTAAAAATACGGTACCAACATTTAAGTTTCACAGATTTAAATTAAATTCACTGTAAAAACATTTCATTAAGTGATATAATGTTAATATACCATCATATATACTATACTAATATATGTTTTGTATCTTTGTAATATACTGACAACCACAAAGAGGTGACGGCACAACAGGTGATGAGAAAGTGACTTGATGAATCAAAGCTCATCCCAAGCAGCTTTCCCACAAGCTGAGAAGATAAATACTAATATATAAAACGGTCACAGTGTCATTCACACAAATACTAAACAACATCATGGTAACACACAACACTAATAAGTAATTAAATAAACATTAGATACATAAAACCCTAATGTGCATAAATGGTTAGAATAAACAAAGAAGAAACAGTTATTTAAATGAAAATATATCAAATGGGAAGTGTCACACGGAATTTGAGGAATGTCAATTTACAGTTTTTCACTGTAAATTATATTTAAACAATTTTTTTTCACTTCCAAAAACTGTAAATTGAAGCTATTCAGTGTATAAGGAAACTTACAGGTTTTACGGTCACATTTACCGTCTTTTACCTTTAAAATCACAATCATTTTTTACAGGGTGCTAGCACACTGTAAAATATGATTGTGATTTTAATTTAGTTAATTCAGGAAAATGAAGTTGAACCAGAAAAGAGTTCCACGTGAAAGAAGGTGGAGCCTCCAAGCACACCCATCTTTTACATCAATTCGGACCAATGGTAGTACAAATGTGTTCACCAGCCGAAGTGAACTTTTCGAAGTTCGCTTTGGCAAGCTGTTTCGAACTCCCAAAACAAACTCCAAGCCAGTAGAGCTAGCCAGTAATGAAATTAAAGACATTTAAATTACTCTGACACGTCTAATTCTATTTAGCTTTATTCAATTCAGTTACATAGTATTTGAGTTGAGTTTACATGCTAAGGAAATGTTACATGTTAGGAAAACTGTGGAACCAATGTCCACAAGTGAATAATTTAATTTAATTATTATTCTTTTGGACTGAATGTAAAGTCTGGGTCCTGAAGCTAAACTTTGAAAACAAAAAAAAATTTGTGTTTGCTTTATGAAATATATACACAAGCATATAAAACAAAATTGAAAATAGAACAGGAGGAGACGGGTCTATGAATGAAGACACGGCTGTTAGAATGCAGATTTTGCCATGCCGTGTGCTGCAAAGTCACTCAGGAGCTCTGACATCAGCCAAGGAGAGGATATCAGATGCACCCGAAGATACCAAATGTCCTCTGTCCATCTCACTTATAATGTAATGCCTGAAACACATTGTTTGAAAAATCAGTGGCATTTTCAGCTCTTTCAAATTGATTTATACTAATTTCAAACTCATTGTCTATAGGAAAAAGTAGCAATTTGACATTTACCCTCAAACAATGATGGTGTAAAACCTGGTTCATTTCAGGTTCTTGGGTGTATATGTGGACAGAAAAATATATGGAGTCATGTGGTCGATGTGTATGTGTGTACATCTGTGTGAATTAGTAGTTTCATCCTTGAAAATCACTGCAGCTGAGTCGGCTGCCTTTATGCCCACATCAATGAGGCTATGATTTAACAGGTTTTTTTAAAGGGCGCAGACTATAAATTTACAATGAGAAGTGACGGAATGAATTCTAGACTGAATGAATGGACTCAATGTACAAAATCCAATTAGCTCAAGTGTATCCCACTAATCATCAGCTACAGAAATCAATGCAGTAATTCAAAGGCACTAATATAAAAAGTGCAGAAAAAACACAGAGGAATGCATTTCAGAGGAATGTTCCTCCATTGCAATCTTAAGTCAGCTTCCTTAGGATGGCACTTTCTACAAATACACTTTATGCCAGTATGATTTTTGGTAACACTTTACAATAAGGTTCATTAGTTAACATTAACTACATAAACTAATAATGAACTGCACTTATACAGCATTTATTAATCTTCATATTAATTTCAACATTAACTAATAGATTATTAAAATCAAAGGTTGTATTTGTTAACATTAGTTAATGCAATGTAAACTAACATAACAAACAATGTACAGCCGTATTTCAATTAACTAACATTAACAAAGATTAATAAATACTGTAACAAATTTATTGCTCATTGTTCGTTCATGTTAGTTATACATTGACTAATGCATAATGAACCCT
This sequence comes from Rhinichthys klamathensis goyatoka, assembly GCF_029890125.1. NCBI lineage: Eukaryota > Metazoa > Chordata > Actinopteri > Cypriniformes > Leuciscidae > Rhinichthys > Rhinichthys klamathensis. The sequence continues at coordinate 1,077,797 of NW_026606867.1, forward strand.
ATTGTAAAGTGTTACCTGATTTTTTAGGTAATATTTAGCAGTGTATTGCAAAAAAAAAAAAAAACACAAAACAGTATAAATTATAGAAAATACAGTGTCAGTGCCTCATTTCATCAGAAGTACAACTTAATTTTCTACTATAAAGCGGCTTTCCAGTGTGTTCATGTTCGGGTCACGTCTGACCTCCGCGGAGTCAACAGAGGAAAATGAAGTTGAACCAGAAAAGAGTTCCAGGTGAAAGAAGGTGCACACCCATCTATTACATCTACCACGGACCAATGGTAGTACAAAGGTGTTTACCAGCTTTGGCAAGCTGTTTCGAACTCCCAAAACAAACTCCAAAAGAAAGTTCATTTTGGCTTGATTTTGTTCGAAATAATGTCACATCAGTTCGTTCTTCGATTTCACTTGAAGTATATGGGGCCTTTACAACATTGCGTGAACGCAGCAAAAGTCTTGAGTTATGCTGCGCTCACGCCATGCTGTAAATAAAGCGCTGTATGCTTTCGAATCGCTCTCGCAGTACTGTGATGTCATACACCGATCGGTCTGTACAGCGCCGCTTCAAGTCGATCACACCTTAAATCTGCAGTGGTCAGGTGTTACAGCGGCCAGTTTACATGTTGTAATTACAAGGTATAAACAAGCACATAAAAGCGTTTTATAGTTCCGAATCGTTACGGTGATAACGACATGGTGTGAACACTTGCACCTTAATTAAAAGACTGGTACTTAATTCAGGAACAACTAATGCAATCAGGTGTCAGCTGATGCAATGATAGGTGCAATTCATGTAGGTAATATAAATAAAAGTGTGGTCAAAACAGCGGTCATTGAGATTTCACAAGAAATCCATTAGAAAAAACTAATTCAGAAGTTAGAGAAAAGAAAAGAGTAGGCTACTCAGTTGGTCAAGAGTGAACCAGGTCCAATTAACATCCAAGAAAGACAGAGCAAAGGTATTCTGACTGCAGCCTATCTTAACTCCAAAGGGAAGATAAGGAAACCAAATACAAGATTCGATTTGGATTATATGGTTTCAATAAGATTTCCAATTTAGATCCTTCAATTACTGCTGAAGCTGCTTGGATGTGTACCGGTAAAGATGTGCATGGCTTTACCAATTATTAGACATTCTACACTACATTTTTTAAGCCTTTTTTTATTTTATTTTATTTTTTTAAGATTTACGTATTTCAATTAAGAGTAAAATTCCATCAAATTGAATTGAATAATCCTTACATATTTTAATTGAATAATTGATTAAGGATTGTTCAATTATTCAATTAAATATGTAAGGATTATTCACTTTTTTGAATAAAGGATTTATTAAATTTTACTATTAATTGAAATGCGTAAGTCTTTAAAAAAGGCTTAATTTAGTGTACAATTACCTCTTACTGAAAACCCATCACATCCTCATTGGATAGATTTATACAGTCATAAAATGTACAAACATTTAATTGGGACCTTGATCAATGATGATCAAAATGATCAACCTTTTAATTAGGCAAGCAAATGTTTGCCATTTTATTTTTTGTAAACTGTTTATACTATGTATTGGTTTATACTGTTTCTATTATTCTATTATTATTATTATTATTATTTTCCCTGTTATTGTGTGCATCAATGCTTTGGCAATATTGTACTTACAAAGGACAATAAAGTACTTTGAATTTGAATTGAAAATTGAGATACAGATATCTTCACTCTTTAAATCACTTCTCGGATATTATAGCCAACATTAACATAATGTACATTGCCTATATTGACGTATTTCCAGGCTAGTAAGTGAATAAGAGGTTTCCAAAAGCTTAACTTCCTCAGAAATATTTAATCACAAACAAAATCAATTTTTTTTCGCTTAAACTCATTTATAAATATTACCCATGTAATTATTATCTTGTGAAGATTTAATTGTGATATTGATACATTTTGGTCTACATGATGAAACATTTTATCATTTATTTTGGAGTTGTCCTCATTCAGTTTGTTTTTGGTCAGATTTCTGTTCCTTTATTAAGGCTCATATCATGCCCAGCTTTCAACTGTGCTTTACAAAATTGTTATTTGTTTTTTTCTCTTCTTGCAAATCTTATCATATGGAATATTACTTAATCTGCTTCTTCTGTTAGCTAAATTTAGTATTTATAAATGTAAATTTGGACGAAACAAGACTTTGTATTGGGTTTGAAAAATAAGAAAGCTGCAAAGTGTGTTTCAATGTAAACATTTTCACATTTTTGTTTAACTTTTTAAGTTTTTCACTGTTTCTTTATGTCTTTTTTTGTTTGTTTACTCATTGTACCCCCTTGACTGTAGGTTTCCAAAAGCTGCTTAATTTGTTTAACTAACCTTACACCACCTTACTAACATATTAAGAAACTGTCAGTTTGACATACAAACTCTGAGACGCCTGGTCGTCATTTTGGCTCAAACCGTCGTGCTGGGTTATGCAGGAATTCCGGAATACAAAAGTCTTGCCGTAGCCATTATGGCGTGAGGCAATCCAGTTTCATAACCTTGAGTGGGAGGAGTTTGGGTTTTCTGGAAGCTGGGAGCAGCAGAGCTGCTGGAGTTATGAGTGGGAACTAGAGCAACGGCAGCCAGCGTGAGCGAGCAAGGGAAAAGCCTCGCGCGTTTCACAGAAGCCCTGCGCGTGGGTAGAATGAGTAGAATCAGTTGAACTGCGTACTTTAATAACAACCAACATTTGTATCCCAGAAACAGTGCGCGCTTCTTCTTTTTTTTGGATCGACAGAGTCGAATTAGTTAGTTTAGCGTTTAGACGACTTAACTCACATGGTTCTGTGACTTCAACAGCGATTATTGTGGAGTTGTTTTTAACGCTTGAATTACCTCAGCCTCGAGTGGCGGGATTAAGGGGGCCGGGAGAGAGGGAGGAGAAGGTGGGGCAGAGTGAGTCAATCGGACCGAGCGCTCACTACTGTCAACCGAACCACCAACGGATATTTTTTCTCTCCAAAACCGACAGGAATCAATTATTGTTTTTGTTCATCGGAATTTGGAGAGCGACAACGTCGGGTGTCAGTGTTCCCTTTCGCCGCTTATTCCAGGTACTCTGAAGTGTCTACGCTGTAATCCTCTGATATTTACCGTTTGGACGGATTTTTTTGGAGGGGAGTGTAAATTCCCCGGTCTTGTTGGACCATGGCCGACGACGACGTGCTCTTTGAAGATGTTTACGAGCTGTGCGAGGTCATTGGCAAGTAAGTGTCACGGTTTGAGTACTTTGATAATGACACACGGGCAAATGTCCATCTGTAACTCGAGCTGCGTCTTTTGCATTTAGTGTCGAGTGTCATAGATGTCACTGCATTTTAGACTTGTGGTGCAGTGCTGCTGTTGAACACATGACAATTACATTCAGTCGTAACTCTTCAAAACTGCATGTCTGAAGCAAGAGGAATGGGAGTGGCGTGTGTGCGAGATGAGAGAAGTCTGTACTTTGAGCATTCATGCAGGTAGATGATATTCACAACTAACGTTAGAGCGCAAAACAAGCGTTTTTACATTGCCCCCTTAATTGCTATCAAACAGTGATGATTTCTGCAAGGGACCATGATAAATAAACCGACTCTTTCATTTTGTCAGGGAGGTCAATGTGTCACCTGGGTTTTAGATGTTATCTAAAAAATATTATTAAGTGTGTGCTTGCAGTCATGTTAGTTTGTAGTTATGTTGTTGGTCATTTTTAATGGTCACTGCATGTCCTTTACATTGAGTGGTCAGTGTTCGATGTCATTTGAGTTCTAGCTATTATAATTAGTTCAGTTTGATTTCAATATAAGGTCATAAATATTGAAATCAAATGTTTCCCTGAATGCCTTGAGATTTTCTCCTACATGGATGGACGATACTGCTTTTTGTATGACCAATATGATCTCAATTATTTTTGTTTCCGATTAATATTATGCTGAGTCGATTTTATTTTATTTCTACTATTTGACACAATTACTAAATGATCATTCATTATACTTCAAAAATAATATTCATCATGAGTATTATTATAATTAATAATATGATATATTTTATATTTTATATAACATATTTACCCTAATTATTGTGATTTGGTTTTTAAGTTACCATCTAAAAGGTCACAATTACTTGGTGCAATTTATTGGTAGACTTGGTAAACAAGTTGATAAAATACCAGTAAAACCAGTTATCTTTAACGATTAGAAACACTTTCTTATAGGTAACAATATTTTTAGTGGCACTTCACCACATTTAAAGGGATACTCCACTTTTTTTGGAAATAGGCTCATTTTACAACTCCCCCAGAGTTAAACTGTTGAGTTTTACCGTTTTTGAATCCATTCAGCCGATCTCCGGTTCTGGCGGTACCACTTTTAGCATAGCTTAGCATACATCATTGGAGTGGACAAGACCATTAGCATTTCTAAAAAAAAAAATGACCAAAGAGTTTCGATATTTTTCCTATTTAAAACTTGACTCTTCTGTAGTTACATCGTGCACTAAGACCGACGGAAAATGTAAAGTTGCGATTTTCTAGGCTGATATGGCTAGGAACTATACTCTCATTCCTGCGTAATAATCAAGAAACTTTACTGCAGTACCATGAGAGCAGCAGGCGTAATGATATGACGCAGTGCCTGAAAATAGGCCACCTTCCGTCAACACAACGGAACTATTTTCAGGCACTGCGTCATATCATTACGAAATGCTAATGGTCTTGTCCACTTCAATGATGTATGCTAAGCTATGCTAAAAGTGGTACCGCCAGAACCGGAGATCGGCTGAATGGATTCAAAAACGGTAAACCTCAACAGTTTAACTCTGGGGGAGTTGTAAAATGAGCCTATTTCCCAAAAAAGTGGAGTATCCCTTTAAGGTACATGTCAGTCATAGCAAGAGTAGTACAGTTGTAGACAGGCTTAAAGTAATAAGAATTTAACCTTTTTGGGAATAAAGCTATAGCGATCTAACACCATAAAGATTAAAGTTGTTTCTGATGTACACTCTCAGAAAAAAAAGTACAAAACGGTACCTTTAAGGAACAAAAGCTTGTCACTGGGGTGGTACCCTCAAAGGTACATTATTGTACCTTAAGTCAGAGGAGCAAATTTGTACCTTACTTGTTTGTACCTTCTAAGGGCCAATACTGTACCTTTGAGGATCAATAATGTACCTTAGACAAAGGTACAATAAAGTACCTCTGGAAAAGGGTACAATTTTGTCCCATTAAGGTACCACCCCAGTGACAAAGCCATTTTGTACCTTTAGGTGGCAAAAAAGTTCCTTTTTATTCCTTAAGGAGTGAAAGAAAATAAAGGCAAACAACAACTAACTGAATTTTAGATATTTATTTTAGTCCTTTAATTCACAGATTCGATAATAATTCAACTCACAACCATACAATGTAACATCCCAAAATAAAATGCCACAATGTTTAGGATGTCATGTCTGATATAAAAAAACAAAAACAATAATATATATATATATATATTTTTTTAAATTAAATATTTTTTAAGAAGCATTTCATTGACCAACTGACCAAATGTGGCTCATGTGCATGAACAAGTCCGATGTGATGGATTAACGTCATCAGTGTGAAGGCTCTTCGAGAGCATTTAGGACAGCTGAATGGTGTAGGCATTGCGGTTGTTGATCAAGCTAAAATGTTGATTACCCTGGTCACACTAACAGGTAGAGGCTTATCACCAACCTCAGACATTTTTAGAACATATCGCTGAATGAAAATTAGGGTGTTCTTCAGACGAGATGGATATACCACGTTGTAGATGAAGCACAAAAAGCAGCAATAACACCTTCCTCCAAACCAAGCGCCCTGCAGACTGACTGCCCATCCAGTTTGACCACTGCAGGGACCCTTTGAGTCAGCACACTCCTCCAGTCAGCGACAGCGTCGAGATGTACAGTAGGATATGGCGATGGTGGCTGATCCTGCAAGAGATCATAAAGTAGTTAAATTACAGAAATGCAGAAATCTACCACAAACAAACCAACTGTTCATACACACATACATACATACATACTCTTGAGGTGTCGTGGGCTAGTCGACGAAACACTGAAAACGGAAGGTGCCCACTTGAAGACCCTAGAGATGTCCCCTACTCGGCTCAATCCAGACGGTTGTCGTGCTGGTCCACTAGGGAGACCACACTGTAGTTGCAGCCGTCGTGTGTGCTGACGCGCCAGGTACACTGCAGCCGTTAACGCCCGACAGAAGGGAGTCACACCACCATATGGAAAGAAGCGTAAATGGATGGAGAAGCATAGTTTACTGTAAAGCTACGTCTTAGTGTTGCTTACCTTGGCGAAAGCCGAGTACAAATCAGCATGAAGTTTTAATATTGTGTAATGGAAATCTACATAAACTACAAGAGCCAGGTGAATTCAGATCAGATAAAAAACTTCTTCAGTGGTAACCTTAAAGCTATATTATATTGCTATGAGATTATAGAGTTATTTTCCATAGTTCTACTTAGGCCTAACGTTATAACAATGAGATAACATTACTGTTACCGGTACCTTGATTCCGCTGTAGCCTTCTCTGAATGTACCCGGACAGGCTTGAGGGTTAGTGTCACGGTTTCTTTCCACTGCTGAACAAATCGGTTGAATTTGGCTTGCTTCTTAAACGATCCTTCAAAGAGGTATGAAACCATCCTCTCAGTCAATCCATAGTCCACTGCTTCTCCGTCAACTTCATTATCTAAACAATAGAGAAAAGAAAAACAGCAATGTTAACCACCACGGTGGTAAGAGCATACAATAATTTAAAAAGGCACAATTATGTCAGACTGTAACATTAATGTAATTTTTTGCTCCAGTTTGGTTCATTGGGTATTTTTCTCATATCCAGAGGTATGGGCTTGCCGTTTGGTCCGGACTTTGAAGCCCTAATATCCATATAAAAACACATTGAAAGTATTTAGGCGTAACTTAGCTAGCACTACCTCATTGGAGACGCTGGAAATGCTCTCTCACACACACACAGACACAGCCCTAAATATTAATATACTGTAACGTTAGGCCTATCTTATTTTTTTTTTCCAGGACAAGTATTGATAGAAGTTAAAACCATTAATGATAGTAACTTTAATCGGTTTATTTTTATAACAGCAGCTAGATAACGTTAATATTAACTTTACTCAAAAGGGAGGTTAACCGTTGGTCGGTTCTGTCAGTTAGCCTGATGTTGTAATTTAACGTTAGTCTTACATGGTTTTACTAATATGTTCTAAGACAGTTTGAAGACAAAATAAATAATAAATCATAATTTAAAACCCTCACTGGCTATCGATAGTAACATTCCGCCCAAATGGCTTTGCTTTAGCATTAAAATATTTCAGAACAAAAGATTGTTGGGCGGCAAAAACGTTTTTTTTTTATCGTCTCCTCTGACGCAGTCCAGCTAACGTTAGCTAACGTAAGTCAGAACAAAAGACTTTTCGCTGATTTGTATGCCATTATTGTCATCTCTGTGTTGTTTGTAAGCATTAAAAAAAAAAAAAACTTTTCGGCGGCAAAAACGCTTCTCATCCTCCTCTGACGCAGTAGTTTTAAAGCTAACGTTAACAGTTAGCTAGATGTTTTAACTAACTGGTTAACATTAATAATCATGGCAATCATCAATGTGGAGTCTAGCTAGCTAACGTTAATGTTGACAGAGTAAGTTAACGTTAGTGCTATGAACTTGACATAATTTAACTTCCAACTTTGAATTAACACCACAAACACTGATTAAAAATTCAAATACTTTACCTTTGAATTTACTTCTCTCCTCTTCAGTGACCTCTATCCCAAAACGAAATAACTCCGTGATTAAATCCTCCGTGGATAAATGTCGAAGCGCCATTCTCCCGACTTTTTGTTCGACACTGACAGAAACTGACAGTTGGCCAACTGATATTGATCCGGATCACTGTCGATTCACTCATACCCTTCCGCGCTGCAATATTTATGCTTCCGCCGAGTCGAGCTCTGGTTAGCCTGTAGCTAGATCCTTTCAATAGAACACAACTTAAAGCGTTAACAATTATTTGTCTGTTTCATTCTAATATAAATATGGTAAAGGGTTTGAAAATCAAATTATTCAATACTGTTTGTGAATATAAATGATTACAAAATCCCCATTAACATGATCCAAATGATTCGGGACACTTCAAACAAAACAAAAAAACATTCTGATTTATTTTGCTCATATCTCAAAACTTTACAGTTAATTTAATTTGACTATTATTGAGTTAGATAGTATAGGTTTACTTGTGTTTCTATATTGAGAGATGACATTATCAGCATGCACTAATTCCTATTTTACATTTAAACATTAAGGTACAAATATGTAAGGGACAAATATGTACCTTACACCTCGGAAAGCCCACAATGTACAATGGAAGGTGCATAATTGTACCTTAAAGGTGCACAATTGTACCTTAAAGATACATTTTTGTACTTTTAAGGGTACATATGCAAAGTTTGTACCTTAGGGAACAAAAATGGACCTGTATTGTACCTCTTTTTCTAACAGTGTAGGCTAATGCTTTGTTAAGCCACATTATGAGTTTGGTGACTTTTTGCTGTGATGAAGGGCACAGCCCTCACATGTATCAGCAGGCTTGGAGCCTTTCATATTAAACTGAAACACAGTTTACCTTACTATTTTCAGATAGGAGTTTGTGTTCATGAGAAGAATTGTATTGTTGACTATTTTTGAAGTGTTGTTGTGTTCTGACCCTATAGGTTTTTCCATTGGCTTTTGGATTATCGCTAAAAAACAAGTTCTGTGATCAACAAAAGTTTATGATACTTACACATATTTTTTCCCATCAAGATAATTTTCACAGATGAACACAACTTTTATGAATTTTGAAGCCTAAATGCAGTCACCCGAAGTAAAAAGCTAAAGGTAGGCTATAAACGAACTACACCACGGTCCCACGAATTCCACGTCACCATCACTAAGCTCCAGACAACTCTTTCAGTTTTTATCTAAAAAAAAACATTTTCTTAGAAAGTTTGAGTTAGAATAGTTTATAAGAGCACTCTTATAAGCATAACGAGGCTGTAAAAGCGGACTGAGTTCAGTGTGATGACGTTTAATATCCTCGACAGCCTCTGTAGTCCCATTCAGCCACTTGTTAGCAACCGCATTTTCAAGATATATAACAGCTTAAGAAATTACAAGTGGGGTAATACTGATGTATTATGTCGTAAAATAAAACGTAAAAGTATCTTCAGCTTGTGTAACCACAGACCTTATTTCACCCATTGACATTGGGATGATGGAACTGGAAGTGCTTAAATACTAACTTGTTTCTGTATTTTGGCCTACTAATTTAAATCATACCTGCACCAGTCTATGTGTATGAGAATGGAAGTGAATGAGTAATGGATGAAGTTCATTACTCTTGTCTCGTGTGTTTTTTTGCTTCCCAAATCCTGACATATACCACGTAGTTGTACTGGATGCAACATTTACTTATTGTTTTGACTGTTATGAGATCTCTCATTATGTTATATAACCAGGTTTTTCTCCAGCTGTCACTGTTGTGCAAGTGTTTGCCTGAGTTTCAATGTAAAGACAATAGTGGATGTAAATTTCTAATACCATGTAATTAGAGCTCCCAACATGCACTCTGACTGGTACTCTGAGTTTGTAATTAGAAGCAGTTCGGTACATGTAGCTGTCTCATAATAACAAAACAACATATAGTTAGCATGTGCGCAGTAGTGGATTTTTACCTAACAAACTATGTTTAGGGGGACATTATATAAATGTGGGGGTAGAAATATTCAGCCAAGCAAAATAAGCCAATGCAAAAGATGGAAACTGTTGATGGTCTGATTCCATTACATACGTGTAGATGCATGAAGATATTTACCTCTCCCTTGTTTTTTATAAAAAATATATTTTAGAATATTTTTTCTTTACAGGGCCTTTATTTTGTTCCATCATAGACAAATTAAAGGAAATCCTTTTTGTCTGTCTGTGTGGCTTGTCGCTGTTCTGTGCCCACCCTGAGGCCTCACGCTTGTGTTTGGAGGTAAAGAGGAAAGAGGATGCTGTCCATTAAGCAGATACACTCCCCCTGACACTGCTTCTCTCCCTAGGCCAAGTTCTGTGAGCTCAATAAGAGATGTGGGTGTGTGGGTGTGCGTGCTGTGTGTATGTCTGTTATTATAAACGGCCCAGAATGCTAATATAGCATAGGACAAAGGGTCAGAATAGCTGACCAAGCCACCCTGCAGTGCCATATTTCACTGTTACATTGTGTCTGGCTTCTCGGTCTGTTTGTAAAACACTTAAAGCATGCTGTCCTCCAAGTTGCCATTAATAATGTGTTATTTAAAAAAGCAAAACAGACACATTTATGTTTGTTTTTTGCACTCTTATGTTCAGGACAGATGTTTTGTGGAATAAAAAATGGTTATCTATTAATTGTTTGAGTCTCACACAGCCATGGCAGATGGCTTTGCAAACTATAGGCATGGGCACTAGTAGTAGGGCTATGCCAAAGCCCAGAGCTGGATTTTGGCTGAACTGTGAATGATGGAGCTGAAATCGTGGCTGAATTTGGCTCCTATATGTTGTTATTAGTCATATACAGTATGCTACTTCCAAGCTTTAAGTCCAGAGTGATTGTGTTGTTTAGGCACTAATGCTATAGTAGTCTCAGCCAGAGTGATCTAGCAGTCTGATTGAGCTTTGCTGATGCATGAAACCGTCGCAGCAGCCCGAACAAGAGTTTCAGTCCACAATTTGCTGCACAGCAGATTTAGCTCTGTTAGACCTGGCAGTGCAGTCTAGCAAAACACAATCAAAGTGTTTAAAATCTTAAATCCAAACATTCAAGTGTTATAGCGACTTGGAATGTTTTCATACACCCAGGTAATGTAATATAACATAATTGTGCTCCAGAAAACCTGATCATACAGCCCTCTTTTGTCCACAGAGAGCCGCTGATAACTCATGGCCTCCTGCAGGTTAGTCACCAGTGTGCACAAATCAAACCTTCCTCCAGCCTTTTAAAACCTCCAGGATTCTGGGTCCTGTTGTGAAAGCACCATGAACTAGCAGTGGCTGACCTTCATTTATCCCCACCTGCAGAAAAATGTTGTTAATAAAGGCAAGCACCCACTACACTTCACCTCAACCCCTCAAAACTTGTTAACATGTTCAATAACAGCATGCTTATCATGTTGTTTAATAGTGTTTTTTGATGAGTGTGTGAGGGGCTGGTAATGAGGTTAGTGATTGTGTGTGTCACTGTCTTTGATTCGAGGTTGACTGACACACTGACCCAGATGAGAGGGCAAGATCGCCTTGCTTGAGCATCTAGCTTTAAGCAAAAGGTGGGGAGTGTAATTAAGTTTGACAGTGTTGTGAATTTCCTCCGCTTTGTGCTGTTATGAGTTGAGTTTTGGCAATCTGTGCCGAGGTGTAAGCGGACAGCAGGGTTGTTATTTTGAAGGCAGTGTCACTCGTTGTACCAAATATTACTTTCCTTTAATTTCATTAGGATCCTGTGTAAAATTGAACATGAACTGAGAAAGTTTCCTCTGCATTTCATCATGTTCCTTCTTCCAGCACTTTTTCAAGCATTTGATTTTATTTCTATTGATTTATGTGATCACTCATGCTCGGTTGCCACTTTCTGCCATCATCAGTGCGTTTGGTTTTTTATGTTGGTGTTTTTTTGGAGGTCACAGGACATGAATTTGGCTATTGTTTATCATCTAAATAGATAAAAAAAATTGTGGTGGTAACCTTCACAGAAGTATTTCGGAATAATTATGTATATTTATGTAATTAAATGAATTGAACTGAGGCAGCTACAGCGATCTGTCATGCCACTTTAAGCCAAAATTCTGGTATTTAGTTTTTGAAATTCGTAATGAAATGGACAGAATTGGAAAGAAGGGACTGTGGCGAGCAGGACGAGACCGAGGGCCGTGAGAGAACGGCGCAAGGCCGGTGGCGTGATTACTGATGAGCGACACCTGCGCGACGCACCGGTCTCGTATCTCTCACGGAGGAGCGGAAGCACAAAAGGAGGAGCGACGACAGTGAAGATCGAGAGAGGCCAGGCCTGGATTTATGTTGTGTTTCTGTTTTATTATATTTGTCAGCAGTCGTCCGTGAGGGACTGCTGCCTTTACTTTCGTTTTGTATTTATTTTGTTTATTTATTTTATTAAAAGTTGTATATAACAACGAACTGTTGAAACTGTTACAGAGACCTATATAAAGTAACAAAGCTTAATGCGATTATTGCATGGCAGGCAGTGAGGCGCTCTAAAAAATAATGTTCAGTTTTGTTCACACATCAACTAAAAACAGCATAGACTGATTAAGTATAGATAGATTTTTGGGATTCAAGAATCAAATCGAAGTTGTTTGTAATAAATTCTCATGTGTCTCTAAACTATTCTGATGCCAGCAGGGTTGAGACCTTATCTAGAGCATCATGTTCTAAGCCTTAATGTTCTCTGCTCACTGAGAAGACAACTGTTTAAGAGATGCTGCATAGAGCCAAATGACACTGACAATCCTTTTCAGGTCACTAACTCTGCTACCTTATTAAAGCCAGAAGCAGATGCTGTTTGATTGCTTTCTCACTGTGTTCATGTACTTTAAAAACGCCCCCTGTGTAAAAAAGTGCCTTTTGAGTTGATAGATGGGCAGCAGACGTGCTAATAATTTCTCACTTCCTGTGAAGGCTAATGCTTTGGCAATTGGCAGAGACACAATGTGCTTCCGGATTGCGGGTATTGCGCGTAATTTTAATAATTCCCTGAGGTCTTGCACTTATAATGCGGGAAATTCCAGCAAACATTTATTCACTTTAGCATGTATGAGTAAATTAATCCACACAGATTATAAAATCAAATCAGTCATTTTAAAACTTTTTGCGAGAAAGCGTGAGTGATTCAGCGGTGCTGCGTCTTCTCTCTCTCTGTCTCTCAAAATGGGTTGCACAAGGCAAGCGTCAAGCGTGTCAGGCGGTGATACTAGATTCTCGCGGTTTGCACAATCAGGCCAGTGTTGCATCATCACAAAAGTTTATCATTTGCACGTCTTTAAGTCTTACCAGTTTAAACAGTCTAGCGATTTTAAACTATTTAGTACTCGCACGTCTCTAGGAGATGGTTTTCTCTGCGCACGTAAAGCCGCATCACAAACAGCTCGCGAGTAACACAACTTTTTCACTGATTAGGGCGTTTTAACAGTCAAAAACACACAAAAGTATGTCAAAATTCCGGTCTTGGTGAGTATCCTCGTAAACACAGTTGGTTATGTCTTAAATAAACACAAACAGTAACTCTAGCTCTTCAAAGTGACAGCAGCCTTATACGTCTCTGTCATTAATGTTGATAAAACAACAAAAGATCTTTAATTGTAAAGAATCAGGATAAATTACAGAACTAAAAGACCATCCAGTGTTATTTGACATTTAATTAAGCTACTTTATTCAGTTTCTGTAGTATTTCTATTCTGTACCTGAATACTAGTGTTAGACCTAAAAAACTTTTCTCTTTATTTCATTTGCATCTTTATTCTATTGTATTTATTTGTGCTATTATTAGTTATTTAATTCAAATATTTAAATCAAGCTTCCTTGTTTGTAAACACTTGAGCAACAAAATTACCCCATTGTAAAAATATAAATACAATGAGTGAGCAAACATTTAGGTGAGATAAGAAGAAAAGAAAATTCTAAAAAATGGCCCCCATAAGAATCACCTAAGGGGGGAACTAAGTTCCCAAGCTGTAGCCTAGCAGTTTGAACACATTGGCAGATTGGCTGAATATTGCCAATAATCAAAATAAGCAGATTAAAATATTGCATGGCATGACAGACCATTTCGCAGATCACTTGTTTTTAAACCGCAATGCTTAAAAATGCATGCAAACGATAAGCTTTCGTGCTCTCTACCGGTTGATACATTTCTTAAGGTTAATCGTCCCTACCGGTATTATCACCCATCCCTACCTTGTGTGTATTTGACAGTTTAAGTGCAATAGGATGTGAAAGAGAACTCAGTTCAGTACTCAGGTGCTGTGTGACAGGCTGTTAGTGTCCGCGCGCTTCGAGTCTATGCTTTTAAAAAGCGTATGTCAGAACAGCGTGCAAATAAAAAGTTAACTGGCAAAACGCATGCAAATGATAAACTTTAGTGATGGTGAAGAACTGCAATGTCACTTGTGTCTAACCCTACCGCTGCACTGCTAAATGTGATGTGAATATACGTGGCATTGTACAGTATTTTGGGATGGGGGCTCCTTGCCAGAACTGCAACTGCACTGTAGTAATATAGTACAATCTCTCTTCAAAGCAGATCATGGAGACATTTGAATCATTCATGATGTAAAATCATGATTTCGTACACTCCGTCTCCTAGATTAAAGTTAAAATATTTTACTGCGATTGAGGTTAATTATGAGCATAAACACATGAATTATAATTATCTGTTTACAGAACTCTTAACTTAATTGCATTGTTCGTGAGCATACATGTAGCCACTGATGTTAAAAATGTCTTCAGATATAGTTTGCACAGTAACCAATTATTTATACATCTCTTGTAATTGTGTGCCTGCGCTCATAACATTTTATTGTATTTATTTTTTGCTCTTGCTTTGTTTTAATTGGCCTTAGAAAGACCTTATGATCTGTGTTGTGAACTTGGCCTTCACATCCCTTTATTTGATTGTAATAATCTCCAGCTGGTAAGACAAAGCCACTGTCTCTTTCTGGGTCTGTTTTGGTTTTAGGCTCATTCTTTCACCCTGTCAATCACTGCTGTGTTTACTGCCCCTGAAACTGCTCTCTGAAAGATCCCACCCCTTAACTCAGTTTGGATGCTACTCACGACATTTGGCTTATTGACTCTCCACAGATGGGCCAAACTGACCCACTGGTTTTGCTGAGGCAGACAGACACTACCATTTTCAGACGTTTTAGTCTTTTCCTTTTTTCCCTTTCCCTCTTTCATGGTGGGCCTTTTGAACAGAAGTCATTTCCTGCTGCATTGCCAAGATACACAGCGGCCTTGGTCTGCAGCTCAAAAACGGCTGGCTTAAATTTAACTATATTTCCTAGGTAACCACTCAGCACTATTTTTAGTGCAGCGGTGAGTCAGAGGCGAAGTGCATACAGTAGTCCCTGACCTGAAGTGGTGCTTGCTTTGATCAGGTATTGCACAATGACAAACCAATGTGAAACGTGTCACTGCAGGGCATCTATAATGGGAACTGTTCTTTAAAAGGGTAACACTTGATGTTCGCACATTAAATGGAAAGTGAAAGTGCTGTGGTGGTCTTTGCCCTGTGTGTGAATCATATTACAACAGTTACAACTGCTTTGTGGACTATGATAAGAGAAAGCACAATGAGTATGTGCCCTTTGGCCAGCCACAGGCCAGAGGAAGTTACCCATATCATAATGTAGTGTTTAATATTAAACCAATATGATGTGAAATTGACTCTCATTATACTATTGTTCGAAAGATCGGGTCGGTATAATTTATAAAATGTTTTTGAAATGAGCTTATTCTAACCAAGATTTGATTTATTTGATCAAAAATACAGTAAAGACAGTAACTGTATATTGATTCCTCTGATGGCACAGAAGATTTTTCAGCATTTATTACTCCTGTCTTCAGTGTCACATCCAGGGCCTGAATTTCGTTTTGGAAAATGGGGGGGAAATCCCCCCTTAGATGATTCTCATGGGGGGGATTTTTTTTTGTTTGTTTGAGGGGGAGAAAGGGAAAAGCATTTTTTCCAAACAAAATGATTACATTTATCTTGCCTAAATGTTTGCGCTCATTGCATTTTTACAATGGGGTTGTAAATTTACACAACACAAGGAAGCTTGATTTAAATTGTTTAATTAAATTGAAAAAAGTAGCACAAATAAATACAATAGAATAAAGATACAAATAAAAACAAATAAAGAGAAAAGTTTTTGAATAGGTCTAACACTAGTATTCATATACAGAAACTGAATAAAGTAATTTATTCAGTTTCTGAATAAATGTCAGAACCAGAACAAAAGTGGATGTTACTTGTTCAGATGACATTTTCCGGTGAAAATTGAAAATTGAAAAATGTTGGTCATACTTTCAAAAAATAATAATCTGTGATTCTGAATGACAGTATCCACACCGGCGCGGTGACTGACAGCCTCACAGTCTCCTCAAACATTGTGTTCATCCGCGCTGTGTCCTGTTGAAGTACAACTCAGTAAAGTTGATAATTCCGCGAATGACTGCAATTGCAGATTTCGAACAGAGATGGCGACAAAGAGGGAAAACTGCGGACTGCAGCTTTAAACATGAAATTAAACTGTCAGTAGGTGGTGGCAAGTCACTTAATGAGTGAGTCATTGAGTCAGTCAACATGATAAAATAATAATAAAATATCCAAAAATCACTTGCACAGTGTGATATATTTCCTGCAGTTGTGTACTTACAATATCCCAAAAGTCTCCAAAGATTTTTTTATTTCAGAGAAATTCCAATTTTAAATAAGTGGCCGTCCCGGAAAAAAATGTTGCCTGTCAATGACGCAAAATCCGTGCTATCCTCGGTTTCCGTTCATACTGCCATAGCCATGACGTAACCATGGCGACAGACGTGGACAACTGCGTAGTGCGTAACGTTTAGCGGCACGCAGTTCTTGTTTCTTTCAAACATAGACCATGGCAAGCAGACTTTGGGACAAACAAGGAGAACTAAAATGAGGATCAATATCAGCGTGGCGTTTTTGAGATGCGAGAGCTCCAGTCACGACTTGAGAGCTTTATTAGACAGGTGAGCAAATGTACATAAAACAAATCAATGTTATATAACGTTAGCTCAACTCAACATGATGAAATGTTAGAATATGGTCAGTATGTTATTTAATGTTGATCTAGCTTACTGCTAGTTTTGTATAGCAAACGAACTAACGCGTAGGATAACATAACTTTCAACACACATTTAAATGCCGTTTAGTGTGATAGTGTAACGTTAGACCAAGTGAAGCAGCGCTGCGTTACCTCACAAGTTTAATTCGTCTAATAATAATTTGATTGGGTGCCTAAAAGTATTTCAAATATTGGGGATTGAAATTCCTGAAATTGTTTCCAAACAGATGACTCAACTTTAAAGTTTGTAGTTCTAGGCTATATTGCAGTGAATTAGTTTTTTTCCTTTCCTGTGTCCTATCTTCAAGGAGAGCCTGATCAGACTTCATGATAATTGTGAAGTACTGATGCCATGTGATGATAAACAGCTCCATCTGACAATGAAGAATGTGACTTCAGTGAATGAAAATTTCATGAAATATTCAGTCTGGTAGAGAATGCTTCTCTGAACTCTGAAAGTCAGATAAAGGATGTTTGAACTGACATTAAGTTATGCGTATTTTGTATTTCTGTGATTATTTTAGAATACTTGCTACTTGCATCCAACTGTTGTACTATTTAGAAAAAATCCCAAAGCTGTTTTTGTTTGTTTTGAATGACTATTTAAAATCTATATCTCTCTGTCAGCACATCCGTCTGACTTCTTTGATCACTCTGGGAGTTTTGTTACACAATCATGTTATTTTTGGGTTGTTTTGACTGGTTTGCAGGATGTTAACCCAAGCAAATATGAGCAGTGAATTATGGGAAAATAAACATTTAAATTAATCATTTTTAAATACAGTAATATTATAAACGTTGAACCATAAATGTGCTGTATAGTGGTCTAGATTAAAATTAATTGCATGTTATTCCCTGACAGATATAGGATGAAGGTTTATGTGATTTAATTTCTGTGACGTTTTCTATTTTCTCCTGTTGAATAGTGCATTCATTGTAGGAACTGTTGTACCACTCTTGTACCTCACACTGTTGTGTAATTAATGTACAAATCTTCATATTGTTGGTTTCTATAGCTTCCACAAAATTTACAATTCACTCTTGATGTCAGAGTTGATCTCTTGTGCAGGGACGTGCACAGGAATTTTGAGGGGCAGTTGCTCTGACCTGAAAAAAGGGCACCCCCCTATATTCAGTTGAATTTTGCCCGTACAAATTGCCTTATCTGACCGTGTTTATGTCCAAACTCAATGCCTCATATTATGGTCTTATTATTATTTATAAAGATTGCAAAACGTCAGAGATGACAGGTTTATGATATACAATTTTGTAAACAGTATACAAAATGTATTAACAATATGTTAAATGTCACCAAAATACACATGAGAAAAAGAGTTCCTCATATTATTGTTTATTGTTTTTTAAATTATTATTATTTTTATTTATTTTTAAATTGGAAAAGAAATAATCTGTATTGAATTGACAGATGGGGAAAATTATTATAAGACTAATAAATAGATTTTCTAATAAAAAAGATTAGATTTCGGGAAAAAATACAATCCTTTTTTAACCTTTTGGCTTCCTGTACATTCAGTTGTGCTTCTTGCTCGTATTCAGTTCTGATGGTTCGTATGGTAACTGGGCAACTACGCATGATTTGTAGTATGATTGCGTAAAGGGAACAGGAATTCCGGTAGGGAACAGAATCGACTGCTACACCGGTCGCGTGCAGCACTGCAGCCACGCTAACAGAGTTTGCCCTTCCCCTACTGACTTTCACTTTCGGTGGCGGAATGGAAGTGAATGAGGCTTTGCGATTTTTTTTTTAATTAATTAATTATTTTTGAAAAAAATTTATCTAGGCCTACGTGAAATTCTGCATCCATTGTATGATTTATTTATTTATTTATTTATTTATTTATTTATTTATTCCCCCTCGGAAGGGCAGTGAGTCGAGAAGGGCATATGGGCAGTTGCCCGGGCAACCTGAGCAACCCCCCTGCTCTTGTGTTTGAAGAACGTTTTTTTTATCTTCAATAAAATAACATTACTGACTGCCCCCTAGGGGTGTAACGGTTACAAATTACTCACAGTTCGGTTTGTATCGCCGTTTTAGGGTCACGGTTTCAGTACAATTCAGTATGTGCTATGTTCAGGAAAAAAAAAATACAACTGTCAAATGAAAATAAAGAAAATAAGAACCAGTAATAAAACTACAAGGTATAGCACAAATAAATACAATAGTCAAGTCACATTTATTTATATAGCCCTTTTTACAATGCAGGCAGATCAATATTATTGTTCAATATTAAATTAAATGTCCCCAACTAAGCAAGCCAAAAGCCAATGGTAACAAAGGCGAAACAAGGCGACAAAGGCGACAGTGGCAAGGAACCAAAACTCCATCAGATGAGAGAATGGCCAACGAACGAACAGTGTATGATTATGATTCAGGCAGCATTATAGGTCATATAATATAGAGAGATATAGAGATACAGAGGCCTTCACAGGGGAGAGTCTAATTTACACAATTCTCATTCTCTGCTGACACTTCAGGGATGCGTTGTGGCTGTGTCTACGCGCAGGTCCACCATCTGATGTGGTTACGGCCCGGATCCGGCTGATTCCAGTAAACCTCGGAATAAACAGAAAGACTAACATTAGCGTAGATGTCATTCTTTTTATGATCTAACGAGTACAGTACATCGGGTGTTAAGTGTTAATAGAGCAAAGATACAAAATAAAATAAACAGTGCTTTTCAGGTTTTTCAGGTAGGTCTAGTTTTTAGGTACAGAAATTAGTTTAAAAGTAATCAAATGTAAAATAACACTGTATATAATCTTAACTGTATAAATTAAATAAAGATTAATACTTATTAAAATTATTCAGTCAAGAGCAGTGAGCACATTTTTTAAAATTACATTTATCTCACCTAAATTTTTTCTCACTCATTGTATTTTTGTTTTTACAAAGGGGTAATTCTGTTGATTTAAGAGTTTACACACAATACAAGAAAGCTTGATTTCAATCTTTGAATTAAATTGAAAAAAGTGGCACAAATAAATACAATAGAATAAAGATACAAATTAAATAAAGAGAAGTTTTTGGGTAGGTCTAACACTAGTATTCAGGTACAGAAATACTACAGAAACTGAATAAAAAGTAATCAAATATAAAATAAAGCTGGATAGTCTTTTAGTCCTGTATTAAATAGGCTATTAATACTGAAATATTTTTTTTCTTTAACCATGTCTGTTCCCTGCTGGTGGAATGATCTGCCCAACTCAACCAGAGCTGCGGAGACAGTAGCCACTTTCAAAAAAACAGCTGAAGACGCATCTTTTTCGGCAGCACTTGATCCAGTAACACTAACACTTTCTTTTCTATTATATTAAATTTTTTTTTTTTTTTTTTAATATTCATGGACTGCGAGAAATGGAGAGGGGTCATAGCACTTGCATATTGTTGTCCTACTGTTAGTTTCACTGCTTCTATTGCTCTCATTTGTAAGTCGCTTTGGATAAAAGCGTCTGCTAAATGAATATGTAAAATGTAAATGATTTCTTCTTGTGAGAATTTGTCTGTTCAAGCGCAAGAAGACTTGAACACGAACTCAATTTAGTATTCACAGGCTCTCTGAGATGGGTGCTCGCTTCGGACGAGTGGGCACTCACTTATAGAGCTGGGACAATATACCTAGATTGCATTGTGAATCGAGAAACGATTCTGGATCGATTTAGAGACTTTCCGAATGGATAGCGATTCCCTAATCGATTCTGAGCTTAGTTTTTAACAGCAGCTGGCACTGCGTGCTTTAGAAACCATAATCTGCTGGCTTCCAATGCCTTACACACATCACTTGAACCTTCTATAAAATAATCATTCATAAAGTTCTAGAAGGTTGAAGTGAATTACAAGGGTGTTTGCAGTGGGCTGTTTACATTAATATTGTGTCATAAAAGCATTCTGAGGCGCAAATACATTTTCAGATTGTTTCAAAAACTAGCCTTCAGCCCCATCTGCTGTTAAAAACTAAGCTCA
The DNA here is from genome assembly GCF_029890125.1 of Rhinichthys klamathensis goyatoka. NCBI lineage: Eukaryota > Metazoa > Chordata > Actinopteri > Cypriniformes > Leuciscidae > Rhinichthys > Rhinichthys klamathensis. The sequence goes on from NW_026606867.1 coordinate 1,098,702, forward strand.
GAATCAATTCGAGAGAGATTCGCGATGCATTAGGAAAATATTGGAATCGATCCCTGAATCACAATGCATCGATTTATTGTCCTCGCCCTACTCTCTTATTTGGCTGAATTGGATGTCAAGTTTGGGCTTTAAGGAGGTTCAAAAGTGGCACAATAATCGTTTTACCTCGATTATCTGGTTTTCATAATCGTTGGAAACCAAAATTTAAATACGATTAATCGCACATTAGCCCAATTGCAATTCCCCAATAGCATTTAAATCGATTAATTTTAAGTTTTTATTGGTTTATTTTAAAATTATACAAGATAACATAGAATTTTCAAATCGACTATTTATTTGTTATTGAACAAATAATTGTTGCCGCTTATCCGTATCAACTGGAATTTTAATATAACTGCATCCATAACTAAATACTTTATAGAAATAAAAGGCACTTCATTTTATCATCAAATTGTTCTGACAACCCACCAACTAATGGATTATAAAAATCTGTAGTTTGTGCACCTTTGTAATAAATGGCAGAGGCAACAAATCATGTGGATCTTAAATGCTGCTTGGGTGCTCCAGTAATTAAAACATTTTTTTTTTCTTACTACAACCTTTTTACATTATTGCAGTTATACTTTTTCTTAATTCACAAACTGTGAAGTATTTCACTACTTTTGTGAACCATATTTTCATGGTGCATAATTAGACTGAGTGGATGGAGTGCTGCTTGCAATCTGCCTGGATGCAAGAAATTCAGAGACAAATAGCTCTGCGACACTCCCCTCTGCCAACAAATCATGCTCTCGCTTGGCTAACCCCTTCCTATTATCATTCCTCTATAATATATCCCTCTTCTTCTCATTCATCTTTCACAAATCATAATTTTTCTCCTCTCCTTCTCGCATCTTCCTTTTCTCTGAGCAAGACTGCTTGATTGTATAGTTTTACTGTCAATCTCAGTCCCTGCTGCACATGTTCCCATATTGCATCTTTCGATCATGTTGAGGATTTTCACCTTGTTGTTTATTGTTGCTTCTCTCTCTGGACATGGACACAAAAGGTACACGGTTTAGACAGTTTAGTCTTTTGGCCAACTCTTCCATCAGCATCTCACAGCAGCAAAAATATTCCTAACCGCTCAGTTGTGCTCATTACCCACACAATGCCACTTCCTATCCCCGAGCAATGTGCTCTGCATTGGGATATTATTTTGTCAGTGCTTCAGTTTTTCTCTAAATCACTTTCACTGGGAGCCTTACTCCTCCTCTACACCTTTTTAGTCTTTTGCACTATTTCGCTCTAAAAACAAGCACTTCCTTTGTGACTTAATGAAAGAAGGTCTTCATTGTCAGAGCAACTCAGGCTAATGGACTTTTGCTATAAAGCAAGCTAATGAATATCATGTGTATAGAGCAAAGTTCCCAGTAGGGTTGTGGCGATAGACGATAGTATCGTGTATTGACGATATTCTGAGATATCGCCGATGGCAGATGCATTTGACGATATCAATACGATAATTGGCTCGTTTTACCATTAATGTATTAAATTATTATTATTATTATTATAAAGATAGTATTGTTATTAAATTAATATTAGGAACTACAATTAATTTGCCTTGCCTAAATTCATAACGACATCACCACATAGCCTAACACTTGCGACAACACCGATACACGCGTATGAGGACTCCTCTACGAAAATGTTTTTAAAACAGAATAAAAAACTACACCCCACATCAAAATTTTATTGCAAGGTGATCCATTCATTCACAAATTGTCAAGAGTGCTTGTTTTAACAGACGCATCATTCTTATACAGATCCAAGATGAAAACGGCATCGTTGTTCGTCAATAGGCTATTTTGTTTCCATAGCACATTAACAAAACGTTTAATGACACTAATAACACTAAAAACAATACAATAATTAGGCTACTAAATATTATTAATAATAATAATATCACTAAAATGATATAGGCCTAATAACAGTCTTTAGTTCACGAACACAGCACAACTCTGCCATCTGTGAAAATCAAAAGCAGCTTCAAACACTTGTTTAACAAGAAATATTCTTCTATTTTTTTCACTGTCATTAATGTAGAAATATTAAGCCAGTAAATTAAGATAGTCGCTATACCGTTATATCCATCGTCGTCTCTGAGAGAACGCGGCGTTAATGCAGCGACAGCCGAAAGCACAGTCCTTTTTTACTTTCACCTTCAGGGAATGAGCGCGTTTACGTGCACGTTCTTAACCCGATTATGCTGAATAAACTGACAATGCATGAGGTCATGTAAACGCATTAACCCGTTTTCCTTTATCGGAGTCAAGTCATAACTTTATGTATAAACCGATTGACTCAGCTAGATTTTTGCCCCTTACTCTGATTTCTCCAGGCATTTAAAACACATTAACCCGCGTTCTTTGGGCTTATTGAAGTGCGCATGTGAAGTGCATCCAGGCAGAGAGAGCACTCTGGTAGGAGGACATATCGCAAACTCCGACTCTTTCTTGACCCAAGAAATTATTAAAACGTGTTTTCATCTTGTGCAGAAATACAGTCAAAATGCTGCATCTGTAACGGCATGAGAGGATAATGTGTGTCCGTAAATTCCCCGCTGACATGTTGAAATACTCTGATAGGATCTTTTTTTGCCTCACTATACCGGGAAATAACCTGATCAAGCCTATTAATAAACACTCCACCTTTGCTAGCAAAATAGAAAAAAGATTCTCGTATATAAAACGAAGTAATAAAACAAGCAAATTAATGAGTAAATAATCAAGTTAATAATCAAATAAGTAAGCCCCGCCCCCCCTCACGATAATATTGTGTATCGCCGATCTCACAGGCTGACGATAGGACGATATGAAAATGGAGCATATTGCCCAACACTCCAGTCTGTCTCCCCAGTCCAACCTGGATTTGAAATTTCACTGTTCCTATTATCAAGATCTCTCTATTATTCCTGTCAGAGGCCCTGTTTACATCTGGTATTAAGATGTGTTTTGGTCATTCGGATCACAAGTAGCCAAGATGAGTAGCTCACTCAATTTACATATGAACTTGAAAGGAGATGACGGGAAAAATAAGGAGAGCATCAACTTTTGTTTCCGCTCTGATAGCCGCAAGTGAGAGAACATTGCGCTTGGTACATTTTCCGTCTTAAAAACCAAACTTAGAGAAAAGACGGTCTTTTGTGGCTGTTCAAATGCATTCAAGCACATGAGTGTCTACACCACGAAAGCAATCAAGTCGAATGCGTTTTCAACTACCTCTGGAAGTGGTCGAAAGAGGTCAAGCTCAAAACATTTTAGACCCCATTTATACCTGTATTTAGTGTCGTCCACTTGTGATCGGATTGACGAAAATTATTCTTAATACCAAGTGTAAACAGGGCCAGAGACTTGGACAGAGAGCATCTCAAGAAATAGACAACTCTAACCTATATTTATCTTTTCAGGGATGTCTAAAATAGACTTGTAATCACATTTACCCAATCCAAGGAAGGGAAAGGTGAGGATTACTTGAGGCAAAGAAGAGCTTTCCTTAAGACTTTAAGTGAAGGCTTCTGCTGAGTTGTACTCTCCAGGTGTGTTTCTCACACAGAATGTGTTCTTGTGTCTACCCAAGCTGTTTTTTAAATTGTTTTTGTGTTTGAACATGCACTAGACAGGCTTCTTTGACCATTGCGATACGTCTTGTGCCTCGAGTGCTGCACTTTTCAAAAAGTTTAACACGCCTGGAGATACCTTCATTCTGCTTGTTTCCCTTGTTCTGCATTTTGCTGTTTTGAAATGTATGAATGCATACACTGTGAACGGCCCTTAAGGCTTCTTGACCACCTTTAGTAAATATGGCAGTGTGCTGAGTTAAACCCAATCAAAGCCTGCAGGGTTTATCGCCTCGACCCAAATGCACACTTATCTGGAGGCAGTCGTGTTGTGTTTAAGTCAGTGCTGGCAGGCTTGTGAATGTAGTAATTAAGTGTTTCTCATCTGGAGCTCAGCATGTCTCGACAGGTCCAGAGCAGCCCCCCCCCCCCCCCCCCCCCACCCCCACCCTCCCCACTTCTAGTTTCTCATGTCATTACGGCATACGTGTGTATTTTTGTTATAGCTGTACTGAAAGCGACAACGGATAATTCACCTCAAATCTTGAAAATAAATGAAAGAATTTTCATACTGCCAGTCAGTGCCAATTCAGTGTGAACAAACAAATCGGCACGGGATTGCAGGCATTGCGCATAATTTTACACATTCCCGCAGATTTCAAGATTATAAAGCAGGAAATTCCCGCAAACATTTATGCACTCTAGCATATAGGTTGAAAGAGTAAATTGATCCACACAGATAATCAGAGCAAATCAGTCATTTGAAAACATTCTGTGAGAGGTAGCCTAATTTCACAAACAGAGTTAGTGATTCAGCTGTGCCGCATCGCGTGCTCTCTCTCTTACTTAAAATGCACAAACGGCTTCTTGCTGCAAGATTTCGCTCGCGTTACTTTCGGGACAGTTGACAGATTTGAGCAAGTTCTTCTGTAACAACGGTGGCAAGGATGAGGTGAGGCAAGGATCTAAATGCAGCAAAAGTTTACTAAAGAAAAACATAAACACAATCCAACCAGGGAGCCGGAACATAATCCTGACTAGGATTGTCAATAATTCTTTTAATTCTTAAGAATTAGAATTAAAATCTAAAATTAAAATCTCGATCAGGCAAGTGACAGTTCCGTCAACTGGTCCGAGTGTCTTTCATGCTGACCCAGGGCCATCAGGGCAGTCCTTATTGTCGAGCCCTGATTTATATTTTATATTTATCTATAATATAATAAAATAAAATAATACTTATTATTTAATAACATACACTACCGTTCAAAAGTTTGGGGTCGGTACGATTTTAAATACTTTTAAAAGAATTCTCTTCTGCTAACCATGGCTGCGCTTATTTGATTAAAAATACAACAAAAATCAGTTATAGTATTAAATATTATTCCAGTGTAAATCAGCTGTTTTCTGTGTGAATATATAGTAAAGTGTAATTTATTCCTGTGATCAAAGCTGAATTTTCAGCATCACCAGTGTCAGTGTCTTCAGTGTCAAATGATCCTTCACAAATCAGTATAATATGAGGATTTGATGCTCAAGAAACATTTATTATTATTATCAATGTTGAAACAGTTGTTGGTCTGTCAGTTGTACAGTTTTTTTTTTTTTTTTAGGACTCTTTGATGAATAGGAAGTTCAAAAGACTTTTGTAACATTATAAATGTCTTTACTGTCACTTTCGATCAAATTAATTATTCCTTGATAAATAAAAGTATTGATTTCTTTCCTCCAAAAAATAAAAATAAAATTCTCACTGACCCCAAACTTTTGAACGGTAGTGTAAATGTTTTTTAAATGACATTTTAAATCATAGTAAATTTTTCTCCAAATTGTGCAGGCTGACCATTACAGGCTTTTTATGTAAACTTAAAGCAAAAGCTGTGCTTATGATTAAACAGCACTTAAGCTCTGTGTCTGGTCTCCATATGGAGAAGAGGGTGTAATGAGATGCCTCCGTCCTCCATCTGTTTAACACAATAGTGTGTAGGATGCAAAAGGTCAGACACCAGGGCTTAATTCCTGAACGAGGCCGGAAGTGCCATGACCTCAGTACAATGAATGTCATTTGTAGATGTGCAATAAAAGCTGTTCACACTTTACCACAAAGCATTTGCTAACTAAATGCAGAAGAAAACTAAACTGAAGTCCCTCTCATGTATTCAGCTCTCCTCTGAAGATCTCCATATCAATTTCATTTGGGCCCTGTTTACAGCTGGTGTGAAGATGCGTGTTGGTCGATCAAATCACAAGTAGATGAGGGAGACGCATAGCTGTTTACACCTGGTGTTTTAATCCGTCTCTTTTGTTCACTTTCGACCATTTCTGTCCGGACTCTTTTTGGCTGGAGGGCTTTATGTGTGGATAAATGCAAGGGCTTTTTCAGATCTTTCGATCTAATGGACGAAATAAGCTTGTGCAATTTATATGAACACGAACCAGAGACGACGGACAAACATTCGGAGAGCAGCAACTTTCGTTTCTGCTCTGATAGCCGCAAGACCACGCCAAATGCCTTGAATGTGTGTTAGAAACTCTTCCCATAATGTTTATGCATTGTCAGGTTTTTTGTGGCTGTTCAAACGCATTCGACCACATGAGTGTCTACACCACGAAAGCGGTTTCGACTCTGGAAGTCGTTGAAAGTGGACAAGCTCAAAACGTTTTAGACCCTGTCTACACCTGTATTTAGCACTGTCATGTCCACTTGTTGTGATCAGATTGACGAAAGGCTTCTTAAAACCCGATGTAAACAGGGCCTCAGAGACGAAATGCAAATGCAGACATAATTTCATTTTTTTCGAAAGGGATGTGAGATGAAGTCGCCACCTCATATTTCTTTTACCGGTGCACCACATGACTGAATACAGACCTCCTCGTCTGCATTATAGTATTTACATGTCTCTCAAATATTTGCAGTCTCCTCTCCCTCTGCAGATAGAGAGACATTCATTACAAATGGGATTTAGAGCAGGGAAGAGCCAGTGTGCTCCTCATTTCCAAACCACTTACTCGCTCTCTTTTTCTCTTTCATTGAGACCTAGAAAAAAAGGGCGTTTAGACATATTAGTCGAGATGGATCTCCTGCAGTCAGTGGCTTCAGGCTTTATTAACCAGCAGATGAACAGGCATAGGGTTGTCAAGGTGAGGGATGTCAACACTGGCACTTTATTATAGGAAGTTTGCTTGTGAACTTTGGTGTAAAGTTTAAGTAGTAATTTTAATTGCTGTGGTTTTTGGCCAGCCCCATTATGTGTGGATGTCACTACAGTGTTGTTTGTCTATCTTCCTAAAAAAGGCAAAACATACCATGTCAAACGGTGGTGCACAACATTACCGACAAACATCAGGTTATTTGACTCAATCATATTTTTACATAAAATTATGTTACTAATAATTTAGCAGTGTTATTTCTCAAATTTTCGTCAGAAGTATGTTTTTATTGAAATCTTTTCTAGTCATGGCATTGAAAACACTTGATAAAGTAGACGAAAATACAGTTAAGTGCAAGATGTGTAGCTTTAAGCTGTCGTAAACATAAAATTATAATTAGAAAACAATTGTAATACAATGTTGTGAATTGTTTAGTTAACAGTTTTTTTTTTGTGTAGATAGATTCAAGTTGTAATATTACGTTTATGTTGCGTATATATCGGATGAATCTCATTTTAATCACTCCCAGAACAGTATTGTAATGGCACGTTTTGCACAGGCAAGCATACTCGCATTGTAGAAATTTATTTTACAATATTACTTACTTGTCTTGGCGCAGGCTCAGTATTATGCAATAGTGCATATTTAAAATGAGGCTAACTTCATTTTAATAGACTAGATTTGGCGTGAGGGCAGTGTGAAATATGCTTGGGTCAGTATTTAATACTTTCAGCAACATTAACACCTTGATAACAGGCCCGCTCAGCAGTTCTCACTATCCTCTTCTGAGATCAGACAAGAAGCTCCTCTCCCGGTGGCAAAGTGATGACTGTTCCACAATGTGTGCTCCATCTTTGGCTAATAATTTTTTCTCTAATGCATTTTTTCCCACATGTAGTAATAATGCAGAAACTGCTTTATCCTCTATAATCAATGACATTTTTTAGATGAGTTTCTTGGACACACCACTGACCTGGTTCTGGACATATATAAATATATATATATATATATATACATACTGTATACTGTATAGAGCATTTTGCAAGCAGGCAGTTTGGGGCTCAGATTGGCGTTCATGGTAGCCATGATATGTTAGTATTATTATTATTATTATATTTTATATAATTATTATTATTATTAATATTTGTATTAGAGCTGCACGATTCTGGATATATTGACAATCACGATTTTTTTTGTTCCAAATAGAGATCACGATTCTCCCACGATCCTTAACAGAAAACTAAAAAAAAAAAAAAAAAAGCCTGACAAAAGAGGTTGTGACGAAATGTTAATTCCTGCAATCTTTTTAAAAATGTCAAATTAATTTGAATTCATTATTTTTTTTAAATTTTGTTTGAATGAATGATTCAGTGACTCATTATTTGAAGTGCCAAGTGATCACTACCGTAGACATCAGTGTTTATATCCCAAATATAAACTTTTATCTCAGTACTTCTGTGATAATTTGAATATTTTTAACACACACAAAAAAAACCCCGATACAGTGTGGTTGAAAAGACATTTTGTTAAGCTGTTTCATACCTAAACATGACTCCTCTCTCTTTGGGGCAGCGATACCGTGAACACAGATTTGAATGTTCCGGTATGATTTAATAGACACAGACAAATCGTTGTCATTTAGGAATAAGATCGCGTGAATGTTTGAATTGGGGTGGGCGATAAATTGATTTTATCGATTAACTCGAATGTGTAGTTTACGTCGACTTGTTTGAATGAAGATCGGTTTTCTCTTTAACATCCGCCGACGCTCCGCTCTGGGCACCCGTAGTTCCGAACGGGCTCAGCGTTTGCCATAGAGATACACAAACAACATGGCAAATGAACAAGACCGCGGCAGCACAAGCACACCCGCCAAAAACATTTACAAACTGAATCCGCATGGCTGCCAACTCTCACGAATTCACTGTGAGACTCACGCAATTGTCTCTTTTTACACGCTCTCACACCACACATCCATTTTCTCACGCAGAGAAAAATTGCGAAGCAAAGAGGACACTGATACCGACAGACAAGACAGAGAAGGTTACTATTGATATGAAACAAATTCTCAGCTCTCAGATTCTGTCAATTTAATTACGAAATTCAAACAATAAACACCGTTTTGGCGCTTCTAAATATGACGTGACAGATAGCTGACAGATCCCAGTTCGAGCGGCACGTGAACCGATCTCTTTACTACTAGTAGAGATGCACCGATTGATCGGCTGGTGACCGGAATCGGCCGATTTTCACATGATCGGCGACCGGCCGGTCAGTCTGACATAATCCGATTTTATGCCGGTCAAATGCACTCTGGCACCGCATGATTAACATCGCGCGACATCAGCATCACACGTGCACACGGAACACACGGAAACCTCGTGAATTACGACCGTTTCATACCGCAAGTGTGAGCAGCGGGGTTTTTTTTTCTTCGGCGTGCATGTTAATCAATGAGTGCATTCACACCGGGAGCCGGAGCCGCGCGTGAGCGCCGAGCAGGAGCGTCGCGTGAGCAACAGTGAAGCGTCTGCTCGCGCTCAATTAAAGTGAAAGCATACTTTTGATGGACAAAATAAATATGATTTCACCCCAAAAGTGTCCAAAATGCACAGAATTTGCACGTTTGGTGTGTTTTAACAAGAACTGAAGTAGCCAGGCTATGTCAGAAAAGAAAATTAAGACTCAAAAATATTTATAGAAAATAACTTTTTATTCCCAATCGTTTCCCTGCACATGCTCCACTTGTCCTGTTTAGCCTGGCTGGACATGTGTCAGAGAGAAAAACTGTTTGAGAAATATAACTTGCCATTGATGTACAAGTGATTGCAATAGGCCTGTGTGTGTGTGTGTGTTGAGAAATATATACTGCAAGGGTAGGCTATATTTATTTTATTTTTATTTGTTATTTATATACTATTTTATTGCCATTACCTGTTTTCATACAAAAGTTTAGTTTGCTAAATATCAATTTTTTTTAGTTGGATATTGGATGTGAAAAGGAAATGGTTCTTCCATAACACTGCACTTTAGATGTGTGTGGATTTCCCACACCAGGAGTAATTTATATAGTTCTATTTTATAGCGATTATCTGTTAAAAAAATGTTCTATGCAAAATGTTCTATTAAAGAGAAGATAGAAAATAAATATTTGTGTGTGCTGTAAAGTGGTTTAAAAAAAGGAAATCGGAATCGGCTAAAATCGGTATCGGCAGGTCAAACTCAAGAAAAATCGGAAATCGGAATCGGCCTAGAAAATTGTAATCGGTGCATACTAGTTAATAGTAAATAAACATGAATGATCAATAGGTAATTTGAAAGATACAGTTCAACTTTTTCAATCTATTTAAATCGTAAATCGGATTTTTTTTTTTTTTAGGCCATATCGCCAAGTTTGAATTGAGATCACAATCTTTTAAAGATTAATCGTGCGGCTCTAGTTTTTATTAATATTTTTAATTGACTTCTTTTTTCTTTTTGTGTACTTTTCAGTAATTTTAAGTTTTTGTCATTATTATTATTTCTATAGTTCATTTAGTAATTTTTAATTTTAGTTTTGCCAAGGCTACATTTCTGTTTTTTGTTTAATGTGTTTTTATCTAATATTTATATTATTTCTATGAACAAAAATGTTTTTAATAGTTTTAGTAAATGATAATAACTGCTGGGTAGTGTAGATATTGAAAACATTTACGTGTAAACAAATACTGCAAAAGCACCTGGTGATTTACATGTTGAATGAATATTCAGACCTCACTGGTTTTAAAAATACATGATTTGTTTGCTTTTCTTGGTCTTTAACTTTAACTAAATATTTGAGCATATTTTGCTGGATTGTCCTGTTTTACTAGGGAATGGTTTTATTCAGAAATTTCATTGATCAATTTTATGGATGTTTTTAGAAAGACCTTGTAAAATTTGAGATTTTCTATTAAATATTTGAGCTAAGTATTTTATATAGTTGTTTTGAAGTATATTATATAATTTTTCATCCACCAATTTCATTTTTCGCCACTTATCCATGGACAGGTCGTTGTGGCAGCAGACTAAAGCAAAGCAGCCCACGCGTCCTTTTCCCTGGCCAATTCCTCCAGCTCCTCCATATTACTTTATTTATTGATATTTATTTAAAAATGTCTTCTGCAAATGGACAAACAAGCATAACCTTAGTCTGAACCCAAGTCTTCAAGAACTACTTGCCTTATAGTTTCCATATGTCTTTTGTTTTCCAATATGGTGACAGCAAAAGCAAATGAAATCAATAGAATATAAACATCAATATTTGATATGCATTGTTTGATGCTTCAATCAAGTTTTAAACCACTAAACTGCTGAGCATTACTCGAGGGTCAGGGAGCGTTTCACTGCTGTTCATTGCTTTACTTGAAGGATATATCCTTGACTTGTTTATTTATGAAGACAAACACTTCTCTGTTCTTCCAGAGAGTTAAACAGGCGGGCGGCGGCAATGTCTGTGCACTGTTTAGGTTGTTTAGAGTGAAGGACGTTTGAGGCAAGCTGGGGCTGCTGTTGAACGACTGATGTTTTGTTTACTCAAACGTTACAGATTCTTCACCATTTCATTTGCATTGCTAAACACAACAGGCTACACGTCCCCCGTCTCCCACTGGGCTCTTTGCATTTGTGTGTGTGTGTTTACGCTGATACCAGTGTTGCACCACTTGCCAGAAATTCATGATGTGAGTTCTGCTTATCAGTGGTAATTTAACCTCTCTCGTCCTTACCTGACTTTGTGGAGCGAGCTGCATTATTACCCACAGCTTGGTGTGTCCCCTTTGACTTCTAAATGGGATTGTCTGAAAACAATGTGAAATACTATATGCTTTGATCAGATGAGTTACATATGATGCTCTGGGTGGCCGGTGGAGATTCAGGTCATATCAATCATACACTACTGTTAAAAGTTTGAGGATCTCATTCAATTGATTCAAAAATGACTGAAAAGATTTTTATTTCATGCTGTTCTTTTGAACTTTAAATTATAAAAATTATCATTTTTTCCACAAAATGATTAAGCAGTACATCTGTTCTCAACATGGATAATAATAATAATAAATGTTTTTTGTGCACCAGATCAGCATATTAGAATGATTTCTGAAGAGACTGGAGTAATGATGCTGAAAATTCAGCTTTGCTACACAGGAATAAATGTATTTTAAAATGCAGGACAGTTATTTTAAATTGTAACAATATTTAACTATTACAGTGAACTAATTTTGAACAAATAAATGTAGCCATAGATTGGTCATTAGAGACTTCTTTCAAAACGTTCTTTCTAAATCTTACTGACTCCACAATGTTGAATGGTAGTGTACATATGTTCCTCTTCTCCAGTCCAGTGTGACCACAGCTGTCAAAAATAAAACTCCTTATGGAGTACTTTTATGGCTTTTTACAGCTCTCATTGTATTAACAAATTCCACAGAAAAGATTACTGCAGACAGGATAGGAATTACATGCTGATCAACAAGTTTATCAAACGATAGAATTTTCTTTAACTGGTGCGCTGTTCATTTAATGAATGGTCTGTTTTGGTTGTTGATCTGTCAATGGCAGGGATAATAAAATGCATGTAAATATTCCTCATAGACCATTTGTTTAGGTATTTTCTTGGATATTCACTGAGACTGGTGCTGTTTTTTGTTCATTATGAATGTTAAAAGAGATTAGGATTTGCAGCTGTTTGATGTGCATGTCCAAAATTGTGGAGACCTTTCCTCAAGCTTGCTAGCAGATGTTGTCACGGTGCCTTCGCACAGTCTGATTGGCTGTCATGCACCTGTCAGAGCACATCAGAGTGGTGTGAACACAGCTAACGTAAAGTAACTGACATCTGCCTGTCACCAACTGAGGTGCCGGTGCAGCCGTAATTAGCATAGCTAACTATACCTCACTGTGCAGCCTGTCTGTAGCTCCCCTTTATGGCACTCAGGTTGGTACAGTATTTGTCATGTGTGTTGAATATTTCAATGCGTGTTGTAAATATTTTATGAATCTTGTCAGAGTGATAATTGGGCCTTCGTTGAGGGGTTCCTTTTCAGTGTAAAGAGATTTCCTTTTCTTTTTGAGATTTGATGGTTTCCCACAGTGCCCAGTGCCCACATCATATTTTCGGCCGTTTTTCACTTTCGGGCAAAAAACCCCCGAAAATGTCATTTTCGGCCGATAATTTTTGCCGGCTAAAATTTCGGTGCATCCCTAGTTGGTAACCAGCGGACAGCTGAGCTAATATGAGTTTGTGTACAGTTCCACATGCCAACAGCAGGTGAGTTCTCATCTGAATTCTTTCCTCGACAGTTGGGCTTTTTACCCTCCCCTCCACTTTAATTCTTGCTATAATTCTGGAGATGAGCTTCTGCATGATAAATCTAATCCGATACTGATATCTAGAGCAGTGTGACCCAATGACCAATATACTGCCTAAGGGGCATTCATGCTGACAATGATTTGCTGTGACAATGCAACTGGACATAATTATTTTTTCCTTTGTTCCCTCCATTTCCCCCCCCCCTTCTCTGACTGCCTAATCCATACATTAATAGAATATTATCCAGCTATATTTTACTTTCACCTTCCAAACCTGGACATGTACACCCCGTTCTCCTCAACCATTTCTGAATATGATTTGTTCTGTGAGAAATAGCTGTTCTTACTTTACCAGGTGTCTACTTTTCCATGATTACGAGGGCAGACAGGACTAGATGGGTGTTTCTTCAGTGCATTATCTGTTTTCTCCATTCATTGTATCTCCGTGACAATGCATTGATATACAGTATATTAATGAGACTCGTAAGTGTGTAAAGACCACACCTCAGTCGACTACCGTCTCTGTCAGATGTGTTTCTTCAGAAGAACAATATAAAAGTTCATCTCCCTAAATTAATCTGCCACAGTCTTCAGTTTAAGCCTCTGATTGAAGCAGTTGCTGCTCTGATTTGTTTGAGAGTTCTAGCTGAAAGTGTATCCCTTTCCGTAACCTTTGTGCCAAACTGTGTGGCATTGCACCCATTATAACAAATGAACGTTTTCTTTGATATGTAGCAGGAAGCTGGGTACTGGGCATGGGGTCCCTTAGCGTTTCATTAAAAGTCGAGGTTGTGGTTGGGACCGTCCTGATTCACCGTGGTGTGACCCATCTGTTGTATATGTGGGCTAATCTTAGCTTTAGCCAACCACCAGGGATTAAAGAGAAATAAGTAAGCCTCTGCCTCTGCACTTCTCTAGGACTGCAGGCGCTGTACCACACCACTTCCTGCCTTTCCAGACTACATTTTTAACTTTTCACATCTACGCTTGCCTTAACTTGCACTTCTGTGACTTAACTGTTAGTCACTGCCACAGTTTGCACACAGTGCATTTTTAGAAAAGCCACACAGAGAACTCCCTATAGACTTGCCCAGTCTGTAAATAAGAGATCTTGAGGAATTTTTTCAACAGAAACACATTTATGTATCCCGGCGTGCATAATAGAGCCCGACCGATATATCGGCGGGCCGATATTATCGGCCGATTTTAGGCATTTTCCTAACTATCGGTATCGGCATTTATAATGGCCGATAAATGAATATTTAAAAAAATGCAGGTGCGGTGATTCATGTAAGGGTGGCGCTGCCAATAAAGCACCTAAAAGCTGTCACAAGAACTGGCAAAAGTAATGATTATGAATACAACAAATATAGCAAGGAGACATTTTAATTGTTTATTAATAAACAAGTGTTTTCAGTCAGTGTCAGCCAAAGATGAAGTTGACGATGCTGACTCGCGATCTTCAGTGAACGCGTGCCAGAGAGAAATGCACATTTCATACGATTACATGAGTCTGTCTGTCTTTCGTTTTGAATTGTTCTGTTTAAAAGTAGACATTTCAATATAGATATATTTCAATTCTCAGGTCTATACGCTGAGTTTCGGTTCATGAGACGAGCTCCAGTTCACCCGCAGGCGCCTCCGTGTCGAGATTATCTATCGTCTGCTAAATTTACTGCTTATAAATTAAATCCAGGCAAATGGTTGATGAAACATTGATTAAAATTAAGATACAATTAATACAAAACGAAATTCACTTTGAAACGAAAGGTTTTGTGCTTTCTGTTTGATGTCTATGTGAAAGTTTCAAAGCATATTTTAGTGCCGCTTTCAGAGCGCTCACGTCCGTAGTTCTGAACTGTCGCGTCTGTAACATTGTTTTTTCCTCATAAATGCGAACACGAAAAATAATAAAATGAATATTTTATGTAGCCTGTAGAGACTGAGAGCCAACCCTTCTTCATCCGGTGGGTAGTAGCCTACTTGTACTTTGCGCAGTGTAATTCACAGAATTGATTTCTCTGCTACAAGCCTCTGTCACGTATTGTGTGAGCTTGTTGTGACTATTGCAAGCGCGCAGCTGAGAAGTCCTGATTATATTGTCTGCTATATTTAGGCCTACTTCTTATTTATTAAGGCAATTGGTTGATGAAACATTGATTAAAATGCGTGGCGCGAGCGATCTCCGACAGTAAACTGATTCTGCTTTGTCTACGGTAAACAGCTGTTGCGCCGCGAGCAATAACGGCCGCGTCCGGTGTAGACACAGTGTTAAAGCTCATTCTGCCTGATAACGCTACGTTACAACATCAAGCAATATTCCATAAAATGTATATAATTATAACACTTTATAT
Source organism: Rhinichthys klamathensis goyatoka (assembly GCF_029890125.1). Lineage (NCBI taxonomy): Eukaryota > Metazoa > Chordata > Actinopteri > Cypriniformes > Leuciscidae > Rhinichthys > Rhinichthys klamathensis. Next base: position 1,114,128 of record NW_026606867.1, read on the forward strand.
AGGGCCATTTTGCATTAAGAGTAGCCTAGTTTCACGTTTAGTACATTTTGCTTACTAATTATTTAAAATAGTATAAAAGTACTGTACATATTTAAAAACGTTTTCATATGATATTATTAATTTTACTTTAGTAAAAAGATCTGAGTTCTTCCTCCACTGGTAGAGATTAGAGTAATTAAGAGTAAAAATAGAAGATAATAAGGTTTTGTCAGTGACAATTTTTATATATTTATTGATACAAGTTATGACTAAATTAAAAGACAAAGTCGTTAGTGAAGATTATGCAACAGTATTTAGAATATAATATAATATAATATAACATGCAATGCTAACTAGTTTGGTTACAGCTCAGCTGTATAATTCTCATTCTATCATTACCCCTGCCTCCATTACATATCTGTGTCACACAAGTGTTTGATTACCACATTTGAGTGATCATTGCAAAACGTGTTTATAAAATATATTTATTCTGTTTATAGCTACTGTGTAAAGTACCCATCAAAAGTTTGTACACACCAATAGGAAAGTGTCCAAACTTTTGACTGGTATACTGTACTATAATACACATAAATAATATTGCTACTGTATTATAATATACACATAAATAATATCGGCCGATATATCGGTATTGGGCTTTTTTTACTCCCTAATATCGGTATCGGCATCGGCCCCCAAAAATCCATATCGGTCGGGCTCTAGTGCATAATGACCATGATCACCCAAGCGACCCTTGACCTTTATCCGTTCAGGGACTTAATCCATGGATCTACATCGGTGTAAACATGCATAATGCGGGATTAGTCCACTGTACATGCTGGCATATACCTCAGCCCCCAGCTTTAGATGGCGAGATGATTCTATAGAGCCCGGTGATTTCTGCTATGGGGAATATGTGGACGAAATCGTGGAATCTAGGCCTAGTCATAAAAATTTAATTAACAGTAATAAAGAATTTCACGTAATTTGACAAAATTTGGATAAATGCAGAAAAAAAGTAGGACTGTACACTTAATTTGTGTTGTGCACCAGTATCTGTGAATATTGCACAAAGTATATTTTTGTGCTATTTAAATATGGAGTCTACATGTTCTGTAAAGCCTGGTTCACACGGCAGGATAATTAGGCCGATTTTAGCCCCGATTTACCCCTTCCGACAATCTTAAGGATGCTCCGATTATCGTAAATAATCTGATCAGATATTCCTGCCGTGTGTGGTGTGTTAAGACTGCTCTCGTCTGCTCGGAAGGACGTCGGGACCGCTCCGATCTCAAATCGGGGATATCCAACATGTTGGATTTTTTTGGCCCGATTTCTCCTCGTGTGTGGTGTCTCCCGGGGACAAACGAGCACGCAGCCTGTGGACTGTGGCGTGTAGCCAATCAGAAAGCGAGGTGACGAGGCGCAGAGGAAGCACCGGGAAACAAAATCAAAATAGTCCATGCTCGCGTTGTCTCCACTTCTTTGACCATCGCCTTTTCTTTTGGTAACGTTTTTTTTTTTCGGTTAAAAACAAACTACACTGGTTGTTTACTCTGAAGTCACGTTTGATCTCGAGGGATTTTGCGAGATTTTCCGTCTGACCTGGGAATGCTCGGGAGTCAAATCGGTTCGTGCGTGATGTGTTGATTTTGCCGTGTGGCTGCGCACCACACACTGTACGACCAAAACTGTTAGACCCGTGATTTTTTATCGCCGTGTGTGGGGTCTCTCAGGTTTGGAAAATCGGCCGACAATTTTAAAATCGTTCCGTGTGAACCAGGCTTTAGTCTCTGTGAATAAGCGCCAGTTTTGTCTACTGCACATAGGCTACTCAAATACAGTGTTTTCAGTGTCCGTCTCACTATATGAGAGACACTTCACATGAACTTCATCCACAGAGCTGCTCTGAAAGTCACTGCTTGAGCATTTCACCATTTCATTTGTTTACCGTCATATCATACACACTCACTCACACTCTTCACAACAACCCTTAAAAATAAAAGTTCGGTTTAACTTGAAGAAATTGTGATAGAAATAAACTATTATTGTACAGTAGAATGTGCTTGCAGTGTTTTTTTTAACAGTAAACCTCTTTTCTTTTGTGAATGAAAAATGAATCGTTACATTGCATTGTAAAAGATAAAATTGTAGGCTATTCGTTTAATGATTTCAATTAATTTGCCATGCTTTTTGATGACTAAGTAAGTAATGTGGTTTTTAAGAAAATACCAGAATCCACAAAAATTTAAATGAAACCGAATTTGGGAAAACATAAAATGGAATCTCATGTACTGTACCTTTACTTTTAACACTATTCAGCTCAAGGCAGGGTGAAGAAATGCTGCTTCTGGGTATTAGCAGTTAATCCAAGGGTTCAGGGCTAATGTTTGAGGTGAGCTGGGATGTACGTGTGTGGCTGTACACCGGAATACCTTGTCTCTGCGTCTTTACGCTCTTCTCTCTGACAGGCATCTGAGAGCAGTGTCCTGCTGCTTTATTGCTGTGGGGCAGAGTTACAGAGTTCCTCTTCAGGCCTCACAGAGTTCATTATTTATGAAGTTAATAAAGGTTGCTGGAATTGGGCCTTCCTTCCGCACAGCTTGGGTGACCTCAGATGCAAAAGACAGCTCGGTCTTGGAAAAAGCTCTTTTGTTAGTGCAGTCAGTGATATATTCTCTCTCCTTGCTGTAGTCTGGAACCTCTTTTGTCGTGCTCTTATTCTCATTTGTCTCATTTTCACTCGCTCTGTTTTCTCCTTTTTTGTGTGGCTGCATTTGTCCGATTAGCCAAGGAAAGGCGTTTCTTCAATAGCCCATATTGACACAGCACCAGCTTCTGTGCTACTTGTTAATGGACTGCATTGACCCCCTGAAGAGTTTGATTTATCTGACCAATTCATGTGGGTTCTGAGCTTGCACTTCATACAGAATTATATATCACCAATATATTTGAGTCTTTGATTCAGATGTCAAATATGTGACATTCAAAGAGTTACAAAATTCTGAATCTTATTACAAGTAGCCAAGTTTCTATCCACTTGTCAATCAAATTATCTGAAGTTCGGTAAAAAAACCCATGGGAATAAAGCTGGTGAAAGTGTGTTTCCATCAAACGACTTTAAAGCGAATAAAAACCTGTGTGTAATGACGTCACATGCTGTTTTGCGATCAAATTGGTATATCGAATAGATTTGAGACATTTTAAGGTGTTTCCATTCATTTTCATTTTCATTTTCATTCATTCACACCATCTACCAACAAATAATCAATATTGCACAAGTTGTAGGCTAATAGTGCTTATGTGCCAGCTGATAGCGACATATGTAAGGGATAATGTATAGCGAGGCGGTTGTTAGCCTGAAGGGGTGGTATTCGCTATAACAACCGCCTCGCTATACATTATCCCGCTTATTACATGGCTACCTACTAAATAAATCAATAATTTGACACAAAATATTGATTTAAAAAGGAGTTTATTGATTTAAAAATGATTGTATTGCTTCCGCTAAAGAAAATAGTCCATTCCGTCTCTGAACTGCGTCCATGGCAACGCTCTGTTTTTCATGGCAACGGTGTGTTAGCAGCGGTCTGTTATCAAGAAATAACAGGCCGCATTCTACATTAGAATTCAACCAAGCCATGTAATAACAAGCTATAATAAGAAAACAACGACGCTATCAACACATTGCTATGATGATGCAGATGCACGTAAATGCCCGACGACAACGGAGGCGGCCTGTGGTGTGGGAACGACAGCGCTCCAAACAGTTCAGGGAGATCGCGGTTCAGAGACACCTCACGGAAACCCTTTGGTTGAAGCATTTTTTTGCTTTGTCCACTTACATCTGTCTTTGTTGACACCCGCCATGTGTGCGCAAACAGAGTGGAAATGCTGGGCGGAAATTAACTAAAACTTCTTCTATGTTTTGTGGCGTGTTGCAACCATAAAATGACCTAAAACTTAATCGCAATTCATTATTTATTCGGCAAATTACGTTTCCATCAGCGTTTATCGCATAAGCCGTATATCGATCAAGATAAAATCCAATGAGACCGAACGCATTTCATTTGAGTCGATATTCATGAAATTCAATCGAATTTTACTGTTTCCATAAGGCATTTTTCATTCGATATCACTTAATTCGGATAAAAACGTGTGGATGGAAACATAGCTAGTGTTAGACTTTGTTTTTTTTTTACTTACTTACTTATGCCACATAGTTCCCTACGGAACATAAGGCCATGGCCATCTGCTTTCATCTTATTTTATCCTTGGCAGCATGTTGTGCTTCTCCCCATGATCAGTGTAGTGCTTTGAGTTTGGCTTCTGTAGTCCTCCTCTAGGTTGTCTTTGGCCTTCCTTGCTTCCTTTTCCCAGGTGGTCTCCAGCTCATAGCTACTTTTGGGATGCGGTTCTGGTCCATCCGAAGGACATGCCCAAGCCATTATATCCTATGATGCTTGAACTCTATCACCACACTGTGCGAGTTGGTCTTCTTATAGTCATGGACATGGACATGGACACATATAGGCTTGCTGCGATAGTTGGTGTTACCAGTGTTCCTGCTACAGCTGCACATCGGTTACATCACTTACCCACTGCGGCACCGCCCCACACGGTCGTTTAGATTTTTTATAGTAAGAGGGAAGAACTCCAACGTCTACCCCTGGTGATACCAGTATAATCGGTGTTGTCACACGTCGATTAACCGGTGGGAAAATTTCCTCCCCATCACATCCATAGACACATAGTTATCCTCATGGAAATTAACAAAATCCTAAAATTTGTAATTCCCGTAATCTATTGTTAAATGTATTTTTTTTAATCTTTTTTTTTAAATCACAATTTCTAGTACAACTGGAGAAGTTATGGAAATTATGTGGAACCCTGTATTTAATTGTGCTCGATAGTGCATTACCCAGAGGGGTCACATAACACCTAGCCTAAATAAAAATAAAAACTGGGTTTGCATTCCCTTAAAAGACATACGTACGTGCAGTACTAAATTTAGGTTAGCCTAGGTTGTAGGGTTTGGTTGTCTATAAATGAAAAGCCATTTTCTTGGCACTCGGTATGCGTCTTTTTTGCTTTGCGCTCAAGAGACCCATTCTTGCCCCTTTTGCAGTGCAATGGCGGCTGTACATCTCAGGCAGAGTAGCAGGATAAGTATTTTTTTTTTATATGAATGAAAACAAGGCTGTGAGGGATAGAAATACATTGTGTTCTGTGGATTGTACTGTTGTATAACAACATGGCAATTATTCAGCTGATGAAACATCTTTTCCAAAAAAACTTTTAATACGGAGGACAAAACTCACTAAAACAGTTTTGAAAGTTTTGATGTGATTTAGGACCATTATGTGGTGCATGCCTTTGTAAAGACTGTAAGTCTATTCCCCACAACCTTGTTTTCATCTGTGTTAAATTCAATATTTAATAATGTGAAGATACCCATCCTAAGTATCCTCGTAAAAGCAGTCGGTTACGTCTTAAATGAATGTTTAAACAGTTTAGAAAGAAATATGATGTGCATTATTATATTGGATCCATGCATTAGGTCTTAAAGTGACAGCAGTCCAATATACCCACTTCTGTCTCTGTCATTAAAGTCCCTGTAAAGGCAATTTCAAAAAAAAATTCTAAACACATTATAAATGTTAGAAATGTATTGATTAAACATATTACAAAGACTGTGAACTGTGAAGTACTGAATTGTGGAGTTAGACCGTTAAACAGTTTTTCACCATTGCTATTTTCCGGATTTTCTGGGCGGGGCTAAAACGGGGCTCGATGACGCACTGGAGCCCTTGAGCTCCTGGACACGCCCCTACTTGATGACGCACTAAAGCCGCTGAGGCTGGCCGCTCCTAACAATATTATAGAGCACCTTCACATCAGTTTGCCGCTCATTCGCGAGTTACTGTCAGTACTATTATTAGTAACGGCCTACAGATTGCTAGATAGCTATGCCTTTGTCACGGAAATGCGTAACGTTACTACCTGGATGCGATCACCGGATCAGTACAAAACAGATCGGTGTCCTTATTTACATTTCCGAAAAACGATTACATCAAGAAGAAGTGGATTAATTTTGTGAAGAGCCACCTTGATGGAGAGCTGAGGATCACCGCCAAAACCCACCTCTGTAAGTGATCATTTTACACGGGATAGTTTTATAAACTTTCATCAGAGACAACTGGGATTCACTGATAAATCCCCTGTTACTGGTGAATGGGGCCGAACCGACTATCTCCCGCCTCGGCCTTCATCCTCCAGTCGCGCCGAAAACTGGTGCCATCATCGGCAGTGCGTGCCCACCGTGCGAGCATCCATTTCGGCTGTAGAGTTGAGTGTGGCGACGGCAGCTTTCCCGCGAGTGGGCGTGGTTTCAGCGCAGCCAGCGGACACGCCCCCAGCGTTTGAGAGCAGAGAATACTGCTCATTTTTTCAAGATTTTGATAGCTTATTTTATGTACTTGCTGGCTTTTTTTATCATTCAAATTTGGCTGGGTGACTAATTACACATTTTCCTGTGGTGTGACAAACTCAGAACACATACTTAATTTTGACTTTACAGGGACTTTAAGAATTAATTAGGGGTGTGAACCTACACTGGTCTCACGGTTCGGTTCGATTACGATTATCATGTCATCGATTCAGTTCAATTCGATATCATGATGCACTGCATCCTCAATTTGAAATTTTACTTCACATGTATACAATTTTGTCAATAAATACAAGCAGTCAGACTCTGCCAGGCATTTACAGCTCGGAGTGAAAACGGCTGACGTGGTTTCTCAAGTTAGTGGTATTACTCCCTGCATATTTTATTTGTGTGTGACTGTGACATGATTTACACACATCGTGTGTCTTCTCCAGGTCGTGCTTACCAGGTTGTTCATAAAAGCCGAAATGTGCTCAGATGTAGGCTTTTAAAGTAGTTGGAGCATTTTTAATTACTCTCCTCCCTCTGCCATTTTATGCTACCGCGTCAAAGCACGTATACGACAAATGACGTCAGAAAAGCGTCAGTATATTATAATCGGTTATGGTCTATTACTGAACCGATACCGAATCGTCCTTGCCTGCATCGCGATGCATCGTAGAAACGATTAATTTCGACACCCCTATCATTAATGTTAATCAATCAACAAAAGACTCACTTCTCATGACTGAATAATGTTTGTTGCTTTAACAAAGATCCATCTGTATTTCATTTATTCAGTAATGACTATCCATGCAGTGTTATTTTACATTTGATTATTATACCAAATTGTTAGACCTACCTAAAAAATATGCAGTTTTATTTTCATTTGTATCTGTTCTAGTGTATTTATTTGTGCTATATTGCTTGTACCTTTTTTATTTTTTTTACTGACTGTTTACTTGTCTAATAATGTTTGAACTTTATATTAGTTAGGCTAGTGAAACCCTGATTCAGACACCTGATAATATCTCCAATAGCCGATCATCTGTTTGGTCTGACTGTGGATGATATGTCTGAGCTCGGCATGATGTGCCTTGTGCTTTGATGTGCCCAATATTTTCTAGTTAATGTTTTCATTCTTATTACAGAATGCATGCATTTACTGCTGACATCCTTTATACACAATTCCATAGTACTAATCCCTATCTCTTCTACAGTATGCATTTAATGGGATTCTATACAGAAGCAGTCTTCCAACGAGAGCTCAGAGAGTCGGTGCAGATCTTTACCAAAAAAACAGAGAGAGGAGGAGTAGTTGATGAGTTAAGCAGCGTGCCCAGCCTTTTTGAATAAATACACTCTCTTATCAAAGTCTTCTCACTGTCGACTTCTTGTTCCTGTTCATGAAACAAAGGTCAACCTTTCAAGCAGCTCTACCATCTAGTTAAAGGCCACAGACTGCTGCATGAGCTCACATGCTCGACACATTCTGCTACTAAACTTTCAAACCTTGATTCTACAAGGCTCTTTGTATGACACACAAATTAATTTCTCTCAAAACATTTGATTCTTTGCATTTCCCACTTGCTAGGAAGACATAGCCCTAATCTGTTCAAATGTTTTTGATTGTATCATATTGACCTACCGTCTGGCTCGGGAAGTGTTTTGCAGGTATCCAAATGATGATCAGAAGAGGCTCTTTGTTGTAGAAGACTGTCTAAAGAATTTAGAGCCGGTTATTGAGTTTTCATTGATTGTCTGCATTCCGCATGTCCTTTCCCATTCACCATCTAGACTTATTCAATGAGTCACTAGGCCAATTCGCCTTTGGCTAAGCCCCGCCCCCCTTAGTTACTGTTGCTACGTCCGACAAACAAACTTCATCTGGGCTCTGGTATCAACATGGCTTATGCTGTGTCAGCTCTTCCTGCTGAAATTTTATCAAACTTTTATAAAGCAGCAAATAAAGTATCCGATAGAAGTAGGCAAAAGGGGCTGCAATATACGTTCGAAGGCTATATTCACGACATACAGGTGAAACGCAAGGAACAACAAGGCATCCAAACAGAGGCAAAAGCATACCGGTCACAGTCAAAAAATGAACCACCGCATATCCTACTAATCGAGACGGAGGCTGCGACTAACAATATCAAGGAGCAACACTGTTCATGCAAAGCTGGGTAGGTCTCTATTCACTTCTATAATCGTTATTACAAAGCAAACGGACTACGCGAGTATAACGTTGTATTTATTAGCAGCGTGTGCTAGCTAGACGACACTTGTCAGGATTTGACTTCGGTTTTGGGAAGGGAAAAAAACGCACACCCCCCTCCAACCTCTCTGGGAAACGCGTATCTGTGTTACAGATGCCCCAGGCACAACGTTTAACCATATTTTTGATAAAACTACGACGGTAATAGCCTGCCGAGACCAAAAATATGAGACGCCTGTGTTAAAGGCAATGGAGCGCTGTGAAAAAGTGTCGGACCTCTGTGGGAGCTCGTTCTTGGCTGCGCTGTGATTGGTCAATCTACATTCTAGGGTGTGGCTTAGCCAAAGGCGAATTCAGATGAAACATATTTTTAATGTGTATTTTGACCAATTATTTAAAAAGAACTGTCTCACAGGAGTATTTTTTTTTTCTAAATAAGAACTGATTCTTGACTGTCAACCCTACACTCATCTTTTCATTGTCACTGAATACGTTGGATTTTGTGTACACTACCATCCAAAAGTTTGGGGTCGTTCAGAAGTCTCTCCAAACTCTCTAAGCCTGCATTTATTTGATCAAAATTAAAAACAGTAATATTGAGAAATATTATTAGGGCTGTCAATAGATTAACATTTTTAATTGTGATTAATCGCACCCTTTTCGTGAAATTGTTTTATCTTGTTTAACATGTTCATTTTGTTATCCTTTGGTATATCCAGCAAAGTAAATCACCAGATTGAAGAGTGATTTATATATATATATATATATATATATATATATATATACTAGGGCTGGTCCGAATACTATTTTTTGAGCTTCGAAGCTTCGGGCTTATATGGTCCGAGAATGGACACTGCTCTAGTATAAAACGCACACACACACACACAGGTCTTTTAACTTAAGCAATATTTTTAATAAGGTATAGTCTTGTAATATTTTTCTCACTGACAAAGTAGGGTAGATTTAAATAAATAAATAAATAAATAAATGAAATTTAAATAAATAAAAACGAAATTTAAATAAATAAAAAATAAAAACGAAATTTAAATAAATAAAAAATAAAAACGAAATTTAAATATAGAAAAACGAAATTTAAATAAAGAAAAACTAAATTGTGACATGACGTCCTAGTAAAATCTCAAAGTCTCCTATATTTCGCAGTAGATTAATTTAGATTTGTTTCTTTTTTTCTATTTTCCACAATGTCAAAGCAACGCAGCCTAACCCAAAATACAAGCTCAGGCATGCACTTCTGTCCATACAAACTCCGCTGTTCTCCGCTCTAGCCAGAGAATACTCCCGTTGCAGGAACACTTTTAGTAGTCCAAGAAGCAGCAAATATATTTATTAAGTAGCTATAACGAAGTTAAATGTTAAGTTTTATATTTCACCAGATTTTATAGTGTAAAACATTCAAGCGCGAATGATAACCGTTTCGAGGGGGATGCCAGGTGTGCAAAAAAATTAAAAAAATTTAAGGAGGCCTCTTAAGGAGGTGAAATGCATGCTCTATTGGGTTAAGGTCAGGTGATTGACTTGGCCAGTCTAAAACCTTCCACTTTTTCCCCCTGATGAAGTCCTTTGTTTTGTTGGCAGTGTGCTTTGGGTCATTGTCCTGCTGCATGATAAACTTCCTCCCGATTAGTTTCAATGCATTTCTCCGTAAATTGGCAGACAAAATGTTTCTGTACACTTTTGAATTAATTCTGCTGCTACCATCATCAGTAACATCATCAATACATATTAATGAGCCTGTTCCAGAAGCAGCCATGCATGCCCAAGCCATGACATTACCTCCACCATGCTTCACAGATGAGCTTGTATGCTTCGGATCATAAGCAGTTCCTTTCTTTCTCCACACTTTGGCCTTTCCATCACTTTGGTAGAGATTAATCTTGGTCTCATCAGTCCATAAGATTGTGTTCCAGAACTTTTCCTGTACTTCTTTGCAAATTTCAATCTGGCCTTCCGATTCTTACTGCTGATGAGTGGTTTGCATCTTGTGGTGTGGCCTCTATATTTCTGCTCTCTGAGTCTACCTTCACCCCTGCACTGTGGAGGTCGATGGTGATGTCACTTACTGATGTTTTGGGGGTTTTCTTCACAGCTCTCACGATATTTCTGTCATCAACTACTGTTGTTTTCCTTGGCCGACCTGTTCGATGTCTGTTACTCAGTACACCAGTAGTTTCTTTCTTTTTCAGGACATTCCAAATTGTTGTGCTCGCTATGCCCAATGTTTGTCCAATGGCTCTGGTCGACTTTCCTTCTTTTCTCAGCTTGACAATGGCTTGCTTTTCTCCCATAGACAGCTCTCTGGTCTTCATGTTGGTTTATCCTCTTTAACAGGAAATGCAGTCTTTATAGGTTTGAACCAAGGATGAAAACTTAGACTAGTCATGCAGAGCTATTTAATGTTTGGACAATCAACCCAAAAAGCAACACCTGGGCAACAAGAAACATCTGTCAGTCACATGTTCCAATACTTTTGCTCACTTGAAAAATGGGTGGGTTCAAACAAAGGGTGGTATGTCGTGAGTTGTTTAACACATCTAGATGTGAATACCAGGAAATAAAAGCTGAAATTCTGAACTCTTGTCTCATAGTCATCTTTTGATCTTAAACCCAAATGTCTTCAGTGAACAACAAAAACAAAGGAATTTGCCTTACCGTTTCAATACTTTTGGAGGGGACTGTATATGTGTGTGTATATATATATGCTTTAATTATTTACATGCATGTGGGTTACGTGCGTTTCAGAGCGGCTCTGTATACTGTAAATGCTGCTCCACACGAACTGTTATCATTTATGTGTGGAGCACGTCTCAAACTCCATCTCGGCATATGGTGTGAGTTTGGGTTGCTTATAACATTCATCTGGTATGTGTAAACGTAGCTATAGCTATTCTACGTTAATTTCACCCTCATGCTTTGCCAAGCTATATCGCGAGACAGCTTTTTACCTCGAGAAATCTCATCACACTCGTGGCACGAGATCTCGTCACACCCCTATTACGTACTGTATATTAAAAGCAGCATTTACTACTGATCACAGAGCCGTGCTGCACTCACAAGCTGCGCATAAAATAATCGCAGACTTTGCCAAATCGCGTGCGGTTTCATTTCGATTAATCGTGCAGCCCTAGTTAGGATAGAAATTTCCACCTTTAAGGTCCCAAGATCATCTAACTGCGTGACATTACGTTAATGACAAAATTATTTTTTTAATTAATCGCATGTTAATGCGATTTTATTACATTTTTAAATAACTGCTTTCTGTTTTAATGTATTTTACAGAGTAGGCCTAATTTATTCCTGTGATGGAAAAGCTGAATTATCAGCAGTCATTACTCCTGTCTTTAGTGTCACATGATCCTTCAGAAATTATGCTAATATGCTTATTTGGTGCTCAAGAAACATTACTTATTTTTATTTTTATGAATGATGAATATTATTGTGGAAACCATGATACTTTTTTTCAGGATTCTTAGATGAATAGAAGTTTCAAAAGAATGGAATTTATTTGAAAGAGAAATCTTTTGAAATATTAATGTTTTTGCTGTCATTTTTTTTATTATCTATTTAATGCATCCTTGTTGTTTAAAAAAATAAACACCCTCACTGAGTCCAAGCTTTTGAACGGTAGTGTATATATCTCCTCTTTCAGTTATTGGCATGTCTTTATCTCATCTGGTTCCTTTCTTTCACTCACACCATTAGTCTCGATGTCAGAAAACTTGACCTTTTATAGCCGTTGTCTACTCTAGGATTCCCCCCTTTTGAAGTCTGCCTAACACTACATGCTTTTATACCCAAACACAATCGGTCAGCCACTCGCAGGCTGACGCTGTTGAAACCCTAAGAAGATTTCAAGCCTTTCTCTCCCCTGCTAACAATCTGTTACTGAAAATAGTCTTTTTTTTTTGCACCTTAAGTGCTTTTTGCGCTCCTGTTTCACTGTGAAAATCCAAACACATGCCAAACAACACCTTCCTTTTCTGTTTGTGTTTTCTGTTTCTTAAAGGCAACATTTAATTAGTATTCTCTTAAAGGGAGCCTGGTCAAGAAAGCCGGTCCTGTCCCTGGGTGATTCAGTATGAAGACATATGGCATATGGCATGACTCATTGTTTGACTTCACTGAAAGTGGGCGACCATTACATGTGTGCTGTGATCTCATAGATGGTTTGTTTGTTTGTTACTGTACATCTTTCCAATTTCAGTGTTCTCATCCCTGTAGGATATGAGCTAGATATGGAGTAAAACAGGATAAAAGCAGTTTTTTTTTTTTAAATCTTCAGACTAGTCACACAAATTTATTTGCTTAATTTGATGTTAAAATGAGTTAAACATTTTAGCTCACTTCATTTTGTATTCCATCACTGAGCCAACAAATCTCTCAACCTTGCAATATAATTGCTGGCGTATTTGGTTTACGGTTGTTGTCTCTTTGTTTGGTCTTCGGGGTCTTAATTTCGTTTATTGTGCACATTTGTAATTGGTTGCACACATCCCACATTCAGAATGCAGAACATTTAGCTTGCATTTAATTGCTAAAACATATAGGTGAGAAATATTAAATTATGTGCACAGATGACCAGATCAAATCAATAGTTTGAAAGATTTACATGAAATGATTGTCTTAGAAATCTTCTGCATCCTCCCTCTCTCTTTAGTCCTTAAAGCAAAAACTGCTTGAGTTTAGCGTGACCTTACACTGACGTCTTATTTACTTTTTTATTTGCCTGCCAACGCCAAGTGCCAAATGCAAGTAAAATTTTGATTTTCTCGCCAGTTGGCCCTTACTGATGAAAGTCACTAGCGATTTAAAACATACAAACCTTCTACTGAAGAAAAATCAGTCTCAACTTAAGTATCTTCTAACAATTCCCTCAGTGAAAAATGTACTATCATAAGTTCTTTACAACTCTCAAATATTCCTCACATTAAGCCAAAATTCAAAGTTTCTAGTCCCATAGGGATAAAAATCAATATATCAACACACCCTTTTTAATAAACAATGTTGCAATATACAGTACATTTTCAAAATGTTTATTTTGACTCTGCCAGTAAGAGATTTATTAAGATGTGTATATTCATCAGATTATACATCTGAACAAGCAATCAGCATGTTTGTTTTGCAAATTTGTTGATTATTTATACATTTATTTGCCACATTTCATGTCACACAGGCCTTGATGTGTGAGTCACTGTCATCTGCTTGTCTCCACTTTGCACGCTCACCTTAAGGCTCTGGCTGACATGCTATTGCATGTGGCTCTTTGAAATCAAAGTGACTGTGGTGTAATATGAATGTAATGTGATCTCTTTCTCCTTTGGCATCCCCTGCATCCCCTCCCCTTCCTGATGTTTCCCCATCCCTCTCGCACACTCTCATTAGCATCCATGACAATTACGGCATCCATATCTGTCAGCGGAAGAGAGCAAGGGAGAAAAAAACTGAATAATGCATTGAGCGAGTTGTGATGTTTAATTTCTGGATCGTTTTTTCCTCCAGCCACGTTCCTGCCCTCTTTTAAAACTCTTAATCACCTTCTCAAAAGGAGCAGTGTGGCGCCCATTGTAATGGTGGTGTTGTTGCCCCCCCCCCCCCCCCCCCCCCCCCAGAAGAGGTGCCAGTGAAAGGAAAGCTGACTGACGGAGACAGGAATGCAAAAACAAAATCACTATCATAAATTAGGTTTGAAAGGTTAAGAGAGAGAAGAGTGTGGAGAAAAGGGCTCAGGGCTCCAGACTGCGCCTAAAAGGGTCTTTTGTGACCAAAAATATTAATTTGCGAGTGATATTTTTGTTGAGATCGCCACTGGCGACAACATAAATTTACACGTTATGATTGTACAATTTGCATGTTATGTGCGTGTTCTGTTACTGACCAGTAGCCAATCACATCATTTGTTGTGATGACGTAAAAAAAATGACATGCTGAGCGTTAAAATTTCACTGAGTTAGAGCGAGTAAAGAGAGAATCACCTTTCTGTGCCAGAAAAAACAGTGTCTGATGTTTTCAAACAATCCTCATCAAGCACCAACGCTGATGACACACCTGCTAATATAAAAAGCAGGCTCCAGAAGCTGTGCCAGCGCGTGCAAGAGAGAACGACAGAGACGCAGGGGCCATGGTCATATTTCCGTGACAGTCAATGAACAGTTTTAAAAATCATTTAGTTCAGTTAGAGAACAGACACCAATTAAAAACTGAACGCTCAATTCAGTGTGCGCCAAACAAGAGTCGCAGCACAGATCAGCAGCAGGAGTCAGATTTCACCTCACTTCGCACATTTCGCCTCACTCTTCTGACTGATAAGACGATGGCCGAAGATTTGGTTTCAAAGCGAAATGTAGTGTAAAAGCGCCTATTTAAGCGAGTTTGTCATTGTACTGTTTTGTTGCTGTGTTTATATAACAATGAACCCACCATTCTAGCAATTGCCGCCTCCGAATTGCCGCTAATTCGAAATGGCGCAAGCGTGGAGCTCAGCTTCCAAAGGATTTAATTGAAAATGCATCCCTATACTATGATCATATGTGAAGAGTTGCCGTTCACTAAATTTTCCTCTCAAGTATTACTAATGAGGAAAAACGAACTTGATGTGAGCAAAACATATGACAACCACACAGCATGTGCTGAGTTTGTAGGATGCATTGCAGATGAGATCAGATAGATGAAAATGCTGAAACTGTAAAAAAAAAACAAAAAAAACAAGGGAGACGTACACACAACAGAATGATGAACAGAAACAGACAACAGAAACAGTTATATGGCTCTTAAAAAAAATAATTTGTCACCTGTTTTTCCCCCCTATGAGCCAATGGCTCCTTAATTGATTTTTCGTCTGGAGCCCTGGGGCTGTTAGCAGTACAAACAAATATTTAGACATCAGATGAGGAGTTTCTAGTGCAAGCGGAACATGTGCTGAATTGGCCAGATGCTTTATTATCTATCAAAAGCCCTATTCGCATGGGATAAGTATTACCTGGTGACCTCTAGTCATTTGTAATAATTGTGTAGGTTGTCTGTGATCTTAATCCCATGCGAATCGGCCATGTCTGTAATTTGTAAAGTAAAAAGGCCCCCTGCAAATGACCTACCATATTTCGCAGAACACAGAGGTCCTGTGATAATATTAGTCCCGTGCGAATCGGCATCTCTGTGATTTGGCGGGATCGTATATAATTTTTTCAAGGTTTTTGTTTCATGTGTGCCTTTTTGTCCATCTTTCGCGAAGAATGGAGGCTGTGTTGGAGTGTTTTGATGGTATTTTGGGTGCTGGGTCATATCGCTATACACCATACAACTACACAATTTGCAGAAAGAGAAAGCTGAAAATCATCAGAAGAGCAAAAACAAAAATAATGATTTGATGGAGATGAATGACAAAGCAGCATGTGGGAAGGAACATATTCTGTTTATGTCATGATATATCGTACAGCTAGACCTAACGACAAGACATTTCCAAGCAATAGCCTATTGACGTCATAAGTCAGTAAATTTGAGTAAAATCACAGGCTTCAGTTATCCTGTGCGAATGCGCCACACGGAATTCAGATGTGGGGGGGGGGTAATTTCTAAATCACATGAGGTCCCCGGATAGTACTAATCCCGTGCGAATAGGGCTAAAGAAGCAGTTTGGTGTTTAAGATCATAGCAGCTGAGTTGCATCCACCAGGACTACCTGTCGGAAATCAGCTCAGTCTAGTTGGACCAAACATCCTTGTCTTTTAACACTTTCTTTATTAATTAATTAACAGATCTGGAATTAATTCAGATTCAGACCCTGAAGCTTCTGTTCTTATTTAGCCCTACAAGTCACGTTTTCTGTTGTCTGATTGCCGAGGCGACGAGGCCACTATACGTACTTTTACTAACCTACTCAAGGACAGTTCATCACCACTGCATTGTTTCCCTCTCTGTGGCTCCAACACCTACTTATCTACTACGGCAGTGTAGGGAATTTGTTGTGCACAGGAGTAAAACAAAAAGACATGAACTTTCTTTTATTCCACGTGCTCTTAAATAGTTTTATAAATAACTTACAGGTTTTATTGTATGAAGCCTGATGTATTTCAGGGTTTTCTGTGCATCTGTTTTACTGTTTTTTTTTTTTATTACCTTTTTTTAATTAGGTACATACGGTTGTCTTGAGTATGTGTTATTTTTGATACATTTCAGGGTTTTGTTCTTCAATATCCTGCCTTGTCAAACTCTAAATAAAACTAACTAATGAAAAAAAAGAAAAAGAAGAGAGGTTTTTATTATTATTACTTTATTATTATTAAATTATGATTGTTATTATTTTATTATTATCAGGAACCACAAATATTCCTCATTGCATTATTATAGATTATATTCAACATTTATATATAGTTGTTTAAAGTAGTAATGTCTATGATTATTTTATGATGCCTTTATGACATTTTTTGGATCTTTAATGCTTTAGAGGAATGGACTTTAACCTCTAAGGTTTCATAAAAAATATCTTCATTTGTGGTTGGAAGTTGAAAAAAAATCGTATTGGTTTGAAACGACATGACGGTGAGAACATGATGACAGAATTAACTTTTTTGGGTGAATTATACCTTATAAATACAGTATGCTAGCCTGGGTTTCCCCATGCTGCCTTGCCGCAGCGCGATTTTATTCACGCTGCTAGGCAGTCTGGATACCATGGACCAGATTTTCGCCTCATCTAGGGAACCAATCACAGAACGGGGAGGGAGCAGAAAGACGATGACGTCTATGCGACACACTGAAGCAGTTTGTTTATACCAATCCAACATGGCAGCAGACGCGAAGTTACCTTTCGATGCAGCCTTACGGCCGTTTCACACATGGGTTTCACACCGCAAGCGTGAGCGGCACTTGAGCAGCGCTTCAGCGTAACTACATCGTCACTGCAGACGCGCGAGAGTATTCACACTGGAAGCGTTTGGTCTTGAAAGTTTGTTATGGGGAGGTGTACAACATTCGTTTACAAGACTGCAAACTCCGCAGATAAAAAAAACAAAACACACAAATAAACCACACACTCGGGTTTGATTTGGGTTGTGCTAGCCTATGTAGCTGTCTGTGTGTTACATAAACTAAAAGAACGTTTATATATAATATTTTCTGGCTAGTTTACTTTAGTTTTTTAATATAATACACAACTTTCACCCAAACTGAATAATTAAAAACAAGTTTTTACCGGGTAGCCTAAATCTTCTATAAATATTGTTGAGTCTTGATTTTCTTCTATTTGCCTATACTCAAGTTCTTGTTAAAACTCACTAGACATGCTTATTCTGTGCATTTTTGGGCACTTTTTGTGTGAAATCATATTTATTTTTGTCCATCAAAAGTGTGCTTTCACTTTAATTTAGCGTGAGCAGTGCAGCAAAAACAGATTCAATGCCAAAACCCCCGCTTCACTGCTGCTCACGCGCCGCTCCTGCTCCCGGTGTGAATGCACTCATTGATTAACATGCACGCCGAAAAAAATACGCGCCGCTCACCCATGTGGTGTGAATGCACTCATTGATTAACATGCACGCCGAAAAAAATACGCGCCGCTCACCCATGTGGTGTGAATGCACTCATTGATTAACATGCACGCCGAAAAAAATACGCGCCGCTCACCCATGTGGTGTGAATGCACTCATTGATTAACATGCACGCCGAAAAAAATACGCGCCGCTCACCCATGTGGTGTGAAACGGCCGTTAGATACACGCCATCGTGTACACATAAATCTCGGACCCATCGTCTTCTTCCTCGTCTAATTTCTGTCGCTCCACATACGTCATCTGGTATAATTGAAACGATTGGCTATGAGCTACGTACAGGCGCATTTGATAGACATTCTTAGCACCCAATAAATGGCTCTCGGCATTCGTAAACCACGCCTCAAATATGAATGAGACTTGGGTCTGACGTTAGCCAGGCTAACAGTATGCTGAGCCTAAGGTAAAACAAACTCTATATCTCGAATCATATTGTTTACATCAAAGATATAATGATGTATTGTTACACCCCTACTAGTCGTTAAATTTCTCACAGATTTCTGCTTGTTCTAAATCATATACAGATAAAGTACAGTAGCACAGTAAAGATTGCATAAATATGAATGTAATAGTGAGAGAGTGATTGCATGTGAATTAATTCTACCTGGCAGTGACTCTTTACTAATAGTGAAGCTTTGTTCGCCTTCCCTACCCCTTAGTATTGTAAGGAAATCTCATGTATAAGCAGTTGCATTGATTGAATACACATAGAAAAAAATATTTCTCTAGCAGCTTATCAGATTGCAAGACTATGATTTGGTAAAGTGTAGTTCACGCACTGCAACTGCATGTTTTAGAGCGAAGCACAGCACAATGTTCACGAGAGCAGCTTGTGTTTCACTCTTTTCAGCATCTCAGAGAGGCTGTTTCATTTTTGCATGGGCTGTGCATTTATATTTTACTATAAAAATAATTAAGAAATATTAATTTTTCATTTACATTCTTTTTCTGTCAGAGGGATAATAACAATAATAATAGAAATAATAATACAATTATATGCACACCAATAAGTCCCTTATAAACCCTTAAGGCCAGCACATCTTCTCCCTGTGAGTGACTCACAAGTGAGTTACGTAACTGGCTTGACTTGATAGCAGAACCAATGGGCTTAGTGTGGTTTTTCCCCACTCTCTGACTGCTTGCAGCGGTGTAGTGATGTTTGGGTGTAGGCAGGCATGTTCATGTGTGGCACAGATGTGACAAGCACGTACATTTACTGCTCATTCAAGCAAACCTGAGTCTGATTGCTTTTCTACTTCATTAGATGTAATAATGAAATTGAGCTAATAAGTTATTTCTTTTTTCCCTTTTTGGTGCAAGTGGCGTCGTAAATCATAAAGCTCATTAAATAGGACATTAACAATGCTTTAATGTGCATTTAGTGCTTTGCTTTTCATTTGTTAGGTCTCAAGGTATGTTACCTAGCATCCTCCTATTTATTGATTTGTTAGTAGAGAAATGGCTTCAGATTGTACATATATGTCAAAAACGTCATGTCTTTGGTCATCTTGCTGCTTTTTTAGCATCTTACATATTAATAGGCCATATTAGAAAACACAGAAGTGTAGTGAACTATGGACACCATTGCATCTTCTGAAAACACAATGGTCTCACAACTCCCCCTCATAAGGACAGGGCTTATTTTTTCACTCGTTGAGACATGATGCATTCATGATCCGTTTAAAAAAAACATTTTTTACAAAGAGTAAATACTCATCTGCTTGCTGAAGCCTGCAGAGTGAAATAAATGAGAATGCTATGTTGAAGTTGGTTTTATATACGACATGATGATTCACAATGTCGCCATGATAGAGTGATGGAGTAAAAAAATAATGAAACCTGAGAGATTTCGGTCCCTCCTTTTTAAAGTAAATTCCCCTAAAACTTAAAATATCCTAAAGGTCATAAAGGCATTGTAAAAAAATCAATCTAGCACTCTAATCCAAATCCAAGTCTTCTGAAGAGACACGATGGATTTATATGATGAATAGATTTACAACGCACATACTGTAGTAAACACAGACGTTTAAATGTACTGTACGTGTGTGTGTGTGTGCACGCGAAAACTACATGAGGGTGAGTAAATAAAGATTTGAAGGAATTAATAAAGTTTGTGAATAGTCGTTTTGACACACTTTGCGACTTTAATGTCTTTGATCATCTGAAGCGCATACGCTGGAGCGGCACTCCGGCACAGAGGACAGGAGATCATGTGACTAAATGACTAATTGATTTTTGATAATGGGGGCTGTGTGAGACAGGCGCTTTTTTTTTTTTTATTATTCTCTTTTTTTTTTTTTTTCTACAGTCACTGGTGGCATACATTAAATGTTAGCTCAATGATTAGTTCTTTCCTATTCTTTCAATTTGAGTTTTTTGATAATCCTTCAATCTTAGTTAGGTATGCAAAGTGCTACAGAGAGTTAGAGAGTTTTATGCGGTTTCTGTTTTTTAAAAGGAGTAAGTGTCCAATGTGCCTGTATGTTATTTGCAACCTAGTGACTGATTCATTTGCATGGAAAATCCGACTAACAATGAATAAATGATATTGAATAGTGAATTGAAATGTTGTGCATGTCTTGATTTGGATCTGAATGGAAATGAGCTCAACCTTTGTAATCTCGAGGGTGCCCTGAGATGCTCATCTAAGACAAGCACACTGTGCTATAGTGTTCATACAGCTGCTTGGCTTGTTGTTGGCCGTCTTCTCTCCTGTCAAAAAGATTGAAACCACTGCTGATGTGCTATTTCTGCTTAACATATGTTGGAATTACTCCCTTTAGCCAAAGCCCAGTGCCCTTATGCTTCAAATCAAAACACTTCAGTCTTCCACTGTTGCAGTCTTCCCGCACCAACCATATAACCAACAACAGCGTTAAATGCTTTGTAACCGGTTGCAGAGAGTACGTTTGAACTGCGCGTCACGTAACCTCGCACCCACGCCAGCTCATAAAAACAGAATGCTGTATGAACGCTGCTGAATTAAGTACAAAATATGGGATTGACTACCGTATTTGTACAAATTCACTGTAATAGTCCAAATACTTGCGCTGCCGTCTCTCCGTTTTGAGGTAAGCGAGCCCTGGGTTGTTTTCTTTTCAGATGCTCCTGCATAGAAGTTTTACAGACCATTTTATGCTCTGTTGAAAGAATTTCCACACTTTATTTAGATAGTGCTTAATATATTGTGTAAATTGTGCTGGCCTGATACTCCCTTACACTGGCTTGGGCCAGCAGGCCATCTTTATTGTCCTGCTATCACTTGTAAGATAAAATTTTTGTATTGTGGAGAAATGCAGTGTTTGCATTGCTATTTGGGAGCTTTACCCCGTTAGAATGTGTTTGCATATTCAGAATATGACTAATGCTTGTTTGACATTATTGCATTATTGTTTAGACCTTCATTATTCACTTGAAAAGAAACACTGCTAGTTTTCTAATTGGTTTGTTTATGATTGCCACATTAAACCCTGTGTGCAGTTTAGTAACTGTTCTTGTGCTATATTTTCTTTCCTGCTTTTTCCAGCTGGTGTGTTAGAAGACCTGCCTTTGTTTATGATCGCTCCTCACCTTTTGTACAAATCTCTTGTAAAGGCCAAAGAGAAATAACAAGTGTAGCGCCAGAGGGGGGAAATGCCTTCAGTTGTGTTGTTCATGTATTGCTGCGTTTGCCAGAAGACAGCTGCTTTATAATGTCAGAAGAATGGAGCAATTAGGCCTGGGAATCTGGCAGCCGTCCTGTTTGCTAAAGGCATCCCTGTGTGATTTTGAGTCATACATGTTAGAATCACAGCAATGACACGCATGCATGTTTTTTTCATATTATAATCAAGTGGCTTTTATGTCTAATGTGCTCATTTGTACATTTAAAAGACATCAAGAAACCTGGTGGATGGGATGGCTCTGTAAACAAAAGAGTTGTAATGATGAAAGGAGACCTGTTATGTCAAAGCTAAGGCTAAGCTGCCGTTAGTGCTTTTTAAGTGTTCATAATTAAATCACAGTGCCTTCGAATGGGTCTGAAAATTACAGAGTTCACTCAAAAAAGAAAAAAGTTTGAATTAAGATTCTAGTCATAAAGGTTGGGAACGGTGAGGTGAGTAAATGACAGAATTTAAATTTTTGGGTGAACGATCTCTTTATGTGTGAACAGAACTGTATTATCCCTTTTATTCAAGAATGACAGATGTATTCTGCTGCTGTGTGAGTGTAGCCATAGAGTCCCTCCCCTGAGACACTGTAAACTGGTTTCTCTCTCTTGCTGATACCACAATAATGACACCTGACGATCTCACTGGGAATGAGCGGGAGATGCTGCAAGGCAGATGCTGTGCTCTTCAGCGCTGTGTTAATCGGATCCCATTAGCGAGCTACTGCTTTATGTATTCATCTCAGTGGACCTCAAATTCAATGATGTCTGAAAAGAATTAAACTGAAAGATGTTGCTCAGTTGTTTAGCAACCATGTTACATAACAACGAATGCTAGTGTTTTTATAGGCAAGGGCCCCAAAGATGTCACATTATGCAACATTTCTGAAAAGTACAAGCTAAACGTTTTACACTTTACTCTCAGCTATGTAACACCTGTGTGGTCTTCAGTCTCGCTCAGCTGGTTATGAATCAGTTTGCAGCTTTGCACCGAAAGCTCTCTTTAGGGGTAGATGTTGAATCAGAGCTACATCCAACAACTTCCATTCCTGACAAATTGAGTCATACCACTTAATGTTTATTTTATATATACATACATACATATATATATATATATATATATAATTTGTATTATTTATTTTTTGAGTAATTATAATTTAATTATACATTATTTATTTATTTTAATATTTTTTATTTCATTTATTGTTTTTTTTGCTATTCTATTGTTCTTTTTAATTTTTATGCCGCTGCGGCTGCATACACTGTCAGTTTTAGCTGAGGCATTTTCTTCATATATTTATTTATTTATTTATTCATTTATTTATCTTAAAAAAAGTATTTTCTTTTCTGCTGTTCTTATTGTTCTAACTGCTAAAATATGAACATTTTCTTGAGCTGGTGCATGCTTCGTGTCAGTTAGAGCAGCAGAGCCTTTAATTATTTTAATTTAATAATAGCAGAGCATTTAATATCACAGTGGGCAGGGTTAAGTATTTTATCGATTTGCAATTTGGCAAACATTTGTAGCAAATCTCCATGCTGATCTTATAGAGAGGCCTGCATTATGTGGGAGCTGCTGAAGAAATGTGTGCTGGAAACACAAGCAACCAATCCTCACCATGCCGTAAGCAACTGATCTAAGGGGCTGTGTACGAGAGTATTGTAGGTTTGCATGCTCTGGCATTTGTTTTCACCCACAGCTTTGTCTTTTATCATGAGGTTTTCTTCATGCACAGTAATCCAGCTTTGGCATAAAATGATTTGGCCTCTTAGTTGCTGAAGATAGCTGTTGACATGCACATCAAGTAAAATGTAGGCTTGGAGCCATATTCATGTTTTCTAAAGTTTTATGGCATCAGAAATGCAACACACTGTTGTATTACTAAGTCGAACGCATGTCACCTCTCACTTATTGTTTCTGCCCTGTGGGAGCCTGTGCATCGCTCATGCTGCCTGTCACTCCTTGTTCTATTTCAGTGACTGTTCCAATTCAATGATTTGCACATGTCTGAACAGACATAGACATTGTATTTTTTTAATCAAATATTTTTGTTTGTTTGTTTGTGTAAATAAAAATGGTAAATTTGGTATTACATTGCGGGTGGAAATGAGTAGGCTTGGAGTTGGTGCTGGTAACCCACTGCACAGGACAATGGTGACACCAGAATAAAAATATTCATGATTCTGAAGCTGAAAGTACAGGATTATTTTAGATGAATATTCTTGCACTCTGCAGACTAGATATATTTAAAATAATGTAGACCTCTTTTTACTGGTAACATAAGACATTTGGCATTATCAGGACCCACAATTATTCCCCCATTGCATTATTATATTCAACATTATAAATAGTAGTTTAATGTAGTAGTACTACTGACACTAAAACTTTGTAAACTAGATTTTTTTTCTCCCACAGTAGTTTTCATTTTGGCTGAACGATACACAATACAGATTATAACTATCCACGATACATATTGTTGCATTTTTGTATTGCGATATATGACACAATATATTGTTACACCCCTACTTTAAACTGTACAGAATAAGTGCATTTCAATTTAAAATCCTTTTGTTCTAGATATTTTTAAATGATTTTATTTAATGTTTACATGTTAGTTTGGTATGCTTAGTAGTTTTTTTTGCATGTCACCAGTGGAGGTCAAAGGTGAGGATTTGAGTGTGGTGTTTTCTATTTATCTAAGGGAATTGCCTTCAGTTTGCCATATGGCCCTTTACACATTATCCACTCAGGGAGGGCAGGCAACACATGGCTGGCAGAGCTCCTCGACCTCTGATATCAGTTTCATGACTTTCTGTGTGTTTATTCACAGCTGCGTGTCATAGGATGCCACCCACATAATCTTGAATAGAGTAGATGAGTGCTCTGGATCATTGTCACTGCTCTGACCCAAGTAGTAGTAAATTAGGCTTTTCTATTTGTTTGAAAAATGATTAACAGTCCCATCGTTAGGGCTGGGTATCGTTAAATTTTTTTAGATACTGTCCGATACCTTGACTTCGATACCGGTTCCTGAACGATACTTTTTTCGATACCAATTTTATGAAATCTGTTTTAACAAGATTACATTACCTCAAAAAAACTGGTTTTATTTTTTCAGTTTGTTGACTTTTTTTACAGACTCAAGAGTCTTTGAGTCGAATTGAAACTTATGATTTCAATGATGCTTTGAAACGATATGTATTGTGAAAAGCGCTATACAAATAAATGTGAATTGAATTGAATATAGGCTAATTTCGGGCGGGATATATGCCTCGTGCTCAGCACACATAAAGCTTGCTGCAAAGCACTGGCAAAAGTAGCCTAATGATTATGAATGTATCGAGAAAAAATAGCAAGGAGACATTTTAATTGTTTATTAATAAACTAGTGTTTTCTGAGTCGATGGCTACTACAAAGATGAAGTTAACGACTGAATCGTCATCTGCAGTATTGTGATCGCGTGCGCCTATAGAGAGAAGTGCACCTTTCATTTGGATTATTACATAATCAAAGAGTATTAGTTTTTAATTTGAATTGGTTCATTTAAAAGTAGGCATATCATGTCTGTGAGGCAAGTATCCTATATACTGAGTTTCGGTTCATTTGTGATGCGCTCCAGTTCTTCTTGCTGTCGTTGACGGAGCAACTTTATGCTCTTAAGTTTATTTTGTGCACTGTCAAGTGCTTCATCAGATTTGTCGTATTGCCGGTCTTAGGAGCAATTATCTCGTCACAAATATTGCATCGCGGTTTGCTGGCATTAAGCCTGGTGAAATTTTTTATCTTTTACATCTATGGGATGCTTACACACTACAGCCTCACTTGTGAGCCACGTCTCTGTGGGCAACCGCGTAAACTATTGTTTTTCCTTGAACCTTTAGGTATCGAAATTTGGTACCGAATGACAAGCAATGTTTCAATACTCAATAGTATTGAGGCAATTCGGTCTGTACCTAAAAAGTATCGAACTCGATACCAAGCCCTACCCATCGTTCTTTTGTCCCATGCTGAATGTGATCAGATCACCCCAGATGGTTGTTAATACCAGGGCCTTAATTTGTCAAAAGGAGGTTTGTGCTTTCTTCCAGGTTGCAGAAATGTTCTGATACACTGTGACATGATTGGAGCAACTGAGTCATCTGAGATGAAACCTCTCTGTGTTGACAGCGGGCTCTGTGCTATAACACTCGATGCATAATGCTGCTATTTTCACAGCTATAGAGAGTCTGTATATGAAGAAGCACCTACAATCCACACTGAATGCTGATTTAAACCCCAGGCAGCAGTGCCAGTAATCAGTGTTTTGAAGGGATAGTTCACCCACAAATGAAAATTCAGTTATCATTTTCTCACCTTAATGACGTTCCAGATTTGCATTACTTTATTTCTTATGTGGAACACAACAGGATATATTTAAAAAAATATCTCAAATAGGGGTCGACCGATTATCGGCACCGATATTAAGCATTTTTATGGTTATCCGTATCGGCCATTTTTTAAAACCGATTTGCCGATAAAATAATTTTATTTTGAAATGCGCTCTAACGCAGCCACATCTGTCGGAACTCATCACTCTCTAGACTAGACTAATGTCCCCGCCCATCTGATTTGTTGGGAGTCACGAGTCTGGCCAATCAACGCGGAAAGCTGAAGGCACTGAAAGTTTTGCACTCTCACACCGAAAGCACTTGCTGACTGGAGCTGCTTCACTGATCATCAGTTGTCTCTCAAAGTTAAAGGTCCCCTGACATGGGGTTATTTTATTATTTTATAATGTTTCCTGGGTTGCCCTTATAATGTTAGTATGTTTTTTAGATAAAAAATAGTCATAATTTAGAAATAAAAGGCATTTTTCCTAGCCTGATTTTAGCCTCTGATTTGAACGCTCTGTTTGAAGGGGCGTGTCTGCTGTGGGATTCAGTGTAGCCAGCCACTGCTGTGATTGGCTGACATGCTTGCATATGAAATAGCTACGTATTACATGTGAAACTCTCTCGAATACTTTTACTACAGCTATTATACGTTTTTACTATTACAACTACAGTGTTTCCCCTAGGATTTTTTTTTCAGGGTGGGGGGGAACTGCTAGTGTTGCGGAGCGGGCGTGTTACGGATACGTGGTGTAAATTCTTTAGCAATCAAAAAGCATGTCTAATTAATTCAAATAGTGTATTATGATTTATGAATCATTAAACGTATACAACATTTTAAAAAAAATATGAAAAAAAATGTCACACTAATTCTGTGTTGTGTTTTTTCTGGTAATAAAATGAAGACATAAAACACAAATTTTATCATTTATCATCAATTTTAATCATATGAAATTAAATAAACTTTTTGTCAAATAACGTGCTGCACAGTGAGCTTTACTGTTAAAATTAAAACATGGATTATTCCTTAAATTCAGTTTTGATGATAATTTATTTGGATTAGTGTTAGTATTATTACATTGGGACATATCTAAATTCTACTATACAACGGTAATATATTTCTGCCAAGTTAAACCGAACTTTTATTTTGACGGGTTGCCGTGAAGACCTTTTGAGTTTGTGTGTTTATGTCATTATGATAGTTTTTCTCAAATGAAGCGGTTAAATGATCACGAAGTGACTTTCGGAGTGGATCTAGAGCCTGGAGAGGAAGTTTATGCATTTGTGTCTTCATATAGGCAAAAAAACAGCGCAAGCGTCACACGTGCTTCAGTGTGTGTGTGTGTGTGTGTGTGTGTGGTAAATGAAACTGCGCGTCGGCTGCACCATTCATTCACACAGAACAAGCAGGATTCGTATTTAAATTGTCTTTGTGGTTTAATATCCACACACACTTGTCTACATCGCGATTTGATGTATACTGAACTGCTTTCTAAATTTTATTCCTCAAAAGATTGACAAATTCCATGAAATTCCGTGTTATACAGTAAAAAATAATTTTATGACTGGATTTCGTCAGCAATTTAGGGGGGGCGGGGGGTCGTTTTGGGGGGGCGGGCCGCCCCCCCAAAACTATGGTAGGGGAAACACTGAACTATCGAGATTAACGAATCGTGAGAAGTTTTTAAAGTATTTTGATCTATTCCCATCACACAAAATGTTGCCATGATGAGCATTGAGCAAGCAGATGACAGTCTGTTGATCGCGAGAATGAAGATCTTATCATTGCAACGCAGTTTCTGCACTCTCTCTGCTTTCACCAATGCAAACACGATGATGTACATACAGTAAGAGCTTCGTTGTGCAGTAACGTGCGTCATTGATTTCATAACGAGTTGTCCAGATAAACTCGCGCTGTGTGGAAAGATTGTTCTTTGATCGCTTTCTGTATAATTTGTTCACAATTTAAATAAGATTATTTTCATCCTACTAAAAGAAACGATGTGAAGTTGATATTTTAGTCACTGGCTTGACTTATGCATAAACAGTATTGAACGATTTTGAGAGAAAGATTACCTGTCTGAACTTGAACAATTAGGCTACACATCAGAAATTGTTGCTTGGTAGCTCGATCGATTTATTTTCAGACGTTCATCGAGGCCAGCTCTGTATTGGCCCAAGTTGAGGAAACAGTCGTCAGTGAAATGTTTGGACCATACAAAACTTTGGGAAGTTGTGTCGTTGCATTTCCAGAGAAAATAAAATTAACCCATTGTTTTTTCAGAGGCTCGGATGAAGGAACTAAAAAATACTTTTGTGTTCATTTGTACATCCGAACACTGATCAACTGCCATGCTTCGCTCGTTTGCAAGCCATGATATCTCTCGAGGAAAAACTCAAATCGCGCTCGTGCGTTCGTACTTCCTAGCTCATTTTCTCATGGGCGAGCCAAATTCTCTGGGCGGGCAAAGCAGAGAAAGGGGAGGTTACCTTTCCTCCGTATGACGTCATACGGATGAGATTCAAGATCAGCCCGTCTGAGCTTTCATTTTCTCAAAGGCAGAGAAAGATAGCCAAAGCTCTTTGCTGAAGAAGCAATACATTATACACTGAAGTTGCAAAATACCTCAATATAATAGAGCCCTGTGATTTCCGCGATGCAGAAAACAGACGAAATCCAGTCATAAAAACGGAATTTACTGTCTAAAGCGGAATATCACGGAATTTGTCAACTTTTTGATGAATTAATAAAAAGCAGGTCAGTACAAATCAAATCGAATTTCCAACCGCAAAAAGACTATTTAAACAGAAACTCAAAGACCTCCACGGCAACCCGTCAAAATAAAAGTTCGGTTTTTCATAGGGCCCTAAAAATTTAATTTGTTAAACTGTAAATAAATTGAATAAGTTTGATTTCCATTAATTAGAAATGCTTTTTGATTACTAAAATGTAATTTAAACATTAAAATAGAGTCTTTAAGTTTTACAAAATGTTTACAGAATGCTGCTGGGTGCTCCCTGCACTTTTTAAGTTATTATAATAATTATTATTAATAAACAGTTCTCAGATTCAAAGATATGTTTAAAATCATTTAAAGAAAGTATTTGTCAAAACCCTTTGTTATTCTTAATTTTTCACATTAATTTACATTTTTACACCAGACATATATCGGTTCAAAATATCGTTTATCGGTCTATTTGATCTGTAATAATCGGTATCGGCATCGGCCCTGAAAATCACATATCGGTCGACCCCTAATCTCAAATAGCATCCAATGTTGTCTTATTTTCATTGTATTGAAAAACGGTCCATTCTTCAAAATAAAGAAAGAAAATCTTACTGGTTTGTAACTGATAACAGAATGTTAATTTTTGGATGGTTTACCCACCAATTAATGTGAGGGGATTAAGTCTGCAGGAATGAGCAGCATCTTATTAGTACAGGATGTCCATCCTAAGGTCAGCACACAGGAGGCATGCAGGCAAATTAATGGCCAGCGGCTCTGTCACATTCCATGGGCTTTAGGTTGGACCAAATGGGTGTTATTTCTTTCTTTCTGCAGGATCACACAAATCCACTGAGCGGCCCCAGGGTATCATATTCTGTGCATTTTACAGAAGAGAGGAGAGCATAAGACTTCTTTTTGAAGTAATATTTAAGTCTTAACCCATTTAATCCCAAATTTTCCCAGACATGAAAATATGTAAATGATGTGTCATGATTTATTTTTTGTTAAACATTTTTATGGAAAAGTGTGTGAAAAAATTGTGTTTTATGGTCGGTCAAAATTGTGACCGGTGGGATAATGTGTATACTGAATATTTCTGCAGTCACCAAAATTCTTATACCAACCTTTTGTTTTTAGAGCTTTGATGCATCTTCTGATGGTGCAAACAAGAAGTAAACTGCTCTGGTCATGTGACAATTTGCGCTAACAATGTGACATTGCACATTTTTTTCCATATTTGCAGGAAATGCACTAAAACAACAGACAGTAGCATTTTTAGAGCTTTATAAATGAAAATCTTCTTTACAGTCACTATTGTGACCGATGGGATTAAATGTTAACACTCTGAGGACATCAGCTGAAGTTTCAGTTAAACTTTTTAGCTTTTAGTATTACAAGGTGGGTATATTTTAATTGTAACTCTAAGCTAACATTAACAGTAAACACCTTGTTAATTCTCATGAAATTCAGATTGAAATTAAGTCATTAATGTAAGCTGAGCTATACATATGTTTAATGGTCACCCCAATAAAATAGATCCAGTCATCTGCTGCTAGCATACAATACAGTAAATGGCATTTCTGGCAAGGAAGGTATCATGTGTATATTTCGTTTTCCAGATGGATTCTCTAATCATAACAAAGCAAGCTCCTTACTCTGTGAAGGACATCCGTGAACATTCACATAGCCCTCTGTGAAGCAAAAAAGTAGGTGGTGTCCTGGATTTTGAGGGGGCGGAGATCTAGGCGCTGCATTTAGATTTTTTTAGATTTGCGTATAGCAGATGTTTTGCTGTATCTTGCTTGCTGCATCATGTAAATGCAATGGACTGTGTATAGAAGTTATAGAATAGGGATATGACTTCCCATTGACTTCCATAGTATGGAAAAAAAATGATTTGCATCAATTGTTTTGTTACCCATATTCTTCAAAATATCTTATTTTGTGCTCAGCAGAAGAAAGAAATTCATACAGGTTTGGAACAATTTGAGGTTGAGTAAATGATGAGAGAATTTTCATTTTTATGTCAACTATCTGTTTAACCTCATCCCAGGTGCAAAGTCTACAATATTTCACCATTTCTGTCTACAGACATGGTATTTTATTGTCAAATTAATGCTAAGGTAGGAAATATTCTCATTAAGCTAGTTCAGGCGCATGGATCATAGTGGAGTTCTGATGTCCTGCTCTATGGGTTTCTGAGTTTGTGTAAGAACATCTGTCCTTGGTGCATTTTATGGTTTCCATGGGAACTAATTCAGACATGACTATGAAATATTTCTCTAAAATAAAACAGGAGTGAAGTGCAGGAATGCTCATCTACATCCCAGAAAATCACTGTTTAATTAAAGCTTCACGATAATGTAGAAGAGAGGCTTGATTAATGAAATCCTTTTTTTTTTAATAATGCTTTTCAATTTTAATTTTTTCTGCCTTTTTTCAGTCACGTGATTGAGCTGATGACAGATCGCTCAAACAAAAGAGCAATGTTGAAAGCAGTGTTCACACTCTTCAGGAAGTCACAATAAACTGTGATAGTATTTTAACATTGAGAAAATTACACACTTCACCTTTAAAAACACATAGTCTTTATGTCTCAATCTTTCTTTCTCCATCTTGCACACTCTCTCCTTTCATCTGGATCACAGGATGGAGCCTTGCATTATTCATGCCTGGCGGAAGACATGACAACCAGCCCATAAATCTACAAGTGCTTCCTCTTCTCTGACTATATGATTATGAAAAAAAGAGGAAACCCTTGTAAAACCATCAATAATAGACTGTCTATCTTGTATGCAAATCACAGTGACTTTTTATGTCTTAGGTGATAATACAAAAATATAATCGATGTGAGATGGCCACTATAAAGATGATTGATTAATGACCCATGTTGTTTGGGTTGTATAGTTAAGTAGATCTTTGAGTTTTGTAAATATTACTTCCATAATTCTAGGACAGTGTTATTTTAGTATTATTTTTAGTATTTATTAATATTTTGAATTGGGGTGTGAATCATCATTCAATTCGATTACGATTATCATGTCAACTATTCGATTCGATATCACAATGCATTGCAATATTACGGCACGTGGCTATATTTTCGTCAATGAATACAAGCGGTCAGATATATGTAGTGTATCAAGTAGTGTACTTGTTCCAATAACGCTCACACAAACTCGCGCGCACACATATACTCACACACACACACACAGGCTCACACACTGTAAATGTTAAAATAGTGGGTGCAATTTTTATTACTCTCTTTTGTGTTTTGCATCCCTCCGCCATTTTACGCTAGCGAGACAAGTGCGTATGCGACGAATGATGTCAGAGAAACGTCAGTAGGTTATAATAACGGCAATAATTGATTGGTCTATTACTTCATCGATGCAGAATCGGCCATGTCCGCATCGCGATGCATCGTAGAAACTATTCATTTCAACACCCCTAATTTTAAATGAGCTTTTATTTGTATATTTTCATTTTTACATTTAGGTCTTCAACTTAAATTGATTTATTTAAGGCCAATTCACACCGCACAGACAGATGTTTTTTTAATGTTGCTGTGTGGTTACTAGTTTGTTTTTGTCCAAACCAGCTGCAACAGGACACTTAGTTTATATTTGTATGGTAAATGCAAAGTGGAGTGTAGCTCCACTCACAGTGAAATATCATTGGTGCGACATCCTTCTGTGTATTGAACATCAAATGTGTTTTGATTGGCTGTGAGTGTGCATCACATAGCCTTTTTGCTTCAGGCGGCATTCACACTGGCAGTGATTTTTAGTGAAAAAAAAAATCTCATTCCTTTTCAATGGGAGTTGCTGATCTCTCTTTGAAACCAATGCAAATACCTGATCATATTCAGTAATATTGTACAAATTAGAAAGATTCAGCAGGAGACTCACACAGGATTTCAAAGAAATCTCTAAAACCAAGGGTTTTGATTGACTATCATTACTACAGATTAATGCATGATCTCTTAACTTTTGAAGCAATTTGGTGTTTAAACGGGGTCATTTGTGAAGTTGTTGAAGAAGAGTTATATTTCCTTGTTTAGTTTTTTTGTTTAGTTTTTTGTTTTTGTTTGTTTTTTTGAATTGTTCAGTGTTGTATTTATTTATTTTGTTTGGTTTGTGATATGTGAATATTTGTAATAAAAATGGTATTTTAAAAATCAAAAAATCTCTCTCTCTCTCTCTCTCTCTCTCTCTCTCTCTCTCTCTCTCTCTCTCTCTCTCTCTCTCTCTCTCTCTCTCTCTCTCTCTCTCTCTCTCTCTCTCTCTCTCTCTCTCTCTCTCTCTCTCTCTCTCTCTCTCTCTCTCTCTCTCTCTCTCTCTCTCTCTCTCTCTCTCTCTCTCTCTCTCTCTCTCTCTCTCTCTCTCTCTTTCTCTCTCTCTTCACCCTGTGGCTCATCTCAGTCTTTCTAGAGATTAGATTGTGCCTTTGAGAGAAAAATAAAGTGGTACTGAATAGTATTGTCGGATGAAGAATTTGAAATGAAAGCTGCTTACGTCAGTGTTGTGTATTGGCCTTTATTAGTTTCAAATGCTGTTTTATTGCTGAATTGACATGCATACTTTTTGTGAGAGAGCATAACACTTGTCCTCTGTGTATTTCTGCCTCTCTGTAAAAAGACACAAAGGTGACTTCATTGGCTCAGAAATTTAGACGTAAAGCAGCACAGAGACAAACAATGTTTCTCTGTTAGTGGGATCAGCACTGTAATCAGAGTTGTGCCATTAAAGCACTTAGCAGCGTAGAAGTGCCATTGTTACTTTGATAGTTGATCATAAGAAAGCTTTTTATTTAGTGTAACTCTGTCTCAAGAACTGCGACAAGCTGAGCTAAGGAGTCACCAAAAAAAAAAAAAAAAAAAACCATCAAAGTGATGCACTGGCTTTTCATAACATATTTAACACTAAAACCTGGTTAACTATGTAAATGTCAAACACCATCATTGTGACACTAAGACTTAAAAGTTGGGGAGAGTTTCACTGTTAAAGCGGCCTTTTGTTTTTGTTTTTATATCTGTATCTAATGCTATATGCAAAATAGACATTAAAAATGAAGATAATAATAAAGATAATAAATGAAAATAAAAACACAAAATCAGAACTAACAGATGAGAGGAATGTTATGCAGGAAAACACACATTCACTCTGGACACAGTAACCTGTTACTGTAATTTCTTCATCCTGTAAATGTAAGAAACGTCACATTTTTGCGCTTAAAATTAATTGTCTCCCTCTCTAATGCGTCCTGTCTGTTAGATGCGCATGCGCTCGCCAGCTTTCATTCAGTTAAAGTAGTGGTTCACTCAAAAATTTAAATTCTGTCATCATTTACTCACCCTCAAGTTGTTCCAAACCTGTATGAGTTTCTATCTTCTGCTGAAGATATTTGAATTAAGAATAAGGCTAACCAAACAGTTGATGGGCATCATTGACTTCCATAGTATGGGAAAAAAATACTATAGAAGTCATAGTACTGTCTGGTTACAAACATTCTTCAAATATATATTTTGTCTTCAGCAGAACAAAGACGGTCATGGTTTGGAACAATTTGAGGGTGAGTAAATGATGACAGAATAAAACATTTTGGGTGGACTATCCCTTTAAGTCTGAAGTTTAAAGTAGACTGTTAGGATGAGTCTTCATGCAAAATGGAAATACTCACGTGAACTTGTAACACTTATAAATTAGGATATAATGACAGGGCAAGCCATGTTAACATTACGCCAATGCATTAGCTTGAAGCTTAAAATAAATAATTCATGTTTTGGGGAGCTTTAAACATGTACCTTTTACAGCAGCAGTTCACTCTGTTTCCTCCACTATTTTTAGATTCATTTTGTCCATAGAAATGCGTTATTCAGTGCTGTAATTTGACACGACTGGCGGAAGTTTTCCGTGTACGGAAAACGCAACTAGAGGCAACTTGGACGCAACTAATCGATAATGACATTTTGTTGTTGATGATTTTCATTATCGAATATTATCGTTTTTATTCATTAGTTTTTGCATATATATATATATATATTCAAAACTTGCCTTATCAGATACATTTGTTTTTTTCAGGTTTGAGCTGCATAATAAGCAGCGCTTTACATTATTTTTGGATAATGGCTGTATGTTATAAAGTGGTTACCAGGAGTGGGCCATTGAGAACTTTAGCAATCCTGATTATTGTCAAATGGAATTTATGATGAGGGGGATCACATGCATATGCAAATGGTACATTAATCTACATGGAACGGAAGCCAAACCCCAAAGTTCAGCTGTAAATGGTTTAAATCATCTAAATACATTTAATGAATAGAAAACTATATTTGTGTGTAATTTGTACATGCAACTCTCAACTAAATAAGAGTGTCTCTTAATGAGCAGATAACAACCTTAAAAGGTTTGAAAAATTATTTCAGTCAGCAGTTACATTGATTGACATGCACCTTGTAAGCCTGGTGAGATAATTGTTCTGCTGTCATTGAAATTCTTTTGGAGTATTACAAGTCACAGTTGGCAAAGACTATGGAAATGTGTTGCCTCCGTGTCACAAATTGTGATTTCCCTTAGTTACAAGCAAGCTACTATTTGAGGTAACGTCCTAGTAGAGCTCTATCCAAAAGTAATATGTCATGGTAAATACAGTATGTTGAAGATTAGTTTATGAAGTCAGTTTATATGGAATTACCTTTGTTTCAATAATAATGAACGTAACTTTTCAAGAAAATAATGCAAATATAAATTGAAAGTGAATAAAATATCTGTGAAACTGAAGGAAAAAAAAAACGCAGGCAATTTTTTTTACTTCGTTTTTAATACACTGCATGTTTTGCTAATTGTTTTCACATCTTTCTTTTGTACCTTATGAATGAGTGAATGAACGAGGCATTTATAAAGCGCTTTTTTTTTGGATGATGCGGACGGCAGCCACAGTACAACAGTGCGCTCACCACACACCAGCTATAGGTGGAGAGGAGAGAGAGTGATAGCTATATGGGGAGGCTGCAGACCTGGAGCCGTCAGATATACGCCCCAGGCAGTTTTACGCCCCTGACAGTTTTACGCCCCTGTTGTTCCTGATGCGTCCAGTAGGGGGATATACTGTGAAATAACATAATTAAATCGACGCGTGCACATTAATAACTCGTCCATAGACTTGACAATTTTTTTGTTTTTTTTGTTCATTTAAATATAAACGCTACAGTGTAGATCTGCACGGATTAAAATGTCTGTAGATATTCAGTTGGGCTTCACTCTCTTCACTCAGCCTACAAAAGACTATGAGTTTTTGTGAATTGAAAAATTTAAAATACACATAGTTGGATCAGTTATGTTATGAGAAGTATATGACCTGCTGCAGTTATAGGCCTATTCACCGTAGGTTTTTATGGGAGACTGAGTGAAATATGTTATGAATTTTTATAAAGTTACATTTAGATATTAACCACATTTAGCCCATTAGACAGTCCCATGTATTCATATGGATCCTCGACTAAATATCTGCTGTAGCTACTATTCTCTATTGGTCGTCATACAGCTACAAAACAGTGTCCTAGCATTTTATAAAGACAAACACAATATATCCCTTTTCTAAAATTCCTTGGGCCATTTAAAAGAAAGACACAATATTGTTGTTCACAATTTTTTTTATTAACACCATTTATGAATTATGATGACTACCCTATGGTTTGCCTCTCTTCTTTAACTATTTTTTAAAAGGACATACATGGTGATTTTATCGTGGTGTGTGTGTGTGTAATTGATGTCAGGTGAGTGTGGATTGCATCAATTTGCTCCTGATCTTCAAAGCACAACGGCACAAGCACTTGTTGATCGAACAATAGTGGAAAAAGTGTCACGCTACTTTGATTTCTTTTGGCCACCGATGATGGACTGTGCAGAGAAAATTGAAAATGACATTAAAACCATGTCCATGTATGTCTCTGTAAGTTGTTTATGTTGTAAGTCGTTAAAAGATGGGTGTTTATAAGTTTAGAGAGAGATTTTCATTTTCTTATAGCTAAAGCAAACGCACACCTTTATGAGATGCAAGTTAAAAAGAATTTGGTAAAGACAGAGTATGATAAATCCCACATTAAGTGTACATACCCTACATTCTGGTCCAGACCAGTAAGCTATTTTAAGAAAAAATGTATATTAAGATCTAAATTATATAATTAGATAATTTCATAAGAAACAACTCAAACCAGAATTTACATTCAAACCAATATGGAAAAAGTTTTTAATGTGGGTTTTATTGTGTGATGTTGGAAATAATCAAAATATTTGAGTGAGTGTGCAGTAACTCTTTACTTGGAGAGAGAGATTTACATCCATGTATACACACTGTATATGCCTATTATAAATGTGTCTTTTGTGTGATCACACCATAGACTGTAAAAAAAACAGTTCATATATTTCCAATATCTACTATAATGTTGCCCCAGAAACCATGTGGAGTAGGCTATGTTTTAATGCAAGGAGTTAACAGGGTCTTACAAGAAGAGGCCATCTCACGCAAGCTAAATACAGGCAACAAAAGAAAATTAAAAAGAAAATGAATTTTAAAGTGAGTAGAGAAGACTAGGGTTTCTAAAATGTTTCTAAAACAAATATCATTGAGTCTGTTATAAAGAACCTTTAATTTTTTATATTGACAAAATGTAAAATTGTATTGATTTGTGTAGCCTAATTCAATCTCTTTTGATGTCCCCCATTTTTTTTTTTTTTTTTCCTCTTCTCACTGTTAATGTCTTGTATCCGTTCATTTGCAATACAAAATTAATTAATTAATTAATAATAATTTAAAAAAAGATTATTTAACATAACTCAATTCGTGTCGCTGTACAGCCTCCCCCTACTGGACGCATCAGGAACAACAGGGGCGTAAAACTGTCAGGGGCGTAAAACTGCCAGGGGCGTATATCTGCCAGGGGCATATATCTGCCGGCTCCAGGTCTGCAGCCTCCCCCTACTCAGTGATAGAGACAATTCAATGGATGGGTATTATTAGGAGGCCATGATTGGTAAGGGCCAATGGATGGAATTTGGACACCGGGGTTACACCCCTACTCTTTTTGATTGCGTTATTTTACATTTGCATATGTTTATGTTTACATATGTGAATGCTTGTTTCTGCTTCTTCTTAACATGTGTTTTGATCTGGAGGTTCAGTACTCTTTCAGAAGATGCGTCATAGCGCCCCCCCCTAGTGTATAACAGTGAAAACACAGAATCCTCAAAAATTCTGTGTTTGGCGGGAAAACGTTTTCTCACAAATAACGGAAAATTCCGTGTTTGACCGAGGAAAGAGTTGAGTGCACTTCTTTCTTCTGTGGAGAACAAAAGAAGATATTTTGGAAAATTGTGGGAGGTTTTTTTTGTTCACACAATGAAAGTCAGGTTTGGAACGACATGAGGGTGAGTAAATTAACAGAATTTAGAGTTTTGGGTGAACTATTCCTTTAACGTCAACACACACACACCTTCCAACAGAGTTATCTTTGAGTCAGCGTGTCCACAGCACACTAATAAAACAGTATTAATTTAGTGCTATTGGGTGGTTAGCACCAATGCTAAGGTTTAGCAGTGAGTCAGCATGAATGCAGATGAAATCACTGTCTGGTCATTAAAAATGTATCATCTCTGCTTGTTTTCTCTCTCTTCTTCTCTAACTCATACTTACTCTATCATGTCAAACGATACCTCATGCAATGCACCACTTTTTTGGCATATTTTCACTTAGCTGTTAACCCGCCTTTGGTGACTTGATGTAGCTAAATAAATATTTAATTGACATTTGATCCGAAGGCTCTCCTCACCCGCCTGGCAGAGATTACTTTGTAATTCTAATGAGAAGCCGTGTGTGTGTGTGTGGGGGTGGGGGGGACAGTTTTCACAGACAGGCCTCTGGGCCGGTACTGTAAACAGACTTTGACCTGTTCACCCTGCTCTAGTTAATTAGACTGGCTTACACAGGGTAAGCTTGGGGATTTCATATTTCAGATGATTACCTAACAAAGATAAAATACGCTACATACCGGTATTCGTATTAAAACAACTCTTACAACTGTTTTTGTGTGTGTGTTGCTTAAATGATAGAGAAATATAATTTTCTTTGGTGGAACACAAAAAAGAAGAATGTCTTCTTATTGTGTAAAAAAAAAAAAAAAAATTATATGGGGTCCAGTGCTATTTTACACCCCTTTGACTTTCAATGTATGGACAAAAACATTCTTTAAATGATCTTATATCAGAGGAATCTTGAGACCTGAATATCATTAAGATTTAGGGCGTACTCACACTAGGCATGGTTGCCAGTACATGCGTACTGAGCTCGAGCCCAATTGAACCGTGCCCGAGCCTCTTCAACCTCTTCAAGCGGGCCAGGGCATGGTTCGATCACGGAGCAGTCACACTAGTCAAACGTGCTTTGGCACGCTTCAGATTACCTAGTGTGAGTACACCCTTAGCAACAAAATAGAAAATGCCCTGGCAATCGCCCACAACACCTTTGCATTATGGTGGTGACTTTTGTTTGCTCAAGTACTGCTTTTCGAAAGAAAAAGTTGCTGCATTCATTATGATTTTGCTATTTGCTTCACAGAAACACGTAATTAAAGTTTTGGCAATGCAAAAACACAAGGACCTTATTAAGCCTTAATTTTCATGTTCTTTTTAGAGGGCAGCCAAACTGCTCTTGTGTTGACCGTTAAGTTAATGAGCGGAGTGGAATATGTGTGTCTTGGAGGGATGTTCCCCGTGTCTGAGTGCAGTATTCTCTGCTATGCTAACACTGTTTGCTCAGGTCATTGATGCCCAGCCATGCACAGAGCAGAACCACAGGAAATAACAAGGCTCTTCTGCCGCCAGCGCTGCTTGATCCGATGCATTGCGACAGCCGTTTGGAAAACAGTGAGTTTCAAACACATAGGGATTAATTCTTTTTGCCTAATTGAATAATTATAGAATATGTGCCAGCCCGCTTTTCATGTCTCAGTGGCTGACTGGAATTCAGGAGACCCACATGGAGGATTTGTGTACATGAACTCTCTCAGCCCCTGTGTGGCACACTAATGTACCATGTCTGAAGTTTTAGGGGGCCTTTTGGGAGGACAGGGCTTCAGAGATGTTCCTCTGTGGCATTGAATGTATCTCTTGGAATGCATTCATGATTTTAAATTTATAGATGTCTTTAGAACTGCACCTGTTTGCACTTTTTTTATTGAGACTTTCACAGCCACGTATGTAGGACTTGGAGTGACACTTGGACAATGAAGGAATAAGTTATCAATTTAATAATTCAAATTAAATAGATATGTTAATGGATAAATTATTATACGTTTTTTAAACTATTATTTAATTCATGTTGTAGTTAGAAAAAATGTAGTTAGATAAAATAATTTTCAATTCACATTTATTTGTATAGCGCTTTTCACAATACATATTTTCAAAGCTTTACAGAAAATGCATGTCTAAATTAAATAATAAACTAGCAATTTAATAAATCATTTTAAATGCATTTTAACTGCATTGAAAACATTTTTTAAATGTATTTATTTGTCAGTAGAGTTAAAAAATGCCATGACAGTTCACTCGTGGGTGCAACCAATCAATCTTTAACTTAGTTTTAAGGCCCAACACCTCTCCCACTTGCCACTCAAAGATGCAAGACAGACTTCACAATAGAGCTGTGGAGTAAAACCGTTTTACGATGGATTGCAATTCTTATGTGAATGATTCTGCATCAATGAATAAAAACAGAACAATTGATTTTTTAAAAATGTAATTAAATAGGCCTATCATACATATTAATGTACCGTTTTATTGTAAATAAAGTACTCTTATTATAGGCTATATTAATAAAGAAGTTGCACTTATCCTTCATAAGCAAAGCACTTGTGTCTGATGTTTCGGTTATCACATAAAGAACATGCATGAATGAGAAAATAAAGTGCAGGACGTGCTTGATGTTAAACTGAGTTATTAAGCGCAATAAGCCAACGAATAAAGATCTCAATGCGTTACTCGCGCTGACTGACACACACCCGAAGCTCACGCACAGAAAGACTCCTCAGACAGCATGCAATTCCCCAATTCAGTTCTCTTTAGTGACGTATTGCGCTTGAATGGTCAGATACACAGAATTATTTTAAAATATCTGTCTTGACAAGTATTCACGTAAACTAATATCATGTTACATTATATTAGATCCGTGCATTAGGTCATAATATAATAAACCTGCTGTATAAAAAGTTATTTTTTTCCTTTTTGTGCTAAATTTAATAATTTAAACGAATTATTTCATTTCTTTTAAATGTTACTTGTCCTCCATGCATGCATCCCCAAATGATCTTTTATTCATTGTGACACTTTCCTTTCCTGTTCACAGCAGCAGGCAAACTCACAAACCCTTTTATATATATATTTTTTTATCAGGATTCAGGATTCCTCCCCTACAATATACTGGCATGAAGTTACAGCTGACATCCTTCTGTGGGCTTGTGGGCTTTAGTTTAAATGAAGCAAAATCCTGCTTGAGAAATGACTATGGTGCAGCAATGAAACTGATACAAAACATCACTCAGGGATGTGATTCTTCCGGATTAATCCGGAATTCCGGTTATTTCAGCCTAAAATCATGACTCACGTGAATCATGCAGATCAGTAATAAAAATAAATTCGGGGGGTGTTTGGAAGTTTTGGGAAAGTCATTGTAATTTGTTTCAAAATATTTATATAATAGAATATGTTTAAGTGATAATATTAGTTAAACAAACTACAATACTTAACGTTGATTCGATCCATCCGACTACGGCATTTCCATCAGATTTCGTTTTGCAACGTTGAGCATTTTAACCAATCGCACACGTTTCCGTTGAGTTTATGAGCGTGATGACCAATCAGAGGCGTTCAGATTAGTCATCGCTGAAACGAATAGTTTTGTTCAGTGCGCTGACTGAATTCTTCTGACTTCCATCATAAACAACAAAGTGCAGATTCGATGTAAGAGATTCATGTCGCACGTTTCTGTGATTTTTAACGGGAGTTTTGTGCGTGCTTAAACTCGCGCCAGACCCAAGTTATGGACAGCCTCACGATCGTTCCTGGCACGAGTGCTTTTATTAGGCTTGCTCTTTATACGCAAAAGTTTTACGTGCTTGTGGTAGGCAAAAAAGTGCGCATTAGCTTCATAATATTGTATTGGATGCACGTAAAAGGTCA
The DNA here is from genome assembly GCF_029890125.1 of Rhinichthys klamathensis goyatoka. Classification (NCBI taxonomy): domain Eukaryota; kingdom Metazoa; phylum Chordata; class Actinopteri; order Cypriniformes; family Leuciscidae; genus Rhinichthys; species Rhinichthys klamathensis. The sequence continues at coordinate 1,156,284 of NW_026606867.1, forward strand.
TTTATGCGTATAAAGAGCACGCAAAGCTCGATCGGTCACATTCTCTGCTCTCTTTCTGTGTACAGTTTATTCCAGTTAATATAATTTATTCATCATGCTGATAAGATTGTGTAGTCTTCATTTTATAATGCGTAAAAAGCATTAATATAATTCATAAATGGTTCTTAGTTTGTTTTATCTGTGTAGCCAGAATATGATGTGCAGTTTACCAAAACACACAAAAAAACATTTTATGTTGCCTATTCCTATTGTAGAAGGCCTATTCACTATTTTATTTACTGAATGAGATTGATCGGTATTGTAAACAGTTGTTTTCTTTACAGAACTACAGAACAGTTATCGCCCTTACATTTTCCCCAAAGATAAGTTAAGACGTCCTGTTTTGTATTACTAGAAATAAATTATAGCTGTTAAATATATTTCCATGTGTGTCACTCATCACAGTTCCTGGTAGTTCATGCAGTAAATGGCTGATTCGGGTGTTTAAAAAGTAAAAAGTGCTTTATGCTGGGTCTTAAAAAAATGTCCTGCTTTTTTTCACTCGCACAATCACATCCCTGATCACTGCTAGGCAGATGGAAGCATATCACACTGGCTCTATTGTGAAAATGCTGGGGTAGTCCTGTTCTTATCGCTGTTTTTTTCCTCTCTGCCTTTTCCAAACAATCCTATGTTTACCCACCGCATGACAAGCGCCTGTTATGTGTTAAAACAGCTATGAGTGGAATGGAGAGAAAAACGTCAGGCGTTTGATTGAATTTGTAGACACTCAGGTGGTGGTTGTGATAGTAGGGATCACTGTCAGCGCTATAGATCTGAACCGCCACAGTTGGGCCACCTTACGATACACACTAGTACACAGTTGCAGTTGTATAGTTGTTAGTAATCTGAATTGTGAGACCTCATGTCACAATTGGCTTTTTCTACTGTTCCATTTCAATTCATAATGTTCAGAGGCTATATTAGCATGCTGGCAGCTCTTGGTGTACAGGGCTGAAGTGCCTTGGGCCACATTTCTTGGCAAAGTTAGGGCAAAACTAAATAAATAGGTCACACACAGTTGATCGATGCTGTCAGTGGGGTGTTCATAGAGGGCTGTCTTGTCCGACGCAAGCATAAACATTTGCTTGCGTTTCACTCTGCCCGAGGAGTGTTTGATGCTTCAGACTTTCCGATAGAGTCACGTGCTCTGAAATAAATTATATTTGTGAATTGAATCGGATATAGCACTCATGGCACTTAGACGTGTGTTTGGAGGTTGTTGTTTTTTTTGCACCCCTATTGTGGGTTGCACACATTTACATTTTTTTTTTTTTTTTTTTGCATAAACAACAGTTTAAAACTTCAGGTTTAGTATTTCTTTTTGAAAGAAATGAGTACAGTTATTCAGCAAGGATGCATTAAATTGATCAAAATTTGACTGTAAACTTCAAATAAATGCTTTCTATTCCTCATAGAATCTGAAAAAAATGATCATGGTTTAAACAAATTATGAAGCAGCACAACTTTGATAATAATAAGATATGTTTCTTATGTTTATCTGCACCAAATCAGCATTAGAATAATTTCTGAAGGATATGGAGTAATGGCTGCAGAAATCTCTGCTTTACATATGCATTTATTGTAGAGAAGGTGTCGTTATAAATCCAGTGGTATGTAGTCTAGGTCTATCTTGAATACAGTTTGAGGAACCTTGTGCATAAGTCCTCTGGGAGTAGAGAATGACCGGAGGGCATTATGACTCTCTCAGCCGTCACATACTGCATCACTGATTTAATCTGTTTCTTCCTAATTTTATCTCTCTAGGAGATCAGGGAGTGTCGGCTGCATTTCAGAACCTAGTGAGGTTCTGAGCCATCTAGGTCGACAGCTCACTAGATTTTGGGACACAGCCAGTGTCATTCTCACTCACTCACTCACTCACTCACTCACTCACTCACTCACTCACTCACTCAAAGTCTCACACGCACACACACACACACACACACACACACACACACACACACACACACACACACACACACACACACACACACACACACACACGTGTATAACAGGAAGCCAGATGTAAGGGGATTTGTAAGATTAATACAGGATAGCATAAAAATGGTGAATGTGTGTGTGCGGTTAAAGTGCTGAGTCAAACCTCTCGCTCGCGTTGATAACAGAGCCAAATACACACACTGAGTGTGTTTGAAGCACAGGCCTCCGCACAGGATGAAATGCTGTTCCTCTGGCCTTCTTCCAAAGAAGAAAGGAAACAGGTTTGCAGTGAAGAGTGGTAAGGTGGTGGAGGGTTGGAAATGTGAGAGTGTCAGCAGGGCACTGAGCAGACGGATGGTAATGCTTAAAAATGGAGTCGCATGCCTCTTAAATATTTCTTGGTGGAGACTTTATGGGGTAATACAGACTGCTTGTTTGTGTCATGGCAATGCAGGTCACATGTATATATGGTATTTTTTAAATTTGGACACATACTACTTTATTATTGCTATTTTTTATGTTCTATGTGGGCGTACTTTTATGCTTCTATTCCTGTACAGTTATACTGCAACGATACTGACACACACAACTCACCTGACCTTATGCTCTCATGTAAAGGAGGGACAGCTGTGGGGCTGGACAACAGATGAAGTATACAAGGAATAATGAACTGCAGTGGCCTCAGCTCAGTATTAACAGTTATTAGTTCTTATTTACTCTTCATTTACAGTGCAGGAGAGTCTGAAATGTGATTAGATGTCAATGAGTGGCCAGTCAGCCCTCTGGTGAGCTGATAAGCACTTTGAGCCTTTGGTTCTTCTGACACAGACGTGACCTCTAAGGCTACGTTCACACTGTCAGTCCAAATCCAATTATTTGTGTGTCCGATTGGAATCTGATCTAAAAGTATTAAATGTCCACACCGTGCATCACAACTGTTCAGATCCGATTTGTGTGTCCCATGCCGCTCTTTCGTTTTCCGGAATATCTGCATTGGTTTCTATGGCAATGATGTTGCGTTGGTACTAGGCATACGCCAAAAACAGCAACCGCAACATGGAGGGGTTTGCAATGTCTTATTCACAACATGACAACGTGTAGCCGCCACGCTGGACTACTGCGTCTTATGAGGCAGCGGCAGAAAGGCTGGAGGCTGCTATGCGTGGCTTTATTCCATGCTGTCGCCTCTACTGGTTTCAAAACATGTCTCCTTTTTATTGTCATTTTCTGCCAATGTTGCAGCAGAAACAAGGTTGTTTCTGCTGCAACATTCAGCATGTTTCCTATAACGATGTCTGCCATTTGCGTTTTATGTGGTGTGTGAGTCACACAAACCACGCGAAATCCGTTCGGAGCGTTCAGACTGAAACGGATCTCCAGAAATGTGATTTGAATAGGATTTCAAACCACATATGAATGTAACTCGAAATGAATTTGTAATGCATTTCATGCAATTTTTTTTTTTTTGTGGCCGTTCACTCTTGCTAAATCTGATTGGATTTCAAGCGGATATGCAAAAAAATCGGATTTGGACTTAGTTTGAACGTAGCCTAATTGTGCCAGAACAATGAAGCTGTAAAGTGTAACGTCTTTGCCTTCAGGTTAGTAGATGCTGGTTTGAGATCTTTTTCATGTAAGTAACTAAGACACAATGAACTTTTTTAAATGCAGTAGCCTACAACAAATACAACCATGTTGTAGAAATAGTTTTAAATCATTACTTAAAAAAAAAAAAATTCTTAATTAAATGTGCTTAATTGTCCATTAAAATGTAAATTCAGCCTTAAATAGCCTTAAATCAATCAATTTGATAAGTCAATATAATAAAAATGTTTTTTCTTACAGCATAATAGGGCTTTCACGATATCAGATTTTCACTACACTATTATCGTGGGCAAAATAATTCATGATAACAATACTGCTATCAGACAAATAGATTTTTATCTTCGTTTATTTTGTATTTTCTGTTTTAAAATACGAGTGTGGGGGGGGCGGAGAGAGAGTTTGTAACCATAACTACAAAAGCGTTAAAAAAAGTACTGTTAATCGGCACTTCCTGCTGACTGAGGAGTTCTCTCATGCTTTTGCCTGATTAATGGCACCAGCATTAAAGGGATAGTTCACAAAAATGAAAATCATGAAATCCAAAAAATTAAACCAAACAGTTGATGGACCCCATTGACTTCCATAGTATGGAAAAAAAATGGGCCCCATCAACTGTTTGGTTAACCATATTCTTCAAAATATCATCTTTTGTGTTCAGCAGAAGAAAGAAACTCATACAGGTTTGGAACAACTTGAGGGTGAGTAAATAATGAGAGAATTTTCAGGTGTTTCAGATTTTCCCTTTAGGGTCCAATACTGCCACCTACTATATCGGAATGTCAACCAGATACTGCTGCTAGATTATTTACAATATTATTATATATGTGTATTATTAAAACAATATCTATATTTTTTTATTTTTTTTTTATTTTTTTATATAAATAGCCCCTAGTGCAATTAGTTTTTCTTCTTTTGAACTGTAATGTTCTTGACAAGCTTTGTGACTATTTTAAACACTGAAGTGAGTGTGCATTCTGGTTGTTTCTCAGTGTCATGATGTCTTTTTTAATCCACTGCTCTGTTTGTTTCTCTTGCTGAGTGCAACATGGAGAGTGAAAATTGAAAGTTTGAGTCTGATTGCATTGTGAAGGGTTGAGACAGATTACCTGTCTCTGATTTCCAGTGGAGTGGGCTCTGGGCTGTCTCTCTTTATCTCTCTTTCTTTTGTTTCCTGTTCCCTTTAAATCTGTTACGCTTTGCCCAGCTGGCACGGAGGCCTGGACAGACTTTCTGCTCATCACCCACAATGCCTGCCATGACACTTACTTTTTGTAAAAGGGCAAATGGAGGAGAGTCCTTTAATTTCACTCTTTCTTTCTATATATACACTCACCGGCCACTTTATTAGGTACACCTGTCCAACTGCTCGTTAACACTTAATTTCTAAGCAGCCAATCACATGGCGGCAACTCAGTGCATTTAGACATGTAGACATGGTCAAGACAATCTCCTGCAGTTCAAACCGAGCATCAGTATGGGGAAGAAAGGTGATTTGAGTGACTTTGAACGTGGCATGATTGTTGGTGCCAGAAGGGCTGGTCTGAGTATTTCAGAAACTGCTAATCTACTGGGATTTTCACGTACAACCATCTCTAGGGTTTACAGAGAATGGTCCGAAAAAGAAAAAACATCCAGTGAGCGGCAGTTCTGTGGGCGGAAATGCCTTGTTGATGCCAGAGGTCAGAGGAGAATGGCCAGACTGGTTCGAGCTGATAGAAGGGCAACAGTGACTGAAATAACCACTCGTTACAACCGAGGTATGCAGCAAAGCATTTGTGAAGCCACAACACGCACAACCTTGAGGCGGATGGGCTACAACAGCAGAAGACTCCACCGGGTACCACTCATCTCCACTACAAATAGGAAAAAGAGGCTACAATTTGCAAGAGCTCACCAAAATTGAACAGTTGAAGACTGGAAAAATGTTGCCTGGTCTGATGAGTCTCGATTTCTGTTGAGACATTCAGATGTTAGAGTCAGAATTTGGCGTAAACAGAATGAGAACATGAAACCATCATGCCTTGTTACCACTGTGCAGGCTGGTGGTGGTGGTGTAATGGTGTGGGGGATGTTTTCCTGGCACACTTTAGGCCCCTTAGTGCCAATTGGGCATCGTTTAAATGCCACGGCCTACCTGAGCATTGTTTCTGACCATGTCCATCCCTTTATGGCCACCATGTACCCATCCTCTGATGGCTACTTCCACCATGTCACAAAGCTCTAATCATTTCAAATTGGTTTCTTGAACATGACAATGAGTTCACTGTACTAAAATGGCCTCCACAGTCACCAGATCTCAACCCAATAGAGCATCTTTGGGATGTGGTGGAACGGGAGATTCGCATCATGGATGTGCAGCCGACAAATCTGCGGCAACTGTGTGATGCCATCATGTCAATATGGACCAAAGTCCCTGAGGAATGCTTCCAGCACCTTGTTGAATCTATGCCACGAAGAATTGAGGCAGTTCTGAAGGCAAAAGGGGGTCCAACCCATTACTAGCATGGGGTACCTAATAAAGTGGCCGGTGAGTGTATATATATATATATATATATATATATATATATATATATATATACACTCACCTAAAGGATTATTAGGAACACCTGTTCAATTTCTCATTAATGCAAATATCTAATCAACCAATCACATGGCAGTTGCTTCAATGCATTTAGGGGTGTGGTCCTGGTCAAGACAATCTCCTGAACTCCAAACTGAATGTCAGAATGGGAAAGAAAGATGATTCAAGCAATTTTGAGCGTGGCATGGTTGTTGGTGCCAGACGGGCCGGTCTGAGTATTTCACAATCTGCTCAGTTACTGGGATTTTCACGCACACCCATTTCTAGGGTTTACAAAGAATGGTGTGAAAAGGGAAAAACATCCAGTATGCGGCAGTCCTGTGGGCGAAAATGCCTTGTTGATGCTAGAGGTCAGAGGAGAATGGGCCGACTGATTCAAGCTGATAGAAGAGCAACTTTGACTGAAATAACCACTCGTTACAACCGAGGTATGCAGCAAAGCATTTGTGAAGCCACAACACGCACAACCTTGAGGCGGATGGGCAACAACAGCAGAAGACCCCACCGGGTACCACTCATCTCCACTACAAATAGGAAAAAGAGGCTTTGCAAGAGCTCACCAAAATTGGACAGTTGAAGACTGGAAAAATGTTGCCTGGTCTGATGAGTCTCGATTTCTGTTGAGACATTCAGATGGTAGAGTCAGAATTTGGCGTAAACAGAATGAGAACATGGATCCATCATGCCTTGTTACCACTGTGCAGGCTGGTGGTGGTGGTGTAATGGTGTGGGGGATGTTTTCTTGGCACACTTTAGGCCCCTTAGTGCCAATTGGGCATCGTTTAAATGCCACGGCCTACCTGAGCATTGTTTCTGACCATGTCCATTCCTTTATGGCCACCATGTACCGTATTTTCCGCACTATAAGGCGCACCGGATTATAAGGCGCACCTTCAATGAATGACCTATTTTAGAAAATTTTTCATATATAGGGCGCACCGGATTATAAGGCGCATAAGATACTGCAGTCAAACGTTTGAGTGGGTTTGCGTTATGCATCCACTAGATGTGCTAAAGGGAATGTCAACAAAACAGTCAGACAAAGTCAAACTTTATTAAGCGTTCTGACAACTCCGTTCACTCCCATGGTAACGTTGTTCAAACGTTAAAGGAGAACTCCGGTCAATTTTAACATTGAGCTAATTTTTTTGTAAATTTGGAGTGCTGTCAGTACAGATAACAACGACAAAAACCGACCATGTTATCCTCTTTTTAAAATTCGCACCCTGTTGACTTAAACGGGGCAAGTTTTAAACCTGCTTTTAGCCTCTTAACAACCTTAATGTGTCATTACAAGTGCACAGCCATATGAGTGAACACGGTGAATCTGACTGCAGTAAATGTGAAAGATATGAATAAAAATGATGTTTATTCAGCCAGCTCACATACCCGTATTTTCTAACTGTTTTCGGTCGAAGTCTACAGTAGTCGATTGTCGAGTGCGCGCGATCATTGGTAACTAAGCAACAGTGGAGACTCAGACTGTCAGCTGTCAGCCGATGACGGTGCTGTGTGGTGTTCTGAGAATATCAGCTCAAATGGATAGTTCATCCGAATCAGATGTTGAACACACGGAGGAGGTTTGATCGCGCGCGCGAACTCGACAATCAACTACTGTGGACATCGACCGAAAACAGGAAGTAAATACGGGTATGTGAGCTGGCTGAATAAAGAGATTATTCCTGCCTTCGTGAAAGCTCGGATCACAGTTGAGACTGATATATCAGCCCAGGCATCCACGATCCATTGGCAGATATGGCGTAAGTCGCCCGGCGCTGTCTCCCCGTCTTGGTGAACGCGTGTTCACCATCCATATATAAGGCGCTCCGGATTATAAGGCGCACTGTCGTTTTTTGAGAAAATTAAAGGCTTTTAAGTGCGCCTTATAGTGCGGAAAATACGGTACCCATCCTCTGATGGCTATTTCCAGCAGGATAATGCACCATGTCACAAAGCTCGAATCATTTCAAATTGGTTTCTTGAACATGACAATGAGTTCACTGTACAAAAATGGCCCCCACAGTCACCAGATCTCAACCCAATAGAGCATCTTTGGGATGTGGTGGAACGGGAGCTTCGTGCCCTGGATGTGCATCCCACAAATCTCCATCAACTGCAAGATGCTATCCTATCAATGTGGGCCAACATTTCTAAAGAATGCTTTCAGCACCTTGTTGAATCAATGCCACGTAGAATTAAGGCACACTGTAAAAAGTAATACCTAGATCTAACTTATAAAAAGTGAGGCAAGTGGCTGCATTGGATGTTTTATGTTGATTCAACTTGCAGCCTTTTTTAAGTATATTGAACACTTTAACATTACTTTATACAAACGCAACAAAATCATGTTGAGTTAACTAATAGTACTAGTATTACTCAGTTAGATAAACCTACTTTTATTGGTACAGGTAACTTATTTATGGGTTGCTACAAGTAACCTGTACTCATTTTAATTAGGTTTTATGAACTTTATTTTCTTAGTAAAATTAACTAAATCATATGTGAATAAACATTTTAATATATTTTTTTTAATTGTCAATAACCATTACAAATTCATTTGAAGAAGAAAAAGATGAGAAGATAGATTGAAGACAATATTCAATTTATTCAATGTCAACCAGTGTCACTTTTAACAGTGACTACAAAACAGCAAATAAATGTGGCCGCACATGTACACTCTAATATAAAACAAACACTGTTGAAGTGTATTTTCAACCTGTTCTGAACAGTACAGTAAAATATCCAAACTGCCCAATCTGAAATGTTTGGATCAAGGTAAATGTGAGCCATAACATCACATTGTATCACACTAACTGCAATGTCAAAAATGACATGATGATGGTTTAGGACGCACAGGGTCCAATCCTACAAAAAGCCTCTGATATATCTCAAGTATACACCAGTTTTGAGGGATACTTGAAGTCGAGAGCATAGGTAAGTCCAAACAGGAGGCAGCATGCTTTCGACAGGTTTGGCACACCTCTGACCACGGGCTGTCCTTATATGATAATCCCAATCGTGTCGGGGTGATGGCACATGTAAATTTTCAGTGGGCAACTGCCAAGCTCAGCGTGCACCTCTGTTTCAGCCCGACTCTATTGGTGGAGACAAAAAAGAAACAAGAGTTTGGTCAGACAAATAGGAAATGAGATGAGTAGCAGACAGGTAGAAGAGATAAGACACAAAGTCCAAATTGTACTTTTGTTGCTAAAGGTGGTGGATACAAGATGGATACTCTGACTAGAACATGTGACCAGAGTGAAGTCTACCATGACAATGCCATAGAGTGTGGGTACTAAAATATCATGATCTACTCTAGCATGAGTGTTGTATTTTTCTGGTTCAAAGCATTCATTACAATAAAACAAATCCAATTGTCCTTGCCTGTACCTGATTGGTCATCACATTACTGTTAATTAAGCTACAGAGTTTAAATATCTTTCAAGAGCAAACATAATCACCCCATATCATCACAATATTAATAAACCCACTAAGCAAAATTATGTCCAAAAGACATCTTTTCAACGTCTTTGTCACAAAGAAGTACATTGAAAAGACGTCCACTGAGGAGCCAGAATGAAAGTTTTTACGACTTTTTTTGAGGTGTTCTGTAATGAACGTTCACGGAAGCTCCATTCAAGGTTGAAAACTAGTTCAGATGTGGACAATGTGGACAATTTTCAACATCATTTAAGGTCTCATTTGGACAATTTATACTTATTCTAGACCAAATAAACACTCTCAGGATATATTAAATTAAAACTCACATTTATTTCAATGTAATTTCCATGTGTAATTGCAAAGCAATTCACAGACAGTGAAGTTTCTTTTCATGATTTTTGGACAAACACGCACTGACACCTTTAGACAGCTTAGCATCTGTAATTTATGCATATTTGGATCGTGAGAGAAATCAGATTCGAACCAGGGACCTTAAGCTGCCTGCCCTAAGTAGACAGTAATGATTTCATGATTTTTGGACAAACACACACTGTCTGTGAGTTGCTTGGCAATTAGAAATTACATTGAAATAAACATGTGTTTTAATTTAATGCATCCTGAAAGTGTTTATTTGGTCCAGAAACAGTTTAAATTGTCTAAATGAGACATTAAATTACATAAAATATGTCCACATCTGAACTAGTTTTTAACCTTGTATGGAGGTTCCCTGAACGTCTATTGGACTTACAGAACACATATAATCTGATCAAATTGTAATTGAATCTATTCTGAAGTTTGTCTTACCTGGATGTGAAGCTCGAAGACCACAGGTAACAAAAGTGCTTGGGTATCTAAAGACCAGGAAAATGTTAGATGTTAGAAATAAAGTTAAAAAATCAGTTGTAAATGTAACTTCTTTAAGTAATAGGTTAGAAATAGTTTAAAAATATAGACCAAAAATCTGTCATTAATTGACTATGCAGCATTAAAATAACGTGGATCAAATCTCTAAAATCAGACAGACTACTAAACATACATCTCTACAGTCTAATCTGTGCATCTGCTATAGTAATGCAAAAGTATAATAACATAATCTCTGAGTCCTGTCAAAGACACACAACACACAAAACAAAGTGTTGTCCATAAAACACCACATCTTACTTTCCCTTATTTGCCCGCACAACTATTGCCTGAAGGCCCGAAATTGCGACCGTTTCGATCGCATATGATCCCGAAATTTAATCTGTGCAATCTAAAAATATAACTGAGGGCATTTGTGCAACTAATTATTACATACGTAACTTGTATGTGTTTTTAAACACTGCTGTTGTCAGCCGATCGACCACACTGTGCAGCCATATAGCTTACCATGTGTGCAGGATAGCTATAGCTATACAATTAGCAAACCTAACCTCAGCTCCCTAGTGGAGTAAGCGATTTTGCGTGACTTTAGTTTACATCACCAGTCATTCGGCTACATTTGCTCAACTTACCGTGTTAATCAGACCCTGAAATTCAGATCCGCTGCATCGACCAAACAGTTGAAGTGCCGAGGAAGATATTGCATCTGCCTGGAGTCCCCGCCAGCGAAAAAGGGATAATGCCAACTCATAAAATTTAAAATATTTACGTTTGATGAACACACCTGTCACATCGTCAGCTGCTCAAATAAATTGTGCATTGTCAACTCACTTTTATAACATTTATTGTACACAACAACCACATACAAATAACTACCCAAATAAATTGCATGGGTTTTATTTAAAATATATTGTTATATAAAAACAGATATATTTTAAGTAGAGAGGAAGTATTTTGATACTTTTTTTGTATAAAACCAATAAAATAAACTAGATTACAAATATTTAAAATATATAAAACCTACTTTGTGGGTGTAGCACTTTTTACAGTGCAGTTCTGAAGGCGAAAGGGGGTCAAACACAGTATTAGTATGGTGTTCCTAATAATCCTTTAGGTGAGTGTGTGTATATATATTTTTTTTATTTATTATTATTTTTTTTACACCTACTATGGAAGTCAATGGCCACCGTCAACTTTTTGATTACCAACATTCTTTAAAATATCTTCTTTTGTGTTCAACAGAAGAAAGAAACTCATACAGGTTTGGAACAACTTGAGGGTGAATAAATGATGACAAAATTTTCATTTTTGGGTGAACTATCCATTTAAAGTGACAACAGCCTAATAAACCTGCTGCTGTTTGTCTTGAAGGATAATCAAAGAACAAAAGAAAAAGAGAAAATCACACACTGCACTTGACTGAATAACATTTGTAGCTATAATAAGGATTAGGCTAATCTATATTTAATTTAAAATTTATGCAGTAAAGACTGTGCAGTGTTTGATTACTATCCCCAGTTTCTCCTGGCATGTAAACACATTAACCTGCGTTCTTTGGGCTCATCGAAGTGCATATGTGATATGCTATATGACAGGAAAGCATCCTTACTGTGCATTTAAGCACATCCAGACAGAGCAAGCTTTTCGCGGTAGATGGGAAATATGTTGTAAACTCTTTCTTGACCCAATAAATTATAAAAATTATTACGGTATGTGTCCGTACGTTTCCCCCTGACATGTTGAAATACTAACTCTTCGGTTTTTAATGCTTTACTTAAAGGCAGGGTAGGCAGTTTGTTTCTAAAACACTTTTTCCCAAATTTGTTTAAACTGTCTTTATATACCAATACATATCTAAAATGTAAGTACTCTGAAAAGGAGAGTATAAAAATCGAGTGTCTGTAGTCCTCTCAGGGCTGCAATAAACAGCTACTCTTTCCATTCGGAACGAATGCAATGATTGGCTGGGCGACTGTCACTCTCCCTCGCTACCATGGCTACCACCCCTGCTGCTACAGGAGCTGCCCACATGCGCGCACCCTATTGACTCGCTCATTCGAAAGGGGAGAGGCATGTACCGGCCGGAAGCTAGGAAGTCTCACATTTATAGCAGAGAAAGAGCAGTCGAAATTCCCAGTACCACCTGTACCTGCATATACAGTCAGCCCAGGCAAACAAGGCAAAAAAAGGTGATGTCACTCCATGCACTGCGCTCCTCTCCGCTCGGCGCTGGTAAACGCGTCCTCCAGTTGAGCGGTCGGCATCACACGTTCATGTGTTTTGGGGGCGTGGCTTTGGAAGGAACCCAGAAGGGAGGGGGTGGGAGTTTCTCTTTTGGATACTTTCAAAATCCAGCAGTTTTCTGCTAGTTTCTCAAACTTACCTACCCTGCCTTTGACATCACAACAGACATAAAAATGGAATACTCAGAGTCAGATAAACATACGATTAGGCTTGTTTTTTAGCTCACTACAGGGAAATAACCTGATTTGTTAATAAACACTCCACCTTTGCTCGCGAAATAGTGCTTTGCTCTGAAAAAAATCGTTTTCTGTGATTTTAAAACGAAGTAGAAGTAAATAATTAAATGAGTAAATAAATAAGCAAGTTAATGATCAAATAAGTAACCCCCCCCCCCCCCCCCCACACACACACACACACGATATTATCGCGTATTGCCGATCTTACAGGTTGACGATAGGAGGATATGACTATGGAGCGTATCGCCCAACATACTTTTAACCCAATCCACAGATTTTCTCCACTAGCTTTACTGATTTGTATTATTTGTATTGTAGAACCATCCTTTACCAGTTGGGCGTCAGTGTTTAATCTACACCCTGCCACTGAGGTTGTTGATGCCAGCTGGAGGCTACATTGATCTTGTGTGCTCTGCCCACTGTGGAGAGAGGCACAACAGGCATTGCATTGGGCAGCCCAGGGCTCTTAGCCGCACAGACAACAGATCTCTCCACGTCTGCTCCATCAAGATTTGCCCTGCCAGCAGTGCTTTCTGATTCGCTGTGGCAGCTGTGGCCAACAGGGCGGTGTGCCCAGCTGGCACAGGTACTTGATGTGGCAGCTGCTTTCAATAAAGAGCTGCTGACACCAGCTGGCCACTAGAGGACCAGCAAACAGAGGAAAGTGAAAGGCGAGAGAGAGAGAGAGAGAGAGAGAGAGAGAGAGAGAGAGAGAGAGAGAGAGAGAGAGAGAGAGAGAGAGAGAGAGAGAGAGAGAGAGAGAGAGAGAGAGAGAGAGAGAGAGAGAGAGGATTAAGTTCGCCTTTATTATAACAAATCAACTTGTACAAATTTTTACATCCCTAATTCAAACAATATTGAAAGGGAAAAAAAACCTTTTCTTTAAATAAAAAAATAAAAAAATAAGTAAAAATACATATTCTTTTAAAAACCTAAGACCAATTGATCACCATGTACAACACATAAAACCTCATTAATACACCACATTTCACAAAAAACAGGTACATTATTTGTGAGACTGTAATATTCAAATTCCATCCTCAATCTTGCTGCCACCAGACTCATATACATTACACTAGAATTCGTTGCTGCCAACTCTAGGCCCTTATTCTTTCTTGTCTTCCATATGGCCAATTTTGCTGTCCCTATTAAATAATTCAATAAACATACTCTCCTTCTTAATAAAAAACTATACTTCAAACCCCCTATAAATATTTTGTCTGAAAATTCTTCCGCAAACCCCTGAAACCAAGTTGCAAGTAATTCAAACAGATCATTTAATCGATTACATTTTAAAAACAGATGCTCTACATCTTCACTCTCCCCACAGAACCTACACTGCCCCCCCACTGCTGGGTTCAGGTGCGCCACATGCCTGTCCGTAGCTATCGCCCCGTGTATTATCCTCCACTGCAGATCACCGGTCCGCTTCTCTACAGGGAGTTTGTACAGGGTCCTCCACCTGTCTCTTACAAGGAAGTCTGGTCCCAACAACCCTAGCCATCTAGAAGCTTTCTGTCTCTTCAGTGACTTCTGATGTATCACCTTTACTGCTGTGTGGTAAAGCGCCTTCTTTGAAGCACAGTCCAGATACTCCAGTTGAGGTGTCTGGGAATTCAAGATTGAATCGGCAACTTCCCCTTCATTCTCATCACACATTAGTGACGAAATACTGATCCTTGGAAAACTTTTCACGTCACTCTGGTTTAACATTTGTGCTATTGATATACTTTCTCCATAAGTTCTTTGTATTGCCAGAGAGATTTCCTCTATCAGTTTTGAAACAAGTCTCTGTGATCGTAAACCAGTCACTTCCTTAATAGATTCCACAGATTTCCATCCATCTTTATCCATTAGATGACCCAGCTTCACGATACCATTCCTGAGCAGACATGCTCGCACACTCACTGAGGACAAAAGTCTTGTCTGGATCAAGTTATTAAAAAACAGTGGTTCCTCAGTAGCCCAGTAAATAGAACTGCTCCTATCTCTGTCCACCTTTAAAACACTCCTCCACACGTGAAACATTGTCCGATAAAAAGGTGTAATTTCAGACAAACTCATCTCCTCCAGTCTCATTAAAAACAGGTGTTTGTCAAGACCAAGCCCACCTGCCCTCTGCAAGATGGCACATGCTGTAGGAGTCCATAATAAGTCTTTTTGATAAAGGAATCTTTTTGCTGCTTGTAATCTGAACGCGTGGATACGACTCTTAACATCCACCAAGCCATGTCCTCCCTCGCAAACTGGCAGAAAGATCACTGATGCTCGGACCCAGTGCTCGCCACTCCAGAAAAAGTTGACCAATTTCCTCTGAATTTCACATATTATGTCCTCAGGTGGATCCATGACTACACACCTGTGCCACAGTGTAGAGGCTGCCAGGTTATTGGCGACCAGAACTCTCCCCCTATAAGACAACTGTGGTAACAGCCATTCCCACTTAGACAATCGGGCAGACACCTTATCCAGCATACCCTCCCAATTCTTCATTTGATATTGTCTATTGCCTATAAAAACACCCAAAACTTTTAAACCTTCCCTTCCCCATCTCAAGCCGCCTGGAAGTGTTGGATGTCCTACCTCATCCCACTGACCCATAATATAACCCTCACTTTTCTCCCAGTTTACTTTGGCAGTGGACGCTTTTTCATAAAGCTTAATATTCTCATTTAACCTTCTAATATCCTCTTGCCTTGTGATAAACACCGTAATATCATCTGCATAAGCGGACAAAACCAATTTTACACTTTCACTTCCATTTTGGAATGACACACCTTGTAAATCTTTTTTTAGTCTATGTAGGAGAGGTTCAATCATTAGGCTATACAGCTGCCCAGACAGTGGACAGCCCTGTCGGATCCCTCTGCCAATAGGTACTGGAGCACTAAGGCCCCCACCAGCCTTTACCATGACAAACACATTGGAGTACAACAATTTTACATATGATAAAAATGTTTCACCAAAACCAAAGTGTTTTAAAACATTAAACAGATACCCATGATCCACCCTATCAAAAGCCTTTTCTTGGTCCAATGACAAAATTCCAAGATCACGATTATTAAAGTGGCTAAAATCAACTAAATCTCTCAACACAAAAATATTGTCTATAATTGACCTATCTGGGACACAATACGTTTGATCTTTATCAATCAAAAACTCTAAACAATGCTTAATTCTATTAGCCAGACATTTTGACAGTATCTTATAATCCAGACATAGTAAGGACACTGGTCTCCAATTTTTCAATAAACATAAATCCCCTTTTTTTGGTAACAATGAGAGGACTGCACGACGACAACTTAACGGGAGTGACTTTTCTTTAAAACAATTTAAAAATACTTCATACAAATCCACTCCAATGACATTCCAAAATTGCTTATAAAATTCAACCGGCAGTCCGTCTATTCCTGGAGACCGACCTGAAGATAATTGCTGCATTGCCTCTGTGAGTTCCTTAAAAGTAATTTCATTGTCCAGCAATTTTTTATGTCCATCTGGTAACTTTGGTAAATCACACAGTAATTCCTCAGTACTTTTAGAGTCACATGGTTCTTTACTATATAATGACGCATAAAAATTCACTGCCATTTTTCTGATTTTCACCGGATCAGAGGTTATAGTTCCATTTGCACAACGAAGATGGTACATCTGTTTCTGTTGAACATTTTTCTTTTCCAAGTTAAAAAAATAAGAACTAGGAGCATCCATGTCTTTAATAGAACAGAACCTTGCTCTAATCAGTGCTCCCTTAGTCCGTTCCTGTAAAAAAGATCCAAGTTCCATTCTCTTCTTTTCCAAAAAGTCTTTTTGCTGCACAGTTCCAGAATTATCGATAAGTTCTTTTTCTAACCGCAAAATGTCTCTTTCCAATCTTTGTATTGTTACTTTAATGTGAGATGAAGAATGCAAGGTATAATTCTGACAAAAGACTCTTATTTGGGCTTTTCCCACTTCCCACCACTGGCTAATATTCTCAAAACAACTCTTTTTCAATTTCCACTCATTCCAAAACATTGTAAATCTTTCACAAAACAAACCATCGTGTAACAGTTTAACATTGAAATGCCAATAATACGTACGTCTCGACAATTCTTTCATGTTAAGATCTAAACCAACCATATGATGATCTGAAAAGGCATTTGGTGAATGAAAA
The DNA here is from genome assembly GCF_029890125.1 of Rhinichthys klamathensis goyatoka. Classification (NCBI taxonomy): domain Eukaryota; kingdom Metazoa; phylum Chordata; class Actinopteri; order Cypriniformes; family Leuciscidae; genus Rhinichthys; species Rhinichthys klamathensis. The sequence goes on from NW_026606867.1 coordinate 1,173,391, forward strand.
ACATTCATTATTCTGTTGTTCCATATTTTTCCAAGATAAAACCGGTCCAATCTAGCCCCACAGACAATATTGTCAGTCACTCTAACCCATGTGTACTGTCTTTCCCTTCCATTCCTTACTCTCCATATGTCTACCAAACCTCTTTTTTCCATTATTTTGGATAATACTAAACTAGATTGATTATGAGGTTCTTCACCATTTCTATCAACAGTGAAATCTGTTGTACAGTTCCAGTCTCCCCCTACAATGATACACACACCATCATCAATTTGTTTAAGAGATTCATTCAATTTCATAAAAAACCTAACCCTTTCTGACCCATTGTTCGGGGCATATACATTAACAAAAGCAAACAAAAAACCTCCAAACTCTATTTTTGTTATTATAATCCTCCCCTTTTCAATTTCCTCCACATTTAAAATATTAACATTCATGCTCTTTGAAAATAAAATAGCAACTCCAGCACTATTATTTGACCCATGACTTAGAACGAGCTTTCCATCCCACCACATACCCCATTCTATTTCATTATTATCATCAGTATGTGTTTCCTGTAAAAAGGCAACATTAATCTGTTTTATTTTCAAAAATTCTGAAACCATTGCCAGTTTCTTCCTATCTCTTCCCCCATTTATATTTAAGGAGCCAACCCTCAGACACTCCATAGAAAAACAAAAGGATAAAAAGGATAGAAAAAGAAACCATAGTAAGAGAGACACCCCGTGCAACTTAATCATTGTTTTAATAATTTGAAGCACGAGATTTACCCTGACGTAATTTCGTTAAGAGTTTCTTCAAACGATATCTCTTCTTCTTACTTAGTTCATCATGGCTTACCGTTCTCTGTAGCATAATAACCGAAGCTATAAACTTATCCACATCCGGGAAAAAGTCGCTTACTTCAACTATTTTACCAAAAGTTACATCCAAGAAATCATTTATTTCCTGCAATGTATACAATTCCCCCATAACTTGGGAACCAAAATCAGAAATTTCCGAACAAGCATCGTCATCCACCATCTCACTGTCATCGTTACTCAATTCAAAGCCCTGTGATGTTTCAGGTTGTGGCTCAATTTCACTTCCACCAACTTCACTAATCACCGTTTCTACACCTACTCCACTTACTCCTGCTGTCACTGTAACTTCATCAGCCCTCATCATTCCCTCAGGATCCCTGCTTTGGTTCACAATAGCAGTGGCCTCCTCACTAGGCCTCATATTATCACCCACAACAACGCCACTATCATGTACTTCACTCACAACCTGAGGTTGTATTCCCTGATCGATTCCACGATCTGCATCATCAACATTCTGCTGCATATTCTCAACATTCTGCTGCATATTCTCAACACTAGGTTGCAAAATCTCAACATTCTGCTGCATATTCTCAACATTCTGCTGCATATTCTCAACATTCTGCTGCATATTCTCAACACTAGGTTGCAAAATCTCAACATTCTGCTGCATATTCTCAACATTCTGCTGCATATTCTCAACACTAGGTTGCAAATTCTCTACATTCGGTTGCAAATTCTCAACATTCTGAGCCTTATGCGGACATGCAACCCTCTTATGCCCAATGTCTCCGCATTCAAAGCATTTATTATTCCCGGTACTCGCATACACCAAATACGATTTTCCTTCATGCCACAGTCTAAAAGAAACATTCAAATCTGGTTCATTCAGAAACATAAAAACTTGTCTTCTGAATGACAACACGTGCTTCAAGGCCTCATTTTTGCATCCAAGAGAAATCATTTTAACTGGACTAGCAAACTTTCCGTAACTCGTAAGGGCTCGTTCAATTTCACTATTCTTTATGAATGGGGGCAAATTTGATATCGTCACTCTGGTAGTAGGTGTAACCAGCGGTGAAACAGTAATATAAGTACCACTTACCACAACACCGTTGCTTATCAGACGATTAACCAAATTTTCTTCTTTCACGAAAATCACCACCGCCTTATTCATTCGAGAAGCCGAGCAAATATTGTCGTAACCGATCTGCTCCCCAGCCGCGATCAAAACATCCTCCACTTTAACGCCAGGTTCTGCCATGCACCTGACGCCATGACGGAGCGAAAGAGACGCTGCACTCCCCTCAGGAAGGGATGCCATCTCAGCTCCGTCACACTTTCCAAACAAGTCGCGAAAACTTTCAGCTCACCTAAAACCCTTTTTTATCCGTCATAACTTCCAAGTGAAAGAAATAATAATAAAAAGGAAAAACCACCCTCTCACCGAGTTCACCCTCACACACACCCAAACGCTCCCCGCATGCACAGAGAGAGAGAGAGAGAGAGAGAGAGAGAGAGAGAATCATCACTAGTGGTCGACCCATATTGATTTTTTTTTTTTAGAGAAGGGTGTATAAAGCCGACAATGTAGAGAAAAAAAAGGGTGAATAAAGCCGGCAATATAAAGCCGATATATTTATAATTTATATTTATTTTACGTAATATTTAATAATTTTAGTTTAAAAAAAATCTGTAAAATAAACAGACTTAGACTTTAGATGGCTATTTAATTACGTAATAGTATTACAGTATTTTTACAAATAAAGGAATTGTTAAAAAAAAGAATAAAAAGAAAGTAAACTGTAACCAAAAGGGCACTTATCTGTTAAGTTTGTGCACAAAGGGAATCATACTTTTTCAAATAAATACAAGGAAAGACAAATTGTACATACAGCACAGTGAAAATGACATGAATAGAGGGCAACTGAATATAGCGCAGAAATGAAGGGTTTAAAGTTTGTCGATCATGCGTCTCCAGTGAAGCTGAACTCCCCTCCGCATTCAATTTGCGGGCCGTCACACAGATCAGTCGCGTTTTTATAGTAGTTTACACACTGTTATTATACTTTTAAACAACCTTAAAATTATTTGTGCATATTATATTTTTTATTTATTGCGGATTATATATTTGTTTCGTCTTTGTGTGATGAACAGACCATAAATTAAGTAATTAAAATCAATTAAATCACATGCATTTGCAACAGGGAAATACCCTTTGTATTTGATTATAATCAGACGTGGCCAAAAATTGAAAAACTAGCTTCATTTGCCAGTGTATAGTTTGCAGCAGTACAACAAGAGAAAAAAACGTATATTCATGCCTATGATAGGTCATGACAAACTGGACATCTTTTCTAGTGCCTTTCCACTTCTTGTTGTCTCTGGAAATTAAGTTTGAAATTGTTTAGCATTCTAGCTTATGTATCATCTTCGGTTATTTGCTGTGGTAAGTGCTTTCTATAGCTCATGCAGTCGTCTGTGTGTTTGTGTGTGTTGGCCAGCGCTGACAGGAAATCATTAGCACTGTCTGGGAGGAAAGGTGCAGAGTGACGCTCTAATGGAAGCTAAGGTTGCTGTCTGCTCTGCCACAGACCCCTGGGGATCGCCTGGAGCATCCATCCGCCTGTCTGTCTGCTGTCCCCTGCTCTCGGTCTGTCTCCCTGTCTCCTGCTCCTTCACTCTTCATCTATCCCTGGCTTTATTATGCACATCTACTCTGGAGCTCAGATACCATGACTTCCGCCTCTGCTGCGGCTTTCTCAGTTTAGAGACTCGTCACTCTGATCTCACATCAGTTTAGCTTTGCTCACCTTAAGGCTAACCTCACAAGTTTGTTGATTTTCTGCTGAAAACCAAGATAGTTTTGGTGTTGGATGTCTTGAGGCAGTGTTGTCTACTTTACAAAGCTTCTTATGACCTGAGATCACGTCTATCCCTCCATCTGGAGATTGCACAGTCAGACAGGGCAGGTCTTTCCCCTAATGTGAGCTAAACAGGTGTTTGGTTATTGCTCTGTACCTCTGTGGTTTGGCGGTTTATTATTGCTTGAATCTCAGCAGCAGTGTGTTAGCGGGGGCGAGCATGTCTTTGAACAATTGTCTCTTCCTGTGATGCTGCCAACTTATTGTTTTCTTAAACCACCAATGAAAGGAGATTGTCAGAACAGAGCAAAACAAAGAGACAAGGAAAACGGTACATTACCTTGGAGGAATCATTCACTGTCGAGGAAAACGCTGAGAACAGATTCATGTAGAAATCTTTAATATTTACAGCTTTTATTTTATTTGAACCTTTTTCCAGAAAATTCAATTCATATCTTTAAAAAAATATCTCTTTGAAACGGTATAACAGTGTATTGTTAGATTTTTATTTCAGGCTGTCGGTTATTAAATTCTTTCCATGTCGAGCTTATAGCTTAGCCAGTTTGGATGCTTGACAAAGCCCCTGAAGACACATCTCTCCCACTTAAAACTATCATATAAATTTGAATAAACTGCAAGATTTGTTCTTCCATGCCAAATTTGAGAGATTGTTTGTATGAAACCACATTAACCCAATAAGGTCACTGTACCATATTTGATATGCAAAGTTCTTAGGCCTCTTAATTATCAACGTGATCAAAACTTTGCTAAAAAACCTGCTCTGCGTAATCTATTCGGCTACATGACTTCTGCCCTCTGATGATAGTTTATACTTTTTAGTAGGGCTGGGCGATAAAACAATAACAATAATTATCACGATATAATTTTCCTCTATAAAATAATAACAAAAGTTAGATAAATGTTCAATATAAGCGCAGCGCTCCAGGTGTGTTTACTTGCTGATCGGTCTTGATGGCACGACTGCTAAACAGTGCTGTGAGGTCCAGTGCTTAAATTCAATGAACAACACATGTCTTGGTGATTTAAACAGGTTTAAAGCCAGATGAAACAGCTCTGACATTCTCTACAGCACTGACAAACACGAGAAACATTGTGCAATGAACGATTAGGCTTTTAAATCTACAAATCACCATTATTTACCATGGATTTACTGTAGAAGACACATTAATTCCTTGGACTATGTCAGTGAAGATCATACACTAGTACTGGAGTAGCTCTGGTTTTTCTCCAGGAAATCATGGTCATCATATGGTATGTTCTCCAAAGGTTGCTGGCTCACAATCATTCCGGTTAGTATTGAATAGAACTGATCAGTATCTTTATTTGATACATTTTAATGTTTTATAGACAACCTAATTCAGATTAGCACAGTTGGTTTTAAATTAATCGTGTTTATTAGTTCAGGACTTCATAGTCCAGATGTTATCTGTTCTTAATCTTTGTGTCAGAAAGACATTTTTAAACCATGATTAACTATTCTAGATTAAGGCGTACTTCTGTCTTAATTTAAACCCTGTATGGGAAACCACCCTTAAAAGTTTTGCCCTCTACAATAAAGCTACAGAGCTTTGATTATAATACTAAGCAAAATATCCTCTTACTAAGACATACTGTATTAGGAGATAGAGAGTGACAACTGATATTTATATGCATTTTATGGAAGTACTGTAGTCTGCTGTAGTGTAATGTTATAAAGATCTCATTGATTTACATTACAATCTGACAGAATTTCATTTAATTTGGTCATATAAATATCAGCAACTGCACCAAATTTGCTTATTTTTGATCCGTTTGGGCCTCTGAATAAAACAGGTGTTTTGCCCTTCTTGAGTGTGAGCTACATATTCTATTTTATCATACTATATGAGCCATAAAAGCCTGATGCATGCATGTACACTTTTTTTTAGATCTTTTTTTTTTGTCTGTTTTATTTCAAACAATTGTATTTTTCACATATGTCAGGATTGAGGATTTATAGGATTAAAAAGGCAGGAGGATTGTTTATTATACAAATAAAATACCTTTTTCCACTTTTTTAATAAAAGCAATTAGCTTGCAATTGGTTTTCTCAGATTTGCATGGTGCCATGTAAAAGTCAATATACTCAATTAAGCCTGTTTTGGTGGTAGACACGTTGACACAAGACATACAAATCCTCTTATTATATCAGAAAGGTCCACTTAACCTCTCGGTCGTACTGATAATACGATGAAGAGCATATTAGGCAGAGAGAGTTCTGTGTGGTGAGAGAAGCATTAGCTGTGTGAGATTGCTTGTGGTCAGTTCAAACATTAAGACCGAAAGAGGAGAACTGATGCAGAGCAGCAGATAATGAAATGAACATGAAACAACCTCTCTTAACCCCTTTCCATCACTACACACACACACACACACATTATTTTGTTGTATTCAGAAAAGTACTTATTGGTCAAAACAATGATCTTGATTTGGGTGACAGAGATAAACAGCATTTGAACATAAATTACACTAAATACATTCAGGGGTTAAACTGTTTTCGAAATGGGGAACTGTAAAATCTAGTGGTCTTCTTACACTGGTGCGTATTCAGTGAGCGCATACTGTTTTCCATTTGTCCAAAAGGAGATGCAATAAAGATGTTTGATCTCATGCCAGCCAGGTAATCTATCTCAAACTGTGGTTGGTGGTGTTCTTTTGACTATAACAACTGTTAGAGTGATGCAGTTTTTGAATGCATCCTTCTGTTTGTTTTCATGCAATTATGACTGTAAAGAGGGTTGATGCACGTGTTTGTATGGAGGGCCTTTCCCATGATGCGTGTGATATCTCTTTCCTGTAGAGCTGTGTGTGTGTGTGTGTGCTGTGAGTGTTTGCGCGCAGCAGACTGTTGATAAGAGACTGAGGGGAGGAGAAGAAGAAATTAGCTGCTTTATTCTGCAGAATATGCTTATAAATTCCACTTAGGCTTCATTTCCCAAATGTTTGCTCTCTCCTCAGAAGTAACGTTTGATATGATTTTTTCCTTCCTTGGGAGGGAACTTTCCTGTGTTGTTCTGCTGCTGGAGGGCTTTTGACTGCCGCTGACATGAACTGACGTTTTGTCCACTTTTCGAATTTGTGCGTGAATGCAAATTTGAATTTAGTGCATGTGATTTGCTGCACTCCCAACATTAAAGACTGCTGTCAGCAGTAGTGTTCCTGAAACACTCATTCTGTATTACACACTCTCACTATCTTGCTTAACAGTTTTTTTTAGAAAGCCTGATATGGCTTTCAAAGAGTAAAATTTTATTGTCATTTAAATAGATAATGTAATAATAGATTTCAATCATTATTTGTGTGTGCAAAGTAGCTTAACAACATAAGTCAAGTTCTGGAAGTAAAATCCTATAAAAAAAATTCTAGGGATGCATTATATTAGAACTTTGCCAATATCCGATATGCTGATATTTTTCTGATATGCTGATAATTATTTTTCAAATCGTTTTGGCCGATGCTGATACCGATAGTACATATCTTTTTATTAACCTTGTTTGGGAAAACACCAAGTCTCTCCAGTGCAGGAATTATAAATGAATTATTTTTCATTTAAATTAGTGTTGAGCAAAAACTGTATTTTTTCTTTCCTGTTTCAAAAGCTTACTTGTTAGAACTAAATTAATGTTACTCAGGTTCTTTTTATAACAAGAATACATTGAAAGATTAAAAAAACACACATCACTGCTGTTTTTTTCTTCTTCAAACAGATGGAGTTGTAACCTAAACTTTTTATTTGTGGATTTAACATTTGTAGATGGTCTACAGCAATGGAGTCGTCAACACATGAAGCGTTAAAGACCCACTCCGATGAAAATAATGTTTTTCTAGGTGTTAACATGTTCTTGTGGCATTTTTCTTATGTTAGAGGACATATCTTGAGAAAAATAAGCTCAAAGTTGTATTTCTGAGTATTTCTACATTCAAATGGCTGTGAATCAGTAGCAGACGCTAAAATGTCGTTTAAAATAGACTGGAGTTGTGACGTAGTAACTCCACTGGGCGGGGCCACAAGCTTGTTAAAATTAATCGAAAGTGCCCCTCTCAAACAAATATCAATGATAATATTGTTTTCAATAAAACAAAATGCATTTGATTATAATTAACATGACAATGTGACAAAATTCACGTTTACTTGTATGTTTCTGTCGGTTTGAGCTGTCGTTGCCATGACTCGTTGCTATGGGTTGCGTCACTTGCGTGTCTTGCATCGGACTCGACTGAAGGGGTCAGTCTCCGTTTTCGAGGCCGAGGGTCAGTAATGTGGACGGCAGGAGCGCATAATCGTTGCAAAAGTTATGCGTTTTAAAACGAAAACGCACTGTACGGCTGGATAGCTCCAATATTGCTCTCAATTTTTGTTGCACCGGTAATGACAGGTTGGGGGTGTAAGCTAGCGGGAGAGTCAGAGCTCTCAGCAACGGGGAGGGGGAGGGTCGTCTCCGTGCCAACGGCTCCGCCCACAACGCAGAGGCGAATTGCTAATGAGCTACTGCCGCTCTGCTGAAGCAAAGTCCCAGAAAACGGCACAGGTTTTGTGAGTTTGGCTAAAAATGGCATAATCATAATTTAAAGACCACTGGGAATGTTTACAAATAGCTCAAAATATGATCGGAGTGGGACTTTAAGTTAAAAGATGCCACCTTAATTAAAGGTGCAAAACGCAAGTCTCTGAGTTTTTGCAGAACTACGCCCCCTCTGGCGACAAGCGAAACTGCAACCAGAGTTGTGCACGCTCATGGACCACACGCGCATGCACGAGCACGAGCTGTTCATAACTAAAGGAGCATCTGCCGCACAGATCTTTGGTGTACAGCCAAAATGTCTTCAGAGGTAATAAAGTTATAAATCTGCAAGTCATTTCAAATATATGGAAGGAAAGACATTTGAGTAAATTACTCTTATGTGTGAGGGGAAAACGGGGGTAGTAGAAAACTTTGTTTATGTGTTTACTGTATCCACCTATGATTGTATTGTTATGAAAACACGTTCATGAACAATATAATTGATTACTTCGCAAAAGCTCAAAATAATAATCATACCATACACGGTTGGTCAACAACGTTCACTCAAATGTCTCAAGGTAATAAACAATCAAATGTCACCATGACGTTTTCATAAAAGCCAAACAGGCTAATCCGCCGAAGACTTGCAGGGTTCAGCCTGTTTTATTGATCTGCTAAGTAGAATATTCCAATAACAATACATCCTTTTTCTGTTATAATTTACTCAAAATTTCCGTCTAATTATCGGTCATATTTTTTACAAAATGTACCACATTCACGGGAACAATTTATTATTTTTACCGAAAAAGACAATATAGCCAATGCAACGGCGTTCTTCCTTGTTCGTCAATGACATGAACACCTTAGCATGTTAGCAATGGACACAAGGCTAACGTTACCGGTAGGCCATACACAAAAACATAGTTAGCATCTTTTATTGGATATGTTTTATGTTTCATGTTGTACTATTCTTCCGAACACAATTCCTAGTTTATGAAACTGTTCACTAACAATGGTAGTAAAACCAATTCTGATTGTACATGTATCTAGCTTACGCTAAAGCATTACACATTTTACGCATCGTCATTTGTTGTCATACATAGATTGGCCGTATCAAACATTAGAGACTGGGCTATATCTTACCGTTTTATCAAGAAAAAAAGCCAACTGAGGATCTCGTTTGAGACCAAGAGCAGACCGGAGATCTCTCCATTTGTTGAATGCCTTCCCGAGGTTGACTCTCGTCTTACTCCGACGCCTGTCTGACTCCATTTTGGACCTTTTGGTGGCACTAGACAAAATTTTTCTTTTCTTTACTTTACGTGGAGTTTGCGTTGGGGTTTGGAATGGACTACAAGCCGGTCTCTTTGAATCCATCTTCTACCTTTGACGCACGAGTTGTCTTCGCTGATGCGGAGAATGGCGGCGCCGGCGAATACACAAACCTGCGAGACATAGCCTGGTGAGCGTGAACGCGCATGACGTCACGCCCAGTCTCAAATTCGAGCCCGAATCCCTCTTATATATTTTACTGTACAGGATTATAGAGGCAATCTCAGTGCGCAGAGAAGGGCTCATTCAGCCTATCAGGCAGTTCTTTAAGCATGTATAGGATAGAAAAACAGGTATTTTTAACATGAAAAGTTGCGCAATGCACCTTTAAGCTTTTCTGATAAAAAAAATATAAAAGTTATTTTAGAGCTCCTTGGATTCAAGTTATTGTGATAATTTTTTTTTTACAGATTAATAAACTTTATATATACAATTATTTAATTTACAAGCATCATGTTTGTGATTTTTATTTATTAGCCTATATAGGCAATAGCTTCTAACCATTAAAGGAAATCAGACTTGTTATTTGTTTATTTTACTTTTCATTTTATTAGTCTAACAAGGCCTACAGCTGAAAACCCCCGAAACTTAATGTATTTAACAAAAATCCTGACCATGGCCATGGCCATTGGCAGGGACGGACTGGGGCTAAAAAACAGCCCTGGACTTTCTCCCAAACAGGCCCATCATCCAGCCATTCGCCCCTAGCCAAGGATGTCCTGATACTATGCCACAATACTGTAACCTATATCAGACGACAAGGTATTCACAGCAAGTAATATCTCAAAAACAATGATGACAATTGGGGTTTTGTTTATTAATGAAGCCTCAGTCTTCAAATAAAAACAACAAAATGTACAATGCCATTATATCTGCATTGAAAATAAAATACAAATAATGAAATGTCACTGGCTACAGAAACCCTAATTATAAAACATATACCGTAGTTACTATATACCAGGGGTCTCCAACCTTTTTGTGTGCGAGGGCTAAAGGGATAAAATAATCTAGAAGGGCTATACTCAAAAATATTTATATTATACATATAACATGGTGGTGTTTTTTACCTTACCTTTACCTTTACTTTTAACTTTAACTTTTTTACTTTTCACCATATGCGAAATAATACAATATCTTGATATTCTGGTTCAACAATTCCTGAAAAAATTGTAATATATATATATATTATTCTCTAAAAACCTATTGTAGCATAAACATTTAGTATAAATATTTAATGCAAAATAAATAAATAAACGGCCATAACTTCTAAACAAAAACATTACTGCATTACATTTAATAGCCTACATTTATAGGCCTACATGACTATTAATATAACAGCATTTTTAATATGAATACAGGCACATTTCTGCCAAAAAATTTGTTTTACTAAGTTACAGTTAATTCATAAGTTGTGGAGTGAAATGTCTTCTAACTGGTTTGTTCTTGGAACAATGTTTCACCTGTTTTTTTGCGTCAAGATGTTGAGAATATCAGCGCTTAAATCACAGCCATCTGTGGGTTTATAATAGAGATAGAGAATTCTGCACTGAATTGAAATGCTTCTCAGTGGATCGCGCAACTCTGTGTAATAATGTTCGCGTGATCGAGATCAGTCCGCACAGCTGCTTCGGCCGCGATCGCAGTTTTTTTGGGCCGAGCTGATAATGCTCCGCGCTGGCATCCAACTTAAAGGTGCATTGCTGCCACCTACAGTACTGGAGTGTGAAACAGATTAGTGGGGGGAAAAAACAGGTGATGACTGCGTGTGTGGCGGGTGGTGGGCCGGCCCGCCGGCCGTCCTGGAGTACCGGCCGTTCTGTGATACTCCAGATCACACAGATGGCCAGTCCGCCCCTGGCCATTGGTCTTCTGTGCACGGCTACGCAATGTCGTGCGTGTTCGTGAGACTCCATTAGCACCACAGTTCACTCCGACTCGCCCAGAAAAAGCACAAAAGTTGTGAGAAATCAAGACAAGGAAAATGCTAAATTAAATAAACCTAGTAAAACAAAAAAAGCATCTGCGTACTTTCTTCACTGAGTTGAATATCTCCAGACCTGAACTCCGTTAGTCAGAATGACAGTTGACAGAACAGAACGTGATAACTTCTTGTTGTGACGAACACAACTGATATATTCACCTCAGAGTAGAAAGTACATGGATTGCATTTCATGTCACGTTTTTGAGTGAACTCAACTGTGGCGCTATTAGAGTTGCATAGTCGTGTATAGAAGACCAATGAACAAGGTCAGGATTTTCGTTAAATAATACATTCAACTTTGTTTTTTTCTTCACTGAATCATATCGTATACCCCCAGAACACGTGGGATATACAACATGTGAAGCATCAGACCATTCTGTGATACTTTTGCGTCTTTTTTTAAAGCTTGATAGTCGCTATTCACTGCCATAATATGAACGAGCACGAGAGGGACACTCAATAGGTTCCATTTTGTTATTGAGACTGTCTGAGAAGCTAGTGGCCTATAGACACAGCGAGGTAGTTCACTAGTATTTGAAACATAGCTGCTCAGTCTCTGACTCTTTGTACCAGCACCACAAATAAAGCAGTCAGTAAAAACAGTCTCCACAGCCCCTCCAGTTTTCCAGCGTGTGTTTTTTGCAGGCAGGTGGTATGCGATTATTGACTGTTGTGTGCTGTCAGAGATGCAGGGGGCAGAAATACTGCAGCATGTCCCCTCACACACCCCTCCTGTTTCTCCACTTCGCTGAAGGCTATAATATCCACTCGCTGGGCCATGGACGAGCATGCTGTAAAACACATGACATTTACAGTACTGACCTCTTAGTCTTTTTGTGATGAATTCCCTTTGTAAGGACACGGAGGGACTTTCTTTAAATCACGTTCCTGGGACAGATGGGGATTCTCTTCTTTCCTTTTTTTTTTGGAGCTAAACTGGCAGGGTTTATGATTCACATATCTCACCTGCCCTGGCGGGCATGTCTCTAAAGTCCTTTCTAACGTGTGTGGGTGTTTGTATCTAGGCTGACATTGTGATTTTGATTTGTTAGAGCTGAAAGGGAGTATTAAGGTACTGGAATATCTGTCCCTTTTCTTTTCTGTAAGGCCGTGTTGCCTCTTGGCCGGTCATGATTACATAATAGACTGTTTGTGATCGTTTGGTGCACTTTAAAATCTAATCACATATTGCCATGAAATTATGGAATTTCGAATATAGCAATGCGAAGAAATTTCATGAATCCAAAATACACCATGCTTAAAAAAGGTTTTTTTTTATAAAGAAAAATATAGGTTTTCTGTGTTAATTATGAATTCTTTATTAATTAATGTTTATAACAAATCAGAAATAAATATTTTTTGTTGAATTAACAATTTGTCTTAGCAATGTTATTTTAAATTTATTTGTTTATTTTAGTTTTATTTATTTTTGTTAATTTTATTTTTTACTATTTGTATTATTAGAAATGTTTTATTTGTTTTATTTATTTAAATAAAGACCATTTCTACTTCAAGACGGTTAAAAAAACGTTGCTGAAATGCAGTTGTTCACAGAGCAATCCACAGATTGATGAGTTCAGAGCACTGGTCGCTCTTTCGTGCAGCTGCACTCCTCCAAGACTTCCTGAATGTCCCGTGGAGAGCCGAAGCAGTACTTCTCTCCAAAGGCCTCCTATTCACCCTCTGCATCCAGCTATTGCAGATCATCCGGTTTCCATTGTGGCTTCAGTGGCTCTAATCTTTATAAAATTAGCCACTGAGATGCTGATTTCCTTTCCTTTTTAGTTTCACTTCCTTCTTGAATTAGTCACTTGAGCAGGTTTTTATTTAAACTTTTTCCCCACTTTTTCCCTTTCTTCTTGTCTTCTAGCCTAGATGGCATGGAATTTTGGAGATGATTTTCACAGTCTACTGCAGTTCAAACTCAAGTGTTGGAGCGATGGCAGTGTCTTAATCACCTAGATTTCCATCTCACTCTAATGAAATATCTACTGCCCTGTCAGTGAACACAATCAGTCAACCCTTTTATCAGTTATACGGTTAAATATCAGGCAGCTAATTCTGCCATAAAGAGCAGGAGTGAGGTCTTGTGTTAATTATGTGCAGTACAGCACAGTGCAGTTTATTAAACAAAGTGCAAGAAATTGGACACTGTTGAACACAAAGCCTTTTCATATCCGCTTCTAATGAATATGGCCTCAATTCCTTGAGGCTATGTACGAGTGGTTTTGAAACTCTAAACCACATTTGATTAAATGAAATAAGTTCTTGTTCTTGATTTAACACAATTGTTGAATCTGGTATTAATAGAAGTTCAAATTATATATAAGTTCAAAATGGCAAAAAATGTAATGAAAACATTAGCTAATGTATATTAATGAACATGAATTAATAATGAATAGAATACTTAAAAATGAACTTGGATTAATAAATGCTGTAAAAAATACAACTAATGCTAACAAAATTAAACCTTATTGTAAAGCATTGCCCTTTTTTAAGTTCTGCAGCTGAATACCACAATTTTATCTTGTTTAGCAGTTCAAATTAATTTATGCAAGACTACACTCTCATGCTTGGACGAACATATTTTTCTTGAATGCTAGTTCTTCCTGTCTCTCTTCCTGTGTTTTAATAACTCTGCCCATATTTACTTCTCTCGTAGAAACACAAGATGAGTTGACTAGGCTTGGCGTTTATGGTGTTTGTTTTGAGTGGATAATGCGAACATTAATCAAGGCCTAAACAAGCATTTAAGATTCTTCATTTGCCTGCCACATTGCCTGCTACTGCAGCGAGGTCGTTCCATTTGCTTTATGCATTGACCTTAGTTACACATATTGAACACTAATGCACTAATTCATGTACACACACCTGTGCACAAACAGACCCTTTGCCTTATGTATAACGAACACTATTTTTTCTTGACATCCTGATCCTGTGCTTTTGAGGTGGCAAGGAGGGACTTTAAAATAGGTAGCAGCAACATGACCATTCAAACTGAGGGGGCCAAGTGGATTTTGAATAATGAAGTTTCACGATTATTGTAGTCAAATTAATATCAGTGCTGCAAACTTGTCAGCGGTTTGAGTCTAAAAATGTAATTTATATGACAGAGCGATGCAGAATGATGATTGATTAACGTTAAATAGTACTTTGGGTTTAATTGGTCGTACAATGAGATCTAATATATGTTGTTAGTGTTAGACAGTGGTGGAATGTAACGAAGTACAAATACTTCGTTACTTTACTTAAGTAAATTTTTCACGTATCTGTACTTTACTTAAGTAGAATCAATAGTGCATACTTTTTACTTTTACTTCGTTACATTTTGCAGCAGTTATTATACTTTCTACTCCACTACATTTCTACAACGTTCTGTTACATTTTCGTTAAATTTTCTGATCAGTTTTTCCCCTGCCAAAACGTCATCCTGACCGTCCGTTCATCGCACGTTTCTGTCTCACCAGTGAAGTTTGGTTGCTATAGATATATCAACCCGGTCACACTAAATGTGTCTCTATAGCACACAGTGTGTTTATCGTGCAATTTATACGCGAAAATTAGTTTTTACATGCATAGGAAACGCATTGGTAGGTTTAGTAGTGATGTGGGGTGCGTGTGTATTATACGTTTGGTTAGGATTAGTATGGCAAGCCAAGAGGTTCAGAATTACGCCATAAATGAATGGCGTCATATACGGCGTTTTAACATAATATGTGTGTTTATATATATATATATATATACCGTATATAGTAAGGGTATATAGTAAGCTTGATGTGTATATTGCCTAATTGCAAGCTTGTTCAGAAATGGTGACAAAAACTTAAAATATAACTGCTTTTCCATCATATTGAACATCATTATATGAGTATTAGGTTGAATGAGTTAGAATTAACTGTTTTATTAATCATTAGAATATAGACATTAAGAGAACAATTTGTTATGCAAGTACTTTTACTTTTAATACTTAAAGTACATTTCAAATCAGGTACTTTTTACTTTTTACTTAAGTAGGGTTGTCATTGTGGTACTTCTACTTTTACTAAAGTAAACATGTCTCTGGTTATTTGTACTTTTACTTAAGTACTGAGATTCAGTACTTCCTCCACCACTGGTGTTAGATCAGCCTGATGTACGTGTGTACTGTTGGTCCAGTGGCAGAATTTTTGCCAAGCAAAGGAGGTTCTGGGTTCTAATCTGCACTCGTATAGTTTTTTTTCCCCTCATCAAAACCGGTAATGTTTATCAGTGGTTGTAAATCAAGCAGGGACATGTTTGTCTGCATTTTGTTTTGCGATTTCACCGGAACGAATAGAGAATCTCCGCAACGGATTGAAGCGCGCGTCCGAGTGAAGACGTGGCGCGTACAGAACACTGTATCCGCGCCACTGATCGCAGAGGCAACGAGCACATGATCACTTGATTAAAAAAAACAACACTTTCAGCGCTAGATCGCCTCTTATTTAACAAACGAACGAAACGAATGCTCTGCTAGTTAACTGGAGATGTTTTACTTGTATTGGTACATACCGCAAGATGTTTCAAAAGTGGTGGGGACAAAATCGACCCTGGCAAAAAGTGGTGGGGACATGTCCCACCCGTCCCCCCCCCCCGCCCCCCCCCACCCGTAAATGACGCCTATGATTAAACAGCATGCATCTGACAAGAGGACATGCCGCTTTAAACAGTGTGCTTATAAGTTAGTGTGAAAGGTCTTAATATAAATCACGGCATCTTTTGGAAACTTTTCCTGCAGCAGCTCTCTCCGTAATATAATATAAACTGTATCGTCCCATTCTAGGAGAAAAATGACATTTTCTGACTGCAGTGTGGCCAAGTTTCACCAGCATCCAGCCGAGAGCTGTCAGGTGTCCTGCAGGTACCCACGCACACATGCCTTCTGAGAAGTTATCTTCCGCAGGAGAAACCCTACACCTACGCCATCATCTCTTGCTCACTGTAACAGATACCAGCTGTCACAAACACCAGCGTTCTTCCCCTGCCAGCCTCTCCGCTGTGTGTCTGACCGATTCTCTCATCTTCCTCTATATCCTTTTCTCTACCTCTCTTCTCTCTCATCTTCCTGCGTCACCTCTCTCTGTGTTTTTTACTCTGCATTTCCTTCCTTCCTCATATTTCTGCCTGCCGGCACATATTCCCCCGTCATGCACTGCTGCAGAGGACATCTTCTCTGTCCATCATTATTTATGATCCCTGCGTTCAGCACTTTTGCACAGAAAGACACTTCAATGAAATATTCACCTGCTCGACTTACTGTAAAGTGGTTTACTCAGGCTTGTTTATCCTGCATATGTGACCTGTACCCGCTGTTCTTATGTCTGCACTGGCCTTATCTAATCTGCCTGGTTCTTTCTGGCACCAAACACGGCATCCCTGCTGTGTGCTACAGCATGTCACTGCTTGTGCCTGTCATCTCTAGCAGCTGCTGGGAGCGAATGGCCGATGCACACTTACTGCACCGCTTCGGTTCGCAAAGGCTCTCATGATGCCATGATAAATCAGCACAGCAGTGCACCTCACATGTTCCTCTCTGTGCTAGTTGTTTAATGCTTTTTCTTTTTCCCTGAAAAAAGAAAGTTTAGTGTTTCTTTTCATTTGTTTTTAAGTAAAGCCAGGTGCACACTGTACTATTTTGACCACGATTTGGCCATCTGAAACAAATGTTGAGAATCCTAAAAGATTCCTTCGGATCCTAGGCCGAAGTCTTTGATCATCACTGGTTTGAAAT
The DNA here is from genome assembly GCF_029890125.1 of Rhinichthys klamathensis goyatoka. Lineage (NCBI taxonomy): Eukaryota > Metazoa > Chordata > Actinopteri > Cypriniformes > Leuciscidae > Rhinichthys > Rhinichthys klamathensis. Next base: position 1,190,655 of record NW_026606867.1, read on the forward strand.
GTTCTCCAACAGCAGATTAATGACCGTTGTGATCTAATTTTACCTCAGACGAAATTCTGGCAGTGTCAGAAGATTTGACGCACAGTCCTGTAGTGTAACTTCTCCTATACGACAACCATCGAATCAAAAACCAATAGGAAAGCCGAATGTGATGATGCAATTAGTTTTAAATGAGACCACAACAAACCACCACTTGCTCCACACACATCGTCTTCACTGTGATCAAAATTAACACTGGAGATTGTTTTTGTTTGCTAGCCACCATTTCAGTTGCACAAGTAATGCAGCGCTCAGTCACCGAATGTGTCAAGGATTGATGTAAAACTGTATGAGTTTTCATGCGTGCATCCGTTTTTAAGGCGTCTTGACTGTCGTACAGTCTGACATTAATGACAACTGAGATTCCACAGTGTGACATGTTCGTACAGTCTGACAAGCAACAATCGCAAAGAACTATTATAAATCTTAAATATCTCTGTGAAGTTTCTTACTAGTATAATAAAAAGTTACTAGTATAATGAAATAAATATAATTCATTTGAATTAATAAATAAAATATATGAGATTCTATTTTGGAAAAATTGCAATTTCAGACAGACTATTGTGACTGTAGAGATGAAAAATCTCCTGAAACATGTTTGATGAACCTTGAAATACTGATTGTTCAGATCTTTGTTGGGAAGAGAATTTTGAGACTGAAACTCTTGTGATTTCAGTTGTTATATTACAGAATATTACAGCAAAATGTTCCACAATAAGTATGACTTTTTTCCACAAATGGAACAGTCAGTCCGTTTAGCCTGCCATCAAACTCTACTACAATGAACTCCTTCAGGACTCCAACAGTGCAGATAAATGCACATATTCCTTATACCTTAAAGAGACATCTTAGAGCAACTAAATGATATTTGCATTTCTGGTTGGTGTTATATAAAGTACATAACGTCTAGGGAACATTTGCACTAAGAACAACATGAGGATCATGACAGATTGAGTAGATAAAGCTCATTCAGATGTTATGGTGCTTCTGAGTGTCATGCATCCACAGTTCTAGCAGTTTAGTCCAGCTCTGAGCTACGCATGACTGGTCCTCGGCTCTCTGCCAGTAAGCGGCTTTGTGCCTCACGCCATCTGCTCCTGCAGTTTGTGTTGGGGAAAACACAGCCCCTCTCGCACCCATATTAGCAAAATATGGTGATAATATTAAGCACTCAACCACCTCTTCAATTTGCATTCTTCTCCAGTTTGCCGGCATTGCAATTTTATAGCTGAATCAGAATAGACTTCTGCTTTAAATGCAGATCGTATTATTTATTAAGAAGCATCTGCTTGTTTTTTCAGAGTCTTGAAGGTCAGCAGACTGCTGTAAGGACATGAGATTAGATTTTCTTTACGTTAATCATCTTAAACCAATTCTTAGAATAATGTGACAATGTGTAAGGTCATGTTAACACCTTAAACCATGTTCTTTTATCATGTAACGGTCACACAGCACGCACTGATTTTTGCCCAGTTCCCTGATTTTCCTGGCTTATTGGCGGCTAAGTCATTGTGTCTATTTCAAAATCTCAAATGTAATGTGAGACTGATGGTTTATCCGTTCATTGTGCTGTGCCAAACAAGACCTTTTAACCTTGTGGCTTATATTGCTTTAGTAAATCTCAGCAAATGCTCTGTATAAAAACTAATTTACTTAAGTCATGACTCATAGGAAAAAACTCTGCAACTCCTGTGTGTTTGTGTGCTTTTTAAAATGTAATTGTGGAGATGTGAGTGAATGAAAGAATGTGAGAGCACTGCAGTCCTGATCTGAGTCCTGTATAAGGTTTAGCACAGCTTGATCTGAAAAAAATGCTGTCCTTTGCTGGCAACACACACACTTTTATATGATATGAACAATCTCCAAGGTCTGTGCATCTCTTTGAGTTCTGGAGGTAGAATAATGGTCCCATCAAAGCCATTTTTTTCTAAAATTTGGCACTTGAATATTTACTTGCTTACGTCTAATTCGGATTTTTTATTTATGTTTGTTCATCAGTTATGGGCATAGTTATTTGGAAGTTGGTCTGAAATTATTTCTTTTGATATTTTCTTTGTAAGTTCTATTTAGTCAATGACTGACTGGGCAGCAAAGCAGCAGCTTTTAGTTTCAGACACAGGCTGCATCCTAAAACTTTGGCTGCTGACTTCTTGCCTCGCTGCCTTAGCAGGCAATGACTTCGCTGGCAGCATTTGCGCTCAAAGGTACATCACGAAACAGAAATAGAGAGAGCTTTGGTGATAACTAAGCAAATATTTAATTAATATAATAGTATTTTCTAGGCATGCACTGGAATTAAAATTCTGGGCTGAAACATACATTAAATAATGATAACTAACAGGTTAATTAAAAATATAATGAATAAATAATACAGTGCATTTTCAACAAAATGCTCATCTCTAGAATTAATTTGTCTAGCTAACTAATGAGTTTATGGACATTGAATAGCTTTCTTGAGGTAAATGTAGCGTTTAGTGACATTGTATAGCCTACAAGCTGTTCCTTAGTTCTTGCTAGAAATAACATCAAAAGTGGAAAACGTTGGTCAAAAATTTACATTTTCACAGAAACTGAGCACCAACCGCAACTTTCAGATGCCATATTTATTTTTGTGATGGAATGGAACACACAGGATTGTGGGATATCAAAGGCAGGGAAGGCTACATCAATGCTTCTTTCAAAAATTGGTCAGATGAAGGTATCTTGGGAAATAGAAAGTTAAGCTAACATTGTCTTCGGACATTCCTTGATGCCTTCCGACCTTGGAATGCAGCATTTATCAGCTTTTGGACGCAGCCACAGTCTAGCAATGCTGAACTTTGTCCTCCACACGTTCAATGTACCTGCAGTTTGTTAACAGTTCAGCAAGATAACTCGGATGACAGGAAGACAGAAGTCAGCCAGAAAGTGTTCTCTCCGGAGCACTGACCTAGGAACTGTACAGAGAGGTTCTGACAACACATATTTCATAAAGTCTGTCTATTTTTATGTCTGTCTGGATATCTGTGGGGCATAGTGAACTGGGTCGTCTGTAATGAAATGTAACCCGCGTACCTGAGGAGGAGGGTGAAAATTCTTACAGACTCTCCGGCAGTAATATAGAGAATAAATGTCAAGTTTGAAAATACGCTGAGCTTAGTGTATTCTATGTAAATATCACACCGGCACATTTTTCCTCACTGTAGAGGAACAATTTATTATTTTTTACTATACACGAGAGATGATCCGATTCTGATTCTAACAAACTTGAAGCTAAGTCCTAAGAATAAAATATTTAAACTTGGATAAAGTGATTCATGTGTTGACCATTAATTTTCAGATTTTATTTTATTGTTTAATGTTTTTAAAGCTTCATAATGAGAAATAAAATGTTCCTCTCTTTTGAAATAAACGAGTTGGCATTTACTCAAATAAGTTTTCCTTGTCAATACATGTATTAACCTATTTGTTAAGTAGGAACATAAGTGGGATAATGTACATTTAGATCATGGTCATCATAGAAAATGGTCCACTTTAAGATGATACAAGACCCCTTCACATTGCATTCTGTCTGTATTTATTTTGAAGTATTGAACGACTGATTGTACATCTTTACCTGTAGCACAGATACAGAAAACAGGCCTATCGGCAATCAACCCACTGCACACAAACAGAAGCAAACACTTGCTCCAGTGATCTCTCTGCTGCCATCTCTCTTCAGGCCTGTAGAAACACTGAGCTCATGCTGAGGAGGGTTAAAAGGCTTTGGGAAGTCGGATCACAGCTCCTCACGGAAAGCCAACCTCTCCCCAGCCCCCATACTCCCCGCTGTTCCTCAAACACTCAGCCCACACAGAGCGTTCCCATCATTCTCATTGCTGCTGTGAGCGCTTCTTCATTCCTAGAAAGAGGGCAGGCTTCTCACTTCAGCCGCTCAACTTTTGGCTATTGAGCTATATACAGTACGGCTCAATAATGACAGTGTCTGAAATTCTCTTGTTCCTCCAAAAGACTTTCCACATGAGGCATATATCAGCTGTAATAACTGTCAGCTTCATTGCAGTTCTCTGCTTATTTGGATAATGTTGAATTTTGTTACCTTGTCAACGATTAATGCCACCTCAAATTGATTGAAAACGAATGACTTCTGGGCACTTTGTTTCTGTGAATCACTGTCAGTGTGAATATTTTTTTTTGAATGGATTATGGCTGTGTAATCTCACCATTTAAAGATTAAATGTAACAGGTTTATGGGTCAGAACAGCAAGTCAGCAACAATAGCTCAATTATTTTGCGAGTAGAGGAAACAAAGGCAATGCTGGGGCAAACTAAATGTAAATAAGCTGTTCACACTGGAGGTTCAGGCTTGTGTATTTGTATCCAAGTATCATTTTTGGTCTGTTGGAAAATATCTAGATTTTTACTGGAAATTATTGTTATAAGCTCACTCACAGAATAGGTTGTTTATTGCTGCTGGCATCTGTGTATAAATGATACAATCACTAGTCATAGACTGATAAATCAGACTGATTAATCAACCAAAATTTGAACTTCTTGGGATCATCATCATTGGTAACCCCAGAAGTAACAGTCCCCCCTGTGTCACTTCCAGAATCTACAGACAGCCTTGGCAATAGATAATGCACTCTATCATTTTATTTTATTTTAAATTTTGAGTATATGAATAAAATAATTGTTTATTTCAGCAATTCAAAAGATGTGTACATCTCATTTACCATCATTAAATAGCATCATATATCAGGATTATTTTGACCATTGGTCATCCTGTCTTGATATTGATTTAATCAATAATCCCAAAATGTGCAGGACTCTAATTTACCTGTTTGTTTCCTTTCCAGGGGGCCGTTTAGCGTGGTAAGAAGATGCATCAACAGGGAGACGGGTCAACAGTTTGCAGTGAAGATTGTGGATGTGGCCAAATTCACCTCCAGCCCTGGCCTCAGCACAGAGGGTAAGACACGTCATCTCTGTTATCTTCAACTGTTTTCCTCTTTAGGTGATGATTGTGTGGAGAATTCATCAGCTGTGACCTTTCCGGAGCTCAAAATACATAATCAGTGTTTTCTCATGAATAATCATTGAATTAGTTTTCTTATGGCTGGAAATGAACCAAACTGAACGTCTGTGTTTGTGTTGATTTGGTCAGCCACTCTCTAATCAGAACCTTTGGATAGGAAATCCTGTTCTCATGCAAAATAAACAGTCTAGACCACCAGCTCAACTTCTTAACATCTGTGGTTACAATAACTAATACAGCTGTCCAGAATTTACTGTGGAATTAGCTTTGCTTTGTTGATGTGAAAATAGATGAAGTGCTGCTTGGCTGTAATGTATACCATGAGTGAGCAGCATGTGTGTTTTGCTGAGATAGTGGATGGGCCTGCTAATCATACAGTAAATTACAGTGGGATACAGTAACCTTGAAGACCTGAGTCTTTGTACAGTAGCATGGTCTATGTGTGATCACATATTTCATCTTAAACGGCACCTTAGAGAGCATCTAGAAACAGTAGGGTTTAGTGTATTCCAAGACTTGCTCTGTGTGTGTGTTGGTTTAGCTAGATGTTTCTCAGGGTGTGTGTGCACAAATATTCGTTTTTTTTTTGTTTTTGTTAAATAAATCATGACTGCCGGAAATTCAGCTTTGATATATATTTAAAGCTCCAGTCCGTAACTTTTTTGGGTTAAAATTATCCAAAATAAATTGAGCAAGTTCATAACCAGCCAGTGTTCAAAACTATCTGCTTGCCTTAGCTCGATTCAAAACGGTAAGCTTGTAATAATGTTTTTAATTTCAGTGGTACTGGTGGATTTCCGCGGGAAAATTCGAGCATGTCTTTGCGTCATTACGTCACATCTGTACACATAAAGAAGGAGTCTCGGCTAGTAGGCTATATTGCGAGTGAGGATGTTGGAGGTGGAGATTTATAGCCTTTTCTCACAGCACTTGATATAATTAAACTTATTAATTTGATGGCGGATCCAGAAAGGTTCAAATGACAATCTCCAGTGACAACTGGAGATTCACCCGTTGTAAAATGCAAAAGACTTTGGACTGAGAGTTTGGAAAAAGAGATTGCAACCGGGCCCATGCGAAAACAAGGATAAATATCTGAAGGGCTTTAAATGTAGTCATGCAATGCTGTTGTTGTTAACATTAAAGGACAATTCCAGCACAAAATGGACCTAGGGGTTAATAACACATGGGTACTGAGTCGACTGTTCTCTGGGATGTGTTTTCATGATAATCGAATGTACCCAGTTTTAGCTCGAACCAAAGATTAGCTTATAACGCTAGTATATAGGGCATAGATTAAGTAAAAATAAAAATCGCTAGTTAATAGGGGTGTAACGGTACATGTATTCGTATTGAACCGTTTCGGTTCGAGGCTTCCGGTTCGGTACGCATACAAACCGAACGATTCCTTGAACCACTTTTCCTGCCGACAAAATTCGCGCTGGCGCGATCACCACAACGTTGCGCAACATCAAATGGCAAGCGTAATGAAAGCGGAACGAAACTCCGCTACTCATTATGTGCTTCACGGATCGTTTATAAGTTCGGACCAGCAACATCTGTGCAGCGCGAGCCGATCTCGATCAACCGACACTGTTACAACACAGCGCTAAGAGATCCAGTAAAGAAAACATTTGAATTCGCCACTGAAGTAATAACATCGCTGCGAGATCTAGTAAGAAGCATTCACATTTCTCCGTTATTAACCGTAGATCTCTATTAGATCAAACAGCGCTGACGTGGACACCAGGAGAAATATTGTGCCGTGAATGAACTAGTAATACTTTACGTCCACAGACCAGCAACATTCACCATGGATTTAATATAGTAACACTAACTGTAACCAGTTTGGCTGGAATAGTGAAAAGCTTTCAAGTACTTCACACATCTTTTTCCAGCACTTCAAAACTCAAATAATATATAAATAAATATATATTTAAATGTTATTTTTAATGTGATGACCAAAACATTATTTGTTCATCCTTCAAAGATGACCCCCATTTATAAACCTGGAAGTTTCAAGATGTAGGAAAAAGCTTTTCTTTTAACAAATAGGAAATTTCTCTGGCATTTCTTTCTTTTTGCTGTATCGAAAACGTACCGAACCGTGACTTTAAAACCGAGGTACGTACCGAACCGTGATTTTTGTGTACCGTTACACCTAGACCCCGAAGCCGCCGCCAGGCGCCGCCATTTGCGCCATTTAGAATTTCAGCCGCCGCCAGCCAATAATTTCATAAGCCAAATTGAGCCGCCATCTGATAAAGTTTGGCTGAGCCGGCTAGAATTATTTGCATCAAATAATAATTCTATCATATAGAGACATACACACACGAAATAAACAATAGGGCTACACGAGATCTATTTTCCCACTGGATTTATAACAGCACAGTGTGCTCGTCGCTACTATACACAGACTTATATAGCACTGAACGTGATATTACTGCAGTAACAAACCACCACCGTTTCCATATTGCAATGTTAATTCACGACGCATGCTTCAGTGTATTGAAGTGAAATTTGCAAAACTTTGTCCAAAATAATACTGATAACAGTGTGTACTGTTTATATTAAGGCGAGACACGGCAGGCAAAACATCGGGTTTTTTTTACTGGTCAATATTGAGATTTTTGGATATTTGTCTTCAATAACATGTCTTCTTTCAGACTTGTGGTGAAAAAAAGTCAGAAATACACATTTAGGTCTTTATTTTACTACACTTCGTCTGTTTGCGTCTGTAGATTTCTCATAAATTCAACAAAAGTTTGCGTTCTTAATCAACATACTTCTCCGCGATCTCTGCCGTCACCCTCTCATCACATGCACCGTTAGGAAGCTCTCTCTCTTCTGTACAATCCTGTTGGATCCAAATATGGTCATTTCCTTTTTATCAGCAACCAATCGCGAAAGTAAAAAGACTGAATGCGCGATCTCATTGGCTGATGATAAATCTTTAAAGTCCGTTTTCTCAAAATGACCTGCTTCAGCCATTTGCAGCTATGAAAAGTTTGCCGGCTGCAGCAGCCATTTAGGTTTTGGCTGAGCCGGCTAGCCAGCCAATAACTTCATCAGCCAGCCATTATTCTCAAAACAAATGGCTTCGGGCTCTAGTTACACCCCTACTAGTTAATACCACTAACAAGGCTCAAAATAGCCATACACTAACACGGTAGCATAACGAGGGTCCCTACATGCAAACCGAAGCATTGAGAACTTTGTAAGTGTACAGACAGTTTAATAAGAATATACTTTATAAAGACAGTACACTTCGCGTATACAGGCAGGAGCCATCTTTGGAAAACAGTCTCGACCAGTCGAACCACGAATGCCGTGCTAAGTGAGCAGGTCGATAGGAATTACGTTTGGGAAATCCTATCGACCAGCTCACTTAGCACGGCATTCGTGGTTCGACTGGTCGAGACTGTTTTCGATTATCATTCGATTACCATGAAAACACATCCCAGAGAACGGTCGACTGGGTACCCATGTGTTATTAACCCCTAGGTTCATTTTTTGCTGGAATTGTCCTTTAACAATTTGAGAACAAAGTATAATTTGCACGGTTTGACGTGATATGATATAGGGATGGGCACGGGTACTCGAGTACTCGTACGTGACAGCGACGATCGATCATGAAAACAATGATCGCCCCCCCCCCCCCCCCCAAAAAAAAAAATCTCTCTTTCTCTGATTGGTCATTGTGGCATTTGGGGCGGTTCCTGCAGTCTGATTTGTTAGCGTTAGACAACAGCACGCCTTCCAGACCGGCGAAATAAAGTGAAACTGGATTTGAAAACGCGCACTGTGATGCCTGGAATCACTCTGATCATGAAATACAGTTAAGTGCAAGATGTGCAGCGCCAATCTATGCATAACATAACAATGAGAACACGATTGTAATAGGATGTTGTAGTCTCTGTGCTTTCGTTTTTCAACGCGCTGTCCACAACATCAGACTAGCACGGTCAAGTTCATGTGCACATTCGCGTCTTTTTGGTGCAGATATAAGTTGTAAGATTACTTTTATGTTGTCTATATCTGATTAATCTCAAATAAGAAGCGTTTGGTTGAGTTTAATAACCAGCTAGAAAAAACGCGGCAGTTTACCGACCGTTCACTCACTCATCAGTTTCAGCTAAAATGGAATGTCCGACATTATTGACTATAATCAGGTTATTTCTTATATTCCTTTCAGTCATATTCCTTTTAGATAGGCTTGATGGGCAAAAATCATTGATGATATTAATAATGCTGCAGTGTTATTTTGTTCTAATTTTTTAAACAGTAAAC